>NC_059372.1:35530430-36197930 GCF_019703515.2 Myxocyprinus asiaticus
AACCTGATGATCCATGATAGTCCAGCATGATTTGAGAATGTTTTAGGGAGCATCTTGTGTGCTTCAGTGGAAGCAAGGAAATCTGAGCTTCTGTACAAAGAAGTTAACATGGTCAATGTCACAGATAAGATTACATTTGATTTGTGACCATTAAATAGTGCAGAATCTTACATATTTCTTCTTTATTCTACATTATTACTGTATTTTTATTTGATTAAAGAGCACCTACTATGGTTTTTCAAATATTACCTTTCATGTAGTGTGTTATATAGCTGTTTGTGAATGTAAAAAAGTCTGCAAAGTTTCACGAAATATGGAGTTATTGACTCCCAAAAGAAATAACCGATTCTGAACACCTGAAATGAGTCGTTAGTAATTCCAGACTTCCTGTACTAACCTATGTAATTTGGTAACAGAAAACCCACCTCTGGTCTGTTTATATGTACAGCCAGTGCACGCTGTTAGACTGTTAGCTGTTAGCCTCTGCTAACCGGCTAACTCACGTTATTGTCAAACTACATATAAACGTACCACTGTGAAACGTCCTGTTCTTGTTGCGATGGGGTTCGGGTTTATCTTCCGATGCATCATTGTCGGACTCGTACTCAAAACTCTACAACTTGGAAAATGGAAAAAAAGTTTACACACACTTTAAAATTTGATTTCAATCGGACTAAAACAATAATTCATCTTATCAAAATATCATGTAAACACTATAGTCCAGTAGCGAATCCTGGCATAGGTGATATAGGCAGGCACCTAGGGCGGCAACGCTCTCTGGGGTGGAACAACAGGGTACCTGATCGATTGCCCCTGCACAGAGCTCGCAAGATTGTGATGGGAGAGAGGGGCCCCAAATCATGCCACCCCGAACAGAGCTCGCAAGATCGCGATGGGGGAAAGGTGCCCCGAGTTGTTTCTGACAGGCTACTCAGCCTAAAAGGCTCTACATGGTTAGGATTATAGATGTTCATAATGCATTCTTACATTCTGAACAAACATAGCCAAGTCGGATCTCGCCTAGGGCACCAAGTGAGCCAGAACCGCCACTGCTTTAGTCCGACTGTGGCTATCCGCTTTGCTACATAGCGAAGCTGTGTCAAGTGCCGCTTTGAATGCCACATGAGAAGCGCTTGCAGACAAAAATGTCTCATTCTGCATTTTGGTGATAGTTAAGACTAGACCTGCTTCTGTGGTAAATAAATTGTGCCCTACAGAGGCTGCAAAGTACTTGCTTTCTCTCAAAAGTCTTGCTTTGTACACACAAATAGCATTAAGAGGTCCTTCCTATCAATGTTGTATGTGATGATTTTCTTTCTTTTTTTGTATTTGACTGCTTAGACGCTTATCTGCAATAGCGAGAGCACTCGCAGAGCTGCCTGTCAGTCAAAGCACGCAGATACTGTACTGAAATGAGTCAGTACTTGTTACTACACTAAGTCTTGTATTGGTACATCGTTTTACTTTTAGTATTGACTTGATGCCTTTTGACATCCCTAGTGTCATGTTTACTTGGACTGACAGATGAAGACTGTAGCTCAACTACGCAAAAACCCGCCATAGCTTTATTACAACTGTGCATTGTGCATTATATATAAGCTTTTGTGCTGTGTGATTGTGCCATAGAGTTTTAAATACTGAGGTTATTTGGGAGTGAAAGGTAAGAGAAACAGAACAGACCTGACCCATTCGAGCGGTCTTGACGGAGCACTGTCTGATGTGTGTATGTGTGTGTGTGTGTGTTTAACTGCAGAGTCACTCAGGCATGCGAACACAATCACAATCACACCTCATGGGAGACCTGGCTGTCACACTTTACTGCACGACAAGAAACAAGACCTTAAAAATGACATACACACCAGCACATACAAACACACTGATTTATACAGTCATTTCCTAGTATTGCATTACAAAGTTTGTGAATTGGATTCAGAGATATTAGTTTTTTTTTATTTATTTTTTTTTTTACCAAATATTTCAAATTATTTTTGTGTAGCTTTATGAGCAAGAGAGACTTACTCTATTACAATATATAAGACATCAGATAAGATATCACTTGTGCAGATCCAACATGGCCACAGCTTCACTTCCAAAGGTTGTCATCCCAGTTCCTAGTGTTACAGGAGGAGGAACATACTGGCGAGCAAAGGCAGATTTTTGTCAATAAAATGAAACATAATGAAAATTAGGTCACACAGCGGCTGTTCAGACTGAACACATTCTTGCGTTAGAAAAGCTAGACGCAGCGCAATGCATGGAACAGAGTGTAGGTGTCTAAATATTTGTTTAAAAAGCTCTAAGTTCTTTACCTAAACGAGAGAAAAAAAAATGCGGCAGTGACGTGGCACAATGGTCAAAACATAGCTAAATATGCTCAGATTCAGCAAAAAGTTGCCGTAGTTACTGCACTTTGCCTTTGAAGGGCAGAATGATAAGGTCATGTGAAGACGACAAAAATGTCTGACTGTTTAAAACGTTTATTATTGCATACAGCTTACTGTTTAATATAAATCTTTTTTAAATATAAAAAGCAGTATGCAGTGTATACTTCTCAGTATTCAGTAAGCAGTATGCTAGTGTTCCATTACAAACATAGCCAACGACGATCTGCATAAAGTCTGGTCTACATTCAGTATGTTTATTTTGCATTTTTAATTTTAAAGATTTTAAAGAGAGAAAAAAAAAAAAAGAATCACAGAATTCTTATTTATTTTGTTTTACTATTTTTTTTAAGTGACATTTATCTAAAATCAGTGCTCCAGTAATAAATTGTTGTGCAGTAAACTGGCAGTTTCCGTGAAAAGATGCACTAACAACACAAAATAAATTAGTGGAAAATGTGTTTACATTTTGTGACCAGAATTCTCTTCAATTTTAAAGTAATAAGAACAAACTATAGCTCTTGCTCTATCATTCACCATATTCCCAGCAATCCTGCTTTTACAGAATAAACCAATGGCACTTTAAAAAAAATTGAGATAAATTCATAAGTGTGCATCATGCTAAAACCCTGGAGCACAATTATTTTTATGTTACAACTGAGATTACTTTTGATGAATTGTAATTATATTACTTTACTAATTACTCAATCTGGAAAGTAATTGGATTACTAATTATTTTACTTTAAAGTTACTTTCTAAAACCAATCAAACCTGCAGAAAAACACCCAAATGTGACACTAATAGCTCTTTTAGCACATTAATATTGACTGAAATATTAACCAAATTACAGCAATATGACAAAGACAGCAACTTGGCTAAAGAGATCCAATGCATTTCTAAAAATGCAATTTAACTGTCTTATCTCAAATATGCTGTAGTAGTATCTTCAGGTGTGTGTGTGTGTGTGTGTGTGTGTCCGCTATCTACAACCTTCTTAGCTGTGTGTGGCATGTATGTGTACTGTGGCGGAATGATCCACCCCTCTGGCTTGTCATCGTCGCTCCACCTCTTAGGGCCACCCTTCAGCCAGGCACACAACAGGAGTTGGGCAGGAGAGCAAGAAGAGGTGCATAATTAATAAGCCTCATTTGGTCAGCGGTGAATGAAGCACACCTGATGGGGATAATGCTTCATCACCGCTGTCTTTAAAACGCAGTGCGCACCTCTTCTCGGGGATCCGGCTTCAAATATCCATGTGTACACACAATGGCATCCTCGCACGCCCAGGACCAGAGCTGGGAGGGATCGGATGAGTTGACGCGCTGCCGGACCTGTTCTTCGGACCCTCGGATGCTGTAATGAATCACCGGGGGTGAACTGCTCATGTTACTGCTGACGGGCTAGATGCCGGGCCACCTTCCCCTCATGCTTGCCGCGAGCCTGGCAAGACAGGACCTGGCAAGACAGGCCGTGGACTTTGCAGGGGAGTGTGAGCGGCCAACTGACCCAACCCGTGCCTGGGCTTTCCCTATGAACACTACCCCACCCCTTTCACAGAGCCCTGTTCACTGCGAGGATGCCAGATTCCCCCTTTTATTATGAACACTATTCCCCCTTGGACAATTTTACATTTATTATTGTTTCCAATAAATGCATCTCCGAGGTTTGAAGCCACACCCACTGTGTCTGTCTCTTGCTCACCCTGCCACAGTGGTGGAGAATGCGGGCACGTTTGTGGGCAAAGACGGCACAGTTGGGCACCAACTGTTACGTCACTCTTCCTCTCATTCGCTGGTTCGATGGAAAGCCTGGAGTGGGATGGAGAAAACACGAGGACGGCCTCCCAGCTACAGCAAAGGGTAAGTGGCACTTAATAAGCATTTAACCTGTAGCTGGCTGAGGCTGTCATATTAATTAGTGTTTTTTCTCTGTTCCCACCTGGGTGCGAGTGAGAGGAGGAGTTGGTCCAGAGAGGTATCGCCCTTACGTCCACTCCGACCGTAGGGCCTGGTTGAGAAAGTAGCATTCCCGTGTGTGCGGCTAAAGAGTGTGCACCTCCGGCTCTGAATTCCATGATTGGATGTGAGCGTGGGAGGAGGTGCCGACGGGATGACGCTTGGGGGGGAGATGTGGCGGAATGACCCGCCCCTATGGCTCGTCATCGTCGCCCCGCCTCTTAGGGCCGCCCTTCAGCCAGGCTCACTATGGGAGTTGGGCAGGAGAGCGAGAAGTGGTGTATAATTAATAAGCCTCGTTTGGTCAGCGGTGAATGAAGCACACCTGATGGGGGTAATGCTTCATCACCGCTGTCATTAAAACGCAGTGCGCACCTCTTCTCGGGGAGCCGGCTTCAAATCTCCATGTGTGCACACACTGGCATCCTTGCATGCCCAGGACCAGAGCTGGGAGGGATCGGATGAGTGGACGCGCTGCCGGACCCGTTATTTGGACCCCCGGATGGCGTAATGAGTCGCCGGGGGTGAACTGATCACGTTGCCGCCGACGGGCTAAATGCCGGGCCGCCTTCCCCTCACACTTGCCGCGGGCCTGGGAAGACAGGCTGCCAGTGACGCTACCGCCCCACGCACCGTGGAATTAGCAGGGGAGCGTGAGCGGCCGACTGACCCAGCCCGTGCCTGGACTTTCCCTATGAACACTACCCCGCCCCTTTCACAGAGCTCCGTTCACTGTGAGGATGCCAGATTCCCCCTTTATTATGAACACTATTCCCCCTTGGACACTTTATTACCCCTTTTGGACACTTTTACATTTATTATTGTTTCCAATAAATGCCTCTACGAGGCTTGATGCCACACCCACTGTGTCTGTCTTTTGCTCACCCTGCCACAGTACAGTAAGTTGTTTACCTGTGTTTGTGTTTGTGTGAAAGACAGAAAAAGAATACTAATGAACTGAAAACATTTCTGAAAACCCATTTGCAGACAGCTTTGATAGTAAAACCATTGTGTTTTTGAATGCTTGTTGTTACAGGCTTGCTTGTGTGTTGCATCATGCATGTCTGTGTGCATGTATGTCTGTTTGTGTGTGTACATGTGCAGCATGTGTGTGTTTACACAACTTTACAGTGAGTGGATTATCTCCCTGCTTGTGCTCGGATGAATTGAGTCACTTGTGCATCTGTAACACTATAGCATTGTATCTGTGTTTAATTGTGTACAGTACATAAAGAACATAAAAAGCCGTTTGCTTAGCGACATCTTTTTCAAGACGCCGTTCCGCAAATGTTTCCACCTTGTGAGCGATATATCCCTCTGTCAGACTGGAATGAGCGCTTTATTCCATATACACCCGAAACCGATCCCATCTCCTCCCGCGGCAGAGGGGCACACAAGGGAGGTGCGCGAAGATGGGGTAGAGCCCGGATATTTAAGGAGGATTTGTCGGCGGCCCAGCCTTGCGTGCCTCAGCCAGGGCTGGGAGCATGCTGACACAGAGCTCGCTGAGATTGATTGAGAACGCACGAAAACTTTAAACACTTCACTTTCGTTTTCAATTTGAATAAAAACTTCACTCTGCTGCATCCATAATAATGCCACTCACACATCTGCCATCGCCTTGATACGTGTCCTCAGTGCCATGGTGGATTATTAGAGCGCATGCTCATTATTTGACACAGCAGCACACATAAAAGTACTAACATAAGAACGTAATACAATTTAAAATACATTTTCCTTAATAAATATTATTGTCTTGTCAATAAATGTGTAATCCAATTGACTTAATTTTATTCATGTCTGTAACTGTAATCAGATTACTTTTTTAAGTAACACGTTACATTACTGTAATCAGTAAATGTTATCAGATAACAGTAACACATTACTTTGTAACACGTTACACCCAACACTGCCTATTGTCAGTGAAAATGCAGACAGACAGTATAGTGCTTAGAAGTCCTTGTTTATCTAGAATAAGATTAATTTAATTACTCTTTTAATTGACAAGATTAAAAGATTTAATGGGTTTAGATTTAGTGCAGTGTGAAATCCACAGATTTTCTGGTAGTTTTGTTTATGTGTATGCATACTAAGCTATAGTTTTGGGACAAAATTCTCCCTAGAAGTGAGCTACATCTGATCCAAAAAAAAATAAATAAAAATAAAAATAAAAACTCCCTTTAGGCATATTTGGGGATGTCCTCGTTTGAAAAAAAAAAAAAAAGGTCTCAAATGTAAAATGTTTTCAATTACAGGTAGGTTTGGAATTTGGATTAGGATTATTTTATAATGATTATAATTAGCTTTCTACAAAAACAATATAAGTGTATTGTATGTCTTTATTTAGATAGCTAGGTAAAATGTAAGCATGTGTTAAATTATGCTGGAAATTGTTCTGGCCCTAATTTTTTGTTCCAGTAACCTGTTGATCTAGTTCTGAACTTTCACATGACCTGAAGGATTAACAATGCAAGAACCAGGTCAGAGACAGAGGTGTTACACAAGAGCTCAATTCAAAGATTAACAGGTGCACACACAGAAAAGTCTCCCTCTACCTCTCTTTGTTTGGCAGTCTCTCTATATGTGATTCAGCCATCGCTTCCGCCATGACCTCTGCATGATACAAAGCCATGATCACATCCTGTTACCCATCATCCCTCTTTCCCTCAGCCCCTATGCCCGAGGCCCACATTAACCACGGCAAATTGCCCAGCCATAATTATAGCTCGTTTGCTGCCATGCCGTTACGCTTTGGGTCAGTTCAACACTTAGATTTTAGAATCATTCTCTTCTATATGGCAAGGGAGCACTCCAAATGGCAATTTAAAGGTCTCTGTTTTTTAGCAGTCTATCAGAGTAATTTACTTCTTTCTTGTTTCCATTTGTGTGTGTGTGTGTGTGTGTGTGTGTGTGTGTGGGCAGGTTTAAGTGGTTTATGAGGACATTTTTTTAGGCTATAAACTGGTAATTACAAGGGTATTATGCAATAAATGTGGTTTATGAGGACATTTCTAGTGTCCCCATAATTCAAATTGCTTAAAAAACATACTAAACGATGTTTTATTGAAAATGTGAAAATGCAGAAAGTTTTTTGTGAGGGTTAGGTATCTATCTATCCATCCATCCATCCATCCATCCATCCATCCATCCGAGCTGGTCATTATTGCAAAATAAACATGGGGAGGGTCATTAGAACCATAATGGGGTTTATATTGATTTAATGACCAGCTGATTGTACATTATCCCACTTATTACAGGGTTACTTACCAAATAAATGAGTAAATGGACATGAAATACTGACTTCAAATGATTTTATTATGCAAAAAGAAAGAGATCAGATTGTGATTTGAGAGAAATGAAACAAGCAGAGCTATTGAGAAAATCAGTTGCTTGGGACAACGATTAATTAAACAGTTTAATGATCATTATATAAACGTATTTGACAGCAGAATGCTGCGATTGACAAATGAGAATCAAGCATTTCAGAGAGTGTATTAAATTAATATATGAGCTATAAAGAACAATTTATTAATTTATTAAAATTAATTTCCAACATCTGTCTCTCTCTTTACTTCTCTATCCTGCTCTCCCTTTATCTTCTCAATCTTGGATGTTCTCCCCAATTTGTTTCTCTCTTTTGCTCTCATTCTGTGCAATTACACTCAAAGATGAGTTCATGAAATACAGCGAAACACACCACACCAGATTGCACATGTGCTGTTCCATCCCTGCAATTATTTGCTTGCCCATAAATTCTTTCAGCGCTTCATCCATCCATCTGTCGATATTCATGTTTAAGAGAGAGAACAAAGGCATTATGATGAAAAATAAATGGTGGGATGAAAAAGGCATAAAGGTATGAAATGTGGAAAGATCTCAAAGCAGTACGCTAGCAGAGTCCAACTCCAATAGCTCAGCTCACTAATGGGCAGTGTGAGTGTGTGTGTGTGTGTGTGTGTGTGTGTGTGTGTGTGTGTGTGTGTGTGTGTCAGCTGTATGTTACGGAAGCTGTATTTTTAGCACTACACATTAAAGAAGACTCTGTGCTGAAGGAAAATAAAAGTAGCAGAATAGAGAACAACAGCGTGATGAAAACTGTATGGCTTGTTAAACCGTATAATTCTGTAATTCTGCAAGACCAAAAATCAACCAAACCTTCTGAGACTAAATGAACTTTGTTTATTTTATCACACCTTACACATTTCTTAGTACAACATTATATAAGACATAAAATAGTTGTCACACTTACAGCAAAAACACAAACAAACACAGACACAAATGTACAGGTTAGCCATAGCACCATAATTGGGCGAATTGCAAGTTATTTCAAAACAACTCTTGCTATCATTTTCATAATGTGTAATTCTTTTGATGTAAATTTGTTTTTCTCATATCCCAGCAAAGTCAAATAATTACTTGGTCATGAAACTCTACATAGTCCAAGCTAATAGGTCCTTTGAACATGTCATCTGTTAGACAATCAGCTCACGTGGTGCAAGCTGATAGATTAATCCCTCGATATTTAATCTTTTAGCCAATCAACTTGCAAACTCGTCTATGTCTAACATTTAAATTGCCTCAGTTGTTGGCAGTTAAGCTGGTTTCACAGCAGCATGCAACAAGAGTTTTCTCTCTGAAACTCTCCTCCACTCCAGCGTCACAGGTCTAGAGCTGCTTCACAGGGAGTTTATGACTAATTGGGCAGCAGCTTGTTCAAGCAATTGCAAGTCTTCATACTTGCTTTGCAGCACCAGTGTAAGCAGATTTTCTCCACCAAGACCAAACTACTGACTTTTTGTAGTCAGCCATTGTCAGCCAACTTTTTCTAGTCAGCCTTTTTGTATCAGCAATTTGTAGGCTGATGTTACCTAAAAGTGCCTAACACTGTGGCTCTGTTGTGCTATTAAAACATTCCTCTCATCTAGCCTGACATAGCAACATGGCTACGCCAATGGTGTGAGTTTGAGGCAGGACTATCTGTTTGTACAACCAATGGAAGACGGGGGAAGTTTTTTGGAATCTGTTTGAAAACAGCAATTACTTTTGAAATTCCGTTTAGTGACACTAGTGTCGCAGAAATTACACACTTCATCTTAAAATGATTGCACGTATCATAACATTGCTTAATGATTTATGAAGAGGCTAACCTTGCATTTTGAGTACCTGTCCATTGAGTACACACACATATCATGGCTTAACACAGCTTATCAACAACCTGGTACAGTACCACACACATATCAGTACGATCTTTCCTCTGAAAAGGTTAGCATTTCCCACAACAGGCATAGGAAATAACAAGCACTTAACTGGAGTTCTTTGCTACTTCATTAGCCCAGAGTTGAGAGCCTTTATAACTACTTAAATCCATTAAAACAATTATGTTATCAGCAGGAGAGAGAGCGGGGGTTTGTGGTATCCACTCATGCACACCCACACTCTCACAGACACTTGAAATGCTTATATTTAGTACCCTGACAACAGAGTGCATATTCTGCTCACGTAACTCTCTCTAACTTCTCCCCTCTCTCCTTTATTCACTCTCGCTCTCTCCCTGCGCTGTAGTGTCGATATGAGACTGTTAGAGTAGAACAGTCAAAGCAGAATTTCTTAAATATTCTGCACTTAATTGGCCTTGCACACATAAGAAAGAGACAAACATGCACACGAGGTCTAGGACTGACCATATGGCCTCTGGCCCGGACATCACCCCTTGTCATACTCAGCCAGATGTCTTTAAGTATTTCAGTGTGGACATTATAGTCTATATAAGACTGCACAGAGTGACTTGGACAATTGTGTTTTGGCCGGAACTTGGATCTCCTACCAGAGAACAGAGGCAATGTTCAGTTTTGAGAAAGTACGTAGACTTGCTACTGCTAGAACATACACATACATGCTGAGTTAAGCATGTGGACAGGCTGCTGCTGCTGCACAGTTAGAACAACACAAGACATTCTGTATCAAGCATGTATGACATGCTGCTGCACAATTAGACAAATACAAGGCTTACTTGCAAACTGAGCAAATTTTAATGTTAGGCAAAGAGAGAATATGCAAGTTGATTGGCTACCCAATTACATGTCAAAGGACCTATCAGGGACCCACATTATATTAGGTGGCCTTAACTACTATGTACTTAACCATTTGATACAATATACTTATTATGTACATACATGTTGTTGCATTGTAATTACATTTGTAGTTACACTGTTAAATTTACCCCTAACCCTAACCTAACCCTTACCCCAAAACCTAACTCTAACCCCTAACCCTACCCTTACTCCTAAACCTACCCGCACCTCAACCTCAGTAGCAGCAAATGTGGGAATTTTGCAGAACAACATGTAGTTACATAGTAAATGCATAGTCTTGTCTTTTATTTAATGTTAGTACATAGTAGTTAAGGCCACCTAATATAAAGTGTGACCCCTATTAGCTTACACCATGTGAACCGATTGGCTTGACATATCACATGTGAGCGAGCTGTCTGGTAACACGTTTAAAGAACCTATCAGCTTGCGTTATGTGGAGTTGAACTAAGTCATTAGTTCTAGTAGAAGTTTCAGGAAATTTTGATCTGAAAGCCAGTTTCTTTATGATCTGAAAATGTCTTGTCCTGCATTAAAAAGTAACAAGCTGTTACTGTGTAAGTGAAAAGAAAAGACTCAAAAAAGTGGTTCAGACACAGCAAGTTCTGATTCTAAATAGCAGACATGGAATACTGTACTAAAGATTGCTGAAATATTGTCAGATAATATGTAACATTTTAGCATACTTAATCAACAGAATCATTAGAATCACTTCACTACTGAAACAAACTGATCTCATTGAAAAATCTGTGACAGGAGGTTGAATATTTTGTCTGCTAAAATTAGTGTATCCTTTCAGAATTTCATTTTCAAAAGTCATGCACAGGTGTACCTTCGCGCAACACACTGAAAATTGGTTGCAAGTACTTACTTCTATGAATGTACTGAATGTAATGTAAAAGGCACAGCATGTCTAATTTTTGGAAACATTTCAGACATATTTGAGCCCTAAACCTAACCCTAACAGTACTGAGACCTAAACTGAGACTTTTTCCTCTTCAAATGTAGTATCCTGATAGCCAGAAACCAAAAGGCATATGACTTAAAAGGCACAGAGTTGGCTATTTTCAGGTCCTGAACGTTCGCTACATAGTAGTGCTTGTCCAAAATTTGGCACATGGAGTCTAAATTTGGGTGGCAAAATATTCAGAACCAACACGCCAATTTCCCATCTTGTTGACTGAAAAGCTACATGATTTAAAAAATAGCAATGATACCACCTCGATACTCAGAAATATTTAAAGTTTGTTAAACTAATAACTTTAAACTATTAAAAACTGGCACATTAGAAGAAACGTGACTCACATTACTGATCCATAATGCATCTTTGAAGGGACAGATTCATGATCATGTAGAATGTCACCATGGTGGCATTTCTGGGACAGTGTGTGGCCTTCTATTGACAAAGCTTACTGTCTCATATTGACAAATCATTTAGCAGAACTAGGTGACAAAATCAATGTCTTCTAGTGCTCTCTCTCTTCTTTCTCCCTCTCTGTAAAATCAGCAGGAATATTGGAAGATTACTAAGGTCTTCCTGTTAAATAATGAAGGTCAATTTCCACAGGTTTCAGAAGAACAAAAATATTCAAAGATCAGAAGCAAACGAGATTAGAATTATACTGTAAATGTGACAAGACAACGTTCAACTAATTAAAGTCGGGCCAAAGACTCAAGATATAACCTTTTGCCCTATTTCCTGAGAATAGAAAAAAGAGAAATATTTTAACCTTTACAAAGCAGCCAACCCTAAATCTTTCATACAAATTAGTTTTATTCTCCATTTCTCCATTGTCCAATGAGCTGTGTTTTCCTACCAGATAAACAAAACACCCATGAAATTTAAAAAAGCAACAGGCTATTTTTTTTGGCTCCCTGGGGTTTTGATTGAAGGCCACTACTCCAATTACAGAGTACAATTACTTTAATTAGTTGAATGTTGTCTCGTCACATTTATAATTCTGATTATACATCCGTTTTTTGATAAATTATGTATAAGAAAACAATGACAGCAATGATAATAAATATAGCTGCAAGCAGCAATGACAGGCAGAAGCACAACTGGTCCATTTCCACCCAGTGGCTTTCGGAAAACAATGCAAGGTGGACACATGCATTTGGCATTTGACAGTATTCTAAACAATTTTGAAGCAATTTGGATAATTATAAGAGGACTATTTTAAAGTCTGTTGTAAGAGCCACACTTCCTGCTGCCAGGTGGTGGCGCTATGACCGTGACCCAAAATAGTCAAATCCGTGTGATTAGCCCCCAACACTAAACATACATCTCAATTTTGATCTAAATCATACATTGCACACAGAAGATATGAAACACTTCCTGTTTACCATTTTTTGCCATTAATTTAATGCCTCACCATGGCAACACCGTTCAATATATCAAAATCTGTTCGAATTTGTCATCTTCAATGTTTTGGCATAATATTGTCTAAATATGGTGACAGTCTCATGAATCCCCTAGGAGGAGTATTTAAAAGTTCAGAGACTGCAATATTAAAAAAATCCAAAATGGCTGACTTCCTGTTGGGTGGACATAATGACTATAATTATGAAAGTTGTACAGCTTGGTGAGAACTATATATGTACCAAGTCTGATGACTGTAGGTGAAAATGGGGGGTGCTACAGAGGCTGTCTTACAGGCCCATTTTAAAGGGGGTGCTACAGAGCCCCCCCTACATGCCCATGCATGAACTTTTGCCCAGCCCTAATGGCCAATGACTCTGATATGTGTGCAAAATTTCATGAAATTTAAAGCAAGCCAAGTGCCTCAAAAACACCCAAATATAGGATGAAAGGAATAATAACAATTAATGTGTTGCCATGGCAACGCTATTTCAGATATCAAATATCTTTACAATTTTACATCAGCAGTGTCTTCACATTATTCTAAAGAATTTTGAAGCAATTCACATAAACACAAGAGGGCTATTTCAAAGTCTGTTAAAATTGCCTTACTTCCTGCTGTCAGTTGGTTGCGATATGAGCATGACCCATAATAGATGCATAAATGTGATCAGCCCCCATAACCAAACATACAGCTGAATTTTCATCAAAATCATACAATGCACACAGAAGATATAAGGAACTTTCTGTTTCACATTTTTGCCCTTAATTTATTGCCTCGCCATGGCAACACTGTTCAATATATCAAAAATCAGTTCGCAATTTAGCATCTTCAATGTCTTGGCATAATGTTACCTAAATTTGGTGACAATCACATAAATCCCCTAGGAGGAGTATTCACAAGTTCAGGGCCTGCAATTTTCATGCATATTCAATCCAAAATGGCCGACTTCCTGTTGGGCAGAGCTAATGACTGTAATTTTGAATGTTGTCTGGCTTGATGAGATCAATATATGTAGTAAGCTTGGTGACCGTAGAAGAAACTGACCCCACCACTTTTGTCAAAAGGTGGTGCTACAGAGCTCTCCAGCCACGCCCATGTGTTAACTTTTGCCCAGGCATAATGGCCGACAACACTGATGTGTGCTCAAAATATCATACAAATTCAAGCATGCCACATACCCAAAAACATGTGGATATACATAAAAAGGAATAATGATATTTAATGTGTTGCCATGGCAACACAATTTAAGATATCAAGAATCCCTTCAGAATCTTAAATCTGCACTGTCTTGACATTATTCTAATAAAAAATTGAAACAATTCAGGTAAACATTAGAGGGATATTTCAAAGTCTGTTAAATGTGCCACACTTTCTTCTGCCAGTTGGTGGCCCTACGACCGTGACCCACAACAGCCACATCAATGTGATCAGCCCACAAGACCAAACATACGGCTCAATTTTTATATAAATCACACGATGTACACAGAAGATATGAGACACTTCCTGTTTCCTATTTTTTATGTAACTTTATCGCGTCGCCATGGCAACACCGCTCAATATATCAAAAATCTGTTTGCAATTTAGTATCGTCAATGTCTTGGCATGATGTCGCCCACATTTGGTACCTGTAACATGAATCCCTTAGGAGGAGTATTTCAAATTCCAGAGCATGTATTTTTCAAACAATCCAAAATGTCCGACTTCCTGTTGGGCAGAGCTTATGACTGTCATCCTGAAAGTTGTCCGGCTTGATGAGATCTATATATGTACAAATTTTGTTGACTGTAGCTCAAAAGGGATGTGCTTCAGAGCCCCCCAAACATGTCCATCTTCTAGGTGGTGCTACAGAGCCCCCTCTACATGCCCATGTATGAACTTTTGCCAAGCCCAAATGGCTGACAAATCTGATGCGTGTGCAAAATTTCATGAGTTTTTGAGCATGGTAAAAGCCCCAAAAGCCCCCCAAAACTTGAAAAAATATCCTTAGAAGAACAATAGGGTCTCCGCACTTTCAGTGCTTGGGCCATAATAATACTTAGAAGAACAATATGATATGTTGTCACCCTAAACAAGCAGATATTACAGATTTTCCTACTTACATTACAACTTGTGGACAGTTTTCCCTCTTTCTTTGGTGATTGTTGTGCTGCACTGTTAAACTGAAGGGCAGGTGAATGCTCTGACATCACGATAGGCGTATATCTTCTCCCTCGTAACGTATATTATCCATAATAAGCTAATTAAACATTAAACATGATTGTCACTAGAGGGCGAAATGCAACTGTCGTATCTGCAGGTCGGAGACGGTGAAATGGGGGTATTTTTGCCTGTCAGTCATTGACACTCTTTGAGAGTTTGGGCATACTAAGATGGCCGCTTGAATACTTCCGGTGGCTTCACCTCCTGCTGGCAGTTTAATGTTGCTTCAGCGATCCAGTTCTATATATACAGTATATATATATATATATATATATATATATATATATATATATATATATATATAAATCAGTGATAACTTTCCCTTTCCTTGTCTGTGGTCCCCACATGCTTTAAAATGTCCACCATTGTGCCTGTACCAAAGCAACTCAAAATCACTTGCTTAAATGACTGGCGTCCTGTTGCTCTGACCCCCATCATTAGCAAAGGTTTTGAGAGGCTAATCAGAGATTACATCTGCTCTGTGGTGCCTGCCTCACTGGACTCATTGCAGTTTGCTTACCGCAACAACCGCTCCACTGATGATGCCATTGCATCTACACTACACACTGCTCTCTCCCACCTGGAAAAAAGGAAGACTACAGCTCAGCATTCAACACCAGAGTGCCCTCCAAGCTTGATGTGAAACTCCGGGCTCTGGGCTTAAACAGCTCACTGTGCAGCTGGATCCTGGACTTCCTGTCCAGCAGACACCAGGTGGTTAGAATAGGCAGCAACATCTCCTCATCACTGATCCTCAACACTGGAGCACTGCAGGGCTGTGTTCCCAGCCCACTCCTGTATTCCCTGTACACACATGACTGTGTGGCAACACATAGCTCCAATGCCATCATTAAGTTTGCAGATGATACGACGGTGGTAGGTCTGATCACTGACAATGATGAAACAGCCTACAGAGAGGAGGTGCACACTCTGACACGCTGGTGTCAGGAGCACAACCTCTCCCTCAACGTCAGTAATACCAAGGAGCTTATGGTGGACTTCAGGAGAAAAGACAGAGAACACAGCCCCATCACCATCAATGGAGCACCAGTGGAGAGAGTCAGAAGCTTCAAGTTCCTCGGTGTCCACATCAATGAGGAACTCACATGGTCCGTCCACACAGAGGCTGTTGTTAAGAAGGCTCACCAGCGCCTCTTCTTCCTGAGACGGATGAGGAAGTTTGAAATGAACCAACACATCCTCACATGTTTCTACACCAGCACTGTAGACAGCATCCTGACTGGCTGCATCAATGCCTGGTATGACAACAGCACCGCTCTCAACCGCAAAGCCCCGCAAAGGGTGGTGCGAACTGCCAGACACGTCATTGCAGGTGATCTTCCCTCCCTCCAGGACATCTATACCAGGCGGTGTGTGAAAAAGCTCGGAGGATCATCAGAGACTCCAGCCACCCGAGTCATGGGCTGCTCTCACTGCTACCATCAGGCAGGTGGTATTGCAGCATCAGGACCCGCACCAGCCGACTTCTTGACAGCTTCTTCCCCAAGCAATCAGACTTTTGAACTCTTGATCGCTCACGATACATGGGTGCCATGTATTTTTCAGTGTATTTTTATTGTATACAGTCTTCATATATGTGTATACTGTATATTGTATATTATTTTTATTGTATACAGTCTTCTTATTTGTGTATACTGTATATTGTATATTATTAGGTGTATATTGTATATTGTGTTGTGTAACACGATGTGTAAACTGTGTTATGTGTAAATCAGATGTTTATTGTAATTGTCATACTGCTATGTTGCTTGGAACTGCACCCAAAACTTTCACCCATTGTTGCACTTGTGTATGTGGTTGAGTGACAATAAAGGGATTTGATTTGATTTGACATATACCCCCCCCCCCCAATCTCAGTTTCTCTAACTTCCCACCCCATCCGTGGACAGACACTTTACTGACCCCATAAAATTTCTGATGTTTACATATATTTTCTATTTGAGCAGGAAGTTGTTTTTAACTTTTTTTCCACTGAAAACCAGACCAACACAACTCTTCAGAACTTTCGACACAAACTCGTAAAAAAAGTACTAAGCACACTTTATTAATTTGCAGGTGTTTGTTTTCAACCTCCATTTGCTTTTAGATTTTCATAATCTGAATTTCAGAACAGCCCATGGGGTTTCCGGCTGACCTCCTGCCAGCATTCATAAACTATGAAAGAGATTATGATATTTATATAACGGCCACAGGGATCTGATGGAGATTATCGCATCTGAGTGCAGTCTGCCATGATATTTTATGAATTACAATGAAAAAGAGAGAACACGGTGGATTATTCAGATTACTCGCATTTAATTAATGTTATGGGCTTTATTGTTTAAATAAAGATTCAATATAAACAGATGGCCTGATTTTAAATAATATGGATATGAGAAAATTAAGTGATTTCTTCCTTTTTTGGTTAAACTTTATCACCCTCTATCTTTTTATCTCTAAGAAAAAGAGGGGATGATTATGCTGAGATCTGAATGAACAGATGGTTTGCCTTTTTGGGAAACAACCGTTTTGAATTGCTGTCTAAGGCTCTCTTCATGCCCATCTGATTGACAGCCTTGTTAAAAAGACCCCTCTTTTTTCTGCAAAGTCAATGGTAAAGGGTTAAAATGACTGAATAATGGCTTCAGTCTAAATACTGAAAGTCAGCCATCCATCCAAGAAGTAATAGTGTAAATAGTGGTAGATAATATTTGCATTCCTGTGTAAATAGTGGCAGATACTATTTGCACCCCAGTGCAAATAATAACAAACACTATTTGCATTTTGTCTAGTAACACATAATTATTTTCAGATTTATAATTAGTTACATTTACATAATCAGCTTTTCCATTTATATATTCAGATTTAAAACTATAGATTCATGATTTATATTTATATTTATTACATTTATTATTAAGTTACAGAGTTAAATTTAAATAATCAGTTTTTCCATTTATACTGTATATTCAGATTTAAAACTATATATTCAGGATTTACATTCATATATTCAGATTAATATCTACATATTCGAATTTACAACAATATATACAGATTTATAATTATGTACTTGGGACTTATAACTACATATACAAATTTACATCTATATTATTTATATTTACAATTTATAATCATACTCATGATTTACATTAATATATTTAGATATTTATACCTGCATAGTTAGCGTTACATTTATATATTCATGATGTTTAACTACAAATTCAGCAATATTAACAACAACATATTCAGATACAGTATATTCAAGATTCATAACTAAACCTATATGAATTCACAAGTATATACAGATTTATAATTATATATTTGTATTTTTATATTCAGGATTTACAACTATATATTCCGAATTTTTATAATTTAATATTTTATAAAACAGAAGGTAAAACTTTACAATAAGGTTGTCATGATCCTTTTCTGTCAGCCCTTTGGTCTGTCTGTTTTCTGTTTGTGTGTGTTTGTCATGTGTATGTTTAATTGGCTGTGTCTGTGTTTCTGTTAGCTGTGTGCTTCCCTGTCCCCACCTCTTCGTTACCCTTGTCACTCTCCCTCATTTAGTCCTTGTTATGTTAACTGCCTTTACCTGTTCCTCATGTGCCTTGTCTATATATATATATATATATATATATATATATATATATATATATATATATATATATATATATATATTGTGCCCTCTTTCCTCTTGTATTTGTCAGATATTTTTATGAGTTTTGTTACCTGTCAGTCTGTTCCTGTTCCTGTCCTGTTCCCAGTCGATCTTAGTTATTATACATTTTCTAGTTTATGTTTTGTTTTCTCTCCCAAATGAGAGTTTTGTGTTACCTGTTCTGTTTTCAGTTTTAATAAAATTATTTTTATTTTCATTCATTCCTCCATTTGGGTCCTCATTGCTGACTCATTCCGTGACATAATGATCTGACCAACATGGACCCAGCAGGAATTATTTTTTCTTTTTGTTCACTACTTCCCACATGACACAGAGCCAAGCAGGCCAGGAAACTCTTCCGACTCTGGCAGGAGGACAAGTCGGTGAGGGGGTATGCGTTGGAGTTTTTGGTGCTGTCCTTGGGTCTGGGTCATGATCAGGTCAGACTTATGCAATAGTTTAAGGCTGGTCTGAATGAGCCCATCAGGTCTTTTGTCCCAGAGACAGGTGAAGGGGTAAGTCTTGCTGCTACAATCAAGTTTGCCTTGAAATAGGATGAGTTTATCTCAGCCTGTGCCTCAGAGAACTTCCTTCCTTCATCCCAGCCCGAGGTTAATGATACTTCCTCAACGGCAGCGGACATGGCTGACCGCCAGGAGGCGGAGTAGCCTGCTGCTGACCGCCAGGAGGTGGAGAAGACCATTGCTGGCTGCCAGGAGGCAAAGGAGGCCATTCTCCAGTCGCTGCCAGTGCTCCCGACCATGGCGGCCACAGAGTTCCGAGGCCTTTGACGAGCCTGTCCTGTTCCCTGTGGCCGGCGACAAGCTTGTCCAGTTCCCGGAAGTCATTGAGTCTGTCCAGTTCCCTGTGGCCATCGACGAGCCCATCCTGTTCTCTGTGGCCATCGACGAGCCTGTCCAGTTCCCCATGGCTGTCGACAAGTCTGTCCAGTTCCCCGTGGTCACTGACGAATCCGTCCAGTTCCCTGAGGCTGTCTACGAGCCTGTCCAGTTCCCCGTGACTGTCGGCAAGTCTGTCCAGTTCCCTGAGGCTGTCGACGAGCCTGTAATGTTCCCTGTTGTTGTCGACGAGCATGTCCAGTTCCCTGTGGTCATCGAGTCTGTCCAGTTCCCTGTGGCCATCGATGAGCCCATCCTGTTCCCTGTGGCCATCGACGAGCCTGTCCAGTTCCCCGTGGCTGTCGACAAATCTGTCCAGTTCCCTGTGGTCATCGACGAAGCCGTCCAGTTTCCTGAGGCTGTCGACAAGCCTGTCCAGTTCCCTGTGACTGTCAACAAGTCTGTCCAGTTTCCTGAGGCTGTTGACGAGCCTGTCCAGTTCCCATGGCTGTTGACAAGTCTGTCCAGTCTCCTGTGACCGTTGATGAACCTGTTCAGTCTCCTGTAATCATTGACGAGCCTGTCCAGCCCACTGTGACCGTTGACAATCCTGTCCAGCCCATTGTGGCCGGCGATGATCCTGTCCATTCACCATCCAGTCTGCCCAGCCTCCTGCATCCATCAAGGACCAGCTTGCTCTGTCCGCTGTGGACCACCAGGAGGCGGAGGAGCCTGCTGCTCTTTCCACCCACAAGAGGAGGATGAGGAACAAGAGAGGGGTCCCTGCATCAGGGTCTGCTGCAGCATTCCAGGAGAGGTCCGAGCCTGCGGCAGCTGTCACCCAGCCTGACCCTTCGCCTGCGGCCGTCCTGTCTGAACCCTGTCCAGCGGCCTCCCATTTCCAGTCAGACCCCTGTCCAGCGGCCACCCTTAACCGGTCTGATCACTGCCCAGCAGTCGCCCATGTCCTGTCTGAACTCTGTCCAGCAGCTGCCCACTTACAGTCTGAACCCTGCACCATGGACGTCTACGTCCATTCTAACCCTGTCCAGTTCTCAGTGGCTACCAATGCCCTGTCTGACCCTGTCCAACTCTCAGTGGCTACGACTGACCTCACCATCTGCCCAGCAGCCACCACAAACCACACCCTCTGCTCAGCGGCCGCTAACCACCATTCTGTCTGTTCACCTGTGGCCGTCGACCAGCCTTTTACTCAGCCCAGTAACCAACACCCATCAGACACCAGCTACCAGCCTTTTACTCAGTCCAGTGGCCAGCATCTGTCTGACACAATCGACCAGTCTGTTGCTCAGTCCAGTAGCCAACACTCATCAGACACCAGCTACCAGTATGATAATCAGCCAAGTAACCAGCACCCATCAGACATCAGCGACCAGTTTGTTTCTCAGCCCAATAGCAAGCACCCGTCAAACACCAGCCACCAGTCTATTGCTCAGCCCAGTAACCAGCACCCATCAGACATCAGCAACCAGTCTGTTGCTCAGTCCAGTAGCCAGCACCCATCAGACACCAGCTACCATTATGTTTCTCAGCCCAGTAGCCAGCACCCATCAGACACCAACTACCAGTGTGTTGCTCTGTCTGTTCAGTCCCCAGCTGGTGCCACTCATTCAGTCCTGTCCCCAATGACCACTGATAAGTCTGTCCAGCCCTCTGAGGTCCCTGCCCAGTTTGACCAGCCCTCTGCAGTCCTCACTTGGTCTGACCCAGTCCTGCCCCCAACAGTCGTCAACCTGCCTGACCCAGTCCTGTCCCCTACGATTACTGACCAGTCTGTCCAGTCCTCTGTGGCCGCCACTGACCTTACCAACTGCTCAGTGGCTCGGACTTTGCCTTGGCCACCAGTTTCTCCTCCGGCTCTGCCATGGCCTTCTGGCTCACCTACAGCCTGGTCCAGACCATCCCCCTGGTCTCCCGCACCCTCCCTGCCTGGTCTGTCATCTGTCCCTTGGCCTGGCCCATGCCTTTCCCCTGGTCTTCCCCACCCACCCCTCCTTGATCTGCTTTCTGCCCTCCTGGTCCTCTGCCCACTCCCTGGGCCAATCCATCAGTCCTGTCGGGTGTGGTCTGTTAGTCGTGTGCTTCCCTGTCCAAGCCTCCTCATTACCCTTGTCACTCTCCCTCGTTTAATCCTTGTTATGTTAATTGCGTTCACCTGTTCCTCATGTGCCTTGCCTGTATATTGTGTCCGTTTCCCTCTTGTATTAGTCAGATAGTTTTGTGAGTTTCGTTACTAGTCAGTCTGTTCCTGTCTTGTTCCTGTTCCCGGTCGATCTTAGTTATTATACTTTTTCTAGTTTTTTTTGTTTGTTTGTTTGTTTTCTCTCCCCCATGAGTTTTGTGTTACCTGTTCTGTTTTCAGTTGTTTTAACAAAATTATTTTTATTTTCACTCATTCCTGCATTTGGGTCCTCATTCCTGACTCATTCTGTGACAAAGGTTCCATTCAACCCATTTGTAAACATTAGTTAACAACATTAGTTAACATTAACTTCTTGGTTAATGTTAATTTAAACATATTAATATTTGAATATTTTCAACATATACTAATTAGCATTCAACATATACTATTTTTTATAATCAAAAGTTGTATTTGTTAACATTAATGCACTAACATGAACTAATGCTAAAAAATTCTCTTTTTATTAACTAACATTAACAAAGATTAATAAATGCTGAAAAAATATATAGTTCATTGTTAGTTCATGATACGTAATGCATTAACTAATGTTAACGAAAGGAACATTATTGTAAAGTGTTACCAACATATATTGTGTATTTTATATGTAGTATATTTACATATAGTTTAAAAACATTTTAGAAGCAGTAATAATAATATACTGTTAGAACAATATAATACTATAAACTATTTGCATTTTTTTCTAGTAATATGCTACTATTATACAATTTATTTCTTGTGCTATGTGCAGTAACTTGTAGTAACATGTAGTCAGAAAATGTCTCAAGACTAATTCAAACTCGAGTCACCTGTGCACAAATACCCATACCAAAGATGCTAAACCCTATAGACCACTTCCACGATATTCAAAGTTTTTTTTTTTATAGTTTTGTCTGGTTCTTCTGTATGACTAGTGCTATTTTCACTCAAATAGTCACTCTTTATCTTAAAAGAGGAAATTAAAACAAATAGCCTGTATTTTCCCATCCATTTACACTGGTTGTTGTACAATTGAACCATGACTGTGCCTCATACATGTAATTATGGTAATTAGGGTTTTGGCAGCTATGTACACAAGTCCACATCTGTTTTGATCTTCGAGGGAAGATTTCTAGCTATATTAGCTGCGCTGAAATTACATGCTGTGCGAGGACTGCCATGCAGTTCACAATATTCTAATGAAGGGTTACACAACAAAGCAACATCCTACTTCATAGCAAATCAGATCAACCAACCTACACAATCTTTATAAATGTGGATTTAAATGAAGACTGTCCTTTCTGTAATTCTCAATTGTCTATTCACACTGATACACTGTCTCTGAGAGCAGCTTTGATTGGGTTTAAATGCTGAGATTCTTACAGTCATTTGGCTCAGATATGTGTTCATAGGTGTGAAAGAAAAAGAGAGAAACAGATATATAATGAGAGAAAAAGTGAGAATGAAACAGATTAGTATAAATGAATACAGCATGCAGTTTAATCACCTTTCACCTTCAATTATTTCATAATCTGAAGTAGAGCAAAAAAGCAGCTCTGTTTGGGAGTTAAGTGTGTGTGTGTGTGTGGATTCGTTGATAGTATTTAAAGTAGCGTATGAGAGAGAAAGATTGAAGGTCAGAGACTGGCAATGAAAGAAAAACTGAGTGTGTAAATGTGTGTGTAAGAGTAATGAATAAGCTCAGAAACAGTATCACTATTGCAACTTGCATTGGGAGAATTTCATAGCCATCAATATTTGGATCAGACCACATTTCATTTAAGCATTCTCCTTTTTAGTACATATGAAACACACACAGCTTCTTTGTACCTTTGTGACCTTTCCTGACCATCGTCATGGTTATGGTCTGGATGTTGTGACAGACTCTGTGTATGACCTTTTTGGTGCCTAGTTTTGTCACTTGGAAGTAGAGAAATGTGTTATGGGAAAGAGACGTTTTTTTTTCATGTTTGTGCTAAAGTTGTTTACAATCACCAGCTTGAGCCTTGGAGGCTTTAAGCTTTTCCCCTGATAGCCATTAGCACTGGCCATTTCATTTCCCTGACGATCAGGGTCAACTCTATGGCCCTAGTATCCAGGCAACAGTCTGAAGATACTACAAGAGTCATCAACGAGCAAGACAAGCCGCCCTCAGGCCCCCACAGCTGCTTTACAAGTCATTAGAGACTGTGTCCTAGACAGGAGAGTGCGTGTGGTTAGAAACCAAAGTGTGTAAGTGACCGTTTGATGGTTCTTGTTTCGAAACTTGGAGTTTGACTGATAGTATTTATGAGAGAAGATAGAGAGGGAGAGGCCAGAACTTGCTAGAGGGGAGTGTTATATTACTTACCTGACAGAGATTGTTCGAATTCTTTTCCAGACAGCCAGTGGAGACGCACAAATCACATACACTAAGGAGAAATAAAACACACAAAAAATTAAAATGCTTCCCAAACTACAGTTTTCACAGGCATTAAACGGCATTTGAAAGTTTCTCATCTGCATATGCATCAAGAATATCTATGATTGGTTATTGACCATGGCTGCATTGCCCAAAAGTATTGTAACTTAGGTTATGTAGTACTTAAAAATCATCGTAGATCTGCCAGTGCTCTGGAGTAGTGCTCGTAGAGTTCTTAAGAGCACGGTAAGGAGACAGACTCATGCAGTCACCTGCAGGACAACCAGGAAATTACACCTAAACTTTAAAGTTATTATTGCAATGCTTACACTTATTGTACAATACAATGTGACTTTAATATCAGATCATTTTATTTCAGCCTCATAAAATTTATATGACAATAACAAAAATGTTTTGCAAACCAAAACTACATGCTTCAATACATGTTTGGTTGCAGTTTCCCATTGAATTGTCCAACAGGAGGTGCCAAAAGTGAATGAAATTATGTTGTAATCAGACAAGGTTTTTAAGGTGAATATTAGATGGATGTTTTAATGAGTAAAACGTACCTCCCTAACCTAAAACTTTAACCTAAACTGAACTAATAGTGTTCAAAAAGATAAAAGAGAGGTGAACAAAACAGACATCTTTACCCTAAACAAACACCTAAACCTAACTGACAATGTTCAAAAAGATGAAAGAGAGGTGAACAAAACAGACATCTTTACCCTAAACAAACACCTAAACCTAACTGACAGTGTTCAAAAAGATAAAAGAGAGGTGAACAAAATAGACATCTTTATCCTAAACAAACACCTAAACCTAACCGATAATGTTTTAAAAACAAATCAGACATGAAACTAAAGCAACAATGTCATTTTGTGTTGCTTCTATGGCACTTTTGCTTCACTTTTACTTTAGTTTCGAGCATGCTTGGCTGGGCTAGAGGCTCAGTTGCCAAGTCTAAAGTCCAACACTCTATCTGGTGAGCTACCGCGCAAGCTAATCATGTTGGAATAAGTGTGTAAATGTAGGTTGGTCTGTAATGCAAGCGTTAAAATATATTGTTTTGCAAATGATGTGCTAGAGTAAACGTTTTTTGATACCATAACATACAGTAGCAGTGTGTGAATAATAGTGTGAAAAATAAGTGTCTATAAAGTCATTATCAGCCGTTGTACTCTTGATTTTTGTGAAAGTGAATAAAACGCACAGTTGTTGTAGCGCCTTTAGTGTTAATTTCACTAGAAACTGCAGCAAACATAGAAACATAGAAAGTGGCACGTCAACTCAGTTTGCAAAAATTTTATGTAACGTTCATTCTATGAAACTAGGCTGTTTAATGTATATTTTATTTACAATTATATCTTAAATGCAAAATGCTGTAATAAATGTACAAAATAGATACATAAATGGAAGAACAGACAATGAATATAAGCAAATAAAAAACACTGTTACCAACTAGGTGAATTTATGTATACTAAACATTGCAAACACACCAAAGATGAATGAAAAGAATAGTGTAAAATGTGATTTTCTAAAAGTAATTGTTACAGTAACCCAGACTCGAAGATGGTGGTGAACCCAAAAGCAGGTATTTATTGAACAAACACAGACAGCAAATGGCAGGTGAGTGGAGAATGAGCAGATTGGTTCTGGAACAGACAACAGTACTTGGAGTTTATTGTATTTGCAGGTAGATTTATAACTTGGGTTGGAGGATAACACCAAGGGAAGGAGACGCAGGAGAGGAGACTTGGAACAAACTTCGGAATAACGCTGGAGAGATGTCGTTGAGGGAGCACACTGGAATGGCATCTGAAAAGTCAGGTAAGTAGAAGGTAAGTGAGTCTGTATACTGCATTGATACCAGATGAAGACTGAAGGGAGAGTGGAGTGTTATATAGAGGAGCTGATTGACACGGTGATTGGAGACAGATGCGGGTGATCAGTATTCGGGGGAGCGGGAAGGTTGAGTGTTTGTGGCGGGAAGATCAGGTGGATCTGTGACATTTCCCCCCCTCCCCACAGACCGCTCCTGAGGGACGAGCCTCCCGACGCCATAGCCGACCCCATCCACGAGGAGCTGGATGGTCTGGGTGAGCGTCGTGGACGTTAGTGAGTAGGGTCGGGTCCAGGATGTCGTCTCGGGGTTCCCATGATCTTTCTTCGTGACCATAGCCCTCCCAGTCTACGAGGTACTTGAGGTGACCCCTGCGGCGTTGGGAGTCCAGGATGTCATGAACTGCGTAGATGGATCTGTCTTCCAGGATTAGCAGCTGGGGGAGGTGGTGGTCATCAGCTGCTAAGGTTCTGAGGAGTGAGGAGAGAGAGATGGATATTGAGGTTTCAGGAGGGAGACGTAGAAAGTAGGGTGAATGCGGTATTCGGGGGGGAAGTTGGAGTTGGTATGTAACTGGATTAATTTGTTTAGTGATAGTGAAGGGACCATTGTAACGGGGACTTAGCTTTTTGCATGGTAGACGCAGCCAGATGTCCTTAGTGGAGAGCCAAACCTTCTGCCTGGGTTGGTAACTGGGGTTGACGATCTTCGGGCATCAGCAAGGATTTTCTGGTGGCGCACAGCCCTCTGCAGGTGATGGTGGTTAAGTCCCAGACCCTCTAGCTCTCTCTAAACCAATGGTTGACCGCTGGGACATCAGATGGCTCTCCGGACCAGGGGAAAGAGGAGGTTGGTAGCCGAGTACGCACTGGAAGTGTGTTAAGTTGGTGGAGGGTTGACGTAAGGAATTCTGTGCATACTCGGCCCAGGACAGAAAACGACTCCAGCGGTTCTGGCGGTGATGACAGAAGGTTCAAAGGAAATGGCTGATCTCCTGAATTTTTCTCTCAGTCTGCCTGTTGCTCTGAGGATGATACCTGGAAGAGAGGCTGATGGTCACTCCCATGATGGAAAAGAAAGCTCTCCAGACTCTGGAAATAAACTGGGGACCTCTGTCTGAGACGATATCTTCGGGAATCCCATAATTTTGGAACACATGGTTGAAGAGGGCTTCAGCGGTTTCAAGGGTGGTGGGAAGACCCTTGAGGGGTATCAACTTGCAGGCTTTGGAGAAGCGGTCAACGACCATCAAAACACAGGTGAATCCCTCAGAGGATGGCAGGTCCTTGATAAAGTTGACCCCAAGGTGTGACCAGGATCGGCGTGGGATGGGTAGCGGAAGGAGCTTGCCAGTCAGTAGATGTTGAGGAGTTTGGGACATGGCACATTCTGGGCATCCCTGGACGAACATTCTGACATCTTTGTCCATGTGCGGCCACCAGAACTGGTCCTGGAAATGTTCTGTTGGTGGGACAGCCTGGCTGAGCAGGTTCAGTGGCATCAGAGATTCTATCATCCAGGGACCATTGGATAGGGCTTACAATTATGTGAGGGGGAATGATGGTGTCTGACTTCTCAGGGCTTTCCTCTGGAGCATAAAGTTGGGAAAGGGCATCCACCTTGATGTTCTTGTTCTTCAGATGATAGGAGATGGTAAAACTGAAGCGTATGAAGAAGAGGATTTAGACGACGAGCCTCCCAAAGGTACTTGAGGTTCTTGTGGTCTGTAAGTACCTGGAAGGGGTGTTGGGCCCCCTCTAGCCAATGCTGCCACTCTTCCAGGGCCAAATTGACAGCCAGAAGCTCCCAGTTTCTGATGTCATAATTTTGATCTGCCGGGGAGAGTTTTCGAGAGAAGGCAGCACATGGATGGAGCTTAGATGGTTTCCCCTGCTGCTGAGAAAGCACGGCTCCTACACCATTAGTGGAGGCATCTACTTCTACCAATAAAGGCTTACTAGGATCAGGGTGGATGAGAAGTGGAGCCATGGTGAATGCCTACTTCAGATGTTGGAAGGCGTAGGAAACCTCGGAGTTCCAGAGCAGAGATTTAGGCTTGGATCAGAGAAGAGATATTAAGGGGGCTGTGAGGGAGCTGTAATTCCTGATAAAGCGACGATAGAAGTTGGCAAAACCCAAGAAGTGGAGTTCCTTGATGGTAGTAGGAGTGGGCCGGGATCGCACAGACTCTACCTTCCCCTCGTCCATCTGGATACCCTCAGGGCTGATGTTGTAACCTAGGAACTGGAGGGACGACTGATGAAAGGAATATTTCTCATCCTTGGTATCTGTATACCACAGATGGTATTCCCTCAGCTTTTCCAACACTAGCGCGACGTGTTGACAATGATCGGTCTCGTTCTGGGAGTACACCAGAATGTCATTGATGTAAACGAGGACGAATTGATGAAGGTACTCACAGAACACCTCATTCATGAAGCCCTGGAACACAGAGGGGGTGCTGACCAGGCCAAACGGTATCACCCGGTACTCGTAGTGGCCGGTTGGAGTTACAAAGGCGGTCTTCCATTCATTTCCCCTCCAGATTCGAATGAGGTTATACACGCTGCACAGGTCCAGCTTGATGAAGATAGTAGCTCCTCTCAACAGTTCCAAGGCAGCCGGGATGAGGGGAAGTGGATATCGGAACTTTACCGTTATCTTGAGGGAGCGGTAATCAATACAGGGCCGGAGACCTCCATCCTTCTTCGCCACGAAGAAAAAGCTCAAAGCAGCAGGGGATGTGGAAGGTCAGATGTAGCCTTGATTGAGAGCCTCCTCGATGTACTCCTCCATGGCCTTCTGTTCAGGGATGGAAAGAGGATATATTTTGCCATGGGGCACTGGCTCACTGGGGAGAAGGTCTATTGCACAGTCCCAAGGTCGGTGAGGAGGAAGTTGTGCGGTGCGGAGTGGGCAGAAGACGTCCTGGAAGTGGGAGTAACAGGATGGGTTTTCCACAGAGTTGGAGCGATTAGGACTCTTGGTGGAGGTGGAGTTGAGACAGAGAGGAGTACAAATCTTGGCGATAGTCTAGGGCCTTGGAATAGGAAGATTGGGGAAACAGGTAGGAAAGCATTGGGAGCCCCACTTCAAGATGTCGCCGGAAGACCAGGAAATGATGGGGGAATGCAGTTCGAGCCATGGGCATCCCAACACGATGTCAGTGGTGGAGTTCTCCAAAACCAGTAGGGTGATGGTTTCGTGGTGCAGACACCCAACTTGGAACATCACGGGACCCACACAATGACGAATCACACCTCTGCCGATGGGTTTGCCAATAATGGAGTGGATCATTAGGTTGGGCTGACATGGCCGCGGTTGGAGCTGGAGGTGGTGACAGAGTGCATCTGAGATGAAGTTGCCGGTTGACCCAGAGTCGAGGAGTGTGAGTACTGTAAGGGAAAAGTTGGGAGCAGTAAGCGTCACACTGGTAGACAAGGGAGAGGAACAAACTTTAGAGTAAGTAACATGACTCACCAGTGGGTGCGGAGGATGAATGGGACAAGCCGAGATGACATGTCCCTTACCACCACAGTACAGGCACAACCGCTGGGTCAACTGACGCTGGCACTCTGCCGATGATAGCCAGGAAGCATCCATATGCATATGCTCCCTGCCTGGTTCTGAAGATTGGATTGAGGGTGATCGTGCAGGAACAGGCAGAGACTGCAAGGCGGGCACTTCATTGAGGCAGGGCTTCATTCGGTTGGTGACTCGGATGGAAAGTTGGATGAAGCGCTCGAGCCCCATGGTGTCATCAAATGGTGCCACAGTGTTGGGTCGAGCCCCTGACGGTAAGTGGTGAGTAGAGCAGTCCCATTCCTTCCATGGGAGGCTGCTAGGGTGCGGAACTTGAGAGCGTAATCTTGGCCGGAGACTTTACCTTGACGGAGATTACAGAGTTGTTCACCAGCGGAAGTATCACCCGCAGGGTGTCCAAAAACCTCTCTGAAGTGTCGAGTGAAGCTCTCAAAAGTTTGAGTAATAGGACTATTTTGCTCCCAAAGTGGTTGGGCCCACTGCAGTGCTTGCCCAGAGAGCAAGCTGATGATATACGCCACCTTAGACCGCTCTGTGGGGAATAGATGCAGCTGCATCTCTAGGGCGAGTGAACATTGAAGCAAAAAGCCACAGTTCTCTGCCAATCCAGAGTATGGCACTGGATTGACCAAGGGACTGGCAGAATAGACCGGTGAAGAAATTGCGGAAGTGTGGTTCGAGATCAGCAGGACAGTGGGGTTAGATGAGGTGGTTAGTGGTCAACAGAGTGTGTCAACCAGCTCCTAGATGGGATCCGGACCTGCTGGGTTCATGATTCTTGATGGTCTGGTATCCTATTACTGTAACCAAGACTCGAAGATGGTGGTGAACCCAAAAGCAGGTATTTATTGAACAAACACAAACACAGACAGCAAATGGTGAATGAGCAGATTGGTTCTGGAACAGACAACAGTACTTGATGGAAATTATTGTATTTGCAGGTAGATGTATAACTTGGGTTGGAGGATAACACCAAGGGAAGGAGACACAGGAGAGGAGACTTGGAACAAACTTCAGAATAGCACTGGAGAGAAGTTGTCGAGGGAGCACACTAGAATGGCGTCTGAAGAGTCAGGTAAGTAGAAGGTAAGTGAGTCTGTATACTGATTTGATACCAAACGAAGACTGAAGGGAGAGTGGAGTGTTATATAGAGGAGCTGATTGGCACGGTGATTGGAGACAGGTGCAAGTGATCAGTATTCGGGGGAGTGGGAAGGTGAGTGTTTGTGGCGGGAAGGTCAGGTGGATCTGTGACAATAATAGATCGTTCTGCACAAAATATTCTTTAATTATGTAGATAATTTGGCTGAATATTTAAGAAAATAACTTGAAACATTCCATTAGCAAGGTAAATTCTAAGTATTTATAGTTACGCAAAGAGCTATAATGAAGTTACGATGAGCGATTCTAAGGTGATATTACAACAATTTACAAATGAACAGCGATGATTAAGTTGCACTTTTGGGAAACACATGTAGGGAAAGAACAAACGTTCATTACCTTGCACATAGATAACATTCTTAAGACCTAAGATCCATTGTTATCGGGGAAATGCAGCCACTCACAGAAAAAAACATTTAATATGTAATTTAGACAAACTGACATAGTTTTTTGTGCAGTTTTGGGACATGTCACAAGTGCTCCCAATGTTTCACATATGATGACAAGGGGGTACATGCAAAATCCAAGCATCAATGCTATTTTAATAAGACAGTATGTCATTAAATAAAAACACAAGAATTGAATATGCTTCTGCATGCACAAACAAGTGAGGGACAATTTTAGGAAAGATGTGTTTACTGTCAGTTAAAGCAAATACCAAAATGATTATGTATCAGGATAAACTATTCTGTGAACTGTACATTGTAAATTAGAAGTCCTATGAGGTACCCAGCTGTAAATATCAGATGAATTCATACTGTAATAGGTCACACAAGGTCATATAACGATTTAAATTTTATTTGGATGAATTGTGCAGCCCTAATTCATAACTGACCCCCACTGACCATCTGATGAATATTGTACAGAAAAATGGGCAGCACTTTCTCGATCTAGCAAGCTCTATTTGAATGGTTTTACACAGCATCTGTTAGTGACATTAAATCTTTGAAAGATATTCTTTCAACTAGTTTTGTTTGAAGGAATATTTTCAGCGATTGAAACCTTCAGTTTCACTCTGTTCCTCACACAGAGCTATCGTTTGGTTTCAGAAGAGTTTAAATGCAGCATAAGTCATGCATGCTGGTCTGGAATCAACTCTAAACAGCATGTAAAAACCAAATGAGGCATGCTATTTTGTTACCTTTTTTTTTTTTTTCAATTAAGCTACAGATTGAACCAGACTTTATAATGATAGTCAAAAGTCTGGCTACTGAAGACTAAACTACAGACTAAACTAACAAATGTTTTACGCATTTCCATACATACCTTGCTAATCATTACCATAAGCATATATGCACAGAGGCTGCAATCAGACACAACTTTGACTCGTTACGTGCTGTGGATATAAAATGTATTCCACCCATGCATAAGGGATGAAACATACATTAGGAAATGAGTTTCAATAACAGCAGTAATGCGAAGGGTGTGGGCGTTTATGTGCACAGTCTCCCTGTGCCTAATTTTTTCCTCTTTTGTACTCAAGTACAGAACTATGGTGCAATTTCTCTTATTTTTCAACCAAATAGATCAGAAGGGAGTCATCAAATCCTCTCCACTGAGGATAAATCAAACAAGACACACAAAGGAAAAGCAAGGACACATGCACACACGCACGCATGCAGAGGTAGGCAAAGTCACACAAAGACAAGCATACATATGCAAACTGGGAGTTGCAGTGGCTAGTTAGTCCACATACAAAAAGAGCTGTGAAAGCACACACACCATCACCTCTCCAGTCCTTCTCTAGTATGGAGTTTTTATAGTGACAGAATAGGGAGAGAGAGATAACATCTTTATGTAGCAGAAGTAGGTCTAAGGGAACTTTCCAATGATGGGGTGACAGGCTCCCTTTTATTCTGCATCATCCAACTCATTCCTTCTCTTCTCTTGTCTCCACTAACTAATACTATTTTTAAAATCCTTAAGGATGAGCAATAGTAACAGTAATGCTTGCTTTAGCAAACAGCACTAAATAACAAAAGCTTATTAAACCACAAAATACAAACCATTAATTATTTACATGCCACCCCCAGTACAAAAAGACTCCCAATATAAACAAAGAGATTTAGATGTTTGATTATAACACACATTACACTATTGTTTCATCAGATTTTCCCTAATTGTATTGTAGGCAATGTATTTTGGGGTTTTATTGTTGGAGCTAATTGCGTATTGAACATCTGTGCTAATTTGCAAGTAACAGACACATGTCAGACCATCTGCTGCCCAGTAGACACACACACATACATTTTGCAGCCATCCTATTGTTGGGCATATTACAGCTGTATTTTATACAGCAGTCCCCAGGCAGCCATTCAGACATCTTTATGTGAACATCCTGCCTTACAGAGTCATTTGATTTGTAGAGGGCAAATCAACCCTGCAGCTCTAAAATCATTTTTTTATCCATTTATGTGGCATAAAAATTCATGAAATATCACTGAACTGCACTGAAATACTGATCTTGGGCCAGTGTCCACTCTCGTGTTCATTAAAACCAAAAAATTTAGAAAATTTAGAATGTAGGAACATGGGACCAATGAGTGCAAAACTACATACTTTGAAAAATGACTTCTTGGTGGGTTTCCTGAACAACTAGTCACTGATCGTACTAATTGAAGCCCTATATAATTAGGCTGGTTTTGGGTTCACCTATCCAGAATTGGACGTATTTCTAAGTGGATGTTAACATAAGACGCGTTCTTGTTTTCAAAAACAATTAGACGGAGCGCAACAGAATGGAACAGAATGCAGCAGTCTCAAGATGTGTTTTAAAGATGGACTATTATTTTAACTAACTTGGTTTCTTAGAATCACATTACTATACCAACATTTATGCAAAATGATTTTTACGTGGCTTATTGTATGTATCAAAGCAGTGTCCTGGTCAAGTCAAGTCATTTGTTATTTATATAGCGCTCTTCACAACACACATCGTTTCAAAGCAGCTTTACAGAAAATTATGCTCTAACAGAAAATGAAGTTGTAATGTCATTTTATCTGTAAAATGAGTCATCACTGTGTAGTTTGATAAAAATATGATTGGAAATTGTGCCTTAAAAATAATAATAATAATAATAATAATAATAATAATAATAATAATTATATATATATATATATATATATATATATATATATATATATATATATATATATATATATATATTATATACAGTATATAAGTAAATAATATTTGTATTTAGACACCCAGTGAGCAAACTAAAAGCAAGGAACACAAAACTTCATAAGATGTTGGTTAATGGAGAAAAATAACCTTGGGGGAAACAAGGTTCCCCTCTGGCTAAACAGCATGAATATAATGCCAATATTCGTTATTTTGTATTTGTTATATTATGTGTAGTACAAGTCATGGTTTTATGTTGGTAAGTGTTAGGGGCCAATGTTTAAACAAAAAGATCTTGTATGAAATATAAGATTAGTCTCTGAAGTTCATCCTGAATTAACTGCGGAAGTGTACACAGATGCATTGTGTTTTGTTATTTGGCCGATGAAGGCTATATTTGTAAAATAATTTATTGTCTATGTATTCCATTTTAAGAGTGTAGTTCATCCTTTGACCAAGGTGATGAAGGCAGAGGTCAGTGAGGTGTATAGCAGTTTGACTGGCAGCTTGTGGCAGTTCATTTCGGTGAAGTCCATCCTAACTCCAAGTGCTAATTAACACTAGAGGTGCTACAACAGCAACAACTTTTATTAACTTTCATACAAATCACGAGTAAAATGGCAGATTATCAGTTCATAAACACTTAATTTTTACACTGTTCCTCACACAATGCTAGCTTATGACATCTAAACACTTTTACTACAATGCATGATGATCCACTTTAGCATTTGCATTACAGTCTGGCCATTCTCTGTTGACCTCTCTCATCAACAAGGCATTTCCGTCCACAGAACTGCCACTCACTGAATGTTTTTTTTTTTTTTTTTTTTTTTTTTGTGTTTGGTACCATTCTGAGAAAATCCCAGGAGATCAGCAGTTACAGAAATACTCAAACCAGCCCTTCTGGCACCAGCAATCATGCCACGATGAAAATTTCCCCATTCTGATGGTTTATGTGAACATTTCCTGAAGCTCCTGACCCGTATCTGCATAATTTTATGCATTGCACTGATGCCACACATTTGGCTGATTAGATAATCACATGAATAAGTAGGTGTACATGTACTCCTAATAAAGTGCTCAGTGAGTGTTTATACTAGATACCAGGGGGTGGAATGACATCAAGACTAGTCAAATGTGACTCAACTAATGGGCTTGTCTAGTAGACTATTAAAAATCAGTAGTCGTGCAACCCCTACTAGATACTATACAAGTCGACCCTTACTAACTGACTAGTCATGTGTTGGATGACTAGTCAATTAAGCAACCATTGTGACCATTCCTATATCTCAACAAACAGAAATGTGCCTGTGGTGAATCCTTTCGCTTGCGGATCTCACGTGAACTGATCGAATCATATTTACTGCCACGTTCCCTGTCTAACAATGTCCAGCTGCATGCATAATACACAAGGTGAGAGCAGCTCTGCCCAGAAAACAAGAACAAACACAACGTGTGAAACAGACTCTATGATGACATCCCCAGTCAGCAGGCAACAAATGTACAATATCTCTCTTTTTTGTCTCTCTGCCTGCCTGTATTTCTCTGGTTCTTGTGACTTTCTAAATAAGTATGTTTCAACACTCTTATAAGCACATTGACACCTAAATCAAAAATAGTTTGCAGTTAAATAAGTGGAGAACTGCAGCATTAGCCATTTTTGACTAAAAAACAAATAAGGAAAACTGAATAAATATGCCACAACAAAATATCCACAGGCCTTGAGACAGTGCACTTCCTTTTTTACAGTTTAGATATTTAACATTATTATAAAAAGCACAAGTTGGAATTAGGAGAGGGGAGAATTTCACTAAGAATGAATTGCACCCGCTGATAGCATTGTTTCTGTTTTTGTGTTTTTTTTTAAATTTTTTTTTTTTTTTTTGCATGCACTGTCTGCATTGTTTTAGCAATCTATTTACTATGGGAATTATGCTAATTTCTTTAACTTTGCTGAGCTGTACTCAAGCAAACAATCTGAAACTCTCCTGGGATATCAGAGCATTTAATGCCGGCATTGACAGGATCGCTGCAACTAAGTGGTGCGAGCAGAGCATCACCTTAAAAGAATGTTCTGGGTTCAATACAACTTAAGCTTTATTAACAACATCTGGAACCTGAAGTTCATCCACCTAGAACAGTAGTCCCACTGCTAATAGGATGATTTGGACAACTTCACAGCTGAAATGACACACTCTATATGGAAGAATTAAGCTAACTGCTATGAAAAAAACTACAAGATTAACATTTTTGCTTTTAAGTCCTCTCCACAATGCCTTCCCCCATCGACTTCTATTGTAAGTGTAACTACTTTTTGTGGTAATCAACAGCATGTCATAGAGTCTTTAAAGATACTGAAAACTCAGTGGTGCTCTTCCATAGTTGAGACTAAAATGAAAAAACTGTAAAAGTCACCAGAATACCACATAACTGGAAAAAAAGGTAACATAAACTTATACTTAAACTGGTGTACAGTATAATCTTCATATTTGGGAACTATGATGATATTAACCTTATCACTGCAGTTTATTACAATTACAATTGTACAGTGGAATGTGGGAATAAGTTTGCTGGTATGAGGATAATAGGGTGATTCTCATGAAACCTGTCAAGAAAATGTCCTGGTCCTATTTTACTCCAAACTCAAAAGAAACAAACAAGAAATGTATTTTGTACAGAGAAAATGAAGCATACATTAGTGACAATGAGATTTTTGCGTTACAGTAATGAGAATCGTCATTGAAAACAATGGGGATAGTAAAAGAAAAATGTCCCGACACGCTATGGTAATCAGAATTATGGGGGACAAATGTGTCCTGAAAATAATGTCACAATACAAAAAAAAAAACAACAAAAAAAAAACAAATCCTAATGGTCCTAAATATACTGTAGGCTTCATTTTCCCTAAGCAATATATATATATATATATATATATATATATATATATATATATATATATATATATATATATATATAATGTATGTGTGTTTCTTTTGACTTTGGGGTAAAAGAGGACAGGACATTTTCTTGACAGGTTTTGTGAGATTCACCCAATAGTTTAAGAAGGTTGAAAGTGTGAAGGTTTAATCCAGAAGTAACAAAAAGCTTTTTTTTTTTATTTTTTTTTTTTTCAATTACCATCAAAGCTAACCCACTGTGTGACCAAAAAATACTTTGCCTTTTAGAGTCCTGCCGATTCAATTACAACCTGCTTTGGAGTTTATATTCTAATCTTTATTATTAGCAACTTCTGCAGAAAAACAAACAAACATGAATTTCAGTTCATTTAACCAAGCACCACCAAAGAAAAACCCAGACATTCTGATCCTACATCTTTCAAACTCTGCAAAGCCACTGAATAGAAAAATGGATTTCAAATTGCGGAAATTCAGTAACAATGCCTCAGTAAGGGCAGGCTTGGAGGAAGGGACACACTTGCGGTAATACTTCTTCCACATGCCTGGAGCAAGTGGATCCATCTTAGAAAACTTAGAGTAGAAAAGCACAGTGAGACCTGTTTGTTACTGAAACTGTGTGCGTGTTAGTGTTCATGTCTCTGGGCACTCTGAAAGGTATTAGAGGGACTTTCAGGGTTTAGGGAATTGGTTTTCCCTGGATTAGATGTTGCCATGCACTGTTGCCTTGGATTATATCTGGCGCTCTGGAGGCAGCCTTGTGTCCACCCTCAGGAGCACAACTTGCTGTGCTACTAATGACATTACCAACATTATACCGCCCGCCATTCCCTCAAAGATATGGACGCCATGCACACCTCTCTGAGTATTATTCCTGGTGTCGCAGTGAGCGGCTCACCTGCCTGCAAAAACAAGCCCTCTATCCTCAGGACAACAATGAATATTAGCTGGTCTCAAAAGCAGGAGTGGTTCACAGATATATTCCATAAACTCAAACACACCCAGAGTTTGTGTGATTGTAAATCCAGATGACTTGTAGAACATATTTTAATTATCATCATTGCAGTGTAGTCACATGATATCTCTAATAATTTGTATGAGATGGTTAAATTGTAAGATATTGAAAGAACTGGCTCGAACATTTGTCATTCCATAAAGACCAACTAATCAACAAACCCAATTTCAAATCAATACAATACAGACCTCAAATTTTAGCTAGCCTCCTATCCAACACTTGTAATTTAAGAAAGGAAACATCTGCGAACAAATTTGAATACTCATTCCATATTTATTTATACAATACAAATGACTGATGTATCTCAGTCACCTGTAATATGCTTCCCTCATCTCGTTCCAACCCAATGTTTTCTTTCTTCTGTTGTACACCAGTTATTTTTCTATTAAAATCATGGTTAAGTTAATAGTTTAGGAAAGGGGTTTATACTTTATGGTTAGGTTTAGGTTTGGGTCAGGGGGTAAACTTTGGAAAAATCATAATTTTGTTCATCGGTTCATGTTTCTCTATAAGAGTAAAAGTAATTTTGTCTTGTAAAAGCCAGCTCGTACAATTTAGTAATCTTGTACTGTTATTATGACTTCTTATGAGAACGGGTTTATTATTGTGATTATTTTATTCTTTTTTAACCCTCCTATGGTATTCGGTTATTTATTACCAAAATAATAAAAATGGTTTCCTTTATCTGACCCCGTTACATGCCCATTTTAAAGGGGGCGCTACAGAGCCCCCCCTAAATGACCATGTGCGAACTTTTGCCCAGCCCTAATGGCCAATGACTCTTATGTGTGTGCAAAATTTCATGACATTTTAAGCATGCTAAGAGCCTCAAAAATACCCAAATTTAGGAAGAAAGGAATAATAACAATTAATGTGTTGCCATGGCAACAGTATTTAAGCTATCAAATATTCCTTTACAATTTTACATCAGCAGTGTCTTGACATTATTCTAAAGAATTTTGAAGCAATTCATGTAAACACAAGAGGGCTATTTCAGAGTCTGTTAAAAGTGCCATACTTCCTGCTGCCAGTTGGTGGCACTATGACCATGACCCATAATAGCTGCATCAATGTGATCAACCCCCATTACCAAACATACAGCTGATTTTCATCAAAATCTCGCAATGCACACAGAAGATATAAGGCACTTCCTGTTTTCCATTTTTTGCCATAAATTTATTGCTTGGCCATGGCAACACCGTTCAAAATATAAAAAATTAATTCGCAATTTAGCATCTACAATGTGTTGACATGATGTTGCAAAAATTATGTGCCAGTCATATGAATCCCCTAGGAGGATTATTTAAAAGTTCAGAGCCTATGGTTATCAGAAAATCCAAAATGGGTGACTTCCTGTTGGGCGGAGCAAATGACTGTGGGTATTTCAGTGCTTGGGCCCTAATAATCCTTAGAAGAACAATAGGGCTTCTGCTATTTCAGTGCTTGTGCCATAATAATAATAATAATAAATATAGCTGCGAGCAGCAATTAACAGGGTTCAAGTGGTTTAAGGCCTTTAAGCACATGCGTAAAAAGGTATTATGTTTTATTTAGCAAGCATGTAACCACCTAGATCATAGATGGAATAGACCATTTACAGCTAATACAGGCAATTTACAAAGGAAATACATGGTTTTTAAAGCTTTTAAAAGCTCATAGCACCACCTATGGTCCAACCTCCATAAAAGTCTGCTTGCTTGTTTAGAATCATATGTCACATGTGCTCACCTAATTTTGTGAAGTTCTGAGTTTTTGTTTAGGAATTATGGGCTTATTTGTACACTTGACCATGCCCATTTTCTAAATGAGACTGTTATAGCTACCCAAAGGGTAAAGTTCAACATTTTTTTTAATAATTATTGACCTAGAGAGTCCAGAGAATTGTACTGGTTCACAAAAGTAGGTTTTTTACATAATCATGAATATTTAATTAATTATTTGATTGACAGCAGTGGTTCTTGAGGCAAAGTTGTTCAGTATGAGGAGATCTAACAAATGATATGAATTATACCTGCATCCCAATTCAGAGGCTGCATCCTTCAAAGGTCGCATTCGAAGGCCGATTGCGTCACTGCTGCACGACAAATGCTGTCCCAATTCGAAGGCTCCTTCAAATGCGGCCTCCAAATATGTCCTTCGTTTCCCGTGAAATGAAGGATATAACAGATGGATCCTTCATGGCCTTGCCTACCCCAGAATTCATTGCGCGCCAATGACAACAGGATTTTTTTGAGAGAAATTGCCAAATTACACTTTTAAACGTAAGTATTGGGTTTCAACTTACTCAAATATCTAATGAAACAAATGTAAAAAAAAACAACAACTTTAAAGTGGTTCAAATGTTGACATATCTTACTAAGATGCGATTATATATAGATATACTATTTATTATATACAGAAATAGACCATGGTGAAAATATTTACACAGTATGTGAACCCTGTTTTATTTTCAGATAGTTTAATATAACTTTCCAAAAAGTCCAGTACAAACGTTACAGTCACTCGGCAGCTGTCACAGTTGTTAGGCGACAAGAACAGTCCTCCGTAGGCTAGACTGTCCCAATTAACAATACTCAGTCTGACCTTCACGGCCTTCAAAGGCGTGGCCTTTGAAGTCCGAGTCCTTTGAAGGATGCAGCCTTTGAATTGGGACACAGCCATTGTGTGTATGTGTGAAACACCACGTGATTACAGAGGCGTAAAACTTGTTAGAGCCATCCATTGGCCGATTTCTTTCAAATTTCTTACAGACCTCTAGGGCCAGGAGTCAAACAGGCCCACCAAGTTTTGTGCCAATCGGCCTCCGTTAACCTTGTCTAACAGGTGCTCAAACTTCATTGGCCAATGGCGGCCATTTTTTTGTGGTACGCCACTGTCCTCATAAACAGTCATGGCACCTTGGACAAAGACACTGCATGCCGATTTTCAACTCAGTCAGACTAACGGTTGCATAGTTAGAGCTGTTTTCATGTTTTTTCCTGTTATAGTGCCACCAAGTGGCCAAACTCTGTGTTTTTTTTTTACTGTGACCTCAGATTGAGCTTATACACATGTCACTCAGCTTGGTGAAAATATTTCATTTCTTTCGGGCGTTATAGCCATTTTAGTAAAAATGGCCCAACCTTTTTGAATGTTTTGGCACCCCTTAGCGACCGTGAGTTGAAATTTCAACTTTTTTTTTGATAATTATTGATAATCAGACTCCAGAGTATATTTCTGCACTGGTTTGGTTCCGATCGGGCAAAAAACCTATGACTAGTTCGCAAAAGTAGGTTTTTAACATTATCAAAAATATTTACCGAACGGTTTGACAGACACCAATGCTTCTTGAGGCAAAGTTGTTTAGAATGAGAAGAGCTATCAGGTGATATATATTACTTGTGTTTTTTCACAACACTGCATTATATACAACCATTAACACCTTCAAAAATTATGATAGCACCACCAAGTGGCCAAAGTTTTTTAAATTTTGCACAATCTGTGTATAACAGATGTTTAAATTGTGTTGTGTTAATTTGATGTTTTAAGTTGTGTAATTATGTATAACAGATGTTTAAATTGTGTTGTGTTAATTTGATGTTTTAAGTTGAGTTTAATTATGTATAACAGATGTTTAAATTGTGTTGTGTTAATTTGATGTTATTGTAATTGGTATATGTCTCATCACTGTCACGACTGCTATGTTGATCGGAACTGCACCCAAGAATTTCACACACCATTGTACTTGTGTATATGGCTGTGTGACAATAAAGTGATTTGATTTGATTTTGATTTTTGACACTCTCAGACCAAGAGTCAGATAGGTCCACCAAATTTCGTTCCGATCGGTCATTGTTAACCTTGTGTAATAGCTGCTGAAATTTGATTGGCTGATGGCAGCCATGTTTTTCAACATATGTGAATGTCCATATAGATGATGATGGCAGCTGAGACAAAGACAATGTATGCGAATTTTGAAGTCAATAGGATTAACGGTTACATAGTTACAGCCAATTACATGTTTTTTGGTATTATAGCGCCACCATGTGGCAAAACTGCGGCAACTTTTCTGGGCGACCAAAGATTGACCTCTAATATAAGCATGCCAAGTTTTGTAAAGATATCTCATTTCCTTCAAGAGTTATCAGAATCAGCTTTATTGCCAAGTATGCTTACACATACAAGGAATTTGTCTTGGTGACAGGAGCGTCCAGTGTACAACAATACAAAAACAATACAAAAACAGCAGCAAGGCATAGATAATAATAAAAAATAAAAAATAAAAAATAATTATACACATACGTACAGACACACACATACTGTACATACATACAGACATACACATAGGTAGTGCAAATCTAATACAATCTGTTATCTGTTATGTACAGTGCAAATACAAATCTGTTATGTTCAGTGCAAATGTTTTTTTTTTTTTTTTTTTTTCTCAGAGGTATGAAATGGCATAAGAGGTTGGATGTGTTGTATAAATATAAAAAAGACTAAACTGTGTATTGCACATAGTTATTGCTCAATGGGGCAATTTAACTGTTCATGAGATGGATAGCCTGAGGGAAAAAACTGTTCCTGCGCCTGACAGTTCTGCTGCTCAGAGCTCTGAAGCGTCGGCCAGAAGGCAACAGTTCAAGAAGGTAATGGGCAGGGTGAGTGGGGTCCAGAGTGATTTTCCCAGCCTTTTTCCTCACTCAGGAAGTGTATAGTTCTTGAAGGGGGGGCAGGGGGCAACCAATAATCCTCTCAGGTAGTCCGAACTGTCCTTTGTAGTCTTCTGATGTCTGATTTCGTAGCTGAACCAAACCAGACAGTTACTGAAGTGCAGAGGAAAGACTCAATGACTGCTGAATAAAACTGTATCAGCAGCACCTGTGGCGGGTTGAACTTCCTCAAAGCTTATAGCACCTGATATTCCCAGGCGGTCTCTCATCCAAGTACTAAGCAGGCCCAACCCTGCTTAGCTTCTGAGATCGGATGAGATCGGGCGTGCTCAGGGTGGTATGGCAAAAAAGTTGAAATTTCGACTCACGGTCGACTCACGGGGTGCCAAAAAGTTCAAAAAGGGCAGGCCATTTAGCTGCCCCATTTCCTATCAAATAAATCTACGTTTTCCAACCTTTTACATGACATATCCTTGAATGCCGCCATCCTCCCCATCTCCATGCACCATTTTTGAAATGAGTGCACTCCAGCCGACTTCCATACCCTTAGAACAATCTGTCTGCCGATCATAACACTGGCTAGGACCCAATTTTTTTATGTGTTTATCCACTATATTAATGACCGCCCCATCACCTAAAATATAGAGTCTGGGGCAAAATGAAACTTGAGTGCCCAATACGTCAAACATAAAACTCTGAACCCTCAACCAAAATTCTTGGATCTTAACACACCACCAAAAACATGGGTTGTGTCCCCATCTTCTGATTGGCATCACCAGCAGGTGGGTGTGTCTTTCAAACCAAGCCTATACAATCTAGAGGGGGTCCAGTAGAATCGATGTAAAATCTTAAATTGCTTAAGATGCACCCTTGCATCTCTAGATGTAGACTTGATGTTTTTTAGAATCCTAGCCCACACTCCCTCCCCCAATACCAAGTTTAAATCTTTCTTCCATAATCTCTTGAGATAATTTGAAGCTCCATCCCCCAGACTCTGAATTAGCAGGAAGTAATACACTGATGCCTCATGACCTTTTCCAAAAGCAGTAATCACCACTCCCAGAGTATCTGCTGCTTTAGGGGGTTGTATGCTACTCCCAAAAATAGTACAGAGCAGGTGGCACAGCTTTAAATACCTAAAGAACTGAGATCTGAGAATCGCAAAATGTTGAACCATATTTTCAAAGGATCTCAACACTCCACTCTCATATAGGTCACCGAGCGTATTAACCTCCCTCTCAATCCACTCTATCCTGCAGAAAGGGGACTTATCAATACATAATTTTGGGTTCAGCCATATACTCGAGGCTACATTTAAATAAATGTCCAAATTAAACACTCTGGACACTTTTGTCCATACCGAGTGCAAATGGGAGATAACGGGGTGTAACTTAACTTCGATTAGTTTGATAGAAAGGCTTTGCAATGGTGAAATAGGGGCAAGAACTTCCTGTTCAATACAAAACCAGGGAGGGTGGAAGAGACAAATGAGCCAAAAGTCTGAGACTGAATGCATAATAATAAAACACAAACTTGGGTAGGCCTAGCCCACCTTTGGCCTGTGCAACTTACTGAAATGCAATCTGGGACGTTTACCATTCCAAATGAAAGACTTCACTATGCTATTAAATTGCTTGAAATAAGAGAGGGGGACATCTATAGGGAGTACCATAGGAGGGTTAAATATTTTGACCTTCAAGAAATAGTCCAGGTTCAAAATGACTCATCCATCGAAACAAAAACAAACATCAATTGTGTTAACAGTAATGCACTTACAATCAAAGTTTTTTGGCAATGCCTTCCAGGTGGTTTAAAAGCAAAAATTTGTTTTATTTCTTCTTTTTAGCTATAGGACTACTGTTCTGGGTGAAAAAAAAAAAAAAAAAATCTGGTAATGAATTCCTGAAAGTGAGAAGTACTCAGTCTATTTCTGATATCCTTGCACATATCATGCAACAGTTTCAGGGTTTACAGGCTTTACATGGTATTCTGATTACAAGTCAACGCACTAAAATTCTGAGACACAATGATAAGTCCTAGCATAACAGGCATACCAATATGATAGGCAGCACACAGATGTATTGCTAAGATAATGCTGTTGCAAACTTTAATAAATATACAGCACACATTAAATAACGTTTGTCTGGCATGGTTTGACAATCATTTGAGCCAAATATAGTGAGAATTGGCTACGATAATTTTCACTTCTGATGGACATCTTCATGGTAAATTTTGTTGGTGTGTTACAGGAAAATTATTTGGAATATGAAAAATCTTTTGATACCTTTTTACCAGCTAGGTCTCAAGGTTATCTGACCAAAATTTGGGAAGGATCTGATGAAAGCTTTAGGATATATTCAAAATGGCAGATGAAAATTAATGTCAAAATGGTGGACATGTAATATCTCACACTTTGGAAAGATTGGCATCTCTGTATTCAGTATGATGCAGGAAATCTGAAGATATCAGAATCATTCATTTATGCCAAGGATTTCTTAAGTTAGAAGAACTTTTATATTTTTGGAACACTAGGTGACCAACACTGCATTTCCAAAAAACATCGTTAGCCAACAGTGGTCGCAAGTTTCATCGTTAGCAACATAGTTCAACGATTTGATGATTCTTGACACCATAGTTCCAACAAAAATTTGCAAACAGCATCGCAAAGTTGTGTGGTTAGAACTACAGCTCTACGACTGTGGTTAGAAGCATAGTTCCTTGTTAGTTTGCTGTGTGGACATCATTTCACTACACCGAGACTTCTATATCTTTCACTCTGTAAACAATTTGACCACGTATTCATGCAATAAAGAAAATGGCTTATTCTAGGGTTTTGCAGAAAGCGGTGTTCTGAAACATAACATACACACGAATGCAGCTTTTTATGGCATTAAACACATGGTTTCTGTCGGAGAACACTGATTTTATGTGTTTATGTTAACGCATAATGTTTTTGAAGACTGCGTATGTGCTCAAGTGAGTCAGGGAACCCTGAAGTTTGATATAGAGGGAAACATATCTATAACATCATATGTATCAACGTGCATGCAGCTTTTCTATCTTCAGCAGCTATCTCACATTAAATGGCTTTCTGGTGTGTGTGAATTAGCTTTTATAATTTAATGTTCGCGGAAGTTATTACTCCACCCTCTGCGAAACGTAAATAATGACAGGTCATGTTGTTAACCAAAGTGGTTCGAACGATGGATGTGCGACATAGTTACTACGGTTTTGGGAAACAGTTGTGACTAGCCAGTTAATTTCTCCAATGATGCATCGTACTATGGTGGTTAAGCAGTGAGTTACGTCGTTGTATGGGAAACATCCCAAGGTCAGTTCAGGGCATGGTGCTAATAATGCTTACTAAGTTTCATTCTGATATGTCAAACTGTTGGTAAGATACAATGTTTTGTTGTTGTTGTTTTTTTTTTTTTTTTTTTTTTTTTTTTGACAAATTTCGAAATGGTGGACAGGCCATATGGACAATCATGGCAAAATGGTATCATCAGATTCCGTATGACCAAAGGAATCCAAAAACACCAAGTTCATGGTTTGGATGTACAGTTAAAATGTTATGGGCAAAAATAGCCATTTTTGAGGTGTCTTAACCCATAGTCCCCAAACTTGCACCCTCAGATAATGGTTTTAATGTACGCTGCACATACATCTGCACCACACTGCCATAAGTTTGACAGGTGCTTAAGAGACATACCAGGCTGAGAGTCAGCACACAAAATTGTTGCTGAGATACTGCTGTTGTTCATGCAGGTTGTTAATGAAAAAAATATTTTTTTGAAAATTTTCTCCTCCATTTTCTGAAGACTTAGATTAAGGAAGCAATGATCCAGAAAAAGTTTTGCTTAAACTGACCAATATTTGGCTCTGTCTCTAAACTGCACAGGACATGATGTCGAAGATGCATGCCAATTTTCTTTCAAATCCGACAAAGCATTCAAAAGGTAAGTTGTAATAAAATTCAAAATGGCGGAGATACAACAAAAATTGGTATAGTTGAAATCCTCATGACCTAAAGAATTCAAAGACACCCACCCACCATGATTTTAGGAAAAACTATCTAACTGCGTGTGTGTGTGTGTGTGTGTGACAAGCACTAATGTAAACAGACTTGGTTGTGTGCATCGGATAATCACGCTAGATCATCATGTTTCCACTGTAAGTATACGAGTTTTAAACTGTTATCGTGGTGCTTTTGTGATAGTTTGGCTGTCTGTTTCAGAAAACAAACGTATTATATGCCTGAAAAGACTGTTTGAGTTGCTGTCTGTGTGAATGAAAACCACATCTGCACCTAATAAGCAGACGTTGCTGCGTGTATGGGAAGATTGTGTTTAGATATGATGGCCGTACATACACAAGCTGTGAACTGTTATTGTGGTACTTTGGTGACAATAGGCTGTTTGTTACATAAAATTATGTGCTTGAAAAGACTCTTTGAGTAGCTGTTTGTTTGACGAATGACAACCGATACTAATGTAAACAAATGGTATCACACATCGGAGGAAGATCACGTTTGATGTATTGACTGTGCGTATAAGAGCTGTGAACTTATTATCGTGGTACTTTGGTGACGAGTTGGATGTAAGTATAGAAAATAAACTTATTCTGTGGTTTAAAGACTGTATAAGTAACTGTTTGAGTGAATATAAATTACAGACGCTTGACCAGTGCAGCCTGTTTCAGCACGAAAGCCAGTTTGAATCTGGCAGCTTATAACCAGAGATTATTTAGCAGAGATGGGCCACTTCTATTAAAATGAATTGCTCAACCAAGGAGCTCTGAGTGCCCAATTGTCAGTGGATATAAAAAGGAAGTCCCGCCTTACAGATAAAAGAGCCAATCACCTTTTAGATACAGACATCACCTGTCAATCAACTCTAAAACATGCATGCACATTAGCTATACAAGATGGAAAAATGTCATTTTTTAGCATTATATGAGGTAAAGAAGCAAAATTTATGATACCAGTATTGTCATATTTTACTGCTGATTTGAAATATGTTCTTCGATCGTAATCTTGACCAACTGTTTTTAGATTTTGGTCTTTCAACTGCAGGAAAAACTTTTTTTTCCTGTAAATACTGTTGTCATGACAAGGATATATCTCTGATGAGCTATTCAAGAGATTTGACAGATTTGCGCCACGTTGAGGAACATTCAAGTGAGATTGCTAGAGTGCATGTTTGACTGACAGATCGTGCGTGAGTGCACATGTACTGTGTATGATCGCGCGCGCAGACTGACCGCAACTCTCATAACATATCAGATATAAATAAATAAAATAAATAAATAAAATAGTGGAGATGATAGTGGGCCATTTTTCACATGAACAATTAAACTGCCTCAGGACTCCCCCATAGTGAAATAATGTAAATACATATCTCATGTACATATGTAAATTCACATATTTAATTTAATAACTGTACATACCCCTACCTTGCATATATATTACCACTTGCACATGTACATATGCAATTCTGTTATATGTCCTATTATTTGTGTCTATTTATACTCTTACCTTGTTTTATATTCTGTCTCACTGTAATGTTCTGTGTGCACTTGTTTCTCCTATCACCAAAAAAAATTCCTTGTGTTCATGAGAACACTTGGCAATAAAGCTCATTCCGATTCTGATATTATTATTATTATTTTTTTGTAACATCCTCTTGCAGTTGAATTCCCTCTCTAACGTGATTCAGCAATGTAGAGAACTAGCATAAATCCTCATGAAAATGGACACCTCATAGTTCAAACAGATTTGATAGGCTGCTGATAAATATATTCTGATGATAATATCATAATGTGGGCCGCAAAAGATCACTTGAGGGCCGCACGTGGCCTGCAGGTCACGTGTTGAGTAGTGCTGATCTAAACAAAATCAGGACAGTTTTGGTGACAACCAAGTGTATATTAAATAACTACAATACTATTTTCTCGCTAGAAATGGAATCAAGAGTTGGAAATATTTAATAAAAACATACATTTATACACAAATTGGCTATCAGCTGCCTCTTTCTCTCTATCTTGAGACATAAGTGGAATGTGAATGATGTTTGTAAGACAGAGATGGATGCAAAAATTCTTGTCTTTAAAAAGTGACACTTAAGGCGGGCGTACATCGTGCAATATTTTCCAGTCGGAAGACATCACGTGGAAATCATGGGTGCTCGTGTGGTCACAGCTCGCATCGTGTGAGAGGAATTACTGAGCGGAGCCGAACGGCTTACAAGCAGGTCACGACCTCCCAATAATTTTTAAAAATGTTTAAAAAATTCTGGCCGATTTGGCAATCTACCTGAAGTTGACCAATCAACAGAAGGTGTTACAACTCACACGATCAATGCAAACTGAGTGCTTTTACACATTTGGTGAAAATGGTTGTGTTAAAACTGTTTTTTCCCCATAATATTCTCGACAACTTCACTGGGAATGATTCTTCAGAAAGGTCATGCTGTTCTCTGCTCTTCACACAAATAATTTGCTATATGGGTTGTGCTAGAAAACGTCTTGGTTACTGATGTAACCTCTGTTCCCTGATGGAGGAAACGAGATGTTGTGTCGATGTAGTGATGCTAGGGGTTCGATCTTGAGAGCCCCAATCACCTTTGCTTAAAATAGAATAGGCCAATGAAAATTGGCGAGTGGAATTTGCATGCCACTCTCCACCCCGGACATAAGGGTATAAAAGGAGATGGTGTGCATCACTCATTCAGATTTATGCTGAGGAGCCGATAGAGTGTCCCAGCCATGTCAGCGGCCAGTTCAGCATCGTGGCAGGAGGGACACAGAGGTTACATCAGTAACCAAGACGTTCCCTGTCTGTCACTCACTCGACATTGTGTCAGTGTAGTGACACTAGGGGTTCCTATAGGAAACACCAAGGCGCTGAACCGTGTCACGAGGCACGGAAGAGTGGACACGGGCAAGCTGCTGCATGCCTCACAGCGAGCACTCAACCATGTTGTGACCTTCCAGCTAGTTAGGTAAGGCGTCTCCCTAGTCCCGTTAAGGGGGGAGAAGGCACTTACCCAAGTAGGATACTGGCGGTGCCTTTCTTAATTTGCTGTTAAGCAATCTCCTGTCGAGCACTTTCTAGAATAGCGCTGGGAAGTGCTCTTCCCTCTCCAGGAAGGAGAGCACTATGGAGACCACATCCTGCCGGAGGGAGGTTAACATGTGGAGCATACCTCACATGGACTTACCAACGGGGAAGTACACATATGGAATGATACCACAGGAGGACCCTATCTACAGAGAGGGTACGCAGCACAGTGGCCGAGACAGAGAACGCTCTGACAAGGGGAAACAAAGGTTTCACCTAAGGGGGAAACCGAACAGTGGAAACTCATCATACAGGATTACCAACGGTGAATCACCATGGATGGAGCACTGAGCCCAAGCACACGAGCTCACCTGAAAAGGGGAATACCACGAGTACTGGGCCTGGTGGTGTTACTCCTCCGCCGAGTTTGTCATCAGACAGTGCTAAAGAATTAAAGAGGTGTCCGGAGTTCACCAGTATGGGGAACTGTTGTGGACCAAAAGTGCACATTATGCGCACAGCACAGACCCAGCGGCACATCTCTGTGGGTCTTCCCCACGAGAAGAACACCAGTTAGCAAAAAGACGCCACTTCAAGGCATACAACCACCTCATAGAAGGGGCCCTGAGCCTGAGTGATCGTAACTACCACCGCCAGATGTGGAGATTCCAGAGGTCCGGCCACAGGTGCTGGAGCGTGCCTTGCCCATGAGTGAGAAGGTCCTGACTCAGGGGAATGTGCCAGGGATGTGCTACTGTCAGGAGCATCAGATCCGAAAACCAAGACCGGTTGGGCCAGTACGGCGCAACAAACAGGACTGTGCAATGAGGCTCACAGGAGGAAACGCTACTTGCATAGCCCCCGAGGCCAGCTGTGTGCCAAGGCATCTGTGCCGAGGGGGGCCTCGGACAGGGAGTACCACAGGGGGCAATGAGAGGAGTCTCGGGAGGTGAACAGGTCTACCTGTGCCTCCCCGAATCTCTCCAAAATCAGCTGGACTACGTGGGGGTGGAGTCTCCACTCCCCACGAAGCGTTAAATGCTGTGAGAGCACGTCCGCTGCACGGTTGAGGGCGCCCGGAAGGTGATTAGCTCACAGAGACTTCAAGGTCTGCTGACTCCAAAGGAGGAGGTGGTGGGCGATTTGCGACATGCGACGTGAGCGTACGGCATCTTGGAGGTTTATGTATGCTACGGTCGCCGTGTTGTTGGTTTGGACCAACACATGCTTGCCCTGAATCAACGGCCGGAGCCTCCTCTGAGCCAGCAATACTGCCAGCAACTTTAAGCAGTTGATGTGCCATTGGTGTCGGGGCCCTGTCCAGAGCCCCGACACTGCCTGCCCGTTGCACACGGCGCCCCTGCCCGAATTCGAGGCATCCTTCGTGACCACAACACACCTTGAGACCTGCTCAAGGGGAACACCTGCCCGTAGAAACGCCAGGTCCGACCAAGGGCTGAAAGTCTGATGGCATGATGGTCACACACTGGGTGCCATGGTGCCATGCCCACCTCGGGACTCAAGTCTGTAGCCAGTGCTGAAGCGGTCTCATATGCATCAATCCGAGGGGGAGAACCGCCGCCGAGGATGCCATATGCCCCAGGAGCCTCTGAAATTGTTTAACTGGCACCACTACCTTCTGCCTGAAGGTCTTCAGGCAGGTCAGCACTGACTGAGCACGTTCGGTCATAAGATGTGCCCTAAGAGCGACCTAGTCCAACTCCATAACGAGAAAAGTGATGCTCTGCACAGGAGAGAGCTTACTCTTCTCCCAGTTGATTTGAAGCCCGAGTCGGTTGAGGTGCTGAAGCACAAGATCCCTGTGTGCACACAATAGATCTCACGAGTGAGCTAGGATTAGCCAGTCATCGAGATAATTGAGAATGCGTATGCCCTTCTCCCTTAGCGGGGCCAGGGCAGCCTCTGCAACCTTGGTAAAGATGCGAGGGGACAGGGACCTTGTACTGGTATGCTCATCCCTCGAAAGCAAACCAAAGAGTCTGTGTTGAGGAAGGATTGATACGTGAAAGTATGCGTCCTTTAGGTCGATGGCCACGAACCAATCCTGATGTCGTACTGATGCCAGGATGTGCTTCTGCGTTAACATCCTGAACAGAAGCCTGTGTAAGGCCTTGTTCAGGGCACACAGGTCCAAGATTGGGCACGACCCTCCCCCTCTCTTGGGCACGATAAAATAAGGGCTGTAGAAGCTCTTGCGCAACTCAGCTATGGGGACTGGCTCTATTGCTCCCTTTGCCAGAAGGGTGGCAATATCCGCTCGAAGGACGGAGGCACCCTCGCCCTGCACCGTAGTGGAGAGGACACCACTGAACTGGGGCGGGCGTCTGGTGAACTGGATCGTGTAGCCGAGGTGAATAGTCCTGATGAGCCACCATGAGGGGCTGGAGAGCTCCAACCAGGACTCCAGCCTCCATATCAGCAGCACCAGGGGGATGACTGGACTTACCGTGCCCAAGGCAGGTTCGTGGCAAGGCAGCGCAGACGCCCCACCTGTAAGACAGCCCAGGGAGGACGTGCTGCTCCGCAAGCCCACAACAGTGGCCGTTGACTGGGGCGGGTGAGCGGCCCCAGAGACCAGCACACTTACCTGTTCGCCGGCTGTCTCTCGACGGAGAACGAGGGAACGGGAAGTACTCACGTTTGCCTGACTGACCGGAAATACTTCCAGCGCCCAGCCGTTGTGAGTGCGCTGGCCCAGGGAATGAGGAAACTACTCTTTTATTGAGCATGTGGGTGCCGAGGCCCAGAGGGCACTCGGCGATGTCATACTCACCACACGCTGGCCCAGGGGCGATGGTGGGGCTGGAGAGATGTCCCGGGCCAGACCGGTCAGGAGTGGTCTCCTCATCCCTGGATGGGCCATGTCAGGAACGCCTCGAATCCCATCTGGTGTTCTTGGGGACCGACTGACGGGCAGGTGGAGCCAACTTATCTGAGGATCTTTTTCTCTGAGGCCGGCCTGCAGGCTCCGTTGGTACAGGAGCTGGGGCCGGCACCGCAGGGGAACGGCTTTGGCAAGAAGCAGACAGGGTGCGGGACCTCGGTAGCCTGAAGGCGGCCGGGTCGCGCCGTGGCAGGATGTGTTAATACTCGAACGGCACATTAAACCCGCCCTGAGGCAGACCGTCTGCATCGCTCGACAGCTCGTCCAGACAGAACGAGCGTGCTGGGGGATGGGAGGTCTGTGGGGGCTGAGCTGGTGGAAACGCTCCCATGTCCACATCCAGATCGCCCGCGGTGCTTGCCGAACCGGCCGGCTGAGCATCAGCCCAGGACGGACTGGGTTGGGGAGCAGCCGCGGTGGCTCCTTGCTTCATGAAGAAGGAAGTGAACATAACCCTTGTGCTGGTGCCCCAGACACTCGAGGCAGATTTCATGGGTATCCGGAGGGGAGAGATAACGGCCACATCCAGTACCGCAAACGTGGAGGGACATCTTTAAATAGACGCCAAGCCTTTGCGCAAGCTCTTTTAGAGAAAATATACTCTTTCTAATATACTGCCGAAGTGCCCAGGGGAAACACAGCACTCAACCATGTGAGGGTGACAGCTGATATGCGGCATAAGAATCCAGCAGCGTAGCAAAGAATGATAGGATGAACACGCATGCATTCGGCTCTGAAGAAAAAATCTGAATGAGTGATGCACGCCATCTCCTTTCATACCCGTATGTCCGGTGCGGAGAGTGGCATGCAAATTCCACTCTGTTCAATTTTCATTGGCCTTTTCTATTTTAAGCAAAGGTGATTGGGGCTGTCAAGATTGAACCCCTAGTGTCACTACATCGACACAACAGTCAGCTGAGCTTAAGGCACTCTCCTTGAAGACTGCCCTCCTGACTGTGCTTACTTCCATCAAGAGGGTAGGAGACCTGCAAGTGTTCTCTGTCAGCGAAACGTGCCTGGAGTTTGGTCCGGGCTACTCTCATGTGATCTCTCATGTGCCCAAGGTTCCCACGACCCCTTTTAGGGACCAGGTGGTGAACCTGCGAGCGCTGCCCCAGGAGGAGGCAAACCCAGCCCTGTCCGGTGCGTGCTTTACTCATCTATTTGATCGCACACAGGGCTTTAGGATCTCTGAGCAGCTCTTTGTCTGCTTTGGTGCACAGCGGAAAGGAAGCGCTGTCTCCAAGCAGAGGATAGCCGACTGGCTCATTGACGCCATAGCTATCGTATATCATGCCCAGGACGTGCCCCCCCCCGGTAGGGCTACGAGCCCATTCAACCAGGGGTATAGCGGCCTCCTGGGCCCTGGCCAGGGGTGCCTCTCTAACAGACATTTGCAGAGCAGCGGGCTGGGCAACACCCAACACCTTTGCAAGGTTCTACAACCTCCGGGTGGAACCGGTTTCGTCCCGGGAAGTGGCACGCAATACATGCGGATAAGCCTGGGATAGCCTGCCAGGTGTATCACTTGCACATAGCGCCTTTCACCTCCTCTGAGCTGAAGACGTGTGCCATTAATTCCCAGCAGTGTTCACAAACTATGTTCCCTGGTTGACTTCCTCCGAGCCCTGTGGCAGTCGATTTTTCGGTAAGACTCGCTGCTGACCCAGTACACGTGCTAACTAAGAGCCCTGTTATGGGGTACGTGCTCTGTATGTGGCGGTTCCCTGTAAGGTTCCCCATGCGATGTATATCTTCCGCTAATTCATTTCCCTGTTGGCAAACTGCATCTTCCTTGGGCAAAGCCCCCTCTGCCACAGTCTCCATGTTTGTAGTAACTCCTCCCCCGTTGGGTAGGATCTACCATGAGACTTCTCCACATGAAATACTTCCGACATAGTTCGGCAAGGCCATGTGATGTATTTTCCACTTAAATATCCCCCCCTCTCTCTGGGCGAGGTGTGGTCTCCGCGGTGTCCTCCCCCTGGGAGGGACACCCCCCGACTAGACCTGGTCAGCCCAGTCGGATATTCCCCCTTTTTTTTAGGGAGTGGGAAAAAAAAGAAGGGGAAAAGAGGCCACGACTGGGCTAGCCTGTCTCTATCTTTTGGGTAGTCGACTTGTCCCCAAAGGGCAGTTCAACACGCATAACTATGTTGGGGGAGGTTACGTGTTGGCCTGGTGCGCTGGCTACGAGGCACATAGTTGTCTGCCCGTCACACACCGCCAGTTCACGTAACACAGTTCAGCCAGTTGCGGCATTTCGTATAGGGACCCCTAGTGTCACTACATCGACACAACGTCGAGTGAGTGACAGATAGGGAATGTCATGGTTAATTGTGTAACCTCCGTTCCCTGATGGAGGGAACGAGACATTGTGTCCCTCCTACCACAATGCTGAACTACCCGCTGAAATGGCCGGACCTTGTCTCGGCTCCTCAGCATAAAACCTGAATGAGTGGTTGCACGCCAGCTCCTTTTATACCCGTATGTCCGGGGGAGTGGCATGCAAATACCACTCGCCAATTTTCATTGGCCTTTTATCAAAGACCAGAGGTGTCTCGGGCTCCCAAGAGTGACCCCTAGTGTCACTACATCGACAAAACATCTCTTTCCCTCCATCAGGGAACGGAGGTTACACAAGTAACCATGATGGTAGCCTACTCCACTAAAATAACTTAGAATTCTGCAGTAAACGTCATCTTTGCAATTACATGAAATCCAAGTATAACCGACAGATAACGGAGCGTGAATTTTCTGCACTTTCTTTTTAATCTTGTACATTTTGTGCACTTTATTTTCATGCAGTAACTGGCAGCAACACACTGATGTTATGATTGATGTATGCAGTCATAAAATCACACAATCTCCCTTCGAAATCTCAATCTGCCAAATGTTGGACAGCATTTGTAATAAGCATAATTTTTTTTTTTTTTTAAATCGGCAGATGAGTTTTCAGCTTATGCAGCCTCCATACCAGTCTTCTATTTTATTTCTAAATCACAAGCTTCGAGGAATTAAAGCAATGTTCTCATCTGTCTTTATGTCTTATAATGATAAATAGCATGAAAATGTATGTGATTGCTCCAGAATTTGCCAGGTCATAAAGTCATGTCATGTACGATTGCACCTATATGATTTTCAGATAAACTGACTCGTAACGTGTGCAGGGGCTCACGGCCTCCCGAGTGTCAGATCTCGCACCGTGTATGCCTGAACTTATCCTAAGCACATGAGGAAGAAACTGAAAGAGAAAGACTGACATCCTCTTCCTCGTTAAGGAACTGCCTTGAGATTCACAAGAGTTTTTTTTTTTTACCCCTATTCCAAACTCTTAAAGACACCTAATTACTCACTTACTTGATTACCTACAATCACGTTTACAAGCATAATTAACTGCTTGTCTAAACAGAGCAGAGCCCGAGACTACAAAGTGGAGATGGATGGAGGGAAGGTAGCATGTTAAGTATGTCTGAACAGACACAGCCGAGTTCGAGGAAATTAAGATGTTAGCCGATGTGTGTAGTTAAAAAAATATATAAATACTGTATTCCAGCTTAATATGCAGTCATCTATAAGCAGGAGTTAAATTTAGGTGGAACAGTCCTTCATTCTATTTCATGCAGGCAGTTCCCAGTTCAGTATTTTTTTATGCATTCCGTGGTGGTGGTAGTACTCCTCAAAAATCCCAATTCATCCCGTGACTACTGGTAAGCCATTTGTACACTATTTTCACCCAAAAAGGTATCACTGTAGCGCTATCAAAACATTTATCTATTTGTCTGAGCGGCCCAGCCAGCCCGACACAACAACATCAGCTCAACCAATTGGGTAAGTTTGGGGCAGGACTATCTGTTTGCTCTTTCGAGGTTTACATAAACAAAACCTACTGTACCTCCCTACCCTAAACCTCAAGCCTAAATCTAACTAGCTGTCTCATAAAAGCAAATGTGTGATGAAAAACAGATGGTGTTTAGGGTTCCGAGCTTTCTACCCTAAACCTAAAAAATAAAGATAAACAAAAGTCATAAAAAAGGGCATAAAAAGTAAATGTGACATAAAAACACATTTTTGAAGCAACCAAGTTAATTTGTGGTGCTATGACACTTTTGGCTTACATGTCAACTCGTGCACTCTTCAGGATTCGTACCATGGTCCTCTGCATTGCAAATTCAATACTCTTATCAGTTGAGCTACCGCACAATTTATTCACTCTGAAACAAACTTATATGTAGTTGTTTATGTAATGCAAATGTTAAAATATATCGCCCTACAAGTCATGCGCTATAATAAAAGTGCTTAAATTTAATAAAATAGCATTGCGTTAGGAACAGGGTGAAAAGTTAGTGTTTATGAACTGATAATCTGATGTTTTACTTGTGATTTGTGCGAAAGTAAATAAAATTCATAGTTGTTGTAGCACCTCTAGTGTTCATTTTACCAGGAAACTGCCACAATACATACATTGCAACAGATAAAAAGTATTTTGCAAAAATGCAGATATAGAAATGCAATATGCACCATTTTAGTCCCAGAACAACTGCACACCTTTATGCAAACCTTGATTTATTTGTGCATTCTTCCATTATTTTCTCTCAGGTCTATGAGATCAACTGTTAACACTTTTATTGTTTAGCCCGTGACCTAGACATAAATTCGAGTGAAATGCCAAGGTCAGTGCGGGCCATCTAAGCAGCAGCATAGAAAATGATGGGTTAGAGTTAGTAGAGGTGTGGGTGGAGAAGCAAACAAGATCAAAATGATACGCCGCTAAATAACCAAGAATGTGTGAAGCATAGATCATATAAATGTGCATGAGCTGCCAGAAAATACCCACACTTTTCACCTGTAGCAAACACACACACACACACACACACACACACACACACACACACACACACAGCATAGTAGTCTCTGCAAGTATGCAAATGCAGACGTAAATGCTTGGCTAACAAATTGCAAGCCCAAAGTCCCGTTGTAGTACATGCTTATTATGCATTGTTGTGTTACTGTGGCGGTAACAAAACCGCCATACTCATGGGGGATAGCATTACCTTCAAATATCTGTGCAAGCTCCTGTGACAATGCAACACATACTAGTTTTATTTTGAATTGCGTTCTGACAAATTTCAATACACTATGATGCGTGACATAGTTTCTGACCGTATCTACAAGCATTTACATTCATGTACATGTGTGGAGTATCTTTTGGGAGTAAGCAAAGTGCACACATGGCAATGCTTTCTGAGTTTAATATGAGTGAGGAGAAATGTGAACCAATGGAAAATGAAAGATTGGAAGAGCATATAAGCATGAACGGATTTAAGAACTGAAGCTTTCCTGCTTATCTCTCCACCAACAATTCCACTATCCTCCCAGAGGGCAAAAACCTTCCCACAATGCCACTCCACTCCATTACTGTAAACAATAACCACTGTGTCATGGTCAGCACATAAACCAGGCAAAAAAGGGGAAAAATACAGTAATAATTTCCTCCTGCAAAACTTGAAGAGTCATTGATTTTTAATTTATTACGCACCTTTTACGTCGAGGTGAAAGTCTGTCATAAATACAAGCACGCCTTGAACAGAAAAAAGAATCAGGTCTTTCTGCTGAGTCAGGGTTAGTGCCCTGCAGGCCACTGTAGCAGAGCTGTATTCATTACCTTCTATTCCTCTGAGACACAAGCTTTATTAGAGGCTGACAGACGGGTGGGGCACGAGTTGAATCAAACGGAAATGTAGAGGGTAGAAAGATGGAGCTGGGTGCTTTATTATATATTAAAAAGAGCAGAGGAGAGGGTGGTCTGTAATGGAAAACAAAGGTTTAACTCATCATATTTCTAATGCAATAGATATCTGGGGGGGGGTGGGGGGGGGTGCTCTAAAAGCTCTAAACAGACATGTCAGAGATGTACGTGTGCTTTCTGGGTTATAATGTTGGTAAAGTGTTTTGTTTTAGAAAAATTTTCAGCTTGATCTCATGAAAATTACACTACATTTTTTAACCTTACCAATAGTGTCATAAGCCAATGCAACATGCTGAAGCAATCATTTCATTGTGTAGTGCTTCTATAACACTTTTCGCTCATGTGTCTAGTTGCGTGCTCCGTCGGTTTCATACCCCAGTCTTTTGCAAGTGCAACGCTCTATTGGTTGAGAAACCTCACAATTTGATGGCATTTAAACAAGTTTGTAAATGCAGTTGAATATAATGCAAATGTTAAAATGTCACCTTACAAGTCATGCACTCTAGTGAAAGTGTTTTGATGTCAAAAGGTATCATTGTGTGAGGACAGGGTAAAAAGTAAGTTTTTATTAACTGTTAATCTGCCTTATTCTTTGTGTGAAAGTGAACAAAAGACATTGGGTCTCATTCACTAATAATTGCGTGGATTTTGCGTACTTTCATGAGCTTTCACGAAACATTTCCACGAGTACTCACGTGAATTTGTTCTTACCCTCGTTCTAATATTAATGAATGAAGGAGCACATGCCTGAAGTTAGTCATTTGCATTAAACACGCCCAAACCATCTCCATATCAGGGCTTTCAGCACCACGGCACCTGTACAGTTGCAAATGTGTAGACAAAGATGGCCAAAGTAAAAGGCTAAAAAATAATGATCATTTTATACAAGTGTGTTTGCAGGTGTCTTGCAACACCTAATCATGGGGAAATTCTAAACATCTTACTAGAAGTGTTTTTACAGGGCTCAACTATTCGTCTCTTACCCCATTCACCAGCACCATTTAATGCTAGGTGTTTCTGCAAATACATGTTTTAGATATTACTGTTTACATTATCCATAAATGTTATATTATCCACAAACCTGTCCCTCAAGGAAGCAGCAAGTAGTGGTAGCCCTGCTTCCAATGTTTCCAACAATGTACACCCACTATCAGAGTGCTGGTCTAGGGCGTTATAACAGCAGAACGCAGATGCCTGCCCAACCTCGAGCCCTGGCCATTCGCAATGATAGCTGCGGACCAATGCGATCTATGTCCAACTGCTTCAGGTTCCTTCGGCCATATCCTCAGCATTTTACCATGCTTTCACCGAAGCCCTTTTTGTCAATGCCTCACCGCTGCCATAACAAGCCTCGACTTGCAACTGCAAGTCCCTTTCTCCTCTAACTCAAATGTACTACCCCAGTACCTCACCACAAACCCTCTCCTCGGGCAGTGCGCTCAAACTTGGCGACACCGCAACCGCGGCGACAAATGAGCTGTCCAGGTGCCACAACTGCGGCGTCTTTCGGGTCGTGCGACTAAACCTCCCACTACACTGCAAACAGCGCAAATGTGCTGTTCAGGTGCCGCAACTGCAGCGTCTTTCGGGCCATGCGACTAAACCTCCCACTACACTGCAAACAGCGCAAATGTGCTGTTCAGGTGCCGCAACTGCAGCGTCTTTCGGGCCATGCGACTAAACCTCCCACTACACTACAAAAAAAGCAAATGTGCTGTCCAGGTGCCTCAACTGCAGTGTCTTTCTGTCCAAACGCGGTACGGCTCTCCCGTTCAAATGCAGTACAGCTCTCCCTTTCAAACACAGCACGGGCTCTCCCATTCGAATCACAGCAAGGGCTCTCCCATTCGAATCGCAGTGAGGGCTCTTCCTTTCGAACGCAGTACAGCTCTCCCTTTCAAACGCAGTATGGCTGTCACGTTCAAAGCAGTACGGCTCTCTGTTAAAAATGCAAGTTGGCTCTCCCGTTCAAATGCAGTACAGCTCTCCTGTTCAAATGTAGCACGGGCTCTGCCATTCGAATTGCAGCAAGGGCCCTCCTATTCGAATGCAGTGAGAGTCTCCATGTCCAGGCCGTGGGCTCTCCCGTTCAAATCGCAGTGAGGGCTATTCCGTTCGAATGCGAGAGGACCCAGCTGGCTGGGCTTACCCATTTGAATTGGCACGTGAATCTTACATCAGTAGGATGCAGGATACGCAGCTGAGTAAATCATTTACGTGAATCAGATCAACAAAGAGGACATTCAATTTGCATTTCCAACCTGCCGAATTCCGTCCAGCTCTCCCAAGTTAAATCCCCACATGACCTTCTCTTCACAGACTATACTCAAGCCATTCCTTCAGCATCAGCGCCGCAACCACAGCAGCCCACAAAGGCCTTCCCGAGCACCAAATACACTTACTGGGCCGCTGGTCATCCGACGCATATTTAGTTATATTGTTACCAACTGTCTCCACATCAGAAAGGCACAACAAGCCCTCATCAGCTAATCATGAAACATTCATAATCGGGGTCAGGGGGACGCCTGCTTCATCCTCATCAGTTCACTAGGCCGGCCCCACCATTTGGAAGCTCCGGGAGGACTCCCCCATTCGAATGCACTGAAGGCCCCCATTCGACGGCAGGTCGGGTCGGCCACTGAGCCCCTTTCCTACAGGGTTCGCCCATTCTCTGCATGGGCCCATCCCATCGAACCAACCACGTCTGGAGAGGGGCTTAAGGTCGGGTCTGGGCAGCTTGGATTCACGCCTCCACCTGGGGTGACCCTGCCTGACTGCGGGGGTGGCCCCCGTGTTCGCACGTAATGATCCCTCCATCGCATAACAGCTCCTGCAAGAGCTCATTTCCATGCGGCCGTAATCGCCACTGTCTCTTCAGTGCTTCAGCCTATTTTCATTCTTCATTTTCTACCTATCGTGCACCTCCCAGTTTCCTATCCCCTGAGCGGACCCTAGCGTGAGGATGCCTCCTCTAACAGCTCCGCACGTTCTATCATCTTTGGCACCTCTGCCAAACTCACACAGGGCTTAGCAAGCGTATATAAGCAGCTGCTTACCTCTTCGTGGCATTGAGCCTTCCAGCATTCCTCCACCTCCACATCTCCACTTATCTATTTCATCAATAACTAAACTAAGTCTGGTGGGGGGGGTATTCGAGCTCGGGTCAAGTCTCAAGCCTCAAGCCCTTTGCCCAGGACAGAGAGACAAACACGCTTACACTATCCTCAATGCAGGATTACATTAACTTGCGAACTTGGTCATAATTTTTGGTAAAAATAGAATAAATTTTAGCGCAAATTTATTGATGAATCGTGATTTCTTTGTGAAAACGTTCTTTCACAGATTTCACGCATAAATACGTGAATATGCATGGTTAATGAATGAGACCCTTTGTTGTTGTAGCACCTCTAGTGTTCATTTCACCAGGAAACTGCCGCGATACATACAATGAGCCAAGTAATATTCATTTAGCAAAAAAATAGGTATAGTAACATGTATAGTAATATGATTCTATGAGACCAGGTTCACCATTTTCCATCCTTCTGTGGCCTTCAAGTGGAGTAAAAAAAATCATAACTTATGATTAAGGGTAATGTGCAATGGAATGACCAAGCAAGCCATCGCATTCGTTTTCAGTTGTTCATTGTTTTTTTGTGTTGGTTTGGATACTTATATATTTTATGGCTGAAATGCAAGGGAAGTCATAATAATGACAGCCCAACCTAGAACTAGGAGCTTCCAAAGTGCACTAGAAGGCATCATCTGACCCTAAACGGGAATGGAAAATTTGTTTGCTGCTGTGTCTTTCAGACTCCTATGTAAATGCTTTCTTAGCATGTCAAAATTGCTGTGCTGCACTTCTTCGCAAGCTGCAGGTTCACTATTGAATCAGATATAGTTTAGAACTTGCTCTGCAAAGTCTGCATTACATTGTGACAGGTTGACAAAACAAACCATGCTGAGTGCTGCACACCCAGGTCAGACTGATATAATATGGGATTTTTTTTTTTTTTTTTAATGAACTCCAGACACTCGTTTATACAATTGAGATACTTTGGCAAGATATGCAGAGTTGTAGGTGCTACACAGCCAGAATAATAATAATAATAATAATAATTTGGCAGACTTTCCAACATTTTACTCTTCAGGCTAAAGTATGCTGCATATCAATGTTCTGAGTTCTGAACCTCTTATTTCAAAACATCAAGCAATATATCTTCCTCATGATATGGCACCTTTAATGTAAATGGACTAGAGAGGCACGCTTTTTCTGAATTGGCTAACAGAGCAGGAAAATCATGGATCAGTTATGAAGTCAATGATGATATATAGCTCCATTGGAGATATATGTATGCATATATTTACAGAATGAGGAGAATAAATGAGTGTGTGTGTGTGTGTGTGTGTTGCCACCAATTTAGCTCTAATAAGCTCTGCTGCACTTCTACAGCCATACTCACTCTTCTTTTCAAAATACCTACAGCACAGTGCAACACAGAGTACATCACAAAGACAAAGCAGCCAGAAAGATAGAATGAGAGAGGCATGGACAAAGATCAACAATCTCTTAATTTTGCTCTCTCCTATTCATAGCCTGCAGACACTTGGCTAACAGAGTTGAGGGATTACTGTCATCTTTCTGTATGGGCAAGAGGGGGCATGAGACAAAGGCACAAATGCCAAATTTGGGAACAGGATATGACAGCGGTGTACTGTAACAATTGGTCACCACAGAGGGCAGAGATTCATTGTGAAATGAGGAAGACAATTTTGCCATCTCTATTACTACTACCTTTCCAGGTAATTGCTCTGGCTAAAGACTGTAGCCTTTTTGTGAACAATAAAGATTTAATTTGGTTCAGTGTATTTCATAATTAATAATTTGGGGGGTATGATACTGTAGGTCTACGTCTGAAGCTAGATGTCGACTTCTTATGACTCTTAAGAGGAAATCAAATCAGAAACTCATGGAATTTTTATTAATTTCAGTGCTTTGCTAAAAATAAACACACTTCCACACTTACATAACTGCAAATGTCACCAACAAAAATTGGCGTTTCAGATTTTGGAGCTGTTAAAGTTCACATCCAGTGTTCAGAGCTGATCATTTCTGAAAAATGCTTTCAACTCAATGACAACAAATAGAGAGATGTAAAAATATTCCTTGAGCTATTCTGACAGCATGACCCTACCTGACATAATCTGACATGCCCCTACCACTTTTTGCCTTTGCCAGTTTTGTCCCTACCATTTTTATAAATAGCTTTCATCAGGTAAGAGTCTAATGCAAAAGAAACATCTCCAGTTGTTGAGCATGAGTTTTAGGGCAGATTAGAACCCGGAACTCAATTGTAATAGAGGCAAAAATATTACCTTGAGACCAATCCGTCATTGTGGCTAAAACTACAGTTGAAGTCAGAAGTTTACATACGCTTAGGTTGAAGTCATAAAAACTAATTTTTTAACCACTCCACAGATTTAATATTAGCAAACTATAGTTTTGGCAAGTCGTTTAGGACATCTACTTTGTGCATGACATGAGTAATTTTTCCAACAATTGTTTACAGACAGATTGCTTTAATTGACTATATCACAATTCCAGTGGGTCAGAAGTTTACATACACTAAGTTAACGGTGCCTTTAAGCAGCTTGGAAAATTCCAGAAAATGATGTCAAGCCTTTAGACAATTAGCCAATTCGCTTCTGATAGGAGGTGTACTGAATTTGAGGTGTACCTGTGGATGTATTTTAAGGCCTACCATCAAACTCAGTGCCTCTTTGTTTGACATCATGGGAAAATAAAAAGAAATTAGACAAGACCTCAGAAAAAAAAACTGTGGGCATCCACAAGTCTGGTTCATCCTTGGGAGCAATTTACAAACACCTGAAGGTACCACGTTCATCTGTACAAACAATAGCATGCAATTATAAACACCATGGAACCATGCAGCCATCATACCGCTCAGGAAGGAGACACATTCTGTCTCCCAGAGATGAATGTAGTTAGGTACGAAAAATGCAAATCAATCCCAGAACAACAGCAAAGGACCTTGTGAAGATGCTGGAGGAAACAGGTAGACAGGTATCTATATCCACAGTAAAACGAGTCCTGTATCGACATAACCTGAAAGGCTGCTCAGCGGGGAAGAGGCCACTGCTCCAAAACTGCCATAAAAAAGCCAGACTACAGTTTGCAAGTGCACATGGGTACAAAGATCTTACTTTTTGGAAAAATGTCCTCTGGTCTGATGAAACAAAAATTTAACTGTTTGGCCAAAATGACCATCGTTATGTTTGGAGGAAAAAGGGTGAGGCTTGCAAGCCGAAGAACACCATCCCAACTGTGAAGCATGGGGGTGGCAGCATCATGTTGTGGTGGTGCTTTACTGCAGGAGGGACTGGTGCACTTCACAAAATAGATGGCATCATGAGGAAGAAAAATTATGTGGATATATTGAAGCAAAATCTCAAGACATCAGCCAGGAAGTTAAAGCTTGTTCGCAAATGGGTCTTCAAAATGGACAATGACCACAAGCATACCTCCACAGTTGTGGCTTAATGACAGCAAAGTCAAGGTATTGGAGTGGCCATCACAAAGCCCTGACCTCAATCCGATAGAAAATTTGTGGGCAGAACTGAAAAAGCATGTGCGAGCAAGGAGGCCTACAAACCTGACTAAGTTACACGAATTCTGTCTGGAGGAATGGGCCAAAATTCCAGCAACTTATTGTGAGAAGCTTGTGAAAGGCTACCCAAAACATTTGACCCAAGTTAAACAATTTAAAGGCAGTGCTACCAAATACTAACAAAGTGTTTGTAAACTTCTGACCCACTTGGAATGTGATGAAAGAAATAAAAGCTGAAATAAATAATTCTCTCGACTATTATTGTGACATTTCACATTCTTAAAATAAAGTAGTGATCCTAACTGACCTAAGACAGGGAATGTTTTCTACAATTTAATGTCAGGAATTGTGAACTGAGTTTAAATGTATTTGGCTAAGGTGTATGAAAACTTCTGACTTCAAATGTATATTGATCGTCATGGTTACTAGTGTAACCTCCGTTCCCTGATGGAGGGAACGAGACGTTGTGTCGATGTAGTGACACTAGGGGTCAGTCTTGGGAGCCCGAGACACCTCTGGTCTTTGATAAAAGGCCAATGAAAATTGGCGAGTGGTATTTGCATACCACTCCCCCAGACATACGGGTATAAAAGGAGCTTGTATGCAACCACTCATTCAGATTTTATGCTGAGGAGCCGATATAAGGTCCGGCCATTTCAGCGGGTAGTTCAGCGTTGTGGCAGGAGGGACACAAGGTCTCGTTCCCTCCATCAGGGAACAGAGGTTACACCAGTAACCATGACGTTCCCTATCATTCACTCACTCGACGTTGTGTCGATGTAGTGACACTAGGGGTCCCTATACGAAACGCCACAAGGCTGAACTGTGTTACGTGAACTGGCGGTGTGTGGTGGGCAGACTTGCTGGGTGCCTCATAGCCAGCACGCCAGGTTGACACGTAACCTCCCCCAACATAGTTATGAGTGTCGACTTGTCCTTTTTGGGGACAAGTCGACTACCCAAAGATAGAGACAGGCTTAACCCAGTCATGGCCTTTTTTCCCCTTCTCTTTTTCCACTCCCTAAAAAAGAAGCGGCTGGCCTGGGCCCAGGGAGCCACTACATCCCTGGTAGAATGGGCTGGTAGCCCTACCGGGGGCGGCATGTCCTAGGCGACATATGCCATAGTTATGGCATCAGTGAGCCAGTGGGTAATCCTCTGCTTGGAGACAGCACTTCCTTTCTGCTGTGCACCAAAGCAGACAAAGATTCTAAAGCTCTGCACGTGATCCAAATAGATGCGTAAAGCGCGCACAGGACACAGCGACGACAGGGCTGGGTCTGCCTCCTCCTGGGGCAGCGCTTGCATGTTTACCACCTGGTCCCTAAAGGGGTGGTGGGAACCTTGGGCACATAGCCCGGTCAGGGTCTCAGGATCATGTGAGAGTAACCTGGACCGAACTCCAGGCATGTTTCACTGCCAGAGAATGCTTGCAGGTCACCTACCCTCTTGATGGAAGTGAGCACAGTCAGGAGGGCAGTCTTCAAGGAGAGTGCCTAAAGCTCGGCTGACTGCAAAGGCTCAAAGGGGGCTCTCTGTAGACCCTGAAGAACTACAGAGGTCCGATGAGGGAACGAGGTGCGGTCTGGAGGGATTCAGTATCCTGGCGCCTCTTAGGAACCTGATGATCAGGTCGTGCTTCCCTAAGGACTTACCGTCGACTGCGTCGTGGTGTGCTACTATGGAAGCAATGTACACCTTCAAGGTGGAAGGGGACAGCCTCCCTTCAAACCTCTCCTGCAGGAAGGAAAGTACTGATCTGACTGCACATCTCTGGGGGTCTTCCCGATGGGAAGAACACCACTTAGCGAACAGACACCACTTCAAGGCATACAGACGCCTCGTAGAGGGGGCCCTAGCCTGAGTGATTGTGTCTACTACTGTAGGTGGTCTTCCGCGTCCCATCCAGGGGCCAGACATGGAGATTCCAGAGGTCTGGGCGCGGGTGCCAGATGGTGCCCCCTCCCTGAGAAAGGTCCTTCCTCAAGGGAATTCGCCAGGGGGGAGCTATCGCGAGGAGCGTGAGGTCCGAGCACCACGTCTGGGCGGGACAGTAAGGTGCTACCAGGATGACCTGCTACTCGTCCTCCCTGACCTTGCACAGGGTCTGTGCAAGCAGGCTCACTGGGGGAAACACATATTTGTGCATGCCAGGGGTCCAGCTGTATGCCAGCACGTCTATGCTGAGGGGGGCCACGGTCAGGGTGTACCAGAGCGGGCAGTGGGGAGGACACTTGGGAGGCAAACAGGTGCACCTGTGCCTGTCGAATCGACTCCAAATCAGCTGGACCACCTGAGGGTGGAGTCTCCACTCTCCCCTGAGTGTAACCTGTCGTGACAGTGCGTCTGCTGTAGTGTTGAGGTTGCCCGGGATGTGAGTGGCTTGCAGCGACTTGAAGTGCTGCTGACTCCAGAGGAGGAAACGGCGGGCGAGTTGTGACATACAATGAGAGCGCAAACCGCCTTGGCGGTTGACATATGCTACCGTTGTTGTGTTGTCTGTCTGAACTAACACGTGCTTGCCCTGGATCAACGGCCGAAACCTCCGCTGGGCGAGCAGAATTGCCAACAACTCGAGGCAGTTGATGTGCCAATGCAGTCGCGGACCTGTCCAGAGGCCGGCGGCTGCATGCCCGTTGCAAATAGCGCCCCAGCCCATTTTGGAGACATCTGTTGTGACCACGACGCGCCTGGGGACCAGTTCTAGAGTAACGCCTGCCTGTAGAAACGAGAGGTCGGTCCAAGGGCTGAAAAGACAGTGACAGACCGGCGTGATGACCACGCGATGTGTCCTGTGGTGCCATGCCCATCTCGGGACTCGAGTCTGGAGCCAGTGTTGAAGCGGCCTCATATACATCAACCCGAGCGGGGGTGGCCACCGCCGAGGATGCCATATGCCCCAGGAGCCTCTGAAAAAGTTTCAGTGGAACCACTGGTTTCTGTTTGAAAGCCTTCAAACAGGCCAGCACTGACTGGGCACGCTCATTCGTAGGTGCGCCATCAAGGAGACTGAGTCCAACTCCAAACCGAGAAAAGAGATGCTCTGAACCGGGAGGAGCTTGCTCTTTTCTTAGTTGACCCGAAGCCCTAGTCGGCTGAGGTATGAGAGCACCAGGTCCCTCTGTGCGCACAACATGTCTCGAGAATGAGCTAAGATTAGCCAGTCGTCGAGATAGTTGAGAACACGAATGCCCTCCTCCCTTAACGGGGCAAGGGCAGCCTCTGCGACCTTCGTAAAGATGCGAGGAGACAAGGACAAGCCGAAAGGGAGGACTTTGTACTGATACGCCTGACTCTCGGACGCAAACCGCAGGAAGGGTCTGTGTCGAGGAAGGACGCATCCTTCGGGTCTACTGCCGCGAACCAATCTTGATGCCGGACGCTCATCAGAATGCGTTTTTGTGTCAGCATCTTGAACGGGAGTCTGTCTAAAGCCTAGTTCAGAACTCACAGGTCCAAGATTGGCCTCAACCCACCGTCTTTTTTCGGTACGATGAAGTAGGGGCTGAAAAACCCCTTCTTCATCTCGGCTGGAGGGACAGGTTCTATCGCACCCATCCGTAGGAGGGTAGCGATCTCCACGCAAGGTAGCAGTGTTTTCATCTTTCACCAAGGTGAAGTGGACACCACTGAACCTGGGTGGATGCCCGGCGAAGTGAATCATGCAGCCGAGTCGGATGGTCCGGACCAGCCCTCGTGACGGATTGGAAAGCGCAAGCCATACGTCCAAGCTCCGCGCAAGGGGGACCAAAGGGACAACGTCATCGGACGTACCGGCAGGTGGGGCCTCGCGGCGGGGTGGAGCTCGAGGTGCCACACCATGTCGTGGCCGTGCTGAGTCTAAGGACATCGAAGCACTTACCTGGCTCCTTGTGACCACCCCCGGAACAGCCTGGGACGGGGAGGAAGAGGCCTGTCCTCGTGACCCGTGGAGACTGTCACATCGGGGGCGGATTTGTGCCACAGCTGGGCGCTCAGGGCGGGAGACCGCTGCTGGAGCACCAAACCTGCCAAATAGAGTGGTGGATGGTGGTCGTGATGACGGCCGTGCACACCAGATACGTGACCCAGGGAACAAGGAAACCGCTCTTGCTGAGCTCTTGAGTACTGCAGCCACTTGGGCATGCAGTGCAATTAAATGCAAAATGTAACAAAAAGATGGAGATCTGCTTACCAGCTCCAGAGCAGTGGGTTTCGTTGTCCCTGGGTCGCCCGTCTCAAGGGCGCTTTGAAGCCTTTCATGGGTTCTGGCAGCCGCGAGACGGGTGGTGTCTGCTTCCTGTGGCGGGCTCCACGCCGGGGCCGGGCCGAAGGGGCGGGCTGCGGCGGAGCCGGTGCAGTCACTGCAGGGAGACGCCCTTGGCGATGAGTAGATGGGGTGTGGGATCTTGAGCCGTGCCGGGGCAGGATATGCCGGCTAGTATCCATCTACTGCTCTACCATCGAAAACTGCTGGGCAAAGTCCTCGAAGGTGTCACCGAATAGGCCCGCCTGGGAAATGGGGGCAGCAAGGAATTGTGTCTTGTCAGCCTCACCCATCTCGACCAGGTTGAGCCAAAGGTGGCGCTCCTGGACCACTAGTGTGGCCATCGTCTGCCTGAGAGACCGCACCGTGACCTCCGTCGCTTGGAGAGCGAGGTTGGTTGCTGAGCGCAGTTTCTGCATCAATCCTGGGGTGGAACTACCCTCGTGCAGTTCCTTTAGCGCCTTGGTGGACTTGCAGGAGAGCCATGGCGTGCAGGGCAGAGGCGGCTTGTCCAGCGGCACCGTAGGCCTTGGCCGTCGGAGATGACGTAAACCTACAGGCCTTGGACGGGGGCTTTGCCTTTATCCACTGGGGGATTGCCAAATAGCCCTTGGCCGCCCCACCATCGAGGGTAGTGAGGGCGGGGAAGCTGAAAAGATCGGGACCGGGCAGTAAAAAGTACCTCCTGTGACCTTGTCAGCTCTTCATGCACTTCCGGGAAGAAAGGAACGGGGGAGGGGCGTAGGTTCACCAAGCCGCGAGGGTTCAGGGAAGAGCAGTGAGTTCCACTCTAGCCGACACTTGCGGCTGCCCGGGAAAGCATTTCATCATCTCAGCGTCAGCCTGTGACTGGGTAATCGACGCCGAAGGGAGGAGCCCAGCTGAGGCTTCCGACTGGACGAGCCCGCTCTCCGATGCTGCACTCGAGAGCTCATCACTTTCGTGGGCCCCGAATAAGAGGTCGAACTCGCTGTGAGACGAGCCAGTGGACTCATCCGGAAGCCCGATCGGGGCAGACGAGCGTGCTGGGGAATGGGAGGACCGCGGGGGGATACCCGACAGAGGCGGTCCCATTGGGGTCCCCAAATCTCCCCCAGTGCTAGCCACGCTGGCCTCATACCCGTGGGTAAAAGGACCGAGGCGGGGAGCCTCTGGGGTGGCTTTCTTACGAAGGCGAGCCGCGACCGCAACGTTGCCGTGGACATATTCTCGCAAGAAGAACAAGACCATCCACGAACGCTGTATCCGCGTGAGCAGTGCCTAGACATGAAAGACAGTGATCGTGACCGTTAGAGGGCGAGAGATAACAAGCGCAACCAGGAATAACACACAATCAGAAAAGCATCTTTAAAAAGATGCGTCTTTAAAAAGACGTTCCGTGTGTGTGCCGTTCTTTTAGAGAAATATACTCTTTTAGAGAAATATACTCTTTTATTTCTGCCGAAGCGCCCAGGGGCATTCTCTGCAGTGCACCAGTGCAGAGGGGGGAGAAGCTGCTGAAATGCGCCGTCAGATCCAGCAGAGGTGAATGAACAGTAGTATTCAGCTCAGTGAGCATGACCGTTTGGCTCCAAAGAGAAAATCTTAATGAGTGGTTGCATACCAGCTCCTTTTATACCCGTATGTCCGGGGGAGTGGCATGCAAATACCACTCGCCAATTTTCATTGGCCTTTTATCAAAGACCAGAGGTGTCTCGGGCTCCCAAGAGTGACCCCTAGTGTCACTACATCGACACAACATCGAGTGAGTGACAGGTAGGGAACCACATATTTATCCACTGACTGAAAAAATCCCAGTACTGACAGTGTTAGTTGTACGGATCAAGTTATCAAATTAAATGTGTGAAATATTTATTGGAGAGCTTGATTTTGTCATCAAAAATGAATATTTATCAAAACAGTAAAAGATTATTTGTCATTACCTGCACATAACCCAGTTAATATTCATGAGTTTTGCCACTTCGTGACATCACCCAAAAAATTAAAAAAATTAAAATAAAACTGTTGCCACCACTTTAAAAACAAAGTGATGCCCATGCTTTAAAGGAACATAGAGCTACATTCCACACCACAGAAATGTACGCACATGACTCATGTAATATTTCAAACCAGTGTGGTTTACAGCATATTTTATAGCATCAGCACATCTTACCTCACGTTGTTTCACTTAGGCTTCGATGATAGATTAGTTTCTGTTAAAATGACCACTCTATTTGTGAGAATGTAGCCAGAACAAGCTCCAGCATCGATAATGTGCTAATTTGTTTGACAAGGAATACCATACCTAAATTTCGGGTCGTTTCTCACCAAAACCTTCGGAGACACGAAATGTGCCGCATGAATAGCATAGACAACTTGGTCTATACACTGTTGGGCCCTTTTTTTAACCTTTAAAATTATGACTACTGAAAAGACAGTCTGCGGTATTAATTAAAACATCTTTTGTGTTCCCATAAGTAAGACAGTCATACAGGTTTGGACTGACATAAGGATGAGTACATTATGACAGAATTTGAATTTTTGGGTCAACTATTCCTTTAAGATTAGGGTTGAATACAGATAGGGTTAGTAAATTGTTTGTTGTTTGGTAGAAATGACCAGCGGAGATGTTAACCCTGGATTTTACTCTACTTGGCACAATCACGGTCACCTAGAATAGCCAGTCCAGAGAGAAAGTTAGAACAAAAGTCTCCCCATTTTATAACAGAAGACAGCATGACAAACCTTTCCACAAACTACATATGGTTCCTTAAAGTGTGTGCTGATTCGAAAATGGAGATCCTCGCTCAGAGCTGAATGTTTCATTCTTCATGCCAGCATTGCATTACAAAACACCCTCACTGACTTTGATCAAGGGTCCTTCCATTCCTAAGGCCCAAAGCATCACAGACAGGCAGGCAGGAGCCTTCAGGTGGCTTAGAAATCAATACCAGCACTAAGCCCACTCTGGATCAACCACACCTGAGACTAAATCACAGCAACACACTTGTGTTTCAATCAATACCATGCATCAAACTGTATTCATCATTGATCAGTCCCTACCTGTGCTTTGTCATCTCTGACAACTCTTCTTGGAGCTTGAATATCGGTTAGCTAGCCCTAACTTGACAAGCATGTCCAAACTTGCTGACACAAAGAAATTAGGAGTGAAACAGAAAATAAGATGGTGTGCTTTTTTTTCTATCTTTAATCCTGAGGTACAATCACCAAATTTCCTTAATTAGCTAGAGGTACAAACTGAGGTACAAAAGAGGAGCTTTGCATACTTGTTCTCAAGGAGTTTGATTGGTACTTGTCTTACAACTACAAGTTATTTATTTGCTCTTATCAGTGTTGGGGATGCTACTTTGAAACTGTAGCTTCTCAAGCTACTGTACAAGTTACTCATAACTTAAAAAGGCTAAACTAAAGTCAAGCTACTCTTTTGAAAATGAACCCTGCGTCCTTCTGCACAGACATTGTGTTTTTGGTTTTGCTTTACGCAATGCATAATTTAAATTAATTTAAACCGACTGATCTCAGTTTGGGAGACTCTGTGCTGTCAGTAAAGGGTAAAACTTTCAACGTACAGAGTCATGTGACAAAACAACATGGCCCCGACCACAGCAGAGTTTGTCTTTGGGAGAAACGCCAACAAAACTACATCTAGTAAGAAACCTAATAAAGTTTTTACATTTAAACCTGTTTGAGTCAAAAGATTAGAGTCTCTTGTTTCATCCGATATGCCATTTTTAAAATTTGAGCGATTTATTGCGAAATGCCACGCTGCTACACAAAATGTACACTAATGTGTACAATAGCACGTTTTCATCAGAAATCCTGTATTTACTGTGCATTTTCACATTGAGATTTTTTTTTTTTTTTTTTGCTTTCAGAGGCTTTATATGGAGTTAAGATAAAAAATAAGTTGCAGACAGACAGCACACTGGGTTAAGTCATTCACTAAATAGGGAGCAATGGAGCATCCAATAGATTTCCTATGCAACTAAGTGCATTTACTCCTAAATTCCGACCAAAATTTCAGTTTCAGGCTGCAGATGATGTTTGGACCACTAATGTTTGGCAGACATGATGCAGTATATTTGTGCTTTTCCCAATACACATTGTTCCAAAGTAGCTTTACATAATATCAGCTGTAATGTCTGTAACATCTCAAAAACATGAATTACCAACACTCCTGGAAACATAATATACAATTTAATAAAAAATAAAAATAAAAATCTGACTTTCAATAGCTTGGTAATATATACAATTTCACATCTTAGTCCCGCTGTCCACATATGTGGACATTAATTGTTAGGAAAACTATTCTAACTAAAACTGCTCCAGATTTTTTTTTTTTTTTTTTTTTTGCATGATTATTAGGTGCTACTAGTTACAAATCAAAAAATGGAAATGGAAAATGCACATAGCAGTAATGCTCGGTTCTCAAGATAGGAAGAAAATATGTTCTTCTTTATTTTTTAACTATCAGATTTATTATATATTTAAAAAGATCTTTACTGCTTTTGTGCCACATAAATAGTGTTCTGATTAAGAGCAGCCTAAATAAAACTAGATTTTTTTATATATAAATCTGAATAAAAAACATGGTGACAGTAAATATTTTTCTATCTATAATTTATATTGAGCATATGTTGCTGTGCCAGGTTTGACACACAGATGAATGTTTTTTTTTTTTTTTTTTTATCTAGAAAGTGTCAAGTGCGAGTACCCTCCTATAACATCTATTCTGATGGGGCCTCTGGAGAAAGCTTTACTCATTCATTTGGCAGTCATCAGTAATATCTTAACTGTAAAAGCTCTTGTGCTGAAATTAACTACAAAAAGAGATTATTGTATTGTTTTAAATCATTCAAATTCATGAGTTTCAGCACTAATTTAAATAATCCTATAATAAACCATTGAGCTACTAAAACCCCTCCTGACATTTTGCGGCCCATGTTATGATATCATCATCAGAAATATATTTATCAGCATCCTCTAAAATCTGTATGAACTATGAACAGCTGTATGAACTGAGGTGTCCATTTTCTTGAGAATTTACACTAGTTCTCTACATTGCTGAATCACGTTAGAAAGGGAATTTAACAGCAAGAGGATGTTACAAAAAACAAATATCTGAGCATGGCTGATGTTATGAAAGCGGCGGTCGGTCTGCACGCACGTTCATACACAGTACATGTGCGCACACACGCGGTCTGTCAATCAAACATGAGCGCTGGCAATCTCACTTGAAATTTATTCAACATTGCGCAAATCTGTCAAATCTCTTGAATAGCTCATCAGAGATATGTACTCGTCATGACAACAGTGTTTACAGGGAAAAAAAAGAACAGATTTTCCTGCAGTGACGGCCTTGAGGCCTTTACGGAAATGCTTTTTAGTGATCTACTTTGGCGCAAAACGCTTAGTATGGTGAACAAACCTTTATGACTTATCACTGAAGGAATTTTGGTGCTAATTTTGGATATATCGTGCTTGTTTTTGAACACATCTCTTGTGTATGTGATGTTGAGCACTCATGGTGTTTGTTAGCTGACAATCATAGTGACAATAGAACTGATCTATATATGAAAATTGAACTCTTACAACCCTTATGTTTAAAATAATTACTAAAAGGCATAGTTGACCCAAAAATGAAAATTCTCTCATCATTTACTCTCATGCCATGCTAGATGTGTATGACTTTCTTTCTTCTGCAGAACACAAATTAAGATTTTGAGAAGAGTATTTCAGCTCTGCAGGTCCATACAATGCAAGTAAATGGTGACCAGAACTTTGAAGCTCCAAAAAGCACAAAGGCAGCATAAAAGTAATCCATACAACTCCAGTGTTTAACTATATGTCTTCTGAATTTATATAATATATGTGGGTGAGAAAATAATATTTAAGTCCTTTTTTTTTTTTTACTATAAATCTCCACTTTCACTCTCACATCTGTAAGTCACATGTGGTGCCTGTTTAGATTCACTTTCATATCTGAAAGTTAAAAACAAGCCAACGATATTATTGATCTGTCTCTCATCCAAAGAGCTGATATATATATATATATACAGGACTGTGCAAAAGTTTTAGGCACTTGTGAAAAAAGTTGCATAGTGAGGATATCTTCAAAAATAATGCCATAAATAATTTTCATTTATCAAATAACATCATACAAAGTTCAGTAAGCTTAAAAAAAGCTAAATCAATATTTGGTATGACCTGCTTTGCCTTCAAAACAGCACCAATTCTCCTAGGTACACCTGGACACAGTTTTTCTTGGTTGTTGCAGATGGGATGTTCTAAGGTCTTATAGAATTGGCTACAGTTCTTATATCTATTTAGGCAGTCTCAATTGCTTCTGTCTCTCCATGTAATCCCAGACTGACTCGATGTTCAGTGGGGGACAATGTGGGGGCCGTGCCATCTGTTGCAGGGCTCCCTGTTCTTCTATTCTATTCTATTTGCAAAATGAATGTTTAGAAGTCTAAAATTTATATTTCCTATTGACACACTAAAGCTGATGATATAAAAAACCATTCTAAGACAAATGATGTTGTGAAACACCTTATGTGCCTAAGACTTTTGCACAGTACTGATAAGTACATCAGAGTCTCTAGTTTGAGAAATAGACACCTCACATGTCCTCAGCTGACAGCTTCACTGAATTCTATGCGCTCAACACCAGTTTCATGTACAACAGTAAAGAGAAGACTCAGGGGTGCAGGCCTTATGGGAAGAATTGCAAAGAAAAAGCCACTTTTGAAACAGAAAAACAAAAAGAAAAGGTTAGAGTGGGCAAAGAAACACAGACATTGGACAACAGATAATTGGAAAAGACTGTTATGGATCTTAAACTCATTGAGCTTTTGTGGGATCAGCTAGACTGTAAGGTGCGTGAGAAATGCCCGACAAGACAGCCACATCTATGGCAAGTGCTACAGGAAGTGTGGGGTGAAATGTCACCTAAGTATCTGGACAAACTGACAGCTAGAATGCCAAGGATCTGCAAAGCTGTCATCGCTGCACGTGGAGGATTTTTTTTTTATGAGAACTCTTTGAAGTAGTTTAAGAAGTTCTGGAATTATTATTATTATTATTATTTTTTTAATTGTAATAGTAATTTTTCACATTATTAATGTGCTGACTATACACTGTGATCAGTTGAATGCCACTTTGGTGAATAAAAGTACCAATTTCTTTCCATTAGAGCAAAATCTCTACATTATTCCAAATTTTGCCGCCAGTGTGTGTATATATAGATATAAAGACCCCTGACCTTTCCGAAGTTGAGTAGCCCTGCTATAGACGCATGACATACTGATGATGTTGGTTGTAACAGGGGTCATGGTCCCACATTGAGTGTTAAAAGTCAAGACAATATATCCTAAACTTGTGACCCTAAGCAACACTTGGTGTTAGGATTCCCCCTACTCAGAAATCCCTATTTAACCCCAGTTTATAGATGGGTGAATTAGGATTTTGTGTTGTGACATTATTTTCATGACAATTAAGCATATTTTCCCACATATTCCTGTTAACGTAATATGCCAAGGCTTTTGTTTTTTTGTTTTTTAACTATTAAACTTGTATTTTCAATGGTGATTCTTTAGATTCTCATGACCTGCACTGTTCTTGACCAGCCTGTTCTCCTTATTATTCATAGGTATTCATATGTAACATTTACACATATTGGCACGATTGGATAGACATATTGACAGCTTCTAAAATGTATTTTTGTTTTATATTTTTATAGCTTTAGAAACGTCAAAATATTTACGAAACCTTTTTATTATAAATAATAATAATAATAATAATAATAATAATAATAATAATGGGGGAGCTCCTTTATTAATTTGTATAGTCAAATTTGTTCAATTTTATAGATATTTTAGAGTTCCCTATCTGTCACTCACTCGACGTTGTGTCGATGTAGTGACACTAGGGGTCACTCTTGGGAGCCTGAGACACCTCTGGTCTTTGATAAAAGGCCAATGAAAATTGGCAAGTGGTATTTGCATGCCACTCCCCCGGACATACGGGTATAAAAGGAGCTGGTATGCAACCACTCATTCAGATTTTCTCTTCGGAGCCGAACGGTCATGCACACTGAGCTGAATTCCTACGACTGTTCATTCACCTCTGCTGGATCTGACGGCGCATTTCAGCGGCTTCTCCCTCCTCTGCACTGGTGCACTGCAGAGAATGCCCCTGGGCGCTTCGGCAGAAATAAGAGTATATTTCTCTAAAAGAGTATATTCAAGACGCGTCTTTTTAAAGATGCCTTTCTGATTGTATGTTATTCCTGGTTGTGCTCATTATCTCTCGCCTTCTGATGGTCACGATCACTGCCTTTCATGTCTGGGCACTGCTCACGTGGAGACAGTGTTCGTGGATGGTCATGTATTCATTGTGAGGACATGTCCATGGCAACAATGCGGTCGCGGCTTGCCTTCGTAAGAAAGCAAGCCACACCAGAGGCTCCCCGCCTCGGTCCTTATACCCACGGGTATGAGGCCAGCACGGCTAGCACTGGGGGCGATTTGGGGACCCCAATGGGACCGCCTCTGCTGGGTATCCCCCGTGGACCTCCCATTCCCCAGCATGCTCGTCTGCCCCAATCGGGCTTCCGGATGAGTCCGCCGGCCATTTTCAAAGTGAGTTCGACCTCTTATTTGAGTCCGCGAAAGTGATGAGCTCTCGAAAGCAGCATCGGAGAGCGGGCTCGTCCAGTCAAATGCGGAAGCCTCAGCTGGGCTCCTTCCTTCGGGGACGATTGCCCAGTCACAGGCTGACGCAGTGATGATGACATGCTTTCCCGGGCAGCCGCGAGCGTCGGCTAGAGTGGAACCCTCCGCTCTTCCCTGAACCCTCGTGGCTCGATGATTGGTTCCTGGGCTCGCGGCGCCACTCAAAGCCACGCCCCGCCCCCCGTTCCTTTGAGGTCATGGGAGGCACTTTTTTACTGCCCGGTCCCGATCTTTTCAGCTTCCCTGCCCTCACTACCCTCGATGGTGGGGCGGCCAAGGGCTATTTGGCAATCCCCTGGTGGATAAAGGCGCTCACGGTGCACCTATGCCTGCAGAGCACCGCCACCTGGCGCGGGTGCCCAAAGCCCCCGTCCAAGGCCTACGGTGCCGCTGGACAAGCCGCCTTCGCCCTGCATGCCATGGCTCTCCTGCAAGTCCGCCAAGGTGCTAAAGGAACTGCACAAGGGTTGTTCCACCCCGGGATTGATGCAGGAATTGCGCTCAGTGACCGACCTCGCTCTCCGAGCAACAGAGGTCACGGCGCGGTCTCACGGGTGGACGATGTCCACAATAGTGGTCCAGAAGCACCACCTTTGGCTCAACCTGGTCGTGATGGGTGAGGCCAAAAGGACACGATTCCTTGCTGCCCCCATCTCCCAGGCTGGCCTATTCAGCGACACCGTCAAATACTTTGCCCAGCAGTTCTCGATGGTGGAGCAGTAGACGGAGGCTATCTGGCATATCCTGCCCCGGCGTGGCTCAAGATCCTGCACCCCGTCTGCTCGTCGCCACGGGCGTCTCCCTGCGGTGACTGCACCAGCTCCGCTGCAGCCCGCCCCTTTGGCCCAGCCCCGGCGTGAAGCCCACCGCAGGAAGCAGACCCCACCCGTCTCGCAGCCGCCCAGAACCCGTGAAAGGCTTCAAAGTGCCCTTGAGATGGGCAAACCAGGGATGACGAAACCCGCTGCACTGGAGCTGGTAAGCAGACCTCTCCATCTTTTTGTTACCTTTTAATTTAATTGCATTTTATTGCGCAGTATGCCCAAGTGGCTGCAGTACTCAAGAGTCCAGCAAGAGTGGTTTCCTTGTTTCCTGGGTCACGTATCTGGTGTGCATGTCCGTCATCACGACCACTGTCCACCACTCTATTTGGCAGGTTTGGCGCTCCAGCGGCGGTCTCCCGCCCCTGCGCGCCCAGCTGTAGCACAAATCCGCCCCCGATGTGACAGTCTCCACGGGTCACGAGGGCAGGCCTCTTCCTCCCCCGTCCCAGGCTGTTCTGGGGGTGGTCACAAGGAGCCAGGTAAGTGCTTCGATGTCCTTAGACTCAGCACGTCCACAACATGGTGTGGCACCTCGAGCTCCGTCCCGCCGCGAGGCCCCACCTGCCGGTACGTCCGACGATGTTGTCCCTTTGGTCCCCCTTGCACGGAACTTGGACGCGTGGCTTGCGCTTTCCAATCCATCGCAATGGCTGGTCTGGACCGTCCGACTCGGCTACGAGATTCAGTTCGCCAGGCGTCCGCCCAGGTTCAGCGGTGTCCACTTCACCTTGGTGAAGGACGAAAACGCTGCTACCTTGCACGGAGATCGCTACCCTCCTACGGAAAGGCGCGATCTAGAATCTGTCCCTCCGGCCGAGATGAAGAAGGGGTTTTACAGCCCCTACTTCATCGTACTGAAAAAAGGCGGTGGGTTGCGGCCAATCTTGGACCTGCGAGTACTGAACCGGGCTTTACACAGACTCCCGTTCAAGATGCGGACACAAAAACACATTCTGATGAGTGTCCGGCATCAAGATTGGTTCGCGGCGGTAGACCTGAAGGACGCGTACTTCCATGTCTCGATCCTTCCTCGACACAGACCCTTCCTGCTGTTTGCATTCGAGGGTCAGGCATATCAGTACAAGGTCCTCCCTTTCGGCCTGTCCCTGTCTCCTCGCATCTTCACGAAGGTCGCAGAGGCAGCCCTTGCCCCGCTAAGGGAGGTGAGCATTCGCATTCTCTACTATCTCAATGACTGACTAATCTTAGCTCACTCTCGGGACATGTTGTGCGCACACAGGGACATGGTGCTCTCACACGTCAGCCGACTAGGGCTTCAGGTCAACTGGGAAAAGAGCAAGCTCCTCCCGGTTCAGAGCATCTCTTTTCTCGGTTTGGAGTTGGACTCTTTGACAGCGTGCCTCACGAACGAGCGCACCCAGTTGGTGTTGGTCTGTTGGAAGGCATTCAAACAGAAAACAGCGGTTCCACTGAAACTTTTTCAGAGGCTCCTGGGGCATATGGCATCCTCAGCGGTAGCCACCCCGCTCGGGTTGATGCATATGAGACCGCTTCAGCACTGGCTTCAGACTCGAGTCCCGAGACAGGCATGGCGCCACGGGACACATCGCATGGTCATCACGCCAGTCTGTCACCGTCTTTTCAGCCCTTGGACCGACCTCTCATTTCTACGGGCAGGTGTTCCCCTAGAACTGGTCTCCAGGCGCGTCGTGGTCCCGATGGACACCTCCAAAATGGGCTGGGGCACTGTTTGCAACGGGCACATAGCCGCCGACTTGTGGACGAGCCCGTGACTGCATTGGCACATCAACTGCCTCGAGTTGTTGGCAATTCTGCTCGCCCTGCGGAGGTTTCGGTCGTTGATCCAGGGCAAGCACGTGTTAGTTCAGACAGACAACACGGCAATGGTAGCATATGTCAACTGCCAAGGTGGTCTGCGCTCTCATTGTATGTCACAACTCTCCCGCCATCTCCTCCTCTGGAGTCAGCAGCACTCCAAGTCGCTGCGAGCCACTCACATCCCGGGCAACCTCAACACTACAGCGGACGTGCTGTCATGAAAGGTTACCCTCAGGGGAGAGTGGAGACTCCACCCTCATGTGGTCCAGCTGATTTGGAGTCAATTCAGACAGGCACAGGTGCACCTGTTCGCCTCCCAAAAATCCTCCCCACTGCCCGCTACAAGGTCAGGGAGGATAAGGAGCAGGTCATCCTGGTAGCACCCTACTGGCCCAACCAGACGTGGTTCTCGGACCTCATGCTCCTCGCGACAGCCCCCCCCCCCCCCCCCCCGGTGAATTCCCCTGAGGAAGGAGCTTCTTTCTCAGGGACGGGGCACCATCTGGCACCCACGACCAGACCTCTGGAATCTCCATGTCTGGCCCCTGGACAGGATGTGGAAGACCTAAGCGGTGGTAGACACGATCACTCATGCTAGGGCCCCCTCTACGAGGCGCCTGTATGCCTTTAAGTGGTGTCTGTTCACATAGTGGTGTTCTTCCCGATGGGAAGACCCCAGAGATGCGCAGTCGGATCAGTGCTTTCCTTTCTGCAGGAGAGGTTGGAAGGGAGGCTGTCCCCTTCCACCTTGAAGATGTACATTGCCGCCATAGCAGCACAACATGACACAGTCGACGGTAAGACCTTAGGGAAGCACGACCTGATCATCAGGTTCCTAAGAGGCACCAGTAGGCTGAATCCCCCCAGACCGCACCTCTTTCCCTCATTGTACCTCTCTGTAGTTATTCAGGGTCTACAGAGAGCCCCCTTTGAACCTTTGCAGTCAGCCGAGCTTAAGGCACTCTCCTTGAAGACAGCCCTCCTGACTGCGCTCACTTCCATCAAGAGGGTAGGAGACCTGCAAGCATTCTCTGTCAGCGAAACGTGCCTGGAGTTCGGTCCGGGCTACTCTCACGTGATCCTGAGACCCCGACCGGGCTATGTGCCCAAGGTTCCCACAACCCCTTTTAGGGACCAGGTGGTGAACCTGCAAGCGCTGCCCCAGGAGGAGGCAGACCCAACCCTTTCGTTGCTGTGTCCGGTGCGCGCTTTACGCATCTATTTGGATTGCACGCAGAGCTTTAGAATCTCTGAGCAGCTCTTTGTCTGCTTTGGTGCACAGCGGAAAGGAAGCGCTGTCTCTAAGCAGAGGATCGCCCACTGGCTCATTGACACCATATCTATGGCATATCACGCCCAGGACATGCCGCCCCCAGTAGGGCTACGAGCCCATTCTACCAGGGGTGTAGCGGCCTCCTGGGCCCTGGACAGGGGTGCCTCTCTAACAGACATTTGCAGAGCAGCAGGCTGGGCAACACCCAACACCTTTGCAAGATTCTACAACCTCCGGGTGGAACCAGTTTCATCCCAGGTAGTGGCACGCAATACAAGCAGATAAGCCCGTGATAGCCAGCAATGTGTATCGCTTGCACATAGTGCCTTCCGCATCCTTTTGAGCTGAAGACGTGCACCATTAATTCCCAGTAGTGTTCACAAGTTTTTTTCCCTGGTTGACTTCCTCCGAGCCCTGTGGCAGTCGAGTCTTCGGAGAGACTCGCTGCCAGCCCAGTACACGTGCTAACTAAGAGCCCTGTTCTGGGGTAGGTGCTCCGCATGTGGCAGTTCCCTGTAAGGCTAACCCCATGTGATATATATCTTCCACTAATTCGTTTCTCTGTTGGCAAACTGCGTCTTTCTTGGGCAGAGCCCCTCTGCCACAGTCTTCATGTTTGTAGTAACTCCTCCCCCATTGGGTAGGATCTACCTTGAAGACTCTCCACATGGTCGGAAAGATCATGTGACATATTCTTCCACTTAAATACCCCCCCCCCCTTTGAGCGAGGTGTGGTCTCTGCGGTGTCTTCCCCTTGGGAGGGACACCCCCCGACTAGACCTGGTGGCCCAGTCGGATAATCCCCCTTCTTTTTTAGGGAGTGGAAAAAGAGAAGGGGAAAAGTGGCCACGACTGGGTTAAGCTTGTCTCTATCTCTTGAGTAGTCAACTTGTCCCCAAAGAGCCGTTCAACACTCATAACTATGTTGGGGAGGTTACGTGTCGACCTGGTGTGCTGGCTATGAGGCACACAGTAGTCTACCCACCACACACTGCCAGTTCACATAACACAGTTCAGCCAATTGTGGCATTTCATATAGGGACCCCTAGTGTCACTACATCGACACAACGTCGAGTGAGTGACAGATAGGGAATGTCATGGTTACTTGTGTAACCTCCGTTCCCTAATGGAGGGAACGAGACGTTGTGTCCCTCCTGCCACAATGCTGAACTACCCGCTGAAATGGCCGGACCTTATATCGGCTCCTCAGCATAAAACCTGAATGAGTGGTTGCATACCAGCTCCTTTTATACCCGTATGTCCGGGGGAGTGGCATGCAAATACCACTCGCCAATTTTCATTGGCCTTTTATCAAAGACCAGAGGTGTCCCGGGCTCCCAAGCGTGACCCCTAGTGTCACTACATCGACACAATGTCTCGTTCCCTCCATCAAGGAACGGAGGTTACACAAGTAACCATGACGCACCCAACCCAACCAAACCTATCCCTAAACCTAACCCTAACAATCTCTTAACAATAATAAAATCTGATAATTGTAATCAAAATTATTTATTGCAAAAATTGCAAAATCAGTACAAAAGTAGTCCAAACAACAATTATTTTATGGTGCTTTTCTGTTGTATGTTTTGGTCCTCTTCTTCAAGTTCAATGGCTATATAATGATGAAATGATAACATTTTTATTTAACATTTTAAAGTTTAGTCGTGGTCAAAGTGATGGAATCCTTTGAAACGAGTTGAATACGGCACCAGAAATCACACAGAACAGAATGAAACCTTCATAATGTCAAATTAGGTATATGCATCAACATTTAATTAATCTCATTGATTTTAAATACAATTAAATTAACCGATTTAATTAATTTGATATAAGGATTTGTAAACATTTATACATCTCTAAAGTTGTTCAATTGGTGTCAATATGACAATATTGTAAGTTTCAGAGTCTTTGCAAACATCAGCAAATGTAGTGTGCTAGAACAACACTTTACAGGAATACCTATAAATACTCATGAGATCACCTTGTTTTGACAGATTTTGTTAGATTCACACATCTAAAGGTCAGAGGCCACTTCACTTCTCTCTCTTACTCATGCACACACAATTCCTGCTAAAGCAGCTGTATTATTGCCTGGCTGTTTTAATTAAACATGAACCTTTGATCTGACTCATTAAGAGGATCAGATTAATTAAGCAAGTTCACAAACTCAATCACTCATTTATCACTCAAGTATCTCTCTGGCTGTGTAATCCATCAGAATGTCACAGGAGATATAAAAGGATATAAAAAAAGATGCTCTGGCTATTTTATTGTTTATTTATTAAAGACAGAGACTAGAGTGACCCTCCTTTTTCCCACCTTCTCCCAAACAATACGATTCGGTGAACCTCATGAAAGCTGCAAAGAAATGTCCAGTCATAATTCATCACAAAAATAAAAAGAGAAATATTAATATAGAAAATGAAGCCAACCCGCATCTCAGAATATCATTCTGAGATGATATTCTTCTCACTACAATTGTACAGAGCGGTTATCTGAGTTACCGTAGACTTTGTCAGTTCAAACCAGTCCACTGACCTCTCTCATCAACAAGGCGTTTCCGTCCACAGAACTGTCGCTCACTGGATGTTTTTTTTTGTTTTTTTTGCACCATTAAGAGTAAATTCTAGAGACTGTTGTGTGTGAAAATCCCAGGAGATCAGCAGTTACAGAAATACTCAAACCATCCCATCTGGCAGCTGAGTCCATGGCATTTGATTTGTGATGCAATGAACAAAATAAATAAATAAAAATAACGAAACAGAAATAAATGGACACTCTGTCTGCAAGTAGTTGTAGCACCCCCTGATGTCGTAGACGTAGCCAGAGTTTGTTTCACCGTGTTGAGCAAACACACCTGCAGAGCAGAACACTCAGTCAGCCAATACGCTTGAATGTACCTACGGAGACTGCTGTATAACATCAATTACCGAGGTGGCTGGCACGACGAACACATAAAGACATGTATGTATCCAATGTAAAAGAAATTACAAGGCAGTTTCGCATGGCACGGGACCTGACAACTGGTAAAATCCAACCCGATCTCGTGAAAATTTGTACATAATTTACGAGTTGGCTATTTTGTATGGTCTCGCACGATGTTGTTTCATAAACTCGTACGGCTTCATCACATGCAAATTCCCAGATGTCTAATGCGGAAGTAAGTGCGAGTTCCACGCACGAGGTGTTAAGGACATACTTATTAATATTATGCCCTTACCCAAACCCCTTATCTAAACGTAACCAATCAGTAGAGTGTGTAAACATGATAGGAAGCTGTTATGTGTGACAGAAGCAAGTAATTGTCGCGTATCAGATGGAAATGATGTCCAGCGACGTCATTGGCTGCAGTGCAAGTCATAGAAATTCAAACGAGTGGAGTCGCACGATATCATACGAATTAGCCAAATTTAGAAATGTCGTACAGATCCTGATGATTTTGTCGTGAGAGTGTGTTGGTAAAATCGCACGCAGCGTTTGTGCAGCCAAGACAGTGCTCGCATCGCGGTTTCGTCATTAAGTCACCCACATCAGGTCTCTCACAGTTTACTAAAACAACATATAAAAATACAAATTCAGAAAAATATTATTAATATTGGGCTATTAAGTCTTTTCAGGTGTAATGTATCCACACATGTAGGCATCTGTAGTCTCTTGTGGTCCACGCAGTGTTGTCAGCTTAAAATGGTCTTTGATGAATTAACTGTAACTTTTTAAATAGTCGGGAAATTTTTGTTTTTGCTAAAGCAGACTGCAATTCTGAGAAACAGATAAACAGCACTTATTTATTGTTTTTCTATATTAAAAGCATTGACGAGCTGCTTAAAATAGGTTCTTTTACAGTTTTTTCCACAATAAAATGCACAGTGAAATATGAATTTATTTTGGGCAGCAACATTTTTTGTTTATAATTTAATTATTGATTGGGTGACCGGTTTATTACACAGGACAGTCCCGGTTTTTGGTATGTTCACTGATTTTTTCTTCTTAAATTTGATCTCCTCTCTGTCCTTCTCACTATTGTCTCTGGTATCGTTTGCAGAGAAGAAAATACTTTTTTTCTTGTGTTGCACGTTGATTTGATGATACTTTAATTCTAGTCTTCAGCAAATCAGCTGAAATGTGTCTGGATACCATGGCAATGACATCATGAGCTCTATGTCATCCTGTCAGTCAGCGCAAATGCCCAAAATAATGCAAAAATGCATTTTCAACAACGAGCTGAAAGAAGGCGATGCATGTCTTCAAGCAACATGTGAAAATGTAAGCGGGGTGTTTTCTGAATGTTCATTTCCCCACGAGCATGGAGGTAAGTCAGACAGGTGTCACATTCAGACAGATACACTGCACTTTTTACAAGCACTTAAAGGAATATTCTGGGTTCAATACAAGTTAAGCTCAGTCGACAGCAATTGTGGCATAATGTTGATTACCAGAAAAATAAATTTCTTAAAAAAAAAAAAGCAAAAATTTAGGTTACAGAGAGGCACTTACAATGGAAGTAAATGGGGGCCAATTTTTGAACATTAAAATACACACTGTTTCAAAAGTATAACCACAAGACATAAAGGATATGTGTGTAACATGATTTCAGTATGATGAAATCACTTACTAACCTTTTCTGTGTAAAGTGTAACTTCTTTGCCATGATGATACAATGTCAGAAACCCTAAAACGACTGTAAATATGACTATATAAACAACTTTACAGCTCAAATAATACATGAGTTTTAACAGAAGAATTAATGTAAGTGCTTTTATAAAATAATAAGCTTCACATTTCTTTGTTTAAACCCTCCAAAAATTGGCCACATTCACTTCCATTGTAAGTGCCTCACTGAAACCTCAATTTTTGTTTTTTTTAAAGAAAAGGAGGGATGAGTTGAAATTCATTTTTGTGATAATCAATATTATGCCACACGTGCTGTTGATTGAGCTTAAATTGTATTGAACCTGGAATATTCCTTAAATGTTGAGATGTGGGGATTGCATTTAGAATTTTAGGTTCCAGTGTTGTGAATTTTGTGTTAAAATGTGTGCCTGACATGACAAGTCTACTCATAATTACACACGCAATATGAAATTATATGGATAGAATAGGCTACGTGGAATTTGTAAATAAAAAAAAAAGCTAAAATGTGATTAAATAGTGAAAAACAAAATATAAAATAAAATATACATTTTCACAAACTATATATTGCAGAAGTTTGCATACCCCTTTTGTTTCAGAATATATGCAAATATAAGAGATAAAAGATTATATATTTTATGTAGTACTGCCATTCAAAAGGTACATTACACAACATTTACTGTAATTTACACAAATCATCCTGTTCAAAAGTTTGCATCCCCTTGGTCCTTGTGTTGCCTTCTTGAGCATCAATGAATGTTTGCACCTTTTGTGTCCATCAATTGTCCTAAATGTCAAAAGCTGGATGTCTATATCATTTAGCCACTGTTGGGAAGAACTCAAATGTGCAAAAGATGTTGGGAAACCAAAGAATGTACAGAATTTTTCTTAAGAAAACTGGGCAGCTTCACAGCTCAGGACAAAGCAGGGACTTGTGGACAATTATTAAACAAACAGTCATTAATCATAGAGAAAGCAACACACCATATTAAAGGGTTTGCTCTTGTGCCAGTAGCTCTAAAGCTCGCGTGCAGTCCGTCTCATGAATGCGCACAGGAGATCAACGGTCGGTGAAGAGTTTCACTTAATAATACATCAGATTTTGGTTTGTTTCTCACCAAACCTTATCGTACCTTATCCTTGAGAACAAGTCATGAGTCGTATACAATACTTTACTAGGCTCCTGAATTATACTTTTGTGTCCTTTTGAAGCTTGAAGAAGTGGTCACCATAAACTGCCATTGTGTGACATCACTGAGCACAATTTTTTTTTTTTTTTTTTTTTTTTCACAATTTCTCCCTTTGTATTAAAAAAAAGAAAGTCATATGGAGTTATAACAACACAGGGGTGAGTAAACAATGACTGAATTTTCATTTCTGGGTGAACTAATCCTTTTAGAACCAAGGGAATGTAAACTTTTGAACTGGATAATTTGTTTTAATTCAGTTACCATTTTGTCTTGTGAAATAACTGTTGTCAAATAGCTCCTTTAAGGTAGTACTAAATACATTTTTATGATACCTCTTTTTTTTTTTTTAAATGATAGCACATGGATGCATCATGGTTTTAGGTGCACAAGTTGTGCATAGAACTGCCCCACGTTTTCCGTAAATTAACTATCATGTCTGTGTTAAATGGCCCTAATATTAGCAGTGGGCATTACCAGTGTTTTCGGATGTAGCATTTGTCGTCAAGTCGTGAGATGTAACTTCTCAGCGAGTGCTAATTACTACTGTGTTGACTCATTATTTTCCCAAACCAGTCGGCAGATAGAGACAAAAAATAAATCTCAGCAAATATTATTTCTTTAGATAGGGATCATTTTAGATAAAACTAAACTAAATTGAAAGGACAAATTGAAAATGAAGTAGAAATAAAAAACAAAATTAAAATTCGAAACAATAATAACTCTGGTTGTAATGACTAATGCAGCTTTCACTTTCTTTGGTGTATGTTTGTGTGGAGGGTAAAAAGCAACAAATAATTGAAATGTCAACAAAATGCAAGAAGAAGTGTGTTGAAGGACAGTTTTGTCTTCAGACACTTAAAGCATATGCTTTCATTCCGAAACCACTTTGAAGTTTGTTCAGCAGGAAACTTTTCATAAAATAGAGGTGTTTTTGTTACATTTATATTGACAATTGTTTTTCTTAGTTGTGAAAGTTAAAATAATCTTAAAATATTCATGTTGTGTTTACGATTACAATTTGAATTCAGATTCAAGAACAGATTCATTTGGACTTTGACTTGACTCGGACTCGGCCTGTTATGGACTTGGTCTTGAGTCCGACTTGGCCCCTTTTGGACTCGGACTCAACTTGGACTTGATTGTTTAAAGACTCGGACTTGACTCAGACTCGATACTGCGGACTCGAACCCAACACTACTGTGTGTGTGTATATATATATATATATATATATTATTCTGAATTGTTAGGTATTTTTGTAAAATGCAATGGTATAGTAAGTTACTAAATTGAATGCTGACTTTAATAATAAAAACATTGTGTCTGCACATTATATACATCACTGAATTCACAGAAATTAGAATTTTGGGTGAAAATGTGATTTATTTTCATTAAAATAATGTCACGACACACGATGGTCATAAAAACAGCCTTCATTTTCTTCATGTAAAATATAATTTCAACATTTTTTTCTGTTGATTTTGGGATGACATTTCGGACAATTTCAAACAAGTTTCACCCAGCTGCTTCCCTCCACATTTCTTTTTTTGCCTTAGGATCGGACATGCTGGTGGAGGGATCTAAGGAAATATGTGTTGTTGAGACCCATGGGGTGGTTGCTATTTCTGGTGGTCACAGTGTAAAAGAGCTCCATCTTTTTCTCTTTGCCTCTCCACCACACCCTTGCTGTTATAATGGTCTTAAATACTGCCAAAAAATACTATACTCACCAGCACACCCTGATACAAACAAAGATACACACTTGGAGTCAAGGTTCAAATGATTCAGTGGATTGTTTACTAAGACTCAGTCAATGCAGGGTTGTGGAAAGTCGACATACTCAAAAATAAATCCCACTGAAGGAGTAGAGAGAAACAGAGAGAGACAGACATACAGACAGACAGACAGACAGATGTGCTTCTTCAAAGCACTTGCTAAAAAGTTTGTCTATAAAGCTCTCATAAAACGAAATAAGGTTTTCAGACAATTATAATTTAAAAAAATTTAATCCACACAAAACCATCTGGTTACTAAACAGCTCCAATGATGTGTAGGTATATTAAATATCATATAGGAATACATTTGTCCCCACTGTTTATTTTGGTTGCAACAACAAAAGTACATTTTAAGTGTTATATCAAGTAGAAATCGCTCCTTATAACATTTGTATGTTACATCTTTTTATAGTGCAGAAGTTAACTAAATCTGATAAACTTGATTCATAATATATATATATATATATATATATATATATATATATATATATATATATATATATATATATATATATATATATATTATTTCTGTACATATACATATACATTTAGGGGGGTGGGGTGAATTCACTAAGAATGAAGCACAGTTTATTTGAAAATGCTGTCTCTGCCAAATTCACTAAAGGAATTATGCAGATTAGTCAACATCGCAAACACGCCCACAAAATCTGTGCTCTACACAATTAGCCAGATACAAATCGGATCTTGCAGGCCTGTTCTGAGCGCTATAGTGTGGAGGATACAGCAGACCAATGCGATTTGGCTAACTCTGGGCTTTGCAAAATCAAAAAATGACCGGAATCACCTCTTTAAAATGCTGAAAGTACACTTGACTACACCACGCATATGGATATATGCCAGGTTATATAACACTTCTCCATCATTTCATTATTTTTAGATTAATTACTGGTACTATACTGAAAGAAAATGTACACAAACATGTCTTTTAAACAAAACTAAGTTAACCACCTGCTTTTCTCGGGCGTTAATAGCACATCATTAATTGAGCTGGTCAAATAGCACAGAGCTATGGGAATGAAGCGCTATTTATAATGAGCTTAAAATACTTACAGTAGAGAGGAGGCATATTTGCGCGGAAAGGATTAAGGATGATGTAATTTAGATACACAAGACGCAACACTATTTCAGTGCTGATTGCACCTGCCTTAAGATTGCATGTGTTTTTGTTTTTTTTAATACCATGCAAAATAGTATTGCAACTGTTTAGTGAATTTGTCCTTTAGTTTTCTTTGAGGGGTAGGTTTGGAGTTTGTGTCAGCATTATTTTAAGTAGCTTTTTATAAAAACAGTAGTTTGTAGTGGGTCCTCATTTAGCTTGGTATACGTGTGTGTGTGTGTGTGTGTGTGTGTGTGTGTGTGTGTGTGTGTGTGTGTGTGTGTGTGTAAGAATGTGTGAGATACGATGAGCTGTCCAGCTCTGAACTCTAAGTGATCCACCCAAACCCCCAGCACCCCCCTTCCCCTCCTGTCAAGGACCATGGCGTTGCTGTGGAGACAGGCCATGCATATGATGGATGGTTGGTTTCCTGCAATGTTACCCCAGCATGATGCTGTTACTATGATAAATGGTACCATAAGTAACAAATCTCTACATATCTGCATGGCAGCAGACCACAGAAAAATACAAACAGCACTGAGGGATGGGTCACGGCCCATTCTCTCATCTTACACACTCTAATATACAGGAAATTGCACGCACACGCACGCACACACACACACACACACACACACACACACACACACACACACACACACACACATGTTGGTGCAGCTATCATTATGAGGACTCTCCATAAACATAATGATTTTTATACTGTACGAACTATAGATTATATCCCCTAACCCTACCCCTAAACCTAACCCTCACAAAAAACTTTCTGCATTTTCACATTTTCAATAAAACATAATTTAGTATGTTTTTTAAGTGATTTGAATTATGGGGACACTAGAAATGTCCTCATAAACCACATTTATAGCATAATACCCTTGTAATTACCAGTTTGTAACCTAAAAAAATTTCCTCATAAACCCACACACACACACACACAAATAAAACAGCAGTGCTGGACCAGGACACTTTCTTAACCCTATCTAAATAAAGAAGTCCACTGCATTTTTTTCATCGACTCACCCACACTTGTTTTTCATAGTGGGAACTCCCCATTGACTTTTTTATTTTTTATTTTATTCAACTGATAGAGTGTTGCACTTGCAATGCAAAGGACCAAAGTACTAGTCCTGCAAAAAACATGAGTCGACACAAGCCGAAAGTGTCAAAGATCACACATTTGTTTTTATTGTTTTTGACACTATTGGTTAGGTTTAGGTTTAAGGTTTAGGGTAGGGAGGTAGGTAAGTTTTGTTGATTTAAACCTCGATAGAGCATTGACCTTAAAAACCTCATCTGTTTGGGAGAAAATGTAACTTGCTTTTCATGCTACACAGTGGACATTTCACCTCAGAACTGCCACAATACATGTTATGAATCACATAGTATAATTTAGCAAAAATGTCGCCAAGATCACGTAATGTCCATGACATGACTGAAAAAGTCTTAGTTCCACTATTAAAACATGCACATCTAGAGTTTTCCAAACAACATTCATCCCACATCCACCCACATCTCGCGTTGACAAACACTTTTGCTGACGCACTCAAAAGAGAGCCATTTCTAATAAATTTTCCTCCAAAAATAACCTTTAGAAATAGAATGATGGATTAGCTCTGGACCTCTTTTGAGATTTTAGAGATTATACATATATATTTGTTTTTAAGAGTGCTAGATTCGGTACCATTGCCCACCGAGCATGTGCCCAATTAAGAGAGTGGAATGACCTTATTAAAGAACATGAGTCCAGCTGCCAGTCACCGCTCTGTGAAGCTTGACTGACAGCTCCAACTCATACCTATGGTTGCATTACCACATCAAAGAGCCACAATACATGGGTTGGACTGTAAACAAATAAAAAGAACTAACCTTGTAACTCTTTTCTCCTTTTTCTTGTATTCATCATTTAGTCACCAGTTTGACTTCTCTCTGTCTCCTTGCATACACTCACTGAGCACTTTATTTGGAACACCTGTACACCTACTTATTCATGTGATTATTTAATCAGCCAATCGTGTGGCAGCAGTGCAATGCATAAAATCCAGCGGATACAGGTCAGGAGCTTCAGTTAATGTTCACTTCAACCATCGAGATGGTTGGAATAGAGAAAAAAATTGATAAAAGTGATTTGACCATGGCATGATTGTTGGTGCCAGACGGGCTGGTTTGAGTATTTCTGTAACTGCTGATCTCCTGGGATTTTTAAACACAACAGTCTCTAGAGTTTACTCCGAATGGTGGCAAAAACAAAAAACATCCAGTGAGTCGCAGTTCTGCTCTAAATTTGTAGTAAGCAGAATAGCATCTCAGAATGCACATCACATCGAACCTTGAGGCAGAGGACCATGTTGTGAACTTTATTAGGACTGTAGTGTTTCTAATAGAGTGCTCAGTGAGTGTATATCATAATACATAAATATTTGTTCATTTACCAGTACATTTGCGTTTTACATTTTTATGGAGGATCACCAATATGACAATGTGAAATTTATTTAGGTCAAAAGTGATGCACTCTGATCATGTTGAAAATGAAGGGCTGCCATAACCTAATGGTTAGAGTATATTCTGCAGCATATTGATCTGCGGGTGACATGAGCTTGGTCAGGCAATTGTTGTTTCGTGTTGTGTCATTTTCTGTCCAATCTTGACCCTCACGGTCAATAAAAGGGGATAAAAGCCAAAATAGGCTAAAATAAAATGAAAATAAAATGGGCAATTAAAATTAATGGGCAATTTCAAGACACCCCCAGAATTCTTATCAATATTATATCGATATTATATTGATATTTTAGATATCCCTAATGTTAACCCAAACCACTTACTATATAAACAATATAAAACATGTAACTGACAGTTAAATTTAGTCAGAATAATTTTTGTTAAATAACAATATTACATAGATATTTTTGAGCACCTAACCCCACCCCTATGCCTAAACCTAACCAATTCTCAACAATATAAAAGGCGTAAAAAGCAGTTAAAAGCAGATAGTAAATCAAACAGCTAATGCTGCATTCAATGTCCTCAGAAGTCATACGATAGATCTGTGTGAGGAACAGAGTGAAACTGAAGGTTTCATCTCATTCAAAAAGGTGCATCCAAATATTTGCATTTACATCACTGACGTCAAAGCTGTTGTAGCATAATATTTTAATGATCATTTTTATGGTGCTTTTCTCAATGTTTAAGCTGCAACTCTTAAAACTCCCATTATGTCCAAAGGTAAACTAAATAAAAACTGAATGATAACGCAGAATGATAATGAGGACAGAATTTTCAAATCATTTAATTTTAAAATGTTGCCTTGGGTAAAGTAATGGAATTGAATGTGGCATCAGTGTGATATTCAAAATACAGACCAAATATGATGTTTTGGTGGTGAAAGCAAAAAGTCGCAGTGAAACTTTGTTTTAAAGAGTGTGTTGCATAGCCCCAATTTCTTTTTTTTTTTTTTTTTAATAAACAGGTTGTCCAGAACTAGGCTTAAATGAAGGTTTATTACTCTTCAGGCCACTGTCATGAAAATATATTTTCAGAATTAGGACTTGGAATAAATTCAAGACGTTTGGTAACACTTTTTCATTTAGTTAACACTTCTTCTTTAAACAGATCTTGTCTGTTTAAAGAATAATTTTTGGCAGATGCATTTTTTGACCCAAACTGATTTGTGTGACTGCAAATGGAACTGATGTGATCATAATCTTGTTATAAAGTTGTTATAGACTATAACTAAGCCAGCCACCACCCACCACAGAACTGGGATGAAGAAAGGTTACCTCACAGAAATGACGGAAAACAAAATGAAACAAAACAGAGTGACGGGCAGACCGAACCTGATGTTCCATTAGCAATGCCTGCTGGGAAATCAGGATGCCTGCTTTCTAGAGCATATCTTATCCTGTGTGTGTGTCTGTCTGTGTGTGTGTGTGAAGGAGAAAGTGAGACAGACAGAAAGAGACCTTCCATGTCTCTTTCTCACACATTCTCTCTATCCTACACCCCTCGAACCTCCAATGTCTTTCTATGACTCTTTATATTCTGAGACACCTAACACACACACACACACACACACACACACACACAGAGAGAGAGAGAGAGAGAGAGAGAGAGAGAGAGAGAGAGAGAGAGAGAGAGACAAACACATACTGTACTGTTTAGGGCTAGCCTCCCTTGACTGCAACTGCAGGACAGCTGGAAATATTGAAACCATATGCAGTTTGTGTGAGTGTATGTGCCAGAGAGAGAGAGAGAGAGAGAGAGAGAGAGAGAGAGAGAGAGAGAGAGAGAGAGAGAGAGAGAGAGAAAGAAAAAAAAGATCTTTATCAGAGGAACCTTCGGGGAAGACATTCTCATCTTTTTTGCTGGGTGGGTGTGGGAGAGAGCGAGTGTGTCGGACGAATAGACAGAATTGATCTAACTCAGAGCAGAAAGCTTTGGATTCAATCATAGGTGAAAGTTCACTGACCTCCGGGTCAGGCACAAAGACTTTGGAAAGTAGCATGCAAGCATTCTGCATGCAACACATAGGCCTACAGTTCAAGCAGTTTCATACAGAGATAACCAGTCAAAAGTTTGGACACACAGTTAGACTATGTTTTTCATGATCTTAAAAACCTTGACTTTTGCTTAAATGCATGAAAATAGTTTTTTAGACAATTAGAATCAAAGCTAACAAATGAATATTCTTACAAAACTAACATATTAATTGAATTATTTATTTATTTTTTAAATTGGATAAGTTGGACCGCATAGTGCAGCAACGTTTGTCACATAACAGTAGCTGACTCACAAGAGTTTTGGTGGGGAAAATGCCTATTGGAATGTCACAGCTTGCTAAAGTTACACATTAGTCATCTCAAAGCAAAATGTAATTTAAAATAGAGCCGTCAGAAGTAACGAGTTAAAGCATGTGATCAATTAAAAAAATTTAACGTGTTCATTTTTCTTAATCGCGATTATCACGTTTACTGTTAATAAAGCATAAACCAGCATAAACACTGTTTGGGAGGGCTGAACCTTTGAGTCTGCGTGGAGTCATTACACTGACAAACACACCACAAACACACACAACAGCGCCTCACTGTCAGTGATAAAATGATGGAGAAAGGACCTCTAAGCGCTATTTGATGTAAAAAACAAGCCCAGATGGGACTTGCGATATAAATCTAGTATTTTTCAGCCTACAGTATGTAAGGCACATTTTAATTACCACTAAGGTACGTCAAGTCTTAAAAATCACCAAAATGAGAATGAGACATTTTTGTGTGCAAACGCTTTTTATGTGGAGTTCAAAGCAGACGCTGGCATCGACGTTTAACGCTGGAACTGACGCCTTGACATGAATCATGAATGCTGCTTCACGATTGCTGTAGGAAAGCAGATAGCCACAGTCTACCAGCAGATAAATATTGTAGATGATGAGAGTTTAAGAGATTTAATGCCCATTGTAATGAACAGGCAACCTATTGTGAGACTTAAGTTCTTTCAATTAGTCAAAGTCCCACTTAGACTTTGAGGAATGTTTAATGTTACCAGTGTTGGGTAAGTTACTCTAAAGAAGTAATTAATTACTAACTACTAATTACATCTTCTACAGTGTAATTAGATTAATGTACTAATTACTCTGTCTGAAAAGTAATTGCATTACTTATTACTAATTACTTTCTAAAACCCTTATCAACCTCGACCAGATGAAAAATACAAGGATAGACATGCAATTGTTCTTTTAATTCTTTCAAATAAATCATATAACATCAAATATATTATTCATGAACTGGCCAAAGAATTTAATGGGGCTGCATTTTAGAAAACATTAGATTATACATTTTAACATTAAACGTTAAATTTTGATTTCAAATTCACCATTGTTTTATACAGAATTGTTCTATAGTCTATACAGTATTTAACACAATTACATCAGAAGTAACTGTAATTAAATTACTGAAAAATTAAGAGTAAGCCCTTACTTTAATTTTCAATTAAAAAGTAATTTAATTACAGTAATTAATTACTTGGTAATGCATTACACACAACACTGAATGTTACTTGAATAGGTGATATTTTAGTGCATTTCTATCTTTATACTGTGGAAGGCTTTGTTTGGAAAATGTTAGTAAAGCATTATATTGTTACATATTGTTTTGTTTTGTTTTCTTTCCTAAGATGAAAATAAATGCATTTTGACAGGAAAAGAAGAATATATAGGATAAAATTTCAGCATTTTCAAAATCTGCAATTAATTATGATTAACTACAAAAATGATGCGATTAATCATGATTCAAAAAAATGATCGACTGCCATTTTTTTCTGAAGTCACACCAAATTCACCCCAAAACAAAATGCATAAAAAAACCTTGTTGTTGTTGTTTTTTTTTTTAATCAGTGGCTTCCTAGAAACATGAACAAGGAGGGGGAAAATATATCATCAATCTCTATGCTTGGGTATCTGAGGATTAAAAGCAGATCTGTAATCTAGGCAAAGTATTACTACTTTGAAGAAGCTAAAATGTAAGGTACTAATGATTTTAAAGTTTGTGGTCACTACAATTCATATACTTCCATTTGTGCATTTTCATAGTTTTGTTGACTTATATTCTAAATGGACATATAGTAATAATGAATGAGTAACTTTTGAAGTGAATGTGTACATTTGAATGTCTGTTTACATGTTTGTGTTTGTGTATTTATGTATATGATCATTCTTTATCAGTATATTGTTAATGGCTATTGGCAGAAGTAATAAAGCAGTTGTGTTTTCACCAAGGGTTGACCTATCATAAAAAAAAGTTCAGCCCATTTATGTGTGTGTGCACCCCACAGAGCATTGAAGCATTTTCACCCCCTTTTACTTCATTCATATATTTATTAATTAATGTTTTGCTCTTCCTTTTACATCAACTGATTCCTCCCTGCGATGCAGTCTTCTTCAGACACCTTTTCCGTCTTTCTCCAAACACACACACACACACACACACACACACACACACGTTGGTGCAGCTATCATTATGAGGACTCTCCATAGACATAATGATTTTTATACTGTACAAACTATTGATTCTATCCCCAAACCCTAACCCTACCCCTAAACCTAACCCTCACAAAAAACTTTCTGCATTTTTACATTTTCAATAAAACATTGTTTAGTATGTTTTTTAAGCAATTTTAATTATGGGGACACTAGAAATGTCCTCATAAACCACATTTATAGCATAATACCCTTAAAATTACCAATTTATAATCTAAAAAAGTCCTCGTAAACCACTTAACCCTTTTACACACACACAGAAAACACAAAAACTCCACTTACAAAAAAATATCGCCATGTTTTTATTTTTTGGAAATGTGGTAACAGCATGGCACTTATGTAAATACTATGGTATATCAATATGGTACAATCATTCAGTACTATGTTACAGTGTGGTCCAAAAGTCTGAGACCTCTAGTGAATATTCGTCCTTTGTGTGTGTGTGTGTGTGTGTGTGTGTGTGTGTGTGTGTGTGTGTGTGTGTGTGTGTGTGTGCAAAATTTAATTCAGTTTTATATGATCAAGTGGATGTAAAAAAAAAACAAATGACATTTTGTTGACAAAGTTGTGCAGAAAACTTTTTAGTATTTGGTATGTCACAATTTTGCTTTAATGACAGCATAAATTCAAGCTGACATGGAATCTAAAAGTTTGTGCAAAAACTGATGATTATGGTATCCAGCATGATTTGACATTGTTCCAAAGAGCATCTTGTGTGCTTTAATAGAAACAAGGAAATCTGACCTTTTGAACAAAGGAGTTAACATGGTCAAAGTCAAAAATTTGCTAACATTTTAATTAGTGACCTAGAAATACTAAAGAATCTTAAGGCAAAATATTTATGTTTATTTCCAGTTTTAAATGTGGTCTCAGACTTTTGGACCAGATCTAATCATAGTACAATGATATTACCATCAATATACCATGATGGTACCACCAAAAAGTGCTATTTTGTGAAGTACTAAAAATCCTCTTCAACAAATTATTATTTTTATTATTATTATTATTATTATTATTATTATTATTATTTGCAAATAATGATCAAAGCATGTTGAATACAGCTGGGAGGGTCCAATACAGGAATATACATTTTGGAATAAGACATTTTCTCATCACGCCCACTTGGCTATGGGCCCCAGCCAATGTTCCAACATCCTGTCACTCACCTGCCAATCCAGAGATCCTGGCACTCAAGAGGTCTAGCTGTGTGTGGCTGAATGTTCGGCCTTGTTCTGCAAAACAAGCAAACAGGCACAAACGTTACTTTTTTCGCTCCAAACCATTCAAACCCAAAGTGTTGATGCAAATGTTTATTTCATCACATCTTTAGTCAGCAACTCTTTATTTCCCTTTTATTTTTCAGAATGTCTTTTTTCAGCTGTTTTTCTTTAAATGACAGCAATTGATTTCCCTATTCTGTAAGCTTGAAACTCATTTGCTCCCAAAAACATGGTTGAAAAAAAAAAAGAGTCATCTATGGGCCACATTTAATTCCTAGTCAAAAGACTTTTGTGCATGCCTCTATCTCCCTTCTCTCAGTCTTGTATCCTCTCTCTCTTGCCTTCCCCGCTTTTTTCCCATTCTTTTCTTTGTGTCTGAACTGAGCTCTGACCAGAATACTGATGTCATGGATTTGTGCAGTGCATTTGGACACGCAGAATGACTTTCTGGCCCTTTTGTTTCCCACCGCACTGCCAGATCCTTCTGCGCTGAGGCCGCTGAAAGAAAGCAGGCCCAATTACCAAAGCAGGGGGGCTTAGTGTGGGCCACGCCACAAAAACACACTAACGCAAAACAGAGCGCGACAAGTTTATTCAGATGAACTGGGCTGAAACTACACTCTGCAATCAAGAGAACAGCTTACAGAGACCTTAGCCAGGGAGGTTAAGTTATTTAGCTTGATGGTTAATGACAGTGTGGGAACGACCATAGGAATGTATGAGGAAAAAGAGGGAGAAAGAGATGGAGGGGAACTGAAGAGATATCCGATCAAATGGAATCAGTGCTCCATCAATCACTGTGATTAAGATGTCAAGCTGTCAGTCATGAAGATTAAACTGGGGGGACTCATGCATATTAATGAAAATGTTTTGGGTGGGATCCGAACATGTTAAGCTGTATTACAGAAGAGGTAAGACTAAAGCATGTGGAGAGGTAATTAGAGAGGCCACCATTTACCCGAGACAAAAGCAGGGTTGAAATGGTCTTTTGTCAGTCATTTTACGTTTGTAAATCATTCAGAAGTTTTCACATAGTAGGTGTTGCAATTACTAGTCAACTACTCAGTTAGTCAGTAAGTTTTGCCACTCGTCGACACATTGGGTCCGTGCCGAGAACTTGCGGATCACATGATTACAGTTGCGCCTGTTCCCTATGGTGGTAGCAGGAGGGAAATTCCTCAGTCTACAAACTGCAATCTGTGTATTTGCATGTAAATACATTTTCAAATATAACACACAAAACATTTTAAATTATGTTAAAGTGTAAATTAAATAAACACTGAGCTTAAAAATCATGTAAGAGGAAACCGCACTGCACATTTAAAGTGTTTTTGTTTCACATAAAAGACTATATTCTTGCGACACGCCCTGAAACCAATCAAGAAACTATAGGAAAATTACTGTTTTTGCACCATTTATGACTACACAAGAAACAAATACTTACACATAACCGAGCGCAAGGAGAGAAAGAGTGAAGCCACACTAATACTACGTACAGGAACGATCGTTAAAATGAAAATTGTCGCACTATGGTTTAAATGGGTTTCTTTCTTGTATTTAATCTGTCAAAATAACAGACATCATTTGAAATTATCCGTCAATCTTTTTAAAATATGAAGAATAGTGGAAAGATTTAGGTTAACACAACCTTATAACATTTACATAAGATAAACATTGACACGGCAAGTAATGAACAAGTTGGCTACTTTTATGGGCGGTTAGTCGACTAGTAAAGAGGAGGAGCCATGCAAGCCCTATCACACAGTAAACAAAATTACGCAATGCTTCATAGTCAAAAAGCGTTTTTTCTAGACAGGCTCAGTTCAGTCCTTCAGTGTAAGTCTACAGGGTTTAGAGAAATCCCTAACCCTAAGTATGAACAATAGTAAAATTGACGCTTGCCATAGCAAGCACCATCAAAAAAGAAAAACAAAAAGCTCCAAAATTAAAATACTACCATACCACGATAAAATACTGTTGGACAAAGTTGTGCAATTGCTGAAATTAGGGGTTGCACGACTACTGATTTTTAATTGTTGACTAGTCCATTAGTCGAGCAGCGTGAAGCATTTACTTGTTTCCATTAATCATGGTATAAATATTGTGTGGGGGGTGTACTTACTTGTTTTGATTATTATGTATAGAATCTATGCCCCTGAGTAAATATATACAGTTTTAAGGCATGGCAGCCCCTCACTACAGAAAAAAAAAAAAAAAAAAAAACATTGCATTACTATTTATAAGTTGAAAGTTTGCTTGGTGCAAAACAATCTGGAATAATATGAAATAATGAAACAGTCCCCTCTATGCAGTCTGAACTTGTTTTGAATGTTGAATCTTTGTGACACCTGCGCTAAAAATATTCTATGAATGAAACAGAGCGCAGGTGTCACGAAATGTGTTTTTGAAAATTTGAAGTTCTTTTTAAATTGACATGGTGTTTAAAATATGCTGGTCCTGTGCGAGATGCTGAAGAAACAGCGAGATGTGGTGCAAATGTCAAATACATTTGTCCAGCATGTGTTTACATAGGAAAACAATGGGAAAACAGAACAAATGTTCTCAAAAACACATTCGGTGTGAATGGCCCCTAACACGTTTGTTCGCGCGTGTCTGTGAGTGAGAGCGCGTGCGCGAAACAAGTTCGGTAGGCCTGTTTATTAATTACAAACCTGACACGAACCCCAAGCCCTACTTGAAAAACTGCGGGTCACGTCAGGCCCGGGTCGGGTTCCAGACCTCTACATCCAAGTCATAAGTCCCAACACATAAAGTTGACAATCCGTCAATCAAGTATTCCATCAGGTTATCAAAATCCAACATGAAGCTCTTTTCTAACTGTTGCTGAATCGTGTTTTTGAAGGAGTGAACAGCATCCAAGTCATATGTCCCAACACACAAAGTTAACAGTTGGGATATATTCCATCAGGTCATTGAAATCCAACTTAAAATGCTTTTCTAACGGTCGCCAAATTGTGTTCTTGAAGGAGCAAACAGCATCCAAGTCAGATGTCCCAACACACAAAGTTGACAATCGGTATGTATTCAGTCAGGTCATTGAAATCGAACTTGAAGCACTTTTCTAAATGTTGCTGAATCATGTTCTTGAAGGAGTGAACAGCATCCAAGTCATATTTCCCAACACACAAAGTTGACAATCAGGGTGTATTCCATCAGGTCATTAAAATCCAATCTGAAGCGCTTTTCTAACTGTTGCCAAATCGTGGTCTTGAAGGAGCGAACAGCATCCAAGTCAGATGTCCCAACACACAAAGTTGACAATCTGGATGTATTCCGTCAGGTCATCGAAATCCAGTTTGAGTGCTTTTCTAACTGTTGCTGAATTGTGCTTTTCAAGGAGCAAACATTCAAGTCAGATTTCCCAACGCACAAAGTTGACAGTCAGGATGTATTCCGTCAGGGCATCAAAATCCAGTTTGAGCGCCTTTCTAACTGTTGCCGAATTGTGATCTTAAAGGAGCGAAAAGCACCCAAATCAGAAGTCCCAACTCACAAAGTTGATAATTGGGATGTTTTCCATCAGGTCATCGAAATCCAACTTGAAGCACTTTCTAACTGTTGCTGAATTGTGTTCTTGAAGGAGTGAACAGCATCCAGGTCAGCATAACACCAGTATTTCGTTCAATTTGAAGGCCAGTTTGCATCTATTACAGGTTACAGTAGCATTTGTGCCATCTTTACCAGAGTATGGAATATGAAATGTTCTGAACATTATCAGTGTTGATACAATGCTATGTGCATGTGTAATACAGATACAGAGAATATGTAAGATTGTTGTTGATTCCTTAATGGGCTGCTTTGTTGAGCAGAGCAACACAGTAAAAAAAAAAAAAAACAATGGTTCTGAAGTGATTTCTGTGTGTGCATCTTTTAATGTGAGTCTGACAGATAACGGCCTATATTTGAGCCCACAGTATTTCCTACAGACAAGATTATAAATCACCCAGTGAGCGATTAGTCGACTTCAGGCTGATGTTGTCGACTACATTAGTTAAACGATAATTAACTGACATATTTCTAAAGGGGTTGAGGTGAATTAATGAGTGTCTTTGCTAGTGTCTTTCTCTTGCACAGTGAGACACATTAGTATGACATTGACAGCAGGTTCAAGCTCAGCCGTCACTCAACATTTTGCCTCCAGCTATGAGCCCACACTGATCCTCTCCTCTTCCTCTTTACACCTCTCCCTCTCTTTCACTCCATCACGTTCTCCTCCTTTTCTCTAATATTCCATCACCTTCCTCCTCTCCACTCATTCTTACTTATGTATTCCTGGTATTGTTATGTTTTCCTCATTCCTGTTATGCAGTGCCTTTTCAATTATGTAACTATTAAAGAAAATAATATGAAAATTAACTGCATGCCTAACAGGATGGAACATAACAGGAGTTTTCCTAACAAAAATGATGTCACTTCCTGGAGGATGATGTCATTAAGGAACTAGCTTTAAAGAGATATTACAATATGATGGAAAGTGAAAATGAGGACGTAGTTAAAACATTTAAAATGATTTCCAATTAAAACAATGTACCCCCCCAACAGAAAAAAAATGTTGGTAACACTTTACAGTAGGGTTCCATTTGTTAACATTAGTAATTGCATTAGTAAGAAACACCTGAAATATTTTCTTGATAAATTGTCAGTTTTTTTTAATTGGGATATGGCAAAAATGAGAGAAAAATTTTGAATACAATTTGTTATGAAATTGAAAATCTTAAAAAATAGGTTTAAATAGTTTTTGAGTGTTACATTTTAAAAAATTCAAGAACTTATTTGTGATATTGTGATGAAGTAACAAACTTTTTTTTTTTTTTACTTTTTCTACCTTTAAAATTGTGAGTTGAATATTCCATCCAATACATTAAGACATATATGATGAAAATGTACTACATAAAAGACCCTCCTCCATTCATAATCCCTATTTATTTGTTATTGTGGCTTTTCTATTTATCTACCCCCCCCCCCCCACCCCCATCTCTCATTCTCATCTCTCATTCTCATCTCTCTTTGTCTGTCTTTTTTGCTCTGTAATTGTCCGAGTGCTGAAAAGAGCCCCATGTGGGTTAGCTACCATAGATTAAATTAAACGCCATCAAGTAGAAAGCAGACACCAAACACCCATTGCAATATTAAAAGGCTGTCACACTCAAGGGAGTATGCTCATGTGTGTGCGTAACCAAGTCACTCTTTTCAGTCATCCTTCAGCTTTCTTCTCTGACTATGTTAATCAATTATGTAAAATGGCAGCTCTCCTTACTACAGCTTCAATGACAGCAAACAGGCCGAACCACAGACCCACTGTCGCCAAGGAGATGGATAGGTGAGAGAAAACTGATACAGAGCCGGCTTTCATCTCCCTCTCTGTCTGTCACCCTTTTCCATGTGTCATGATTTCTCTTATCTGTTTCTTGATCTCTCATTTCTATTTTTGTGGTCCAGGTCTGCAGTGGTGTATTTCAGGCAAACACTTTAATGGAAATGTGATAACAACCTGAGGAAGATCTATTACAGAATTACAGAATTTAGACTTAAAGCGCAGAAACAGAGGGTTTTGCAGTACTACAGTATCTGTTTTTATGAAACTCCTATTTCATATCTCTACTAAAATTATGATGGAAACCATAGTTTCAGCCAAAATACCATGTTACAGTTATTGTTACTAAAATAAAACTGTGATAACTTGATATTAGAGACCACTGTCATTATAACCATAGTTTCCCCTAAAGGAGACCCCATTTTAATTTATGAAGATTTTATAACATCAACAATAACTGTAGTAACTCTTATTTTTGGCAGAAGCAATTCCATAGTAGCTCTGTGCACGGTACAATGACTGATATTGGACATAATAATCTAACATAAATCTTTCCCGTAATAACAGAATTTACAGTTTAGCTCACATAAAACAAAGACACACAAAGAACTTCATACTGCATTCTGTCTCTCATGACCTTCACTAATCGCTGAGATCGCGGATTGGCCCAGACGTTATGCACATTCACTGCTATTCATACCATGCAAGAGGTTTCTCTCATTACGCGCCCCACCGCTTGCCGTGATTTACTGTATACACTTATTCATATTCCAAGTGAAGCACTTTCAATCACTGCACAGCTTGCGTCTGCTTCACATAACCTCTCTAAAGAAGCAATTCATTCCTGTTGCTGCGCAACTTCCCCAACAAGCCACAAATTAATACAATACTTTAAAAAATATTGACTCATTTATTCAGGGAGAAGAGGGGGAAATGCACACGATGACCTCATGAGTGATTACAGTCACATCAGCCACATGGGACCTTTAATATTTTAAATTAGCCTGTTTTAGATAGAAACAAAGAAGAATCAGTGAGGGTAAAAAAGATCACATGCACCCTCACATGCAGGATACAATGGGGCCAAAAGCCACGCTTAAGGTAAATGTTATTTTGTCTGGTCCCAAAATGTATAACAAATAACATACAGTATATACACTATATTGCCAAAAGTATTCGCTCACCCATCCAAATAATTGAATTCAGGTGTTCCAATCACTTCCATGGCCACAGGTGTATAAAATGAAGCACCTAGGCATGCAGACTGCTTCTACAAACATTTGTGAAAGAATGGGCCGCTCTCAGGAGCTCAGTGAATTCCAGCGTGGTACTGTGATCCAGTCGTGAAATTTCCTCGCTACTAAATATTCCACAGTCAACTGTCAGTGGTATTATAGCAAAGTGGAAGCGATTGGGAATGACAGCAACTCAGCCACAAAGTGGTAGGCCACGTAAAATGACAGAGCGGGGTCAGCGGATGCTGAGGCGCATAGTGCGCAGAGGTCGCCAACTTTCTGCAGAGTCAATCGCTACAGACCTCCAAAGTTCATGTGGCCTTCAGATTAGCTCAAGAACAGTGCGTAGAGAGCTTCATGGAATGGGTTTCCATGGCCGAGCAGCTGCATCCAAGCCATACATCACCAAGTGCAATGCAAAGCGTCAGATGCAGTGGTGTAAAGCACACCGCCACTGGACTCTAGAGCAGTAGAGACGCGTTCTCTGGAGTGACGAATCACGCTTCTCCATCTGGCAGTCTGATGGACAAGTCTGGGTTTGGCGGTTGCCAGGAGAACGGTACTTGTCTGACTGCATTGTGCCAACTGTGAAGTTTGGTGGAGGGGGGATTATGGTGTGGGGTTGTTTTTCAGGAGCTGGGCTTGGCCCCTTAGTTCCAGTGAAAGGAACTCTGAATGCTTCAGCATACCAAGAGATTTTGGACAATTCCATGCTCCCAACTTTGTGGGAACAGTTTGGGGATGGCCCCTTCCTGTTCCAACATGACTGCGCACCAGTGCACAAAGCAAGGTCCATAAAGACATGGATGAGCGAGTTTGGTGTGGAAGAACTTGACTAGCCTGCACGGAGTCCTGACCTCAACCCAATAGAGCACCTTAAGGATGAATTAGAGCGAAGACTGCGAGCCAGGCCTTCTCGACCAACATCAGTGTCTGACCTCACAAATGCGCTTCTGGAAGAATGGTCAAAAATTCCTATAAACACACTCCTAAACCTTGTGGAAAGCCTTCCCAGAAGAGTTGAAGCTGTTATAGCTGCAAAGGGTGGGCCGACGTCATATTAAACCCTATGGATTAAGAATGGGATGTCACTTAAGTTCATATGCGTCTAAAGGCAGACTTTTACTTTTGGCAATATAGTGTATATAATAATCAAAAATAGTATATTTATTTTTATTGAATATTGATGGAGCAACATAACAGAAATTGTAAAAGTAGTTCTGATTAAAAATCAAGTTTTGAAAATAATGAATGCTGTACATTTTGGAGCTACATTTATAATAATTTTCTTTATTTATCACACATACAGTAAAATTCTTCTTTTGCACATATCCCAGCTAGGCTGGGGTCAGAGTGCAGGGTCAGCCATGATATGGCACCCCTGGAGCAGATGGGGTCAAGGACCTTGCTCAAGGGCCCAACAGTGGCATCTTGGTGGTGCTGAGGCTTGAACCCCTGACCTTCTGATCAGTAACCCAGAGCCTTAACTGCTGAGCCAGCGCTGCCCACATTGTTAGTACTGACATCTTTAAATTAAAGTATTTGCATAAGTTACACATTTTATCCCAAATTGTAGGTGCTGTTTTCCACACTTTGGGGTAAAATTTGTCAACTTATGCAAATAAGACAGCAAGACTTTTTGAGTAACAAATTAAGATAATGCGTATTCGAAATAACTACTTAAGAATAGAGTGCATCATTTCCTGTTAATTCCATTCATATTTGGCATTTCAGAACATCTCAAGTATTCTATAAATAAATAAATCTCCATTGCCTTTAGTCCCTGCAACAGGGCAGTTATTAAAAAAAACTTTTGATTTAATCACATTGAACAAAGCTGAAAATAACAAGATTTTTTTATTTTGTTTTTATTAAAAATTAATCTGATAATTTCACGGATTCCCATTAGCTACATAAATGTGTAACATTTTCAAAGATCAAATGACCTTAAAATCATCCTTTAGACATTGCACGAGATGACCTCATGGATCAGGAACATTTTGCAGCGCATAGTGACAAACAGTCAATTAGGAAAGTGCTGTAGCAGTTTTATGTTGCCATTTAGTGTTTTAGCCCATTGTATCCTCCTCAACAAATCCATTCCCTCGCAAACTTATGATTTAGTTATTTATTTATTTTTGCAGCTCATCCATTCTGCATTTTCACCCTCTGTCAACCAAACTAGTTTTTGGGTGACCTTTTTGACCCTATTTATTATTTTATTTTATTTTTGGAGAAAGTTGAGAGAGCACAGGAAATGATCAGAATCAATCTCGCGTTTCCCGCATGAAAGCCAGTATCTGGAGCATTAACCACAGGGCCATGACTGTGACCTCCCTAACATTTATTAAAAACAATACAGGGTATGATAGTTTCTGATATTGTATCTCCCTCAGTCTGGACAGTAGACTTGTGTGACCTCTGGGGTTTGCGTCCATGCTTCCAGACGTAGATTAATAATTTAGAGACATACTGAGCCTGGTAAGACAAGCTGATGACCACTGGTCCATGGGGCAATTTAAAAAAGCAATGGTGAACAACACCAGAGCCCTTGACCATAGTCGTACTGCATAATGCTGTGAGTGTGTGTGCTTGAGTGTATGTGCAGTGGTACAGTGGAGGAGTAGAGGTCAGACAGTTGGACAGACAGGTCAAGAAATGTATGTATTATAGCATTTAAAGGGATTCTTCACACAAAAATGAAAATTTTGTCATCATTGCTCACCCCCATGCTCTTCCAAACCCCATATTTTTTGGCTAAGCAATTACCGTAACAACGTTCAGACCTGATTGCTTTGTTAAACAACTTAATGGCAGACCGTGGCCACCATAGACATTGAGCTTGTTTACATGGACACCAGAAAGCTGTTTATTGCGAGAAAGCTGCTTAAGACACGACTTTCTATCGGGACCTGCAGCTGGGATTCCCCTAGCTCACTTGAGAGTAAAAACAAATGCGCACTCTTCAAAAACTCATAAGAATGCCACTTATGTGTTTACATGGTCACATGAGCCGTGTTTGGCAGCAGAAACATAGGTGTGTTAAATCACTTTCGTCCTTCCATCGGTGTAAGGAAAATGGTGTTTGCATTTATATGACATTTAAGAACGCCACATTTTGCAAAAACTCTGGAATAAGCTGTTTTCTTAAGTGCATGTTAATAGGGTCATTGATTCATATTAGTCACCAAACAAAATGTTTTTTCAATGACAATAGCTCCCAATCATGAATATATGGTTACAGCCTTGATTAAATGATGTGTGCATTGCAAATTTCAGGAAGTGGTGAGCTCTCTAAGAATAGAAATAAGCATGATATGGCTTTAGACAGAATCTTGGTTTTACTGAACATGTTTAAGGGGGAGGGGAACCCCTGTAAGTCCTGAAATCAATTCAAGGAGAGTTGCAACCTTCAGGCGGCACGGTTTTAATTCCTTCACTGTTTCTATTTCTTATTTTTTCTCTACTTCCCTTTCTCAGAGTCAATTGATTCCAGAGCCCTTTCAAGCACCCAATTAAACCCTGCTAGTCGAGTCCAGGAGAGCTGGTTTAATAAATGCCAGTATAGGCCACGCTAGGATTATCTCTCTTCTCTTTCCTTCCATCTCCCTGCCTCTGCTTCTCTATTCCATCCTGTGTAAACTTTAACAAATCATGCTTTAGCCTAAATTGAAATCTATTGATCAATCCATCTTGTAGCCTTGAACCAACATAAAAGAGAAAGCTAGAACAAGTGAGTGAGAGATAGAGGGTGTGAAAGAGAGATTGGAAATTAGTTTGGCAAAATCCAATTTCAGGGACATGAAACAAAACTGCCAAATCTTATTTAAAAAGCAGCCCCTGTCCTATCAACACTTACTCTGAGAACAGATGAGAAAGAGGGGGAAAACAGATGAGGATAAAGGGATAAACTGCAGAGAGTCCTGTGAAGAAATCCCACAAGAGCAATCATCTCAGTGACCTTCAAGTGCCCGACCACACACATACTCAGTGTACACATGCACACAAACAAGCCAGCCAATCACTTGTAAGAGTCAGAGTGAGAGAGAGAAAGAGAGAATTCAGTGTGGTGGGGACGTTCAGTGCAAACAAAAGTTTTTTGCAATTTTTTTCATGGTCTATAAGACTAATCTACAAACATGCACAGCAACCAGTAGGGCAGTCAGATTGATCTCACTCTGAATTCAGCAACAGTAGGTCAAAAGTTCAAATCACTGCCTCCAGTGGCCGAGGCTGGAAGTGTTGTTAAATGTAAGGGGATGTGTGAGCTCCAGTTTCCGGTTGAAATGTCCACAGAGTGGCACCAAAAGCAGGTTGCAAAGCAAGTTGCTTTTAGTTGTAAATGATGTAATACAATCAATAGGAATGCATATTTTATTAACTCTACCCCCTAAACCAAACCCCAACCCTAAATCTAACATTCAGTGAAGTAAAATTGTAATCTTAGAGAGAAAATGCAACCTCTGAATCATGCTCATCATTGATTATGTGAATGTGATTACTTCTGGTCTCCATGGAATCAGAACCTGTGTCTCTGAGGCTGCTTGTGCAACGTGCTACCAGTAGCACCACAGAAAATGGAGAACACATTTGAACTGATGCAAGGATGCCTGATGACAGATAGCCCTTTTCAGTAACACGGCAGAATGGGGGTGATTTCAGGGTACTGGAACATTCGGTAACAACTTTTAGATTTCCTGTATGATCGTGTTGGGCCAGTAGGAGTGGTGGTGGCATAGTGGGCTAAAGCACAGAACTGGTAAACAGAAGATTGCCGGTTAAATCCCACAGCCACCACCCTTTTGTCCTTGAGCAAGGCACTTAACTTCAGGTTGCTCTGGGTGGATTGTCCCTGTAATAAGTGCACTGTAAGTCACATTGGATAAAGTCATCTGCCAAATGCTAAAAGGAAATGTAAATGCAGTAAAGGAACTTGTATCAGATACATGGTATCATCATGAAGATACACAAAACAGGCACCCTAAATGTTATACTGCAAACAGATTTCACTTAATATGTCGATGTGCTCTTTTTTGGCAAACTTGACCAATTTTGTAACTCAGTTATGGAGGATAAACTTAGCAAACATTGCTCAGAACAGCAAACATTTGCACAAGCTAAAATTAATGTGGTTAGATATAACAAATGGAACAAACCCCTAACCAAGTACTACACTTAAGTATGTATGTCATCCTGCACCATTTGTGCAACGGACATAGATGATATTCCTCAAATCATGTGGCTTGTTGAGGAGAGGTGTGCTATTACTTTTCCAAGCGATCAGACTTATGATTTTTGCCTGGCTGAAAAAATCTCTGACTCACATTGAAAGTGGGACGCAAGCCATATCTAGGAATCAAACTTGGGGTTGGGTTTTTTCCTATGCAACCCACCATGCAATGTGCTAAAAACCACTCAGAATACATTAGCAACCATATAGCAACACCCTGGCATCATGATGGTGACCTTAGCATGGACAAGCACCACTCACATTTTCTTCAGAAAATTTTAAAGTTTAGTTTAAATTGTGTCACACTATGGATCTATGGACACACTAAACAGACCGAGCAGATCATTAGTTTCTCTAACTCTTCAAGCACTGAGAGGTGTTATCATATTAGCTGCACTGTAAAGAACACTTTTAAAGAATGACAGCCTTCATTTCAGGAATGCAGTTCTCAGCGAAGCATTCACGACGTGCCCTGCAGCGAAAAATTTGAGTGACATTTGAGCATGAAGACAAAGATCACTGCGTTTTTGGTAACTTTCCTCAAGCACCTGTTTTACTGAGCCGTCCCGACCCGGTGTCAAGGAAACTGTCAATCTTTGCAGAAAAACGCTACTGTAATTACCCAAATAGGGCCACATGTTCTTAGAACACTAATCCCTTTCAGTCAAATACAGTCACTAAGCCTTCCTTTTTTCCCTTTCACATTCAATTTGTTTCTCTTTTATTAAGCACTCACACCTTCTGTGTTGTGTTTTATCAGCTTTCCACAGTATTTAACATGCGAGATTTAAAACCTGTTGCGTTTCTTTTACTCTGGGTAATAAATACAACAAGAGCACCAATAAACCTGCTAAATGTTAGCGGAGGTTGTCCAAGAGCCTGTAATTGATTTCACTACACAGAATGGTTTGGAAAATTGGTTCCCAGTGTGCACGAGTATGTGATAGTATCTCTTGGGAAGGTGCTACGAGGTGTTACAAGGCAAGCATACATGCTGACGACAATCATTTACAAGCAGACAAGCAACTTGACAGACACACATTTAGATTTGTCCCCAGGCTCTGCTTTTCTTTTCGTTGCAAAACAAGTGTACACACAAGCCTCTGCGAGAGGCATTCTTTTAAACATGATTACATCAGTCATTTACAGCTAAGACATATTAGATATCGTGAATATTTGACAGCTTCCACAGTTTATATTTACGGGTCCCTGCAGAGGAAATAATATCTCGCTTGCTCTCTCTTTTGGCCACACATTGGATCTCATTTACTAAAAAATGCATTCAAGTGTTCTCATGTGTGCAAAAAAGGATCTCACGTTATATTTTCACCGGATTCAGGATAGGTGCGAACAAACGTGATTTTTTTTCCTTCTTCGTTGTAATGCTGCAAAACATGCTCATAATAATATGCCCCTGTAGTGACTTTTTGCTTGCAAATAATTTTGTTTGCCACAGGGCACTAAGGGAGATTTCTGAATGTCCGATCTGCGAATGTCAATTAAATAGACAAGCACCATAAATATGATCATAAAAGGATTCTCTATTTGTGCGCTGTATTCTGGATCTTCTGAGGCTGTGTGACGGCTTTATGTCTTAAGAAGCGTTACTACAGCTAGTTTATATAACATAGTATAATGCATCTAAACAAATCTTTTTAAGTATAGTAAAATACAATATATTGTGTTTAAAGAAATATTCCAGATTCAATACAAGTTAAGCTCAATCGACAGCATTTGTGGCATAAAAATCGATTAGCAAAAAAAAAAAAAAAAAGAAAAAAAAAAAAAGGCTAAATATTAGGGCCCGTATTCACAAAGATTTTTATCTTAGCACTAAGAGTTCTTCAAAGAGTTCCTAGCTATGAGTTTTTGCTTAAAACTAGAGCTGACAGAATTAATGCGTTAAAGCATGTGATTAATTTAAAAAGCTTAATGTGTTAATTTTTCTTAATAGCTATTTACGCATTTACCGTTAATACAACATAAACACATGTTGGGCAGGGCGAAACCTTTGTCATTTGTCCGCCTGGAATCATTACACTGACACACACACCACAAACACAAACACACACACACCAGAGCCCTTATACCAAGGTGAGCCTACAAGCTTAGCATAAAATAGCATAACACGGCTGTTACGCTCAATCCTTTCCTTTGATAGAGCCACGGATGTAGTAATCTCAGTAAATAAAAGAATCTCTGCACACACACACAACAGTACTTCCGTGATAATAAGATGGGAAAAAATGACCTCTTAATGCTATTTGATGTATAAAACAAGGATGTACACTACCGGTCAAAAGTTTTGAAACACTTGACTGAAATGTTTCTCATGATTTTAAAAATCTTTTGATCTGAAGGTGTATGCTTAAATGTTTGAAATTAGTTTTGTAGACAAAAATATAATTGTCCCACCATATTAATTTATTTCATTATAAAAAATTACAAAAAAGTTTTTGACCAAAATTGGACCAAATAATAAAGAAAAGCATCCAATAAGTGCCCAACATAGATGGGAACTCCTTCAATACTGTTTAAAAAGCATCCCAGGGTGATACCTCAAGAAGTTGGTTGAGAAAATGTCAAGAGTACATGTCTGCAAATTCTAGGCAAAGGGTGACTACTTTGAAGATGCTAAAATATAACACAGTTTTGATTTATTTTGGATTTTGTTTAGTCACAACATAATTCCCATAGTTCCTTTTATGTTATTCCATAGTTTTGATGACTTTACTATTATTCTAAAATGTGAAAAAAAAAAAAAGATTATAAAGATTATAATAAACTTTTGACCGGTAGTGTATGTCAAGTCTTTACTATCACGTAAACGCAGAATGAGACGTTTTTGTCTGCAAGCACGCTTCACATGGAGTTAGCTGGCACTAACGCTCTGATGCGAATCATGAATGCAGCTTCATGGTCGCTGTAAGAAAGCGGATAGCCACAGTCTACTGGAAGATTTATATTGTGGAGGATTTGAGTTTAAGAGATTTAATGCCTATTGCAGTGAATATGCAACCTATGGGGAGACTAGTTCTTTCAATTAGTCAAACTCCCACTTAGTCTTTGGGAAACGTTTAATGTTACTTGAACTGGTGCTGTTTTAGTGCATTTCTATCTTTATACTGTGAAAGGCTTTGTTTGGAAAATGTTAATAAAGCATTATATTGTTAGATTTTGTTTTGTTTTCTTCCCTAAGATGGAAATAAATGCATTCTGACAGGAAAAGAAGTATTTATAGTGTCAAATTTCAGCATTTTCAAAATCTGTGATTAATCACAATTAACTACAAAAAATTATGCGATTATTCACGATTACAAATTTTAATCGACTGACAGGACTACTTCCAACTTATTCACAAAACTGCTAAGAGCAAGTTTTACTAAGGAAATCCTAAGATAAGAATAGGCAGAGCTGACCTTGTTGCTATCGATGATGTCACAATTTATTAGCATGCTCTTTTAAATCGCCCTCAGTGATCGGTAGACAGGGAACCGCTATTTGTCAACTAAGACAGACAACGATATATACATACATACAGTACATACAGTAGACAGACAGACAAACAGACAAACAGACAGATAGACAGATAGATAGATAGATAGATAGATAGATAGATAGCCCATCAACAGCATCAAAACACTGGGTAGCCCCACGATTGCTATGATTCCCCATGAATGCCCCCTTTTGTCTCTGCAGCAAGCACAAATCCATGGAAAAACACACTATGAATTGTAGTGGTGCACCGATCAGGAAATTTGAGGCCGATACCAATCTTCGATTGTTTTAACACTAAGATCAGCCGATACTGATTTTTTCTTAAAGTACCCTTTGCCACACATTTGCAGTTATATGTTTATGCCCCACAGAGTAAAATTACAGTAACACTTTACAAAAAGGTTCCATTTGTTAACATTATTTAACAACATTACTGTAGTTAACATGAACAACATGTACTATTACATTTTTTTAAATCAAAAGTTGTATTAGTTAATGCACATTAATGCACTATGAACTAACATGAACTAACAATGAACAATTGTATTTTTATCAACTAACATTATGATTAATAAATGCTGTAAAAATATACTGTTCATTGTTTGTTCATGATACCTAATGCATTAACTAATGTTAAAGAAATGAAACCTTTTTATTAAGTGTTACCAAAATTACATTAAAATGACATTAATTGTGAATTGCTAACATTTATTTGTATTGAAAACAGTTATTAATAGTTCTGTTGCCAATATCAAAAGGTCACTGTAACATACTGGCAACCAAAAACCATGAGAGCATCACACACACAGATATACATTCAAAAATAAGAAAAATATATCCATTACAAGCTCTAAAACTGCTCCAGTGAGAAATCATTAATATCTATGATTTGTTTGCTGTCTTTGGCGTTTTGTTGCAATTCAAATCACTAATTATTAAGCAAATGCATGAAGACATGGTGCTGTTATTTAAGGTTAAACAGTTATATCTGTTATTAATGGCACAGTGACCAACATCAGTCTGATTTAAATTGGGATCCTCAATTAAATTGGGAGTAGTGCTGAGATGAGTGACTGATGAGATACTGAGAGCACCTGGAGAGCGCGTATGTTGAAGGAGAGCGTGTATGACCTGGAGAGCACTCATGTTGAAGAGAGTAAAGCTAAAAGTGCTCATGATCACTCAAACAGTCTCTATCGCTCCACACAACGTCTGATTGTCACGACTCACGTTACATCACGTTTATTTGTTATTTAATTTATTTTTATACCCGTTAGCAGTCTCTTTATCCTCTTCTTGCTCACTGTGCAACGAGTCAGAATAACAACCGTAATGACTCTAGAAACTTAATATTCATACACGTGTAATTCTTACACATTTTTAAAAACAAAATGGCATATTCATGTGAATTATATCATGTCTGAAAGTTTAAACTCGTGAATGCTTAGAATTGCCAACAACTCACCCTCCAAAGGCAACTCTGTCATGCTTCAAGGGCTGAGAAAGTGCTCATTCATTAGAGTATCAGTGTATGTGTGATTTACTGCGTGCTGCAAAAAAAGATCGGCCTTGATTCTAGGCACAATCAGCCCATTGCCGATCATGGATTTAAGACGAATATCGGCCGATTCCGATCAGTGGCCGATCGATCGATGCACCCCTAATGAATTGTCAGACAGTATGTGGTCTGGATAGGTTATATATAGTTTGATCGTTGATTCTGCTGACGGATTACAGAAATTCCCAATTCATCCACACTACACAGTTTTATTTTGATGTGGCCAGAGAGCGCAGCGTTGTCAAAACCTTTATCTACGGTGTAATTTGGTTGTTTCAGTTTGTGGGAGAGGTAACTGCATCTCTAAGTTTACAGTAATGAAAACACCCTCTCGATTTTGGCGATACCCTTTTTAAAGGTCAATGTCAACATTATAATATTTATAATACTATAATATTATATTATTAAAATACATGGACTCATTTGAGATTCAGGCGATGCCTTTTTAAAGGGTCAATGTCATAATAATATTCTAATATCTCGTTTTTAATGTGGATTGACGGCAGCAGCCATGCTTCGGATCGTTTGTGAGCAACTCTTAGGGATTTAGAAGTCCTTAGGATGACTTCTAAGCTGTTGTGGGTTTAGGAGTTACTTTTAGCATTAAAATGCTTCATGAATCACTCTTAGATGAAAACTTTACGAGTCCTAAAATTAGGAGTGACACGCCTATATTTCCGCATTATGAGCTACTTTTAGCCTTAAGATTTTTTGTGAAAATGAGCCCTGGGTTCCAGTGAGGCACTTACAATGTAATTTTCTTTTTTTTTGTGGTAATCAACATTATGCCACAAATGCCGTCGATTGAGCTTACATTGTATTGAACCCGGAATATTCCTTTCATCATGCAATAATATGCAAAGATTGCCTAGCCTGTGACATAATTATCCAAACTGAGAAAAGACCGTTCTGTCCATGACGTTTTTGTTTTTTTAGGCAAAAATTTACTATAGTGGCATCTGCCTTATGAGATTGCCCTGAATGTTGAAGAATCTGGATTATTAAATGAGGGGGCATGTGCCTAGAGTAATTAGCATAATGCACGGCCAAACCATTAGGTGAGGTTTTGGGCTTAATGCACAACCTTTCCTGTACAGCCATTCGTCACTCTCTGCAGACATATTCTTGCTCTCTCTAAAGATGTGCTTTGGCCTCAGAGTAAGCATGCTGAGATCTTTGAGTTTTCTACCTTTTATTTCAGTCTTTGTCCTTTTACATAGGCATAGACTACATGTGATCGGCTGCATTATTAATGCATAACCTATCCCAGATCAAGCAATGATGCACATCATTTTAGTGTTTATATATACACTCACTGAGCAGTTTATTAGGAATATGTAGTCTCTGCTGTTGGAGCCCATCTGCCTCAAGGTTCAATGTGTTGTGCATTCTGAGATGCTATTTTGCTCACTACAATTGTACAGAGTGGTTATCTGAGTTACCATAGCCTTTCCTGTGAAAATCCCAGGAGATCAGCAGTTACAGAAATACTCAAACCAGCCCGTCTGGCACTAACAATCATGCCACAGTCCAAATCACTGAGATCCAATTTTTTTCCCCATTTCTGATGGTTGATGTGAACATTAACTGGAGTTCCTGACCTGTACCTGCATGATTTTATGCATTGCACTGCTGCCACACGATTGGCTGATTAGATAAACGCATGAATAAGTAAGTGTACAGATCTTCCTAATAAAGTGCTCAGTGAGTGTATATTTCGATGTAAAACCAGGAGTCTGTGATTTTTGTGTATGTGTGGTTTGAGTATCATTAATTTAGAGAAAATGTAAGAGTTAAATTATTGATGAATCATTATTTCTGCATGACAACGTTCGCTTACAATTTTATGGTTAGTGAATGAGACCCTATAATTTTCAATTCTCTTTCTGTTCTTTTAAAGGCCACTTCAGAGGAAGGGTGAGTGCAGTCAATACTAGTCAAGTCTTTGAATACCTTTAAACATTTAGTATGTCCTTTGGTTCACCTGCCATTGACAAGAATGTACAAGTCTAGAATACTTAGGTCTGCATGCTGTCAAATATGGCCTTCACTGGGAATTGCACAACAGCCTTCATATTTAATTCTTCAGTCTACTAGTCAAGTTTACAATTCAGTTAAATATTTAGATAAGTTCTGTTGGATGTATACTCTGGCCCTCATTACAATTTTTTGCACTCGTGTGGGAATCAATGATGAACAGTGCTCAAGCCCAGTTGCATAATTTTGAAATAATGGATGTTCTACTCTGAACTGGTCCATACAGAAGAAGGATGTTAATGAAGACAAATACAGCAGAACTGCTGTGTGCCCATAGTAAAATGAAAATCATGGATTTGATCATGATTTAATCAAATAAATCATAAATGTCTTCTTAGTTTTTAATATCTAATTGTATCTACTTGACAGCAATGAGATTGATTGTAGAGCTATTGGAGACTTTAGCTCAAGTCTCCCGCTTCTCAGAATTAAAAAAAAAAAAAAAACACACATCTCACATGTACACTATATTGCCAAAAGTATTCGCTCACCCATCCAAATAATTGAATTCAGGTGTTCCAATCACTTCCATGGCCACAGGTGTATAAAATGAAGCACCTAGGCATGCAGACTGCTTCTACAAACATTAGTGAAAGAATGGGCCACTCTCAAGAGCTCAGTGAATTCCAGCGTGGTACTGTGATAGGATGCCACCTGTGCAACAAGTCCAGTCGTGAAATTTCCTCGCTACTAAATATTCCACAGTCAACTGTCAGTGGTATTATAACAAAGTGGAAGCGATTGGGAATGACAGCAACTCAGCCACGAAGTGGTAGGCCACGTAAAATGACAGAGCGGGGTCAGCGGATGCTGAGGCGCATAATGCGCAGAGGTCGCCAACTTTCTGCAGAGTCAATCACTACAGACCTCCAAAGTTCATGTGGCCTTCAGATTAGCTCAAGAACAGTGTGTAGAGAGCTTCATGGAATGGGTTTCCATGGCCGAGCAGCTGCAGCCAAGCCATACATCACCAAGTGCAATGCAAAGCGTCGGATGTAGTGGTGTAAAGCACGTCGCCACTGGACTCTAGAGCAGTGGAGACGCGTTCTCTGGAGTGACGAATCACGCTTCTCCATCTGGCACTCTGATGGACGAGTCTGGGTTTGGCGGTTGCCAGGAGAACGGTACTTGTCTGACTGCATTGTGCCAACTGTGAAGTTTGGTGGAGGGGGATTATGGTGTGGGGTTGTTTTTCAGGAGCTGGGCTTGGCCCCTTAGTTCCAGTGAAAGGAACTCTGAATGCTTCAGCATACCAAGAGATTTTGGACAATTCCATGCTCCCAACTTTGTGGGAACAGTTTGGGGATGGCCCCTTCCTGTTCCAACATGACTGCGCACCAGTGCACAAAGCAAGGTCCATAAAGACATCATGGATGAGCGAGTTTGGTGTGGAAGAACTTGACTGGCCTGCACAGAGTCCTGACCTCAACCCGATAGAGCACCTTTGGGATGAATTAGAGCGAAGACTGCGAGCCAGGCCTTCTCGTCCAACATCAGTGTCTGACCTCACAAATGCGCTTCTGGAAGAATGGTCAAAAATTCCCATAGACACACTCCTAAACCTTGTGGAAAGCCTTCCCAGAAGAGTTGAAGCTGTTATAGCTGCAAAGGGTGGGCCGACATCATATTAAACCCTATGGATTAAGAATGGGATGTCACATAAGTTCATATGCGTCTAAAGGCAGATGAGCGAATACTTTTGGCAATATAGTGTATCTCCTCAGATCTCAACAATCTGTGTTTAAGAAGAGATCTCAACGATGTCTTAAACTGTGCTCAGATTTGAAAATATTTCCAAGTTTGCTATTAAAAGTCAGATATTTCAATATGTACTCAAACATTTTTCATCAAATTCTTCCAAAACAAAATTCTTCAAGCTGTGCAATCCACAATAATTTTACAGTCCTATATTCTTAATGCATGTCAACAGTTGTCCAGTGTGTGTCCATTCTATTGCTCCTAAGTCATTTTAGGAGAAACATGTAAAACAAAGTTGATACTTACATTGCATAAAATATAATTAAGAACACCTTTAAGTCTCCTGAGCTTTGAAAGAACAACCTCTGAGCAGTCAAGATTTCTTCTGCATGTGTGGGATAAAAAAAAAAAACAAATGTACTTTTCCCTCTATGTTCTAATTTACTAGTTTACATCTCTGGGGATTAAAAGCGGTAGGTTCATATTCACACGGCACACTTTAAATTTTACTTCTCTCTCTTTCACTGTAGAATGCAGTGTTCTTCTCAGGAAGCTTCGTTTCAAATTTAGAATCAGACATTATTTTCAGCCTCCACAGCCAGGCAAACAAGCCCATTACTACACATCCAATTTCTTCCATTCTCCATCTAACTCCTAATCTGATTGGCCTTTAAATATTGCTTTGTAGTGATGTATTGGTTCATGCTGACCAATCAATGTCGGTCAAATTAAATTTAGTTAATCATCATTGCCAAATTATTCTCACTTTTTCACTGTTGAGCAATGTTTTAGTTTCAAAACAAGTTAAGCTCTGTTGACAGCATCCATGGCACCTACAGAAAATAATTTCAACTGGTTGCTAAGTTTGTAAAACCACACAAAATTGTGTTCATAGTTATGTACTTACAATAGAAGTCTATGGGGCAAGGCATTCTGGAGGATTTAAAAACAGAAATGTGCAGCTTGTATTTTTGTCAAAAAAAAATGTGTGTTATTTGAGCTGTAAAGTTGACTAAATTGTCTTTTTGAAGTGGGACCACTATTTTAGGCAGAAGAACTAAATGTTCTGATTATGCATTACCAACATTATTCCCATTTATATTATTCACTACGTAAACAGTCCCTTTTTTGGTAACCTTGCGGATATTGTGTGAAAGTTACAGAGTTTAGGAACAGCAAAATGAACAGCAAAAACATAAACAACCCAAACCAAGCCTAAATAAAATATAAAGAGCAAACTACAAGCGAGTGTAAAAAATAAAATGTTTGTAATTGCTTAAATACAATATATTACGTAAATCTATACTAAATATATTTACCTTTTAAATAAACGCTGACATAAAAATAGAAGCACTTTTCTCAATAATAATTCAGCTACACAAAGATAGAAATGTCACACCACACTGTTACCAGAGATCAATTATTCACAAATCTATCCTCATTTTAATTTATTGATGTTAAGCCTGACACTTCTAGTTATCTCTCACTTCAGCTCCTTTTTTGAAACAATATTTGATAGCATATGCCATATGACATACGATACCTAATGTCTGATTGCACTGGTTCGAAGAGCTGTTTTTTACATGAAGCACAATAATGTTTGTGTTCGAGTGTGTGAGAGAAAGCGGGTGTGTTTAAACCACTGGTGGTTGGATATGTGAACCACTGCTTCTGTTTGCATTTATTCATTGTAAATGTCTCACAGAGCGGAGGAGGTTTTTCTCTCACTCACACATACGGCATTCACACTCAGAGCTTTATATGCCGCTGCTCAAAAGCCTCCTTTCTGGTCCCATTTCTTAGTTCTCTCTCTCTCTCTCTCTCTCTCTCTCTCTCTCTCTCTCTCGCTCTCTCTCTCATTGTTAAGTTTAACTTTTTTTCTGTCATTCACATGGAAGCCTAATAATCAACAAAATAGCCTTACACACAAATTTCACAAAATTGGAAAAACAGAAATTAAGCAGAGCTCCAAGTGACCTAATGGAACTAACCAAAATGTCATAAACTCTTCATAAAGCAGTATTAAGGCAGGCATATCAGCTTGAGTCTTGTGATATACTGTAGTTTTATTAGTGGAGCTAAATTGTAGGCATGTTGAAAGGAAAGGCCAGGATAGAGGGCCAATAAAGAAGTAGAAAGATAAGCAACGAGAGGAAAGTGTGAACGCAGTGAAGTGTGAAATGAGCAGTGACTTGACAAGGTGGCTTAAAGCCATGACGGGATGAAGAAAGAAGGGAAAAAGAGAGAGAGGGTTAGAGAGCTTCAATCTTTAGAGGTTCTTTTTGGCATGATCAAAAATGGTCTTTGTTAAATCAGTAGTATATCACACACAAAAGAGTTATCCATGTTAAAGGAATAGTTCACCCTAAAATGAAAATTTGCTGAAAATGTACTCACCCTCAGGCCATCCAAGATGTATCTGAGTTTCTGTCTTCATCAAAACATAATTTAAGATTTTTAGGATTTCATTTCAGGCCTCCTCCTTTAAACAATGCAAGTGAATGTACTCCATTTTTTGATGGTCCAAAATGCATATTTAGGGTGCATCAAAATAATCCACACGACTCCAGTTGACAAATAAAATTCTTCTGAACCCAAACGATTGATTATTTTTAGAAACAAAACAATACTTGTATACTTTTTAACTACAAATGTTCACTTCTGTACATCTCTGTGACGTGCGCTCATGAGAAGGATGACGTAAGCTCGTTGGTAAGGTCATGTGTCACATGGTGGTGGTGGAAGGAAGCACATCATTGTTTACAAGAGAAGGAGCGCTGTACAAAAGTTGAATTGTCTTTGCTGTAGATTTGTATTTGTATAAGTGTATTGTTCAAAATGGTCGTTTGCCATGTGTATCCTGGATGCTTCAACCTTCAGGAACCCCAAAGAAAATGCACGGCAGGAAAAATATTAACTTTCATCAATTGCATATACATGATCATGAGCGATTGAAACTCTGGCTTATCGATATCAGTATACACCTACATTCTCTCAAATACTGGAGGGTGTGCAGTGAATATTTTACCCCTGAGGATTTCAGACCATTGAAAGAAACAAAGGGTCGATACTTGAATTCATCAGCTGTGCCCGTGCTGTTTTTCCAGTGAACTCAGGTATGTGTGAAAACGTTGTCATTGTCACGCCTCCCTCGGACTCTGCACCTCCCTCAGCACTACGCTCCTAATCACTCGATTTCTAATTCACCGCACCTGCACTCAATTCACTCGCTCATCACTGCCTGCATAAATAACTCACATTCACGCCACTTCACTGTCAAGTCTCACACAAAGGACTCGCAGTATTTATTTACCTGTCTGTATTTTCTCTTGATCTTCGTCGATATCTGTTTAGTGTTTACCCTGTTGTTTCGCCTGTTACCTCTTCTTCAGTTTGTGAAGCTTCTCTTCTGTGTGATATCACCTGTACCACTGATCTCACTGTGTAAACCCTGTAAATCCTGTGAATCTCAGTAAACGCTCTCGCACTTGGTTTCACTAACTACAACTTGTGTGGCTTGAATTCCTGACAGTCATATAGCCTATATATTTCTGCTAAAGAAAAAGCACAAGTAGATAACGCAACGGCATTGATTTGAAATAAAGGATGGTTATTTACTGCAGTAATGTTTTTTTATTATTATTTGGAAATTATTTTTTTATTTTATATTGTTTTGAAATTGTTTTGGACTGTTTTGGTTTGTGAACGGCACTTGGTCTGTGGTCTGTGCAAGTTTCTCTTGTAAACAATGATGCGCTTCCTGCCTCCTCCTCCACATGACGCGTGACCTTACCAACGAGCTTACGTCATCCCTCTCATGAGCGCGCGTCACAGAGATGTACGGAAGTGAACTTTTTTTAGTTAAAAAGTATTGTTTTGTTTCTAAAAATAATCAATCGTTCGGGTTCAGAAGAATTTTATTTGTCGACTGGAGTTGTGTGGATTATTTTGATGCACCCTAAATATGCATTTTGGACCGTCAAAAAATGGAGTACATTCACTTGCATTGTTTAAAGGAGGAGTCCTGAAATGAAATCCTAAAAATCTTAAATTCTGTTTTGATGAAGAAAGAAACTCAGATACATCTTGGATGGCCTGAGGGTGAGTAAATTATCAGCAAATTTTCATTTTTGGGTGAAATATTCCTTTAAGTTGCTTTAAAACTTGATCTAACTATTTATTACACAGCACTCCAGAATACTTAATTGTGATTGGTCAAGCACAGCATTCTTGTATTATAGGTGCTTAAATATATAATTGACTGTTGTCTCAGGCAACCAATTTTCTACCTAGCTGTGCTAGTTTCATGTCTCTCATACCACTCCGTGGTCTCTTTCTTCTTGCAAAATATTTTATATTCAAATCAAGATGCCCATTTATTTATTTTTTTGGTAAATAGTTGTATAAAAATGATAATGCACAGTCAGCAGGTCACTATCATAAAATCAACCACTTTAGGGTGGTACAAGTCATGTTACAAGACCTGATCACCCTATCAGGTTTATTTATTTATTTTTTAATAATAACCAGTAGACCATACATTATCCCTTATGTTTGTTTAATACATTTCAAGGAACTTGGGAATAAACAGGAACTTTGTGTGTATGTCCCACTGGTTGAACTTTTCTAATGGCAAGACATTGTATACCTTGCAGCTAGGTCTCTCTCTCTCTCTCTCTCTCTCTCTCTCTCTCTCTCTCTCTCTCTCTCTCTCTCTCTCTCTCTCTCTCTCTCTCTCTCTATCTCACTGCCAAACTAAGTGAGTAGGTGTATACTGAAATACACATGCAAAGACAAGCACATACTATATACTGGTATGCATGCACATCAATATAGCTACTGACTCAGCGGAGGGCAATCCAGTGGAAACATGTGAGACAAATGGAGAGTGGAAGCACTCAATAACCCCAAGTCCAACTCTCAGTTTTCTACATGGGTGGAGTGTAGAATCTGTGCATGTGTTTATAAGAAACTCAGAGTGAGAGAAGCATTGGGGAACATAGTATGCCTGCGTACCTCTGGTAAGCATAGAATATTTAAACAAACAAGGAACAGACCTTCTATGAGCCCATCTATGTGTTTGTCTGTATGTGTGTGTGTGTGTGTGTGTGTGTGTGTGTGTGTGTGTGTGTGTGTGTGGTGGCAAAAAGCCAAGTCCTGACTGATGTTCCATTCTGACAACATTTACAATGACCTGCTAATGGCAACCATACTGTTCAGAGTGAGCACAACAGAAACAGAGAGGTAAGATAGGGACAGAACTGGATTCGATTCACTCTTAATAAAGGATCCAATTAGGTCAAAAAAAAAAAAAAAAAAAAAAAAAAAAGGGAAAAAAGCCTGATGCCATAAGAGAACCTTTAAAGTTCCACAAATAACTTTTAATTATGTCTATGTACTGGTGCTTTAAAACCCACAAAACCAATATGCTGATCTGAATAACACAAAGAAGTTTGAACATCAAGAATCTCCAAAGAACTACAAATACTCCTTTTTCACCAAGAACCTCTCTCAGAACCAGCCCAATTTTCACTACCATGAGAGCCAAACAATCATGTAACTGACTATGCTACTACATAACCTGTCCATAAACAAACATCACACAGTCTATGTCTAAGAGTCTTACTTCTAGATATAATCATTTTATTTCAGACAGACAAGGAAAATAAAGTGGTTTGAGTAGCTTTGCCACGAAAAATTCTGTCAATTGAATGAGCACTGCACCTGGTGCTTCCAGCGATCTAGGTTGTCGTTTTGAAAATGTTAAGGTGAGAACACTGTTGCAAAGCCAATTTCTCTTGCCCAGAACTGCTTTTTCTTCAGTAAAAATGTCCTGAGCGGAGCCTGTTTTTTTATCTGGCAAAATAATTGTTCTTTATAAGAAAAGAGTTCTTTCGTTTACATAAAGTGCAGTGTTGGGGAAGCTATTTTAAAACTGTTGCTTCTCAAGCTACTCTTATAGCTTAAAGTAGTAAAACCATGGTTACAATAATATTACTATGGTAAAACCATGGTTTCTGCAAAAAAAAAAAAAAAAATCATGGTTACTACCAGACTGTTTAGCCCAAGACAACTTGTATTAAAATTAATGGGAGAAATTGGAATGCCTAATATGGCATTTGTACAAAAGGAAGTCCAGAGTCAATACCTTTTAGATGCATACTTCACCTGTTAATCAACTCCAGAACGTGTATGCATATTAGCTAAATCAGCCAGGAAAATTTTTAACGTGATCTGAGGTAAAGAATCACAAATTATGATAGCATTGTTGTCAGATTTTACTGCTGATTTGAATCGTAATCTTGACCAATCGTTTTGAATATTTTTGGTCCTTCCCCATTCAAGAAGATAAGAGCCGTAGTTTCATAGTGCTTATATGCATAGAAAATAGCTGCCTGGGAATGTTCCAAGGATGTCTGCTGATTGGACTGACTTGCCTTGAAAGGGACATTGGTTACTACAGTCAAGGTTACTACAATATTAGTAGTTATTATAGTAGTAGTTTAATTTTCATAAGGGTTAAACTAATGGGGTGACATTAGTAACACTAGAAAAACCTATTTTTATATATATCTGAATAGCAATATAGTGAGAAACAGTGGCAATTAACTAATTAATTTTCTTAAAAATAAATAAATAAATAAATAAATAAAAGAAAAAAGCAAAGTCCCTTTAAGGCTGCATGGGGCTCAAGTAATTCAGTGAAACATTTACATAAACTGTCCAAACTAACCGACTCACTAAAATGAGTTAATTATACGTGAATTGTTTATTTTAACTGGTTCATTTTTATGATCTGCTTGAAAGAAGAATTTCACTTAAATTATTTTGATTCCCCAGGGCTACATATTAAGTGAGAGAGAACAGCTTAGGTGAGCATGTTTGATTTCTCCCACGGCTCCATTACTGCATTCACAATACAATGTAACAAATGTAGCATTTAGTGGAGCTACAGCACTACTCCTTGGAAAATTTAGCTAGTTACTGGAAAAGCTACACTATTGTAAATATAGCTGAGCTACTGTCACACCACTGAAGAATGCATTTAACTTTAGTAACATGGCTAATTTTAGTTAATTACACTAATAAAGTGCAACAAAAGAGGCATTTAAGAACCTTTATTCTTTAGGGGTGTCTCCTTTCCAAGATACACTCAAAGTTTGCAATATTTGGTGTTTGGTGTGCAATATAAATCTTACTCAGTGAAAGAACCTGTTCATTTTAAAAGTATAATAAAAAATAGTTAAAACTGCAGCTCTCGACATATGCATTCATTTCCTTTTAACAACCTGGGGACAGCACCATATGACATCATATGTTATGACTGGAGAGCAGGTTGAGAGTCTAGCAATCAGACTGCCCACAGAGCACCAAAACAAAAATCCTACACAAGAGCTTCCAGGAAACATGACTATTACACACGCGCACACACCCAAGAACTCCTGCTGTGGGGCAAACAGAGTGTTACAAGGGTGAAGAGCTTCTGAATACAGAGTTCCAGCTAACTGCTGTGCACTTCAATTCCAAAACAAGACTATAGAGGAGGAAAGAGAAAAGAAGGGGCATGTCAACAACACACACACACACTTTGTGTATACACAACAAAGCCCATTAAATTGCCTGTTTCCTAAAACACAGGGAATTGTCTCCCTTTTCGTAAGTTGATATCCGGGATCAAGGTCGATCTGTTCTGGAAGCAGAACTGGTAGCAAGTTGGGCCGGCCCTACATTGAAAAGGGGGTAATTACGAGTGTTTAGTCTTTGCTGCTTATGATTTAAACCTTCAACTGGTATTGCTCGCATAGATGATAAGACTTGGTTGCATATTTTATACTGTGTTATATTATAATATGTCACGCTGATAGAATGTTTTAAGTAAGCCTATATTTTCTTGTTCAGCTGTTCAAGATCAGATTGCATTACAAGCTTTATCTATACTTTTTTTGAAGTTAATGAATTTGAGTTTTTATTATTTGTAACATAACAACAACTGTTGTCCTGTTTCATAAGCTGCTGATTAAAATATATGCTTTACATCTTTTCTGCATTAACTGGCACACATGTGATCTTTAAAGCAAAAATAAACAAAAAACATCCTATAACGCTAAGCAAAGGTTAACAAAATATGTTACTACATTACAGAACAGCAGCTATGGCAGTCATTAAGAGTGATTCACACAAATGTGTGGCAGAAATGAACTCAAATCAAGAAAACAAAAAAAGAGATCTCGGGTAAATCTCTGGGTATTAAAATAATCTACATTTAAATTGATTTTCCAAGGAATCTTACTGGATGACAAGATACACTGATGAGCCAAAATATTGACCACCTGCCTAATACACTGCTGGTCCTCCACGTGCCGGCAAAACAGCACCGACCCACCGAGGCATTGACTCTACAAGACCCCTGATGTTGTCCTGTGGTATCTGGCACCAAGACATTAGCAGCAGATCCTTCAAGTCCTGTAAGTTGTGAGGTGGAGCCGCCGTGGATCGGACTTGTTGGTCGAGCACATCCCACAGATGCTCAATCGGATTGAGATCTAGGGAATTTGGAGGCCAGGGCAACACCTTGAACTCTTCATCATGTTCCTCAAACCATTCCCAAACAATGTGTGCAGTGTGGCAGGGAGCAAGCCTAAATATGAAAACTCTCGTGCCTGTGTGGGTACTGGAGCTGTTGCTCTGGTTACGGACGGTGGCTGCGTGGTGCTTTAATGGCCAGGTGTTGCGGACTGAATGTGAACTTTCAATTCACGTAAAACTGAAGCTTAAACACATGAATTCCAAAATATAACAGAGGAATTCGATCTACCAGACTCATATCCATCAAAAAGCAACTTACAGTTGAAGTCAGAAGTTCACATACACCTTAGCCAAATACATTTAAACTCAGTTTTTCACAACTCCTGACATATAATCGTAGAAAACATTCCCTGTCTTAGGTCAGTTAGGATCACTACTTTATTTTAAGAATGTGAAATGTCAGAATAATAGTAGAGATAATGATTTATTTCACCTTATATTTCATTCATCACATTCCCAGTGGGTCAGAAATTTACATACACTTTGTTAGTATTTGGTAGCATTGCCTTTAAATTGTTTAATTTGGGCCAAATGCTTTGGGTAGCCTTTCAGAAGCTTTTCACAATAAGTTGCTGGAATTTTAGCCCATTCCTCCAGACAGAAATAGTGTAAGAATCAGGTTTGTAGGCCTCCTTGCTTTCACACGCTTTTTCAGTTCTGCCCACAAATTTTCTATCGGACTGAGGTCAGGGCTTTGAGAAGGCCACTCCAATACCTTGACTTTGTTGTTGTTAAGCCATTTTGCCACAACTTTGGAGGTATGCTTGGGGTCATTGTCCATTTAGAAGACCCATTTGTGACCAAGCTTTAACTTCCTGGCTGATGTCTTGAGATGTTGCTTCAATATATCCACAAACTTTTCCTTCCTCATGATGCCATATATTTTGTGAAGTGCACCAGTCCCACCTGCAGCAAAACACCCCCACAACATGATGCTGCCACCCCCATGCTTCACGGTTGGGATGGTGTTCTTCGGCTTGTAAGCCTCACCCTTTTTTCCTCCAAACATAACAATGGTCATTATGGCTAAACAGTTCAATATTTGTTTCATCAGACCATTTCTACAAAAGTAAGATCTTTGTCCTCATTTGCACTTGCAAACTGTAGTCTGGCTTTTTTATGGCAGATTTTGGAGCAGTGGCTTCTTCCTTGCTGAGCAGCCTTTCAGGTTATGTTGATATAGGACTCGTTTTACTGTGGATATAGATACCTGTATACCTGTTTCCTCCAGCATCTTCACAAGGTCCTTTGCTGTTGTTCTGGGATTGATTTGCACTTTTCACAACAAACTACGTTCATCTCTAGGAGACAGAATGCATCTCCTTCCTGAGCAGTATGATGGCTGCTTATACTTGCATACTATTGTTTGTACAGATGAACATGGTACCTTCAGGTGTTTGGAAATTGCTCCCAAGGATGAACCAGACTTGTGGAAGTCCACAATTTATTTTATGAGGTCTTGGCTGATTTGTATTTTTTTAATTTCCCTTAACGTCCAGCAAAAAGGCACTGATTTTGAAGGTAGGCCTTAAAATACATCCACAGGTACACCTCCAATTGACTCCAATTAGCCTATCAGAAGCTAATTGGCTAATTGCCTAAAGGCTTGACATCATTTTCTGGAATTTTCCAAGCTGCTGAAAGGCACAGTTAACTTAGTGTATATAAACTTCTGTCCCACTGGAACTGTGATATAGTAAATTAAAAGTGAAACAATCTGTCTGTAAACAATTGTTGGAAAAATTACTTGTGTCATGCACAAAGTAGATGACCTAAACAACTTGCCAAAACTATAGTTTGCTAATATGAAATCTGTGGAGTGGTTAAAAAAAATTGTTTTAATGACTTCAACCTAAGTGTATGTGAACTTCTGACTTCAACCATAAATTGGCTGTTTGTCAGCATTTAAATGACTGACTGAAGACGACAGATGTAAAACAAGCAGACTGAAGTCCTAGAAAGACACACATTCTACAAATGGGACAGGATGCTCCACTAGTAGTCCAACAACAAACAAGTAAGTTTAATATTCTTAGCTGTGATGAATTAAAGATGCCAATTTTTGTAATGTTTAAGCATGCTCTCAGCATGCGGTGCATTGCATGTAGTTACTATCAGCGAGTAAACTTGAAAAATTGTGTCTAAATCGTTGTCATATTTTAAAGCATTGCTTCTGTACAAATTCACCACATTCAACAATCAATGACAATTTTAGTCATGATCGGACTTTAAATCGCCTGCTGTAAGTTCCTATTATTATGCATAGTCCATAGGTTTATTTGTGAGATGCTGTGGACCATATTTTTATGGGATGTCTGACAGACAACGGATTGCTTTAATAAACTGATGTAGAAGAAAAAACAGTTGGATGCCATGAACTACATGTTGCACACCCACAATAACCTTACATTTATGCACTTTTGAAGCACACTGGTTACACTGAAGCACATCACTGAGCTTGTGTTGTGCCCTAGATTGGAGCATTTCTTGTTATATGCCTCCTATTTATTTTTTGTGTATTAATCAGTTTTCTTATTGTATGGCTGCCCTTAGCGTCCATATATCCTCCAGAAATAATAAGACAATATGCAAATTAGGGGTGTGCAGCAGAGCCATTATCTGTATTTGTATCTGTATCTGTTCATATGACAAAATTATCTGTATCTGTCTCTGTATTCTGATAGAACCGGGTGTGGGTGGGGCTTAAACCAGAAGTGCGTCAAAACTAATGAAATGCCCATTTTTAAATGTTACTCTTACATTTATAGTTTCTATTAATAAAATATGCCTTGTATATTCCTTTTAATAATAATAGCCTAATAATAATAATAATTATTATTATTATTATTATTATACAACTATTATTTAAAATTTGTATTTATTTTTTCTTACCAGATTTAGCTGAATTTTTAGGCTACATATACTGTGTAATATGTTGTTTACTGTGGTTTCTCCTGGTGTTTCTGTCATTAATATCTGCATGAAACAGAATTTTCGTTTGTCTGTGCATGTATACCAACATTATTCTGAAAAATGTCAAGAAAAATGTGAAATGTCAAGCACACATTTTGCAGTGAATAATAAATACAAATTCAAACATTAAAAGAAATGAAAATAAAATCATTATAGCCCACAAACTGGTGAAAGTCCCGTAAATCTATCAGGAATTTTTTACAATAAGATACCATTAATTAGTTAAATAGAATAATAATAATAATAATAATAATAATAATAATAATAATAATAATATTAAATGTATATAGTGCCTTACCAGAGGTAGCACAGTTTAAAGAAGAAGAAAAAAAAAATTGTTCATTTTACATAAGGTGAAATATTCCTAATAGATGAATACTCTATGAAGCATTTAAACCTTTATGGAGCATTTGAAAATTTTTTTTTTTTTTTTTTTGGAATAAAGTCTTAACCAGATAGTTTTCTTAATCGCTGATGTGGACATAAATGTGGTCAACTTTAAATGACGGATAGAGGGGCACTGATGTGAAATCATCACTTCAGGTCAGTAATTTAACATTGTGCTTAGGTTTAGGCTATAAATGAATACATGGGAATCACGTGTGAATCGTGTGATACATTAATAAAGAGATTTCAAGAAGTGGAAAGGGTATATGATGCCATATCTTGATAAGCTCCAGACACGCACAATTAACAGAGATCGCAAACAGAGTCGAGACCGCACCCATCCTATTTGAAATCACAGTGTGCACATTTTCATTCATAACACTTTAGAAATATTTGCTGCACAGATTCATAAATTTGTTGTAATTTTGTATACGTTTATTTTAAATGTCGCTTTATATTTGTGCCTCTTGGATAATCAGTCATACGAATATTTGTTTTATATTATTCGGATTAATCATTTTGAAGTCATTATTTGTGCCTTTCCGAATAAGGTATTCGTCTTCGAGCACATCCCTAATGCAAATAATTGTAAAACCGGTTAACCGTGATTTTCTTCTCAGACGGTAAGCTAACCGTCAAAAACTCACACCACATATGTATATCTAGGAATAGTTCACCCAAAAAGTATATGATTTCCATACAATAGCAGTCAGAAAATGAGTCACCTTTGGCTTGCTCACCATGGGCCTAAACATCAGCGTGATTATGTCTTCTCTTTTAAACTATTTAACATGTTTTTGCAGTTAATGTTCACTGCTAGATGTGTGCTCTCATTACACGAGTATGTGTGTTACAGGACACAGTTTTGCTCATTTTCAGTTAAGAAACTTAAGAGCTATTACATATTGCTGTTGCATTTTGCATAAATCTTCACAGAAATATTTTGAAATCTTGAACTCTGTAAATCTAGATGTATAAACAAGTTAATGACTTCCTTCTGCAGCAGTTCAAACACTGACTCATGTGCACAACTATCAATGCAAACACAGTGATAATACCCAATTTCCTGATTACCTTTTCACTAATTTCTATTAGAGCTATGCAATATGGACAAAACAAATTATAACAAAAACATTGTATAGTTTGTGATTGCAATTTTAAGTGTGATTTTGGCAAATGTTTTCCCTTGTTCGTACATTTTTCATTAAAAAATGTCAGTGTTCAAAAACATTTTAGGAGGGGAAAAGTGAACATAGATAGCATTAGTTATTTCTTTATGCATTTTTATTTTTCTTAATCTTTATTCTCCTTCCCAATTTGTGTTCTGTTCTCTCACTTTTTTATGCACCGATTCCAATAAGAGAGATCTAGTCAATGTACAACAGATGTGCACCAATCAGAATAGCGAATTAAACATCCCATAATTCTGAGTAAAAAATAAATAAATAAAATTGCAGCTTGCTGTGGTTTATAAATTTCACATGCTCATATTGCGATTAATTGTGTAGCTCTACTTCCTATATTGGACATAAAAAATATTATTTAAATTTCATTCGTTTCTTACTACCACAACCTATTTTATGCCTTCATGGACTACTTTTATGATACTTTTAAGTCTTTTTAAAGTGCTTTAAAGCAAGTTAGTATCAACTGCCATTGCATTGACAAGACAGACCGGGATATTAATTAAAATAACTACTTTTGTGTTCCGCATATGAAAGAAAATCATACAGGCTTAGGATGGAATTTTTATTGCTGGGAGAACTATTTGCTTATTTGATTTTTTAATCGTCACGACCAAAGACATTCTAGGATTATAAGAGTCAATTATCTGACCCTCAATCTTGTGACCGGATCTTTTATTTTATTTTTTATTTAGTCAGTGTCAGAGTGACAAAACACTCCTGAGAGCATAACAAAGAAGAGGAAAAAAGACTCATAGTAGGCTTAAATACTTGAATATATATATATATATATATATATATTATATATATATATATATATATATATATATATATATATATACACTATATTGCCAAAAGTATTCGCTCATCTGCCTTTAGACGCATATGAACTTATGTGACATCCCATTCTTAATCCATAGGGTTTAATATGATGTCGGCCCACCCTTTGCAGCTATAACAGCTTCAACTCTTCTGGGAAGGCTTTCCACAAGGTTTAGGAGTGTGTCTATGGGAATTTTTGACCATTCTTCCAGAAGCGCATTTGTGAGGTCAGACACTGATGTTGGACGAGAAGGCCTGGCTCGCAGTCTTCGCTCTAATTCATCCCAAAGGTGCTCTATCGGGTTGAGGTCAGGACTCTGTGCAGGCCAGTCAAGTTCTTCCACACCAAACTCGCTCATCCATGTCTTTATGGACCTTGCTTTGTGCACTGGTGCGCAGTCATGTTGGAACAGGAAGGGGCCATCCCCAAACTGTTCCCACAAAGTTGGGAGCATGGAATTGTCCAAAATCTCTTGGTATGCTGAAGCATTCAGAGTTCCTTTCACTGGAACTAAGGGGCCAAGCCCAGCTCCTGAAAAACAACCCCACACCATAATCCCCCTCCACCAAACTTCACAGTTGGCACAATGCAGTCAGACAAGTACCGTTCTCCTGGCAACCGCCAAACCCAGACTCGTCCATCAGAGTGCCAGATGGAGAAGCGTGATTCGTCACTCCAGAGAACGCGTCTCCACTGCTCTAGAGTCCAGTGGCGACGTGCTTTACACCACTACATCCGACGCTTTGCATTGCACTTGGTGATGTATGGCTTGGCTGCAGCTGCTCGGCCATGGAAACCCATTCCATGAAGCTCTCTACACACTGTTCTTGAGCTAATCTGAAGGCCACATGAACTTTGGAGGTCTGTAGTGATTGACTCTGCAGAAAGTTGGCGACCTCTGCGCATTATGCGCCTCAGCATCCGCTGACCCCGCTCTGTCATTTTACGTGGCCTACCACTTCGTGGCTGAGTTGCTGTCATTCCCAATCGCTTCCACTTTGTTATAATACCACTGACAGTTGACTGTGGAATATTTAGTAGCGAGGAAATTTCACGACTGGACTTGTTGCACAGGTGGCATCCTATCACAGTACCACGCTGGAATTCACTGAGCTCTTGAGAGTGGCCCATTCTTTCACTAATGTTTGTAGAAGCAGTCTGCATGCCTAGGTGCTTCATTTTATACACCTGTGGCCATGGAAGTGATTGGAACACCTGAATTCAATTATTTGGATGGGTGAGCGAATACTTTTGGCAATATAGTGTATATATTGACAACACACAGTCTAGTCATATATTCAGAGTCCTTTCAACTGGCATTTGCTCTGGCCTGGACTGAATCACTCCACTGCTGTAAATGGGGCACTGTATCTGATTGCTCACACAAACACACTTACTGTAAAAAGACACCATCACACACAGGTTTTGGAGAAACTATGCCACTCATAAACATGTTGTAAATGCCAGTTCTCCAGCATGAACATGCTGCAGACAAGTGCAGCACAGATACTCACTCACACGGGCTGAATTATTGGAGAAATTAATTCCTGTTCCTCTGAGACTGCAGGCCTGTTTAAGTTGCTCAGACATTTTTTTTTTTTTTTTTTTTTTAAATATCTTGAAGACAGAATACTGTCTCTGAGCTACAGAGTTTGCAAGTTGTCCAAGGTATATATTGTCGTGCAGGAAAAATAACATTTGATTTTGGGTCAGTGACAGATTGGAATGTCCTGTATGTGATATATTTTCCTGTTTTATGTCACATGACAAGATTGACAATATCTGACAATGGCATATATATATATATATATATATATATATATATATATATATATATATATATATATATATATACTATACAGTTGTGCTCAAAAGTTTGTATACCCTGGCAGAAATTGTGAAATTCTGGCATTGATTTTGGTCTTTTATTTAAGGACAGTGATCATATGAAGCCATTTATTATCACATAGTTGTTTGGCTCCTTTTTAAATCATAATGATAACAGAAATCACCCAAATGGCCCTGATCAAAAGTTTACATACCCTTGAATGTTTGGCCTTGTTACAGACACACAAGGTGACACACACAGGTTTAAGTGGCAATTAAAGGTTAATTTCCCACACCTGTGGCTTTTTAAATTGCAATTAGTGTCTGTGTATAAATAGTCAATGAGTTTGTTAGCTCTCACGTGGATGCACTGAGCAGGCTAGATACTGAGCCATGGGGAGCAGAAAAGAAATGTCAAAAGACCTACGTAACAAGGTAATAGAACTTTATAAAGATGGAAAAGGATATAAAAAGATATCCAAAGCCTTGAAAATGCCAGTCAATACTGTTCAATCACTTATTAAGAAGTGGAAAATTCGGGGATCACTTGATACCAAGCCAATGTCAGGTAGACCAAGAAAGATTTCAGCCACAACTGCCAGAAGAATTGTTTGGGATACAAAGAAAAACCCACAGGTAACCTCAGGAGAAATACAGGCAGCTCTGGAAAAAGATGGTGTGGTTGTTTCAAGGAGCACAATACAACGATTCTTGAACAAAAATGGCCTGCATGGTCGAGTTGCCAGAAAGAAGCCTTTATTGCGCCAATGCCACAAAAAAGCCGGTTTCAATATGCCCAACAGCACCTTGACACGCCTCACAGCTTCTGGCATACTGTAATTTGGAGTGACGAGACCAAAATAGAGCTTTATGGTCACAACCATAAGCGCTATGTTTGGAGAGGAGTCAACAAGGCCTATAGTGAAAAGAATACCATCCCCACTGTGAAGCATGGTGGTGGCTCACTGATGTTTTGGGGGTGTGTGAGCTCTAAAGGCATGGGGAATCTTGTGAAAATTGATGGCAAGATGAATGCAGCATGTTAGCAGAAAATACTGGCAGACAATTTGCATTCTTCTGCACGAAAGCTGCGCATGGAACTCTCTTGGACTTTCCAGCAGGACAATGACCCTAAGCACAAGGCCAAGTTGTCCCTCCAGTGGTTACAGCAGAAAAAGGTGAAGGTTCTGGAGTGGCCATCACAGTCTCCTGACCTTAATATCATCGAGCCTCTCTGGGGAGATCTCAGACGTGTGGTTCATGCAAGATGACCAAAGACTTTGCATGACCTGGAGGCATTTGGCCAAGACGAATGGGCAGCTATACCACCTGCAAGAATTTGGGGCCTCATGGACAACTATTACAAAAGACTGCATGCTGTCATTGATGCTAAAGGGGGCAATACACAGTATTAAGAACTAAGGGTATGCAGACTTTTGAACAGGGGTCATTTCATTTTTTTCTTTGTTGTCATGTTGCCATTCTGTTATAACCTACAGTTGAATATGAATCCCATAAGAAATAAAAGGAATGTGTTTTGCTTGCTCACTCATGTTTTCTTTAAAAATGGTACATATATTACCAATTCTCCAAGGGTATGCAAACTTTTGAGCACAACTGTATACACACTGGCAGCCAAAAGTTTGGGATAATGTACAGATTTAGCTGTTTCAGAAGGAAATTGGTACTTTAATTCACCAAAGTGTCATTCAATTGATCACAAAGTATAGTCAGGACATTACTTGAATGCCACTTTGGTGAATCAAAGTACCAGTTTCCTTCCGAAACAGCAAAATCAAATGTTATTTGTCCTGTAGGACAATATATACTTCGGACAACTTGCAAACTTTGTAGTTCAGAGACAGTGTTCTGTCTTCAAGAAAAAAATGGCTGAGCAACGTAAACAGGCCTGCAGTCTAAGAGGAACAGGAATTAATTTCACCAATAATTCAGCCCATGTGAGTGAGTATCTGTGCTGCACTTGTCTGCAGTATGGTCACGCTGGCATCTACAACATGTTTATGAGTGGCATAGTTTCTCCAAAACGTGTGTGTGATGGTGTCTTTTTACAGTAAGTGTGTTTGTGTGAGCAATCAGATACAGTGCCCCATTTACAGCAGTGGAGTGATTCAGTCCAGGCCAGAGCAAATGCCAGTTGAAAGTGACTCTGAACATATGCCTAGAATGTGTTGTCAAAAACAATAAACTAATGAGACACCAAGAGATAGAATATCACAAAAAAACAAAATTATAGTGAAAACACTATCTTGGGAAAGAAAAAGAAAAATACTATGGAGAATAAAGTGTGTGCTTGTGGGTGTGTATTCACAATCCTGGCATTCTTTTTCGGGTAAACAGAGGCAGACAGCATGCTACATGGTGTCTCACGACAGTGGAAAGGTCACACATGAGTTGTGTGAATGACCTTGATACAACATTCCTGTCTCTTTGACTCATGCTGTCTGATAAATCCTCCAAAAACGGCAAAATTACAACTTTATATTTCTCTACCATAAATTTTCTTCTATGAAAATAAATGCGCAAACTTTCATTGGACAACTTTTCCAGTCTATGCACATAAGCCCTTTCATTCATAAACTTTTTGCCAAGAACTGCATATATAAAAGGTATTCCCTTCACACACATACTCCCACACTTTTAATTATCTTACTTTGGCTTCTTGTTATCAGCTTAAATAATTACCAGAATAAAAATGCTGAGATTCATAAAATTAATTCTATCACTCTTGGCCCAAACACACTTAATGAAATTCAAACATCTGCCTACTTGAAATGGCTGGCATCTCTCTTTATAATATGTTACCATAAAGAAGAGTGAAAGTGTACAGAGATGTTCAAAACGATGTATTTTTAAATTAAAATAGTCATTTGGTTGCATGAATTACTAGTCGACTAATCAGTCTTAAGGAAGGCCGGTTTAATTGGGCTAGTTTCGCGTTCACCTGACCCTAATTGGATGTGTTTCTTAGGAAACGTTCTTGCGTTCAAAAACAGCTAGACGGAGCATAACATGATGGAAACGGTCTTAATAATGCAACGCTCATGGTTGGAAACTCAAGACGCAAAACAATATAAATTTCTGAAAGTGTATGGCAGTAGGCGATGCTTTAAAGGAGATGAATTTAATAATGCAACTTTTCAGAGGTTTTTACAGTGCAAACTGCCTTAAAGCTAAAGAAAGTAGACTGTCAACACGCTAAAAGCTCGGTCACATTCACCCTTGCAAAATGAAACAGCACAGTGAAATCAAGCCATCTCAATGGGCAGCCGCACGATCAGGAATTTCATCCCAGTGGACTTCCTGTAGCATTTTTCTACACAAATTTCATGTGGGGTTCAAGTTTAGTTGACCAATAGTAAGTTGTTTGGTGCATAGCACATGCTAGCTTCTCATACAGCCATCCCTTCTTCGCCTGAGAAAATCTGACGTACAAGAATGAATTTGACCAAGTCTTAATTAAAGCATCACCAAAAAAAAAAAAAAAAAATAATATATATATATATATATATATATATATATATATATATATATATATATATATATATATATATAATAATAATAAACGTTTTGGTCTGTTTCTCACCCAAAACCGATTATATCGCTTCAAAAGACATGGATTTAATCACTGGAGTCTACCTTTATGATGCCTTTATGTCCTTTTTGGAGCTTGACATTTTTGAACCCCATTGACTTGCATTGTATGGATACAAATACACCATATCATCAAAATATCTGTTTGTGTTCCACAGAAGAGAGTCATACTAGTTTGAGACGCCATTAGGGTGAGTGAATGATGAGAGAATTATAATTTTTGGATGAACTATTACTTTAAAAAAAACTGCATTAGAAAATATCTAGATAAACTAGTTGACCTCAATAATCGCTAATTTGGTTGTTGGACCAGTGCCTAGTCAGAACCCATAACGGTAATTTATGAGAATGTTCCATTCCACTAACATTGGCCAGAGCTTTAGACCTGAGGGCAGTGGTGACTTCCTTTCGGCCCAAGAACTTCCTCTCCGTGGCTGTACTTTTTAGCAGATAGGCACAGCAGGAAGAAAGGAGAAATAGTGCAGAAAAGGAAAGATAATGAAAGAGAAACAAAGATAGAGAGAGAACTCGAGCAAGAACTCCCAATCACTGGTCCTCCCTCACCACCTGTTACAATTGTGGGAATTTACTAACCAAATGTAAGAAGACCATGTAAATATTGGCTAGGCCATCGCAGGCTAACCACTGTCAGATTCCCAAAGTCAACATGATACTCAACAACACAGTGCCAAGGTAAAGACAGACACCACCTCTGAGACTGCTGCAGCTCCACCAAAAAACACTTATCAAAGTGCGCTTGTTGGGTGCTGACCCTAATCTTCAACGGGCAGGCTTGTACATTCATTAGAAACTGAAATCATCAGTCGACAGTTAATTTAGATGGTGGTTTGGTTTAGTGGTGGCATTGCTTCCATAGTTACTTCCTCTTTCTTAGAAAAAACCTCAGCAAGTCTTGTTAGCTAGATATAGCCTAATCTAAAGCAGTCCTTATCACAATATAAAATAAGATATGCAGTGTTTCCTGCACTGCTATTCAGCATTACGGTCAGAGGTTGCGCTAGAAATATTTATCTGTCACTTTGATGGACTGAGTTGTGAAATTTCTGTCATGGTCTATTTTTATCTGTCATACTTGTTTAAATTTTATAAGTACTACATTCAGGGGTGTAGCATCCATTATAATGGCATATACATGACAGTGGATAGGCTTAATTATATTTTTGACTCCCCAAGCGCAAGTCTGGTGAAACCAAAGAATTCTTTGGTGAAAGTAGCTACCTGTCAATCAACCACTGTGCTAAAACAAGATTTTTTAACTTTAACGGTACGTGCAACTTTTAAATTAAATAACCGTCCGATCGGAAAATTTACAGGTTCATGGAACTTCTTCAATGTGTCTGATAGCCTATAACAATAGTCACAGATGAGAAGCACACACACCTCTGAAGCTCTTATGCAGGTACTCTAAAATAACTGACAATTCTGCCCTAAACGTAGGCTAATGTTTGCACTTACATTAAATGCAAAAAGTAATTGGCGGAAATGATATGCCGCTTTTTCAGGCTTTCATTTTGTTACTATATTTTTTTGTGCTTTATTAATAAAGTGACACCCCTTACAAAAAAATCTAGAGTTCTGTCAAACTAGCCGCAAATTTGCAACTCATTATTTTCACGTGGGCTGTCGACATACTCGTCCAGTTCCCTGTGGCTGTCGATGAGCCCATCCTGTTCCCGACGAGCTTGTCCAGTTCCCTATGGTCATCAAGTCTGTCCAGTTCCCTGAGGCTGTCATCAAGTCTGTCCAGTTCCCTGAGGCTGTTAACAAGCCCGTCCTGTTCCCTGTGGCTGTCAACGAGTCCGTCCAGTTCCCTGGAGCCATCGACGAGCCCATCCAGTTCCCTGTGACCATCAACGAGCCCGTCCTGTTTGAACTGTCTGAACCCTGTTCAATGCCCATGTCTGTTGACAGGTCTGTCCAGTTCCCCAAGGTTGTCGAGGAACCTCTCCAGTTCCCTGTCACTGTTGACAAGTCTGTCCAGCTCCCTGAAGCTGTTGACGAGCCTGTTCAGTTCCCCGTAGCTGTCGACAAGTCTGTTCAGTCCCCTGTGACTGTTGACGAGCCTGTCCATTCCCCTGTGGCCATTGACGATCCTGTCCAGTCCTTGTGACCTTTGATGATCCTGTCTGGTCCCCTGTGACCATTGACGATCCTGTCCGGTCCCCTGTGACCATCGACGATCCTGTCTGGTCCCCTATGACTATCGATGATCCTGTCTGGTCCCCTGTGGCCATCAATAATTCTGCTCAGTTACCAGTGGTCACCATCCAGTCTTCCCAGCCTCCTGCAGCTGCCAAAGACCAGCTTGCTCTGTCCGCTGTGGACCGCCAGGAGGCGGAGGAGCCTGCTACTCTTTCCACCCACAAGAGGAGGAGGAAGAGGAGAGGGATCCCTGAATCAGGGTCTGCTGCAGCGTTCCATGAGGGATCCGAGCCCACTGCAGCTGCCACCCAGCCTGACCCTTTGCTTGCGTCCGGTCTGACCCCTGACCAATGGCCACCCACGTCCTGTCTGAACCCTGTCCAGCAACCACCCATTTACAGTTTGAACCCTGCCCCGTGGCCATCTACGTCCAGTCTAACCCTGTCCAGTTCTCAGTGGCCACAACGTCCTGTCTGACCCTGTCCAACTCTCAGTGGCAGCGACTGACCTCACCATCTGCCTAGTGGCCGCCACAAACCACTCCCTCGGCTCAGTGGACGCTCTTTCCAGCCCCCTCTGGCTGCCAATGCTCAGTCTGTTCAGCTCTCTGGGGTACCTGTCTAGTATGTCCAGTCCTTCGAGGTCCCTGCTACTGTAGATTTGACCTGTCCAGTGCCGCCTCTTACCTCACTATCTGCCCAGCGACTGCAACAGACCTCATCATTGGCCCAGTAGCTGCCACTGACCTCACCAGTTGCCCAGCAGCCTCCCCTAACCCATCTGACCTCTGCCTAGCAGCCACCACCAACTCCATCTGCCCAGCAGCCGAGGATTTCCCAGTGCTGAACTCAGCTGCTCTGTCCTGGCCTCCTGGCCCATCCATGCCTCCGGGTCCTTTTCCGGTTCCACCACCATGGCCTTCTGGTCCACCTAAAACTTGGCCCAGACCATCCCCCTGGTCTCCCACACCTTCCCTCCCTGGTCTGTCATCTGTCCCTCAGTCTGGCCTATTCCTTGTATACAACCTTTACAACTCATTTCTTCAAAGGCGATGGGAAGTTTACTTTGAATTGCTGTCCGGCAAAAGAACACGAGAACAATTGCTTTTTAGACTGTATTTGGAATGGAAATTGTTTGCTTGTGCAGAAAGGGGATTTAAGAGTTTTCATTAGTTTCAGTGTGAATGAGCAACTTTCGAAAAATGCTTGAAATCAGCAGTGTGGACAGAGAGCATTTCGAAAATGAAAAAAACTGCATTTTTAAATCTACCCAGATTAATGTGAATGCAGCCTCAGCTTCAAACTTTTGATCCCCATTGTGAAGGCCTACAGGTGTGTGTGCTTGTTCTATTCCCTTAATCATGTATTTTTGAAAATCACTGTCATTGTGGTTTGAGGTGCGAAATTGCTCGGTTGAAAATCTCAAACACTGATAGCGGTAAAAAACATAAACAACCCCGAAGGGGACAAAGGGAAATCCAGGCTGGGAACAGAAGTGGCCATGAGCTCAGACGGTGATGAGGGAATGGCCTCCATGGCCGGGAGCGCTGCATTGGGAAGGAAGCTGAATTCAGAAGCTGGTTCTGGGATGGATGAGGCTTTAGGAACCGGTTCGTTGACCGTGGCAGGTGTGGGCATCTGAGGGGTAAGTGCCCTTCTCTTCTTCCTTCTCCGGGCATTGAGGGGCACAGCTGCTGTAGCAGCCTTATTGGCTATGGATGCTGGCAACAGCAGGGGAGCAGCCTTTGTGGCTATGGGTGCTGTTTGTGGCAGCAGGGGAACAGCCTTCATGGGTATGGGTGCTGGCTGTGGAAGCAGGGGAACAGCCTTCGTGGCTATGGTGCTGGCTGCGGCAGCAGGGTAACAGCTTTTATGGCTCTGGGTGCTGGCAGTGGCAGCAGGGGAATGGCCTTCGTGGCTCTGGTTGCTGGCAGTGGCAGGGGAGCAGCCCTCTTGGCTGGAAACGCTGGCTGCGACTGAGAAAATGCCCTTCTCCTCCTCCTCCTTGTCTGGGTTCGGGAACGGTGGGGAGATCAGGCCTCTGCTGGGTCTCTCCGGGAGATCAGTTCATAATGTCACGGGATGGATGCAGAGGTAAGCACCCAAATGCAGAGTTCAAAAACCAGAATACTTTATTAACCCACGAGGGGGAACAAAAACATAAAAAACCCGAAGGGGACAAAGGGAAATCCGGTCTAGGAACAGTGGTACAGGACCGACAGGATACATGAACATGACTGAAAACAAGGTGAACTGATGCTGGACAGCAAACACAAGGAGCCTAACATAGGGAGAGAAATCAAGCAGGTTATCAGACAGGGCAGGTGTGACTAATGAAACAATGAGCAAACAAGGAGGTGGGGTATGACGTCAGACAGAGAAACATGCTGGGATACAGAAACAATAACAAAGCTGCGTGTTCTCACAAGACAGCAAACACCCGAATGACATGAGTGCCTATCGCCAAGAAAATGAGGCGATATACTCTCATGCCAATTGACAAACAAGACGAGAGAATGCCTAGCAACACTTAACAAAGTGATGCCACGCACTCTCACACAAAACAAAACCTGAGTGTGCAAGCAACAGGCGACAAAACGAGACAGGACACTTGTGTGAGAGTTTGGCCACACACGCACCTGATACCGAAGACCGAAGTGACCGAACCTCAGCACAACATGAAGACCGCCCGCGGCCTGGGCGCACAGCGCAAAGCACGCACCCGCGGCCGCAAGAGACAGTCACAAAGACAGACATGAGTTGTTGACGTGAGTGCATGCAGCCAGATGACACAAGCACAATGCACCTACGTCAATAACAGACAGACAAGGAGCATGGATGTCCGGGTCCTGACACAGACCGGAACCGAACTAGACAGGAAGTCAGGACCCAGACACCATACTCCAGGCATGAAACACAGACAGAAAAGCTCACGGTATATATTTTTCAGGACCAATTATTGTAAAAAACTCCTGTATTTGTGAGATGACATAACATGCAAGCATGATGCTTACATTTGTATGCTCCACTTTGGAGAGTGATGTGTGTTTTGGTGCTCTCCATTCCTGCGTATGGATGTCTGAGACCTATCATCACCATGTTTACTTTGTTTGACACATTAGCGTGTCTGACGAGGGAACAGGGTGTATCTCCGTCCCTCCCTTTCTTTCTGAAACACCGCAGTCAGTCAATCAGTCTGACAGTAAATTAATAATAACAACACCCACATACACGCACACAAACACACATATACATGGAAAGTGACACAGGTACTTCCTACACAGTAATGCGAGCCAAGTCAACACACACAAGCTGCTCCTTTAAGAATGAGAAAGTTTAGTGAAGGGTGAAATGAGAGAGGGAGGATTACTTGTAATCGCAACTGTGGAGCGTCATATTGCCATACTACTGTTCTTCTTTAGAACTCCCAGTGTGGGGTTACACCAGCTGAGAGAGAGAGAGAAAGAGAGAGAGAGAGAGAGAGAGAGAAAATAGAGCATGTCACAGAGCCTACCTCACGCACAGCTGCAGGAGAAGCAGGTGGCGTTTTGTCCCCTTCTGTCCTGCGGTGGAGACCCTAAACCAGCGAGTCAGTCTGGCAGTGAAAAGAGGAACTGTTGGGGGGGGGTGGGGGAGGGGGGGTCAGTGTCCCAGTCACGGTGCTGTCTCCTTTTCTTCTGTCCTGATCTGTCTATTTGTCACCTGTTGCACTGTGGTTACTGCATGGCTGTGAAGTTTGTCAAACTTTCAAGTGTCTGTCAACACAGAAGTGAGAGCGAGATAGGCTGGACATACAGTTTTAAAAAGAGAGGTGGAAAAAAAAGAGTAGTTTGAAAGTGGTCTCAATTTCCTCTTCCTTGCGCTCTCTCTCTCTCTCTCTCTCTCTCTCTCTCTCTCTCTCTCTCTCTCTCTTTTTGGTGTGCGGTGTTCGAGCTGTACTAGAGGCAGTGAGCGAGCTGAATCGGGACAGCAAAAGCCATCTGTTAAAACACGCCTGCCTTTTTGCTTTACTCACGTTCTCCCTCAAACGCAGTGCAATCGAGAGGGGGTGGGGGGTGAAGGGAGGAGGGAGGCAGAGAAAGAGAGGCTGTACTGCCCACTGGTATCCAATCTGAACACACAAACACATACACAGTGCAACACAGGCGGAGCTTCCAGACAGAGAGAGTGAAAAGGGAAAGCTTGGCTTCAGTGCGCAGTATTCATGGTTATTCATGTGGCCGCTACCTTCTGGACTTAATAGTGTGTGTTAGCCAGAGGAGCAGAGGTTCAGAAACAGCTTTGACCGCACACACTCACAAACACAACAGAAAACAAATACATAATTTAATGACTTTAAGTAAGATGTGATAAAATACTTTCTGTGCACTTTATCTACACGCGAGTGCACACAACTTAAACATTAATTTAAGGAAATATTTTCAAGGTAAAATAAATTATTTTACTGTTATCATGAATTTCTGAGTCATAAATTAAATTGTAATTTATTTGTGTTACATTACAACAGAATGGCCACCTGCATGTTATCAGGTGGTGTACCTGACATTGAGTTGGTGGACAAAAGTTTTTAAAATATTAATTTTTTTAATCTAAATGGTTTGACAGTTTTTTTTTTGTTTTTTTTATTTTTAAGAAAAAATTATAAAAGATTAATCCAAACTATTTATGCCAACATGTCTTTTTTAATCAACATTTAAAGGTGCACTCAGTAATTTTTTGCTCGTTTAAATAGTTTTACTCCTAAAGAAATGAATTTTAATTTTGAAACATTTTTATAAAATCATGAGCACTCACATGAGATAAAGACTCCAGTCATATCAGTAACCTTATAAAAGCTGCTTTATTCTACATGGAGAGGGTCTCCTCATGGGAGCTGCCATGTTAGAATCACATGACCAGCCACATACTGCTCGCTTAATCTCAGTAACTGCCCTGTTATTTGACCCTTTACTCATGAATTAAGTTAATTATGGCTGACTATGAACAGTGAATTTCTATAATGGCATTGGTAACTGAAAACTATTGCGTTTGAATGAGTCTGCACCCACACCAGTATGTGTCAGTGTCCAAGTCGACAAAGTGCACCTTTAATGAGACTTTTTATTTTAATAGTCTCTAGACGGTTACACCACTAAGACATTTTTTACTGTAAAGCATCAGAAAAATATACAAATTACTTAGAACTGAAAAATTGAAAATGTGTTCATCATAGTTGATGTGTATTTAAGTAAATATTTTGTGTGAATTGTATTTTTACTGTATTTTTTAATAACTTATTGGATCCGGACAAAAATAAATTGACCCTACTAAAAATGGCCACAAATGTCATCAAATAAAAGGATTTAGAAAACGCTTCTGAAAGCTTCTTACACAGTATTAATTTAATGGGTAACAATAAACAAATGGATCCATTTGTTAACATTAGATAATGCATAAGGTATCATGAACTAACAATGCACAATATATATATATATATATATATATATATATATATATATATATATATATATATATATATATATATATATATATTTACAGCATTTATAAAAGTTTTGTTAATGTTAGTAAAAATACAAATGTTCAATTTTAGTTCATGTTAGTTTATAGTGCATTAACTAATGTTAACATATACTTTTTTTATTTTAAAAATGTATTACTATATGTTGAAATTAACATTAAATCTTTAAGCTCTAAGGGTGTTTTTAAAGATTTCCTGTTTCAGTGGCATACCTAAAATTCGATAAAAAATAAATAAATTGTGTCAAACTCCCACCTAGACTTTGGTAAACATTTATTGTTACTTGAATTGTTGATATTTTGGTGCATTTCTATGTTTATATTGTGGAAGGCTTTATTTGGAAAATGTTAATAAAGCATTATATTGCTACATATTATTTTGTTTTCTTCCTAAAATGGAAATAAATACATTTTGACAAGTATACATAGTGTTAAATTTCAGCACTTTCAAAATATGCGATTAATTGCAATTAACTACAACAAATTAAGCACTTAATCACGATTAAAAAATGTAATCGACTGACAGCACTAATAATAATTGTACATAAGAATTAATTACACATGCAAATACAACATTGACTAAAGGTATGCTCTCCCTCCAAAGTATGCAGGCATGAGTAACAAGATCTCATTCTGTTCTATTCTGTGTCATTTGAGCCACCATTGAGTCTGTGTCATGTACTTGGTGCCATCTCCTGGAGGCCATATACAGTATAAGTGAAAGATTCTCTCTGCCCATATTTGGATGACTTCCACCTTTGGTTGCAGTGATCTGAATCCTAATACGACTGGTTTAGCGCTCCATGACACTGGACAACGTACTACACCATTTCCCATTTCCAATGAAGTCATTTGAACCAGGAAAGCTAATGTGTTTTTAGCCAGATAGCACTTTATGTGGTATATTTATATTTTATGCAGACAGTTATTCCATCAATGTGCGCTACCTGGACAGTTTTCACGGTTGCAAGCTATCTCCTTGTTCATATCAGCATCTCCCCAGGGCTTGACATTTACTTTTTGGCTTACTGTCCAAAGTCACTAGCCCCGTCCCACAAAAAGTGATGAAAACAAATGGAGACTGTAACTGCATGCATTTGTTTGGACATTTTATTTGAACAAGAATAATAAAAGCTCAGCAGGACACAGATCTAATGATTTAAGTCACCTTTAGAAATCTTGAAGGCAAACATGGCCAGGAAGAACAGTAGTAGGACAGAACAAGGGGACAGTTTAGTCAATGATTTGTCCATTTGTCCATGGATATCCAGATTTTAATCCCTTTAATTTTTCTAAATTGTACTTGCCTTCATGAAATTTTACCATTGTTCTTCTTTAACCACAACTGCTAATTTAATAATTCCATGAAGTACAGAAGGAGATATTGGGTAGATTAAATTCAGTCACTATTAAATTTCATTGCATATGAAAAAATGCATTAATCTTTTTTCATTCTTGGAAGAAAGAAAGTCCTACGGGTTTGGATCAAAATAAAGGTAAGTGAATGACAAAATAATTATTATTAATAAAAATTAAGTCTTATAGACTCACCCTAATCATTTTAATTAGCATCTATACAAGATACCCATTAGTGTTACTGCAGTTAAAACGCTTTAGTTTGGATGTTGATGTGTATTTTCAAAACCTGGTAATCGATATTGATGCATTTCACACAGTTGTCTCTTTACCTCGTCTGTGCTGTTAATGTCAGGGCTGTCTAGCAATTTGAGAGGTTCAAAGTTCTCCATGTAGAGCTTAATACTAGAACATTCTCTTTAGAATTCAAATGGGTCACATAAGCCACAATATCGCATAAAACCTGACTGAATCATGCAGATTTCACTCTGCGCTGTCCCAGAGATCTGGCTGTATCTCTGGAGCAGGCTGATGTGCGGCTGAGGCGGTTCGTGCGAAAGCACGCTTCATTCAACCCGCACAGATGCACATGTCAGTTATGAGAAGCATATTTACTGCTTATAAAGTGCTGAACACGAGATGAACACAATTACATTTGCTTAGGCAACGGCTTCCCTTCAAAGTGGCTAGTAAGAGCGCATTTGGCGGGTGTTAATGTCTCCCTGCTCAACGTGTTTAGATGCGCTCTACAATATGGAATAGCCTTTCAGTGGACCACCCTCCAGTCTGGGCCCCCCTCAAGACCGGGCCCGGGACAAAAGGTCCAGTTGCCCCCCCCCCCCCATCATCGGACCTGGACATGAGCAAACCAACATATTTTCAAAACTGAATAGTCGGAGTGTTCCCTGAATGACTAGACTAAATTGTTCATTTGGAATACCCTGCAATGGAATCAAACACAACCAATGCTTAAATCAAGCAGATTACAGGTTTCAAGAAAAGATAATATACTTGAGTAAATACACATAAATGTAGTCTAATTTACTTTACTTCCATATATTTAAATTTATATAACACATGCATGTGTATTCTTATAAAATTTTAATTGTTATATGTTTTAGTTATATATTTCTCGACTCATAATCCATCAATTAAATCACTGTTGCTGTTTAATGTAAAAATAAACAGCATTTTGTTATTTTATAATATGTGTGTCTTTTTGATCATGATTATTGATGTAACAGTCACATCTTCTGTGCTGTATGCACATAACTGTATAGAAAGCACATCTGAGGAGAATTAAGCTGAATAAAAACACCTCAAACTCCTTTTATTTCATATGAGCATTTATTTAAGCCATCGTCTAGTACTCTCATGGTTAAAAAATACTGGCAGTTAAATTTCTCTCTCCACTTCCTGCGAAGTGATGTATTGATGCACCCTTATTCCCTATGCCATTTGGAGTTCCCCTCCAACTGAACAAATATGCTCCATTTGGACTGGAATCTCACTTATGATGGCTGAATACCTTGTGATGTCCACTTCGCATGGCACTATCGGTTGATTGGAACGCACCTCCGGTTAGTTCTATTGGTGAAATTGGAATGCCGCTCGAAGTCGGACATCAGACTTGTAAAGTTGGTGTAGATCTATCAACCCTGACCTCAACGAGAAGTGTCATTTGAAGTCTTTTCCAAGATGGTGGCGACCAACGAGCATAACTCAGAGCTGAGTTTTGTGAAACATAAAAACAAGCTTTTAATTATTTTCACTGCACTGAATGTATGAACATCCAATATACTGTGCAAGAATGTGAGCATTTTGTGTTCATGACTTTAATGTTTTTGCCATAATTGGCATAAGAACTCAATGTTTTTGTTGAGTCATGGCGTCATCTTGTGTTGTGTACATGTGACTGTGACGTGTGATTGACTGGAACACTGGAAACTGAAACTGGATTGAGGTCGATGAAGTGGGAAATTTCATCTCCCACCTCCAACTTTCGTCTGGAATGTGGCATATGACTCAGTCACACAATATATCACAAACATTGGAGTGAAGTAGACACAATGCATTTGCTCTTTGAAGGTTCAGTTAATCTAAAGAAATAATTGCACATTTATTACCTACTTTAGGAAACACTTGCATATAAAATATCACTGAGCTAGTGTCATGTGTCAGTGATGTTTAATGTTTTACGTCTGTGTTGATTTTTCCATTCCTTCAGTTCTGTAGTACCATCTGCACAGTAGAAAGTGAAAACATGCAGTTGTAAATATGTTGACACTCTTTTCCAATTGACATATTTGGCTAGACCTCATTTTATGGATTACTTTTATCCTGCCTTTATGTGCTTTTTGGAGCTTCACAGTTTTGTACTCCATTCACTTGCATTGTATGGACCTACAGAGCTGAGATATACTTCTAAAAATAGTTGTTTGTGTTCTGCAGAAGAAAGAAAGTCATACACATCTGAGATGGCATGAGGATGAAAATATGATTCATTTTTGGTGAACTATCCCTTTAATTCCAGTGAAAACAAATCTTACTGCTACAGCATACAATGACATTCTAGACAATGTTGTGCTTTCATCTTTGTAGCAACAGTTTGGGGAGCATCCTTTTCTGTTCCAATATGACAATGCCACTGCTGTGCACAAATAGAAGTCTATAGATGGTTTACTGAGTGATAAAGGACTTGACCAACCTGTGCAAAGCCCAGATCTAACGCCCACTAAGCACCTTTTGGAAGAATTGGAACGCAGATTGCGAGCCAGACCCCATTGCTTGACCTCACTGATACTCTTGTGTTTGAATGAGAGTAAATCCACACTTCTATTTTTCAAAATCCAGTGGAAAGCCTTCCCAGAACAATTTAATATGTTTGGGAGGACAAACTCCCTATTAATGTATGGGTTTGCATACTTTTGACTATATAGTGTATCTAAAAAAATATTTATTTAATGATTCATTCATCCATCCATCCATCCATCCATCTTCTCTAGCCGCTTGTCCTATGTAGGGTCACGGGTAGTGCTGGAGCTTATCCCAGCTGTCTCAGGCCGAATGATTCAGTCATTGTAAATTATATTTTTTACTTGATTAAAACCATTTAATTTAGACATTACCATATGAAGCACATTTGTACTTGGCCTGACAAAAAAAAAAAAAAAATTACAGTGTGAGAAGTGTGTGAGTTAGCTTGGAAATTCAAAATAGAGAATGCAGAGGCGAGAGAGAATGATATAAATGGTACATGAAGAACCTGTAAGGCTATCCAACGCCTCCACAGATTCAACTACAGCCGTAACAGAACTCAAGGCCTTCAGTTATCAAGGGAAATGAAAGATATAAAACCACAAGTGCAGACAGAGTAAAAAGAGCTCATTGCAACATATTGACTCAGATAAAGTTACATTTAATGGCTGAAAAGACCATAAAACCTGAAAAAAGAAGACAAAAAAAACTCCTCGGTGAAATAAGTGGACCTCTATTCTTTATTATTATTATTATTATTATTATTATTATTTATCCCTTTTTCTCCCCAATTTGGAATGCCCAATTCCCACTACTAAGTAGGTCCACTTGGTGGCGTGGTTACTCACCTCAATCTGGGTACCGGAGGACAAGTCTCAGTTGCCTCCGCTTCTGAGACAGTCAATCCGCACATCTTATCACGTGGCTCGTTGTGCACAACACTGCGGAGACTCTGCATGTGGAGGCTCATGCTACTCTCCGCGATCCACGCACAACTTACCACACGCCCCATTGAGAGCGAGAACCCCTAATTGCGACCACGAGGAGGTTACCCCATGTGACTCTACCTAGCAACCGGGCCAATTTGGTTGCTTAGGAGACCTTGCTGGAGTCTCTCAGCACACCCTGGATTCGAACTCGCGACTCCAGGGGTGGTAGTCAGCGTCAATACTTGCTGAGCTACCCAGGCCCCCAGTGCACCTCTATTCTGTGTCTATTTTCTAATTTAATTGTGAATATATGAAGTACTGTGCACTACTTTCCTTAGCCTTTATGAGAAAATATTTGCTAATTTTACATAGCCTAATATACAGCTGCACAATTAACTGTACAATAACACAATTAAGTTGTAAATTTATCTTAGTATATTGTGATTGTCTTAGCATTCTAAAGGTGCAAGAGGATTGAAATGGCTCTTGGCATGAATAAATCATCCAAACTATTGCTTTACTGTTAACTATTTTACAGGGTTTAATGGTGCAGTTGTGTTTGTTGCCCCTTTGAGTTAAAGTACAGTATGTGTCAAGTGGTTTTTATTGCATCAATGTTTTTAAATATGCGGTTGTTGAGTGTCATCATAATAGTGGCTTGAGTTTTATATGTTAAGGACCAAATTTAGTGCAGTCTTTTTTTATGGCAGAGACCCCATTCCTTCACTTCCTTCTTCCCACTCATTGAAAATTTTAATGTTGGTATTTCAATGCCTTGTAACGGCAAAAAAGAAAGACAGGGGGATAAAAAGGATGATGGAGGGAGAATAGGAAAGATGAGGGAAAATTAAAGTAAGTAAGGGATGGAGGAAGAGTAGACAAATAGTTTCCAAAGCAAAGTGTTATTAAAGTTGCCTTTCTTTCTATCTCTTTCTCTTTACAGTCTCTTTCCCTCCCATTCTTTCTTAGTAATAGAGAAAAGTGCCCACCTCTTTTTCACTTCCTCTTGCTGAGGCATCAGAAGCTAAAGGTTGCATATATCTATCACTGTCTGAGTGGCAGGAAGCTGACAAATACCCTGGTGCTTGCTTTCAAGAGTTTTCAAGAGTTCATTCATTTGGAAAATGACACACAGTGTGATCTAGAAAAGCACAATCACGGCAAGGAGATTACACAGGGTTGCTGCAGAGTTTTTAAAATTAAATTTAAGACTTTTTAAGACCTTTTTTAAGACCTGAACAAATAAAATTAATACCGTATCCCCACACCAAAACAAACCAACACAATCTCAAAATAAATCATGTATCGCAGACTCTTACTTAAACAAATTTGATTCATAGTGTGGAACTTTTAACTTTAAAGGCACTTTAAATTTGAAATACACCGGGGACCCTTTTTGAATGTTTGCACTTCACTACTTCCAGCTGCTCAATCAAACAAATAAGGGATGTAAAATGTGCTCTCCTTCAATAATCTACAATGTATTACAACATATACAATTAAAAGTAAACATTGCCATATTTCATCAACACTACGTCATCTTCAACAGTTGATCATTAGTGATCGCTTGTCATAAATTTACGATATGGATTAATGATTGTGATCTGCTCTGCAACAGCAGAGAAAACACTCACAAGCCCCGCGTGCTTGGAGAAAATACAACAGTGTTGTGTTTTCACTTTGATGGACGCAGCGCATGCATTTATTTAATTAAAACGTATCCTTTTGAAGTTTGATAATCACATTAGGTCATATCATAATTCCTGTCTTTCCGCACCCAAATTTAAGACCTCTTTAAATAAAAATTACGACTTTTGTTGTAACATTTAAGATATTTAAGACTTTTTATGACCTTAAATTTTGGAAAACGTAATTTAAGACATTTTAAGAATTGTTAAGGATCCACGGGAGCCCTGTTACATAGTGCAGAGCAGAATTTGCTCTATAACTAATCCTAATCTCAATATAATGGGTGGGATGGATTAAATTTACTTAAATTTCAGGAAAGGTTGTGCGAAAGCCATTCAGTGGTTCAAGGCTGTGCCATGGAGGGGAATTGATGGAATGGATCATGTATTGAACTTTACTCGCTCTCTCTAAACTGAGCTCTTGTAATCCAGATTAGATTCATTCACATTAAGGAGAGCAATCTAATCTAGATTGCAGTATTTATATGATATTCTGTAAAAATAAATAAATAAATAAACTTTACACACATGCACATATGATCACTTAAATTGCTTCAAACGATAAACAAACTCCAGTCTTGATTACTAAGGTGCCTTAAGCCTCTGGCGAACGTGATATATGAAAGAGTTCACTGAATTCATTGCATAGGCATTTCAATGGTTACTTCTACCAGCCCATCCCTGTTTCTATTACATTTTTGAAATCTTTTTCATTTTTAAAAGGCTCCATGGGCTTCAGATTGCATTGTGGGATGGTTCAGGGTGGTAATGGCCATCGCCCAAGAGCAGCATCACTAGATCTCAAGACCTCATGATATCAAAATGGGAGTTTTATGTCTTGTAGCACCCTTGTAGTATCTGTTAGGCCATTTAATTGCTAATATGTACGCCTAAAAGATGACAAAACTTTTGCAGATACATGCATTTAAAATGTATACTCTTTCTCTTCCAGGAACATGGACCACAAATACTGATGACTCATCTTGTTCACAGAGGTATACTGAGAATGCTGTCCAATAAAATGCTCTTTTTTTAAAGATAACTTATAAAGTATTAAACACAGATCTACCTTGTGCTCTGAGGTTGTTAATCAATTGTATATGCTTCTGCTGAAGCCATCATTCTGCATTTTTTTCATCTTTATTTAATACAAATTTTTGTTTAATAGTGATATTCCTGGTTAAGAACTACAGTAAACTACCCATGATCAAAGAGGTGAACAAAGTGCATCAAAAGAACTCTGCAGCAACCACCCACTTCCATAACACAGTAGAGTCAGTCTCCCTACAATCTCAATTGTCCTGTTGGAAGGTGAACCTTCAGCCCAGTCTGAGGTCCAGTGTGCTCTAGACCATGTTATCTTTAAAGATTTCTCTGTATTTTGCTGTATTCAGCTTTCCTTCAACCCTGACCAGTCCCCCAGTCCCTGCCACTGAAAAACACCCCCACAGCATGATGCTACCACCACCATGCTTCACAGTGGGGATGGTATTGCACAGGTTATGAGCAGTGCCTGATTTCCTCCAGACAAGACACTTGTAATTGAGGCCAAAGAGCTCAATCTTCATTTCATCAGACCAGATAAACTGGTTTGTTACAGTCTGAGAGTCCTTTAGGTGCTTTTTTTTGCAAATTCCAAGCTGACTTTCATGTGTCTTGCACTGAGGAGAGGCTTCCGTCTGGCTACTCTGCCATAAAGCCCAGATCGGTGGAGTGTGCAGCGATGATTGTCCTTCTGCAAGTTTCTCCCATCTCCACACATGATCTCTGGAGCTCAACCAGAGTGACCATCGGGTTCTTGGTCACCTCTCTTACCAAGGCCCTTCTCCCCCGATTGCTCAGTTTGGCCGGGTGGCCAGCTCTAGGAAGAGTTCTGGTTGTTCCAAACTTCTTCCATTTAAGAATTATCGAGGCCACTGTGCTCTTGGGAACCTTCAATGCAGCCAAAAAAAAACAAAAAACAAACAAAAAAAAAATTTGTAAATCCTTCCCCAGATCTGTGCCTTGACACAATCCTGTCTCTAAGCTCTGCAGGCACTTCCTTTGACCTCATGGCTTGGTTTTTGCTCTGATATGCATTTTCAGCTGTGAGACCTAATATAGACAGGTGTGTGCCTTTCCAAATCATGTCCAATCAATTAAATTTGTCACAGGTGGACTCCAAGCAAAGTGTAGAAACATCTCAATGATGATCCAGAGAAATGGGATGCACCTGAGCTAAATTTCAACTGATGAAATTACTTTGACATCACACCACAGACAACCATGCTTCCGGGTTCTTTTGGTGGATATGGGCAGCGCTTGTAGTTTTAATAGTCTTCTAAGCATTATATAATATAATAATGTTTGTTAATGGTAATAAAAGTTATTTACAAAGGGATATCTGTGGTTTACAGTGAAGAAATTATGTGATTTTTTTTCTGAATTATCGGAAAATACATGTTTTACCATGATTCAATAGGTCTGTATGATTATGTCGGACATGTAACAGGTTGATGAATACACATCCTCACACTTTTAACACACTTCTAAAGCCTGAGAAATGTGGCATTTGAAAAGAAAAACTACCACCAGACACATGTACAACATACTTAAATATTTTCATATTCCATGTTCAAACTTAATTTCAGCTATTTTTTGATTTAACAATTGTTACTTATTGCATTCAAAATAAATTCAAAGACATTATTTTAGCAGTATGACATTATTATTTTTTTGCATATCCTTTCACAAGTAGCCTATGGGCTGAGATGGAGACGGTGTCTCATTTTTCTCATTAGACCTTCCATAGGTTTTCTTCAAATAAGGTCATTGTTAGATGATCTTATATATACACAGTGATTACCCTTTAGAAATTAAAAACAGCCATTCCTGATCAGAGTTTTTGTGATTCCTTCATGAGCTGCGGGTCAACTGGGTCTAATAGAGCAGGCGCAGTAACAGTGACAGCGAGCCGTAAAATATCATGGTTTATGTTGAGTTTTTCCCAATCCAACAATCCTGATGGAAACCCAAAAATCTAATAATCTGTAATAAATGGGGTGTTTCAACCCCACAAACAAATATTTTTGGGCATTTTCATCTCAATTTATATGAAGCACCCATTGAAAGCAGCTCTTTTCTGGCTGCCAAAAAAACCTGGAAGTTGCAGCGCAGTGCATTTTTTTGTAAACAATAACTTCATCTATGGCAAGTAGAAAATCATGGTTTTGCAAGGCTTTGACAAACATGTGAAAAACTAAAAGCTATTGGCTATTTAAATAAAAAGAAAATACCTTCAACACGCCCCAACCCAACTTCATGTTTCACAGGTAAAAATAATTGTGTTTGTCAAACCATTTTGAGGGTCTTTAAACAATCAGCAATAGCTATATCTCTCTCCTTTTTTACTTGATTCCCTTCGATCTATCCATTAATTCTCTTCCAACACTTTCAGTTATTTCTTAAACCATTTCTTGTTCATTCCGTACAGTGCACTTTTACTTTATAATCAGTTGTTGACTATGTATGCATGATTAAGCCAGCTCTGGAATCTGTAAATCACTTTTCTTGCTGCCAAATAGTGCAGTTTCTGCCCCAACAGCTCTCCAGTCAACTGCATCTAAAAATCAGTATAATGCTGAACCCTCAGGTCAAACCTCATCTGAAAGGACTTCAGAGGTCACTGATTCAACTTTGAAGAGAGTTTCATGAGATGTGTGTCATAAAAATGAAAATGAGATGTATCCACAAGAAGAAAAGATGTTCTATTTCATTGTTGCAGACCGCCAGAGATGGATTAACTTAGTGGAAGCAGTCGTGCGCTCCTGCATTATATCGAGAATCTTGCATTGTTTTGTCACATGTGACCCTGACCGATGACATGTCAGAAGCCATATATGCTTCTGTTCACATCATGGTATGCCTCTTTGTCATTATTGCTGAAGAGATCTCGCTCGAGCATAAACAGTTTTTTGGGGTTAGCAGTTAGCTCCCTGCTATAGCTGTATTTCGGGAAAACATGGAATTTAACATTGGATTTAAACATCACTGAAAGTTGGACACGGCTGCGTGGATCTTTACCTGACTAAAGGACTTAATGGTTATCCAGGGTGCCTCATCAGTGGCAATCACTTAACAGCGGTATTAAGATGAGTGTTATTGTTCAGGAACTCAGTGGTTAACCAGGGTTTTATTAATTACTTTTTATAGTATTTAGCTGTTGTTTACATACTGTTATTATACCCTGCCTGACGAAGACTCACTGGTTGACCAGATTCTCATTCAGTGTAACGTGCAGTTGCCGTGGCAGCTGTGGGTACGCGCTCAATCGCTAAACATTGCCACTTGCTTGTTTGTGGCTTATGATACTCCAACATTATCATATAACCTACTGGTTGACCAGGGTTCTCCATTTATTGGTATAGGTGGGCTATGGCTGCCTCATGCTCTGTCTGCTCTGGGCCTAGGGATCTTATGGACGTCCATATCCAGTGCCCTACCTGTCTGGGCACTGAATACCTCAGAGAGGCTTTAGTATGTCCCTGCTCTGAGTTTAATGCCTCTGGAGGTAAGGCATCATCGGCTTGCAAAGTTGGACCCTGATTTTCAGCACATCCCTCCACCAACCAGGACTTCAGCTCTGCCGTTTAGCAAAAAAAGCCCAGCAGGTAAGGCTGAAGGGTCCTTAAAGAAAAAATGGGCCTCCTTGACTGTGTTGGCCCACCAAGTAGCTGAGCTCACGAACACTGTTCAGGGTTTTCAGGCATTATTTGCAGTCTCTCTTCCTGCCAAAAACCATGATGTGGGTGAGGGCTCGAGTGTGTGCAGCCCTACCTCTCTCTTGCCCAGGTGCGAGCTGGCATCCAGGGAGGACTTTGACACTGTGTCCCTGGCTGCCTCAGACCCCCTAGTTGCAGCTGAGCAGGATCACTACCCTCTTTTGGATGACAAACCATCTCTACATTCCCTGTCACATAATGACAAGGGCTAAAACATCTTTGGTGCTAATCACCAGTGGTCTATTAATTACAGGACACACTTAAGATGGCACTAACCAGGTTGAATTTGGACCCACCCTTACCTGTGCTGGGCCCCTCAAACCTCTTGCACTGTACAATCTCCCGGCCTGAGGATTTTCTAATGCCAAGCTGTCCTGACTTTACTTAGGTAGTTTTTTCTGCCTTTCGGTCAACTCCATCAGCCAGGCCTGATCGGGTGGTGCGTACACTAGCGGCAATGGCTGAGCCCAGGAAAGGGGCCTTAGTAATATGCCTCCAGTAGAGTCATGTATTTCTTTCTTTGTAGTGTCCCCGGATGAGGCCCTCAGACAAAAACTCTGCTGCCCCAGCCTGGAATGCAGCCCAGATGACCTGTTGGTCAGAATATATAACACCATCTCAGGCTTCAATTGTGTGGGAAATTCCATGGCCCACCTGTTGCTGGCACTCCATTCTTCCATGACTACAGCCCCATCAGACGGTGCAGCCTCAGATTTACTTGATGCTTCCTTACAGACTTTGGGGTCAATTTATTTTTCCAGTGGGAAGGCTCTTGGGCTCCTCATGCAGGCTAGACATCAACTGTGGCAGGCAAAGTCTAAACTGCTGGAAGTGTGCTGTAACAGTCACCATCAGCTACCGCTAGTGCCTGGACTGGTCTTTGGATCAGCTGCACAGGAAGCATAGAGCACATGCAGCTGAATCCCACTCCCAACATCTGGAGCATAGTGTGAGTTATTCTGGTCATTTAACACAATACCCCCCCCCCCCCCACCACCACCAGGATAATGAGACTGCCTCCACCACCGTTGACGAAACAGGGTCTGTGATTTTCAGGGAAGATTTTCAGCCTCTCAGCTACAACATTGGAGAGATATTACAGAAAATGTGTACGAGTCCTCAACACATTTGAGCATGGCTATTGTTTTCGGTTCCGTCACAGACCCCCACTATGAAACTGTACTCAACTCACAGAAGTTCGAGACCCTCACCAGGCTCTTGCCCTGTCAGTGGAGGTTCAGGAGCTACTGAGGAAGGATGCAATAGAACCAGTAGACCCTCAAGCTCACCCTGGGGGATTCCACTCAAAATGCTTTCTGGTCCGCAAGAAGGACAGAAGTTTCAGACCCATCCTCAACCTCAGACCCCTGAACAAGAGCCTCAAGCATCTTCCCTTTCGCATGCTGCGTATCACAGATGTTCTGCGTGCTGTGGAGCCTGGCACATGGTTAACCTCTGTGGACTTTCACATGCCCATTGTACCACATCACAGATGGTTTCTTCAGTTTACATTTCAGGACAAGACATACCAGTATTGCGTTCTTACATTCAGGCTGTCCCGTATTTTGCATGCAGGGAGGTGGTAACCACAGATGCTTCCCTCTTAGGATGGGGAGGACTGTGGCAACATCGGGGTGTACAGGGCAGGTGGAGTACACGGCTAGTGGCTAATCACATCAACCTTCTGGAGCTTTGGGCAGTACTTCTTACTCTGAGACACTTCAAACAGGAGTTGTTAGAGAGACATGGTGCAGATGTACAACACCACAGTCATGTTTCTCATCAATCACCAATGGTGAACAAGGTCTCTAACATGCCTCCAGCTAACACAGGTATTACTGCTGTGGGCAGACAGACACTTCCTGTCAATCAGAGCAATGCACATTCCCGTTCACTGCAACAGCGTGAAGGATTCACTCTCCCACTCTGGTCCAATGCTGTGGGAATGGTGTCTCCACAGAGCAGCTGTTCAGTAGATTTAGGAAATATACGGGACAGCATCAGTGGACCTCTTTGTCAGCAGGATGACAACACATTGTCTGCTGTGGTTTGCATCACAGGAAGAACAAGGGGCATTAGGTCAGGATGCCCTTGCTCACGAGTGGCCAGTTCTACTGCTATATGCTTTTCCTTTCTACTGCTTTTCCTCCCCTTCCACTTCTCTGGGCTGTCCTGAACCATGTACGTGAGAGGCACCACAGGCTCATCCTAATAGCCCCCTGCTGGCCAGCAATGCCTTGGTTCAGTCTCCTGTTAGCCCTCATGACTGGTCCACCACAAACATTGCCGATTCGGAGGGACCTATTGTCCCAGATGAACGGGGAGCTATGGCATCCATCCCCAGAGAGGTTGAGGCTGTGCACCTGGCCCCTGGGGTTGAGCAGATGCTCTCACAAGGCTCGGTAGGAGTCAGGAATACTGTCATGAATGCCAGAGCTCCTTCAACATGTATTACATATGCCAGTAAGTGGAAATTGTTAATTTCATTGTGTGTTGATCGGGCTCTTTATCCATTTGACTGTCAGACCTGTCGGCTCAGTGCTGGACTTTCTGCAGCACTTACTGGACACTGGGTGCTCCCCAGGCACACTAAGGGTGTTTGTGGCAGCTATAGCAGCTCATCGGGGCCCTGTGGGAGATATGTCAATTGATGCAAATAAACTTGTGGTAGACATTTCTTAAGGGAGCTATATGCCTTAATCTACCGGTGCGCAGAGCACATCCTCAGTGAGACCTGCAGGTGGTGCTTAATAGCCTGTGTTCTGTGCCTTATGAGCCTCTTGAGCAAGCGGACATTAAGGATCTTTCCATGAAGACTGCTTTTCTCTTGGCTATAATATCAGCTAGGAGGGTGAGTGAGATGCCCTCTCAGTAAGTCCTCAATGCCTCAGGTGGGTGCCCGAGGATAATCAGGTCACTCTCTGGTTGAACCTGGATTTTCCACCCAAGGTGCTGTCAGCACAGTTCGCTAACCATCCTATTCACCTTGCTGCCTTTCGCCCTGTGTCCAGTACAGACATTGCGGCAGTATGTGTCAAGGACTGCTTCATGGCGTACCACCAATCAGATGTTTATTAGTTTTGGTGCCTGCTGGAAAGGTGCACCCTTATCCAAGCAACATCTGGCTCATTGGGTGGTGGACACCATTTCCAATGCATACCGTTCGGTAGGTCATCCAGTTCCTGCATCTATGAAGTGTCACTCAACTCGTGCTGTTGCCACTTCATGGGCAGAAATGCAAGGTGTGCCCCTCTCTGAAATATGTGCGGCAGTTACGTGGGTGTCACCTTGCACATTCACAAGATTTTATAGATTAAATGTGGCCTCCTTTCCTTTAGTTGGCTCTGCTGTACTTCTAGACAATGTTTAAGACTGTGTATGTAGTCCTCGTGACTTGGTCGTATTCATCTTCCACTATGTTAAACCGCCAGAGTCTCTGGTCACTCGGACAAACGAGAATGACTACAGTGGCAGACCATGACATGAACAGAAGCATATATGGCTTCCAACACGTAATCGGTCAGGGTCATGCATGAGCGCATGACTCCTTTCACTGTGTTAAACCATCTGGCGGTCTTCCACTATTCATAGAACTACGGTTACTTCAATAACCAGCATTTTCCCACGCGGGAAAAAAAGACACACGTAATCTCTTTTTGTTGAATGTCTTGTAACTGTTTCTTATGAACAGAAATTAGATTAAATGGAGAGTAAAAGGAGACTTAAGACTCCTGTTTCTCTGATTTGTCTTTTGTGAAGAACTTACTTATCCCAAATGCATCTCATCTAGATTGTCAGAAGACATCTCAACAATGTGTCAAACTGTGCTCAAATTTGCCAAGATTTCAAGTAATTCAAGTTAAAACAAGTAAACTTAGTATAACTCCATTTCTCACAAGACTCACAAATCACAAAAAGCAACATTTGAGCAATCAAATATTTCTTTGGCAGTGCCTGAGAGAATTGAAATGAAAATATAAAATTGTGTGCATGTGTCTAAATATTGCACTATGCTTACTGTTCTACCTCAATACTATTAGTTATTTGAGAAAACTACCATCCGGTTGCACTGCAAATATCCCTAAATTATTTGAAAAATCTGCACATAAATATTCCAAGACTAAACGCAGAAACTTAATCTAAAACGCTGCCAAAAAATAATAAAGCATCTTTGACACACCCTTCAGCCCACTTTTGACGCCCTCTGCCACTCATACACTGCCACAGGGGAGCACTTTTTGGCAGCTACACATTTGAACTTCAAAAGCGATAAAATCAGTTGTATTCCTTGAGATGTGACATTAAACAAACAGAAGGATAAGTCAGCGGGTTAGAGAGCAAAAAAAACTAAAAACTAAACTAAAAAGACAAATAAATAAATAAATAAATAAACAATAGAACATAGAACAATAGTTCTTCCTCAGGCAGAAACCTGCAGTGAATCTGTGTCAGTGATACGCAGAGAACATGGGTTGTGGTGAGCTTCTTAGAAGAGTGTGGTTTGGTTAGGCAGAGATAAAATGGTTTACTGTAAAAGGCATGCAAATAAGGACTGCAGTCTGTAGCTAATCAACGACAAACATCTCCCAGTGATCCATCTGTAGCTGTTAGAAATGGGAAAACAACCACTGAAGAAACTGTTGAAGAAACTGAAAGTAAGAGAAAGTTTGTTTGAATGGCATACAGCCCGCTCAGACTTGAGAAGGTTAAAAGGGTGGAGTGGTTATGAAACATTGGTTTTACCTAAAACTTGACTGTCATGTAACTGACATAAGGTTGCCATGACCATGTTAGAGAAGAGAAAGAGAGAGTAGAGAAGTAAGAAGCAAGAAATGAGGCAGCAAGAAATGAAGCAGACACTCTGATGAGGTGAGATGATGGAAGGTAGATGAAAATTAAAGGAATGACACAATGAAGAAGGCAATAAAATGTAAGTTACATTGTTAACTGAGTTTGGAAACATAGGAAAGGTTTTTTCATTTGCTGCTCCTTCTTGGAATGTTCTTCAGCAAACCTTGAAATTGCAAACACTAGTGCCTTTAAATATTTTTAGGACTCAAGTCAAATATATATATTTTTTTAACTTTTCTTATACCTTTTAGAGATTCCAGCAACTTTGGCCAATGTTAGAGTCTTAATGTATAGGTAACAGGGCCATTTCTGACCATTTTGGCACCCTATAGGTGAGATTTCTATTAGTTTGTATAGCTGAGTAAACGCGAGTGTGTGTGTGTGTGTGTGTGTGTGTGTGTGTGTGTGTGTGTGTGTGTGTGAGCAAGAGATAGAGTAAAAATCAGTATCATATGAACAGAGAGGTAAGCAGGACTACAGTAATGCAGTAATCCTGACTTACATTTCCCTGTTACATTATACACAAGCTGCCTCCCTGACATGTGTAGCTTACGCTATGTAAACCAACACACTTTTCCTGAAGCACTCACACCATCAATTATTCATAAATGTAAATGCCTCAAATACATTATGAAGCACTTCAAAAAACGTTGCAGTGGATTAACCTTTCAGTGGAGATTTAGTGGACCCTAGTAGTATCATTCTGCCCTGCATGTTGCCATGTAATCTTATGTAAAGTTAGACTGAGTACAATAAAGACTATTTATAATTCTGTCATTGGCTTTTGTCCCTGCATAGCTCCGCTGAGTATTCGTACGAACAGAAGTGAATATATTTTCTCACAATGCTGTAGGAAGTCTCTCAGGGTCTGATGTTCCACATTTATGCTCTAGAAGCTGATAGCTGATCTGTTTGGAAAGGGGAGAAAGTATCTCAACTGTCCAATGCTTCATGGTAGTTTGACCACAATCTTGAAAATAAAGATTACAAAAAAAAAAAAAGACGTTTTATAGTCTGATGCCATATCAGGGTTTTTTAGAACCAATACACTGATCTGAAAAACCTATAATACAACTGAGAATTTTTAGAAATACATAAGAGCCATAAAGCCAGATTCAAATACATAAGAGCCATAAAGTCAGACCTGTTTATAATGAAAATGATTATTGATAAGAAGAAGCTTTTTGCTGGAACTAAAAAAAAAAAAAACTTTTTTTAGTAGTACAGGCCAAGTTTTGTGAACAACATGACAGAAAATAAGAGAAGAGGGCCTGGGTAGCTCAGTGGTAAAAGACGCTGGCTACCACCCCTGGAGTTGTTAGGGAGGGTAGAGTCACATGGGGGTAACCTCCTCGTGGTCGCTATAATGTGGTTCGTTCTCGGTGGGGCGCGTGGTGAGTTGAGCGCGGATGCCGCGGTGGATGGCGTGAAGCCTCCACACGCACTATGTCTCCGTGGCAACGCGCTCAACAAGCCACGTGATAAGATGCGCGGGTTGATGGTCTCAGACGCGGAGGCAGCTGGGATTCATCCTCCGCCACCCGGACTGAGGCGAATCACTACGCGACCACGAGAACTTAAAAGCTCATTGGGAATTGGGCATTCCAAATTGGGTGAAAAAGAAAAAAAAAAGAAAAAAAAAGAAGAAAATAAGAGAAGAGAAGAGACAAAATGAGACAAGACATGAAGAGACAAAAAGAGACAATGCTAAATAAACAAAACATGAAGAGAAGACACTAAACGAAAAACAAGAGATGAAATAGACATGAAGAGAAGAAATGAAAAAAGAGGAGACGAAATGAGAAGAAAATAAGTGAAGACACTAAATGAGAAGTGAAGAAACTAAATGAGATGAAAAGAGAAGAGACAAAAGGAGACACGATGTGAAGAGATAAAGAGACTTAATGAGATGAAAAGAGAAGAGACAAAATGAGACAAAACATGAGAAGAGGAAAAGACAAAAAGAGAAGAGACAAAATTACAAAACATGAAGAGAAAGACTAAATGAGAAGAGATGAAATGAAATGAGACAAAAAGAAAAAAAAAATGAAATGGAACAAAATATGAGATGGTAAGAGATGAAAAAAGAAGGGACCAAATAAGACATGAAGATAAGTGACTAAATAAAATGTAGAGGCAAAAAGAAATCAAAAGTAAAGAGACAAAATGAAACAAGATATGAAGAGAAGAGTCAAAAAGTGATGAAAAGAAAAGAGATAAAAAGAGAAGAGATGAAATGAGACAAGACATGAAGAAAAGAGACTAAATGAGAAGAGATGAAAAGAGACAGGACATGAAGAGAAGAGAGAAACTGAGATGAAATGAAAAGAGATAAAAAGAGAAGAGACTAAATGAGACGAGACGTGACGAGAAGAGAAGAAATGAGATGAACAAAGAGACGAAATGAGACAAGAGATGAAAAGAGAAATAAATCAAAAAGAAAAGAAATGAAAAGAGAATAGACAAAATGAGAAGATATCCGTGTGTTTCTCAAGGAGCAACTATTTCTTTCCCTCTTTAACTTTCCTGCTGCTTCTTTGCATTCCAACAAGCCCTAAATGAGCACTGGATGTTCCCCACACACAGGCAGTCAGGGACCCTACAGATGCACCACACTCCCTCACACTGGCCTTTATCAAAGAGTGGCAGTGCTGTGCAAATTACACTGACCTCTATTCCTGACCCCTGATGGCCTGCCCCTCCTCACCTCCTTTCTACTCCCTTTTCTCACCCCTCTCTTTCAGAGCTGTTCTTTTTGTGCTCGTGTCATGTAGCTGAAAAAAGAAGTCACCATCCGTCAGACCACCCTCACGCTCAGACACCCACCGACTCACCATGGAAACCCTCCCCGTCCCCCAGAGGCACGAATAAATGGCCATCGCAGGATGGCACACAATGCAAATGAATGAGGGATGGATGCAGAGGGTGTAGAGGGAGGAGTGGGAAGATGTTGGAAGTGGGCGTTTAGTGTGAACAAGGGCAGAGTCAATGTGTCCTAATTTTCTTGATTCTAGTCCTTGAATAACTCTTTTAGCTTTTTTGGGGAAGTTTCAATGAGAGAAAGTAAAAGCAGATGTATCACAATGAATAATACATGGCTAGCATTTTGAAAAATGACTAAGATTTGCACTTAGACAGTAAGCACAGTGCAAATCTCTGTGTGTCTGTCTATTGTGAAATAAAATAATGGAACGGCTGCAGAAGGATAGTGAGAGTTCAGAAATACAGCCAGTCATTCTGCACACTAACACATTCTGTTCTTGAAATTACAGGTCCCTGAGAGAATTCATAATGATTAATTATACAGCCAATGCACTTTTTAATGCTTATTTTCTCTTTCAGGCATTTAGGCTGTGTTGATGCCTTGCTTGGTCACAAACACAGAAAACATTCACACACAGGAGCAATAAAAATAAGTGTTGCATAGCCTGCAGGCATAGAACTGCAATCATTGGGGTTCTTTTAATTAATAAACATTAATTGGGCCTGTTAGCCTGAGGTGGTAAGTGCAGCAGGCGAAGAACTTTAGTGATTATTTATCCCACAGCTTGTTTGTTTTCTGTTAATGTATTATTTATATTCATGATGTTGATTTACTCTAAATGTCATTATTTCACCAGGCCTCTTTAATAGAGAGAAGCTAAGCACCGTCTGCAATGAATCATTACACAAGTTTCAATAAATAGTCTTCAGAGAGTTCAAATCAGCAACAGTTTCTATCCCAAACCATTGCCGAGATCATCTTATGCAAGCATACATAAATAACTGAGACGTACACCTAGGGATCTTAAGAAACTCCTGACCCTAAGTATTAAACTCGTAGTAACTCGGCCCACACTATTTGTACTACAGATGTGAATGATACCTCATATTGTGCGACCTGTTCTGAAGATGTGTGCATTTACTTTAACATGGATGAAAAATATCCCCTGGACTTACACTGAAGGAAGGACCTGAAGGGACCAGAATATATAAAGAATTGGGAGTGGACAGTAAGTAACCACGTGGCCACCACTTAGAACATTGTAGAAACCACCTAGCAATGCCCTAGCAATCACCCACTACACTTCAGCATCATGGTGGTGAGTTTTGCACAAGCAATCACCACTCACATTTTCTTTAAATAAATAAAAAATAATACTAAAACAAATTTCATTTTAAAAGTGTATTTAGTGTAATTAAATTTAGTGTAAGTTTCAATTTACCCTGGTACATACAAATTAAACTCCTAATCCAAAAACAGAAAAGTGATCTTGAATGTGGACTGGGAGCATAGGTTTACTCTTGTGGACAGGGGTGGCAGCAAAGAATTTTGATTGCTGGTGCTATGTGGGTGCCAGATCATTGACAGGAAGAGTTGAGATTTGACAACTGCACATGCACAAATTAAACTAGGCATGGACTCGCAATTTTTAATACCTGTTCACACGCATTGACTAGAAATTGCTACGCCTCTACCTGTCAGCCAGCACTCTTCCAGAAGAAGAGATCGTGCATTTAGAAAATAGTGTACCATTATTGTCTAAGCGGGCAAGTTCCCCCTGGAAGATATTGTTTTGCAAAAATGGAGCTAAGATAATAAGAGCCAAGATCATGTGTTCAGTTCCTAGGGAACACACAAACTGACATGAAATGTATACACTGAATGTGTTGTACATGGATAAAAGTGTCTGCAAAATACATAAATGTAAATGTGAATTTGAGAGCAGCTTTTTTGCATATTATTGAGCATCATTGTGTAGCATTAATCTATGGGCTTAACATCTCTAAAAGACTAAACTCTGTGTGGCTGAACTCTCGCACAAGTGTCTTGTCTCGTTTTGTTGCCTGTTGCATGCATCGCATGGTGTTTGTATGCTCAGGCTTTGTCAAGTGTGAGAATGCATGGCATTGCTTTGTTAGCATTGTCAGCTCTGTCTTGCGTCATACCCCTGCCCTGTTTGTTAACCTGTCTGATTTCTCTTCCTATTTTAGTCTCCTCGTGTGTGCTGTCCAGTGCCAGTTTGTCTTGTCTGTTGGTCTTGTTCAAGTCGGTCCTGTTCCCCATCCATTCGGGTTTGGGTTACTGTCTTTGTTTATTTTTGTATTATTAAAACTTTTTGTTTTTTACTCTGCATTTGGGTCCTGCCTCTGCTGATTCTTGACATGCGGATATCTCGTTTAAACAGATTTAATTAATAAACCTCACAAAACTTGCACAAATCCATTTTCTTCTTTTGGAGCATTCGTATAAATTTCTCTTAAGCTCATTTTATAATATCCCGGATCAAAACTGTGTCCCTAGGACTCAACAATGTTGCGTGTTGGTCAGTTGGTCAGTCTATGACACTCCAAGCAGTCGATCCGTGCCATTTATACTAGAAGCGGTTAGTAGATTGCTGCTCTCGCTGGATCTGCACTAGCGCGTGAGAGCGACTTCTCCCCAATTTGGCATGCCCAATTCCCAATGCACTCTAGGTCCTCATGGTGGCGTAGTGACTCGCCTCAATCCGGGTGGCCTCCGCATCCGAGACACTTAATCTGTGCATCTTATCACGTGGCTTGTGAAGCGCGTTATTGTGGAGACATAGCGTGTGTGGATCATGCTATTCTCCACAGCGTCCACGCACAAATCACCACGCGCCCCACCGAGAGCGACCATGAGGAGGTTAACCCATGTGACTCTACCTTCCCTAGCAACTGGGCCAATTTGGTTGCTTAGGAGACCTGGCTGGAGTCACTCAGCACGCCCTGGGTTTCAAACTCGCGAACTCCATGGTTGGTAGTCAGCATCTTTACTCACTGAGCTACCCAGGCCCACCGTGAGAGCAACTTCAGAGTAAAAGCAGTTAATATGGACTATAAGTAAATGTCATATTCATGGTGCACTGTATGTACAATTAGTTTGATTCAGTCATTTCCAAGAAAATGCGATTGCTACATACAGTCTGTGGTTGCAGGACTACTCTTTTCTCTGTTGTTATTTCCTTCTTCCTAATGTATTACAATTGCTTTATGTTTAAACAATTACTAAAATGGGAAGACTAAAATTATATGATTTTGTTTGATATATCAGCATTATATCTGCCAACCTGCCCACTCTCTTGGCCATTAAAAAAACCATATCGGTCGACCTCTATCATTTTATACACATATGTGATCGCTTATTGGTTTGAGTGATGTTGCAGGGTGGTTTTAATGCTGGATGGACTCAATGATGCAATCTGCCATGCCAACTCAGCTTGGCACCGGAACTCTCCGCTACTATCTCCCAAATACTTGGTATTTCATTTTGCCAGCATACATCTCCGCCAGACATGCAATGGGCACCCACTCTTTGTCTCAGCTAAATACACACTATTGGCAGGCTTGGCAGACCGTAATCACAACCCCTCCCATACACATGCACACACACACAGGCAAACACACACACACACACACATACAAATGCACTGCTAACAAGGCCAAGACATGAGGCCACTTTTATAGAATCCATTGTCCCACAGTTCTTCCACCCAGCTCACATTATCTGCTAAGCATAACAATGCATTTATTTAGTCAAAATACCATATGTCTTTATTACTCAAGGGATTGATTTCATTTTATTCTGAGGGCTATTTATCAAAGATGGTTACTTTGCTGCCAAAAAACAAAAAAAACAAAAAAAACAAAACAAAAACAAACAAATTGATTATTAAATGGTTGCATCCTGGTAAGTAAGTGTAACTCTTTAGTGCAGAATTGAGTAAGGCATCTCAAGGGTAGAACAAACAACTTTATTGCTTATTCATGGGGATTTTGGCCCATTCATAAGACTGCATTTTTAATGGATAGGAGGCGGAATGACAGATAAAAAAGACTGCAGTAGAGTGAGTATAAGATAGAATATTCAAATATGATGAAATTTGTGGGGAAATGTCATCAAATGTTAAAGTAACAAAAAACAAACAGTGAAAAGTGACAGCGAAAAAGGCAGACTGATGGCAGCTTTGTCAAGCCTGTCATTCTTTCCGTTAGCAATATTAAACTTTAGACTTTTACAAGTTTACCACACAGCAAAATCTTTAGTGTTAAAATTTCAGGGATGGTGTTAAACACACAGTGTTGCTGTTGTTTTAAAATTATTTGGTAATAAAATAGCACTGGCAGTGTAGTCTGCATGACAGTGACGGTGTAATGTCTGTGTGTATTTTCTAATAACACCAACTGGTGTAAATCAAAGCCACACCTCCACCACGTGCTGCAAAGATCCACCATGCACCTGAGACTGTTCGCCATTTTCTCTTACATGAGGATGAGAGAAGATAAGGTAAGTAGTCTAACTACATTAAATGATTTACTGTTATACGTGTTTAAACAGCACACTACTGAATATGAGCAAAATAAGCAGAGGAAATGTGAGGTGTTTAACTGTAAATAAAAGTAATGTTAAAAGAACTGCATTGAGAGAAAATATATAAAAAACTTGGAGAGCAATGGAATATTAAGAGTTTATTAGAAATAGATGAAAAAGGTTGATGTATGTAGGGCATTATTTACAAGAGACTGTAATGATTAAACAAATTCAGGCCTAAAAGATTTATAAAGCCATGACGTTACACACTCCGGTATAGTAGGTGTGCGGTATGCACCTTTTATGTAGGTTTATAACCCGGCGTTAAACTAAAGAAGATTCACAGTTAACCTATGTTTCGTCTAGCTCAGGGGTTCTCAGCAGGTGTTCAAAGGATGCCAGGGGGCGCTGAGAGCAAATTAGTAGAGAGGGGGGCGTTGGGTTACAAAAGGGGGGCCTTTATCAGTCATAATAATCAAATCTATCATCAAGTCCCTCTTTGTATTAAAACGTTTATCTAGACTTGGAGTATATCAGTTGGTTCTCAATTATTCGGGTTGGTATGCATTTCTACTGCGGTTCATCTGATTCTGAAGACTAGCGACGCATCTGAAGTATCTGGTTTAGCAGCGTCAAAAACACAGGCGGAGGCACAACCTCGGCTAATGCACCTGTATGGCTCTGTAGATGGATATGGCTCAATGGACAGAGCAGCGCGAGTGCAAAGCTCTTAAAGCTCGACGTGCAGCTTAAACGTGCAGCTTTGCGAGAATCAGTGAGAAGCAAGGTGCGAGAAGCAGAAACCATTAGAATTCGGCACAGAATTCTACATTACCACCCTTGAATTTACTATAGTAACACTAACTTTACTTTAGGCAGAAATAGATTGATAATAAATATTATTATATCACTACTTCAGCTCTATTAAATTTGTCATAGGCTACATTACGGGAGTGAGGGAATATAATTAATTTTTGTTACAACTTATAAATATTTATATTTTGTATTTATTGTTTTTAAACATGTTTAGAGTAGGCCTACTGTTTATAATAATTTATAATATAAACATAGTAGATCCATGCTTCCATGTGTTTACTATGGTCTTGTTACAAAGGGAAGGGAATGAAGTAGGGGGGTGTTCATCAAAAAAGGGTTGAGAACCACTGGTCTAGCTGTAACGTCATGGTTACTGGTGTAACCTCCGTTCCCTGATGGATGGAACGAGACGTTGGTGTCGATGTAGTGACACTAGGGGTCACTCTTGAGAGCCCGAGACACCTCTGGTCTTTGATAAAAGGCCAATGAAAATTGGCGAGTGGTATTTGCATGCCACTCCCCCGAACATACGGGTATAAAAGGAGCTGGTATGCAACCACTCATTCAGGTTTTATGCTGAGGAGCCGATATAAGGTCCGGCCATTTCAGCGGATAGTTCAGCGTTGTGGCAGGAGGGACCAACGTCTCGTTCCCTCCATCAGGGAACGGAGGTTACACCAGTAACCATGACGTTCCCTATCTGTCACTCACTCGACGTTGGTGTCGATGTAGTGACACTAGGGGTCCCTATACAAAACGCCACAAGGCTGAACTGTGTTACGTGAACTGGCGGTGTGTGGTGGGCAGACTTGCTGTGTGCCTCATAGCCAGCACACTAGGTCGACACATAACCTCCCCCAACACAGTTATGAGTGTCGAACGGCCCTTTTTGGGGACAAGTCGACTACCCAAAGATAGAGACGGGCTTAACCCAGTCATGGCATCTTTTCCCCTTCTCTTTTTCCACTCCCTAAAAAAAGAAGGGGGATTATCCGACTGGGCCGTCAGGTCTAGTCTGGGGGTGTCCCTCCCAAGGGGAGGACACCGCGGAGACTACACCTCGCCCCAAGAGAGGGGGGGATATTTAAGTGGAAGAATACATCACATGGTCTTTCCAACCATGTGGAGAGCCTTCAAGGTAGATCCTGCCCAATGGGGGAGGAGTTACTACAACATGGAGACTGGGGCAGAGGGGCTAGAAGATATAGATCGCATGGGGTTAGCCTTACAGGGAACCGCCACATGCGGAGCACCTACCCCAGAACCAGGCTCTTAGCGCATGTACTGGGCTGGCAGTGAGTCTCTCCGAAAACTCGACTGCCACAGGGCTCGGAGGAAGTCAACCAGGGAACAACTTTTGTGAACACTACTGGGAATTAACAGCGCATGTCTTCAGCTCAAAAGGAGGTGGAAGGCACTATGTGCAAGCGATACACCCGGCCGGCTATCCCGGGCTTATCCGCTTGTGTTGCGTGCCACTACCTGGGACGAAACCGCTTCCACCTGGAGGTTGTAGAACCTTGCAAAGGTGTTGGGTGTTGCCCAGCCCACTGCTCTGCAAATGTCTGTTAGAGAGGCACCTCTGGCCAGGGCCCAAGAAGCCGCTACACCACGGGTAGAATGGGCTTGTAGCCCTACCGGGGTCGGCATGTTTTGGGCGAGAAATGCCATAGTTATGGCGTCAATGAGCCAGTGGGTGATCCTCTGCTTGGAGACAGCGCTTCCTTTCCACTCTGCACCAAAGTAGACAAAGAGCTGCTCAGAGACTCTAAAGCTCTGCGTGCGATCCAAATAGATGCGTAAAGCGCGCACCGGACACAGCAACAACAGGGCTGGGTCTGCCTCCTCCTGAGGCAGCGCTTGCAGGTTCACCACCTGGTCCCTAAAAGGAGTGGTGGGAACCTTGGGCACATAGCCCGGTCGGGGTCTCAGGATCACGTGAGAATAGCCCGGACCGAACTCCAGGCATGTTTCGCTGACAGAGAACACTTGCAGGTCACCTACCCTCTTGATGGAAGTGAGCACAGTCAGGAGGGCAGTCTTCAAGGAGAGTGCCTTAAGCTCGGCTGACTGCAAAGCTCAAAGGGGGCTCTCTGTAGACCCTGAAAAACTACAGAGGTCCGATGTGGGAATGAGGCGCAGCCTGGAGGGATTCAGCCTCCTGGCACCTCTGAGGAACCTGATGATCAGATCATGCTTCCCTAAGAACTTACCGTCAACTGCGTCGTGGTGTGCTGATATGGCAGCAATGTACACCTTCAAGGTGGAAGGGGACAGCCTCCCTTCCAACCTCTCCTGCAGGAAGGAAAGCACTGATCCGACTGCGCATCTCTGGGGGTCTTCGTGTCGAGAAGAACACCACTTAGCGAACAGACACCACTTCAAGGCATACGGGTGCCTCGTAAAGGGGGCCCTAGCCTGAGTGATCGTGTCTACCACCGCGGGTGGTAGGCCACCTAGGTCTTCCGCGTCCTGTCCAGGGACCAGACATGGAGATTCCAGAGGTCTGGGCGCAGGTGCCAGAGGGTGCCCCGTCCCTGAGAAAGAAGGTCCTTCCTCAGGGGAATTTGCCAGGGGGGAGCTGTTGCAAGGAGCATGAGGTCCGAGAACCATGTCTGGGTGGGCCAGTAGGGTGCTACCAGGACGACCTGCTCCTCATCCTCCCTGACCTTGCACAGAGTCTGTGCAAGTAGGCTCACTGGGGGAAATGCGTATTTGCGAAATCCAGGGGGCCAGCTGTGTGCCAGCGCGTCTATGCCGAGGGGAGCCTCGGTGAGGGTGTACCAGAACGGGCAGTGGGAGGATTCTTGGGAGGCGAACAGGTCCACCTGTGCCTGACTGAATCGACTCCAAATCAGCTGGACCACCTGGGGGTGGAGTCTCCACTCTCCCCTGCGGGAAACCTGCCGTGACAGCGCGTCCGCTGTAGTGTTGAGGTTGCCCGGGATATGAGTGACTCGCAGCGACTTGAGGTGCTGCTGACTCCGGAGGAGGAGACGGCGGGCGAGTTGTGACATACAGCGGGAGCGCAGACTGCCTTGGCGGTTGACATATGCTACCACTGCCATGCTGCCTGTCCGAACTAGCACGTGCTTGCCCTGGATCAACGGCCGGAACCTCCGCAGGGCGAGCAGAATTGTCAGTAACTCGAGAGCAGTTGATGTGCCAACGCAGCCGCGGACCTGTCCAGAGGCCGGTGGCTGCGTGCCCGTTGCAAACAGTGCCCCAGCCCGTTTTGGAGGCGTCTGTTGTGACCACGATGTGCCTGGAGACCAGTTTTAGGGGAACACCTGCTCGTAGAAACAAGAGGTCGGTCCAAGGGCTGAAAAGACGGTGACAGATCAACGTAATGGCCACGCGGTGTGTCCCGTGGCACCATGCCCATCTCGGGACACGAGTCTGGAGCCAGTGCTGAAGCGGCCTCATATGCATCAACCCGAGCGGGTTGCCCACCAGCTGAGGATGCCATATGCCCCAGGAGCCTCTGAAAAAGTTTCAGTGGAACCGCTGTTTTCTGTTTGAACGCCTTCAAACAGGTCAGCACCGACTGGGCACGCTCGGTCGTAAGGCGCGCCGTCAGGGAGACTGAGTCCAACTCCAAACCCAGAAAAGAGATGCTCTGAACCGGGAGGAGCTTGCTCTTTTCCCAGTTGACCCGAAGCCCTAGTCAGCTGAGGTGCGAGAGCACCAGGTCCCTGTGTGCAAAAAACACGTCTCGAGAGTAAGCAAAGATTAGCCAGTCGTCGAGATAGTTGAGAATGCGAATGCCCACCTCCCTTAATGGGGCAAGTGCAGCCTCTGCAATCTTCGTAAGGACACGAGGAGACAGGGACAGGCCGAAAGGGAGGACTTTGTACTGATACGCCCGACCCTCGAACGCGAACCGCAGGAAGGGTCTGTGTCGAGGAAGGATCGAGACGTGAAAGTACGCGTCCTTCAGGTCTACCGCTGCGAACCAATTTTTATGCCGGACGCTCGCTAAAATGCATCTTTGCGTCAGCATCTTGAATGGGAGTCTGTGTAAAGCCCGGTTCAGTACTCGCAGGTCCAAGATTGGCCGCAACCCACCGCCTTTCTTTGGTACGATGAAGTAGGGGCTGTAAAACCCTTTCTTCATCTCGGCTGGAGGGACAGGTTCTATCGCGCCCTTCTGTAGGAGGGTAGCGATTTCCGCGCTGGGTAACAGTGTTTTCGCCCTTGATGAAGGTGAAGTGAATACTGCTGAACCTGGGCGGGCGCCTGGTGAACTGAATCATGTAGCCGAGTCAGACGGTCCGGATCAACCACCGCGATGGATTGGGAAGCGCAAGCCATGCATCCAAATTCTGTGCGAGGGGGACCAAGGGGACGACGTCGTCAGACGTACCGGCAGGTGGGGCCTCGTGGCGGGGCGGAGCGCGAGGTGCCACAGCACGTCGTGGCCGTGCTGAGTCTAGGGACATCGAAGCACTTACCTGGCTCCTTGTGACCACCCCCGGAACAGCCTGGGACGGGGAAGGAAGAGGCCTGTCCTCACGACCTGTGGAGGCTGTCACATCGGGGGTGGATTTGTGCCACAGCTGGGCGCTCAGGGGTGGAAAGGGCACCGCTGGAGCGCCAATCCTGCAAGATAAAGCCCGTGGACGGTGGTCGTGGTGACGACCGTACACACCGGGTATGTGACCCAAGGAGGAAGGAAGCCGCTCTTTTGCTGAACTGTTGGGTACCGCAGCCACTTGGGCGTGCGGCGAAATCAAACAAAAAGACAACAAAAGATTTTCCACCCGGCCCTCCACCGGGGGATGGAGTGGTCTTTCTACCAGCTCCACGTGAGTGGGTTCCCTCGTCCCTGGGTTGCCCGTCTCAGGGGCGCTTCGAAGACCTCCGTGGGTTCTTCGGTGCCGGCTGTGAGATGGGTGGCGTCGGCTTCCTGTGGTGGGCTCCACCCCAGGGCCGGAGGGGCGGGCTGCGGCAGAGCCGGTGCAGTCACCGCAGGGGGATGCCCTTGGCAACGAGCAGACGGGGTGCAGGGTCTTGAGCCGTACCGGGGCAGGATGTGCCAGATTGCCTCCATCTGCTGCTTTACCATCGAGAACTGCTGGGCAAAGTCCTCAACGGTGTCGCCGAATAGGCCCGCCTGGGAAATGGGGGCAGCAAGGAACCGTGTCTTGTCAAACTCGCCCATCTCGACCAGGTTGAGCCACAGGTGGCGCTCCTGGACCACTAGTGTGGCCATTGTCCGCCCGAGAGACCGCGCCGTGACCTTCGTTGCCCGGAGGGCGAGGTCGGTCGCCGAGCGCAGTTCCTGCATCAAATCTGGGGCGGAACTACCCTCGTGCAGTTCCTTTAGCACCTTGGCGGACTTGCAGGAGAGCCATGGCATGCAGGGCGGAGGCGGCTGGTCCAGCGGCACCGTAGGCCTTGGCCGTCGGAGACAACGTAAACCTACAGGCCTTGGATGGGGGCTTTGGGCACCCGCGCCAGGTGGCGGCGCTCTGCGGGCATAGGTGCACCGCGAGCGCCTTTATCCACCGGGGGAATGCCGAATAACCCTTGGCCGCCCCACCATCGAGGGTAGTGAGAGCATGGAAGCTGAAAAGATCGGGACCGGGCAGTAAAAAGTGCCTCCCGCGACCTTGTCAACTCTTCATGCACTTCCGGGAAGAAAGGAACGGGGCGGGGCGTGGCTTTGAGCGGCGCCGCGAGCCCAGGAACCAATCACCGAGCCGCGAGGGTTCAGGGAAAAGCGGTGAAATCCACTCTAACCGACGCTCGCGGCTGCCCGCGAAAGCATGTCGTCATCTCTGCGTCAGCCTGTGACTGGGCGATCGACCCCGAAGGGAGGAGCCCAGCTGAGGCTTCCGACTGGACGAGCCCGCTCTCTGATGCTGCGCTCGAGAGCTCATCACTTTCGCGGGCTCCGAATAAGAGGTCGAACTCGCCGTGAGACGAGCCGGCGGACTCACCCGGAAGCCCGATCGGGGCAGACGAGCGTGCTGGGGAATGGGAGGTCCGCGGGGGGATACCCGGCGGAGGCGGTCCCATTGGGGTTCCCAAATCGCCCCAAGTGCTAGCCGCGCTGGCCTCAAACCCGTGGGTAAAAGGACCAAGGCGGGAGCCTCTGGGGTGGCTCGCTTTCTTACGAAGGCGAGCCGCGACCGCAACGTTGCCATGGACATATTCTCGCAATGAGAACATGACCATCCATGAATGCTGTCTCCGCGTGAGCAGTGCCCAGACATGAAAGACAGTGATCGTGACCGTTAGAAGGCGAGAGATAACGAGCACAACCAGGAATAACACACAATCGGAAAAGCATCTTTAAAAAGACGCGTCTTTAAAAAGACGTTCCGTGTGTGCGCTCTTTTAGAGAAATATATACTCTTTTAGAGGGGAAAAATGCTCTTTCAGAAAATATACTCTCTAGTTTTTCTGCCGAAGCACCCAGGGGCGTTCTCTGCAGTGCACCAGTGCAGAGGAGGGAGAAGCCGCTGAAATGCGCCGTCAGATCCAGCAGAGGTGAATGAACAGTAGTATTCAGCTCAGTGAGCATGACCATTCAGCTCCGAAGAGAAAATCTGAATGAGTGGTTGCATACCAGCTCCTTTTATACCCGTATGTTCGGGGAGTGGCATGCAAATACCACTCGCCAATTTTCATTGGCCTTTTATCAAAGACCAGAGGTGTCTCGGGCTCCAAAGAGTGACCCCTAATGTCACTACATCGACACAACGTCGAGTGAGTGACAGATAGGGAACTTTCTGTTTTGTGTTTAATTAAATCATTACCGCATATTAACGAGGCTAGCTAACAATATCAGCTGTGGTTTTGGGTGTGGGGACGCAGCTGAGGTAATCAACTTACTTCAGCTTCCATTTCAGATGATTTTGTTGCGCCAGCTAGCAAGTTGTGTAACGTGGATATGGGACACATGCTGCTGCAAGCCGGTCAAGTCATTTGTGTGGTAGTTATATGAAAAAAACTTGAGCTAGAACCAAATGTTCTCATTATGTCACAATAATCTTGTGTTCTGAAAAAGTTATTATATGACAGGAAACCTGTACAATCGCAGGGTACCCGCGGGTCCTTAAAAAGTCTAACATTTTATTTTTACAACCTAAGGCCACAAAAAGTCTTAAATATCTTAAATAAATTACAAGAAGTCTTACATTTCGGGCTGTGAATAGAGGATATGCTTAAAACAGCGGAATCTGCACGAGTCAAAATCATCTGGTTCTCTCTCTCTCTCTCTCTCTCTCTCTCATGTGCAGCCAGCATTTAGTAGCTGACACTTGAGTTTAGTGTGAGCACGCACAGGGAAGCGCAAGCAAGTGCATTTTTACTTAATTTATGATGTTACACATGTATAAACCTTCATAAACCTGTTAATCCGAAATGCAAATGGTGTTACTCTGCGTCTCTGTAAGTGAGTGAAGTGCTAACACTATCACTCCCCTTACACAAAATCGAAACTAGTGGCAAACTTGCAAATTTGCCGCTCGTTATTTTCACATGCAAATTAGCTTTTGATCCTCCGCAAATGTTTGCCAGAAGTTTGCAGCTCTTTGTCAGTAGTGGTGAACCTCTGGCAAACGTTTGGCAACAATGGACAATTTGCTGCAAGTTTGTCACAAAGCTCATTTGCATGTGAAAATGATCAGTAGCGAATTTGCGGCAAGTTTGCCATGAATTCTTGATTTTCATAAGGGTCCTGTTTATAATCAACAAAGCTATCAATGTTGCAATTTGCAAGTGCGTGAGCAGGGTTTCCCGCAAATCCTTAAATAGTCTTAAAATGTCTTGAATTCAGTTTTTCAAAATGTAAGGTCATAAAAAGTCTTAAATATATTAAATGATACAACAAAAGTCATCATTTTTATTTAAAGAGGTCTTAAATTTGAGAGTGTAAAGACAGGAATCGTGATATGACCTAATGTGATTATTAAACTTCAAAAGAATACAATTTAATTAAATAAATGCATGCACTGCCCTGCGTGAGTGTTTTCAGCTGTTGCAGAGCAGTTCACAATCCTTAGGCCATATCGGAAATTTTATGACAAGCTATCACTAATGATCAACTGTTGATGATGATATAGTGTTACTGAAATATAACATTGTTTACTTTTAATTGTTTATCTTGTAATTATTGTAGGAGCGCACATTTTATATCCCTTATTTGTTTGAATAAGCAGCTGGAAGCAGTAAAGCGCAAACATTTCAAAATAAGAGTCCCCAGTGTATTTCAAAGTTAAAGTGCCTTTAAAGTTAAAAGTTCCACGCTATGAATCAAATCTATGAATCATGCCTTGAGTATATTAAACTTGCATATAGCCTACCCTGTTTTACTGATAAGCAACGTTAAGGCTATGCTGAATGTGTGCCCCTGCCTGTTTAAGTAAGTGTCTGTGATACATGATTTATTTTGAGATTGTGTTGGTTGTTTTGGTATGGGGATACGGTATTCATTTTATTTGTTCAGGTCTTGAAAAAGGTCTTAAAAAGTCTTGAATTTGATTTAGAAAACTCTGCAGCAACACTGACGAGGTTGGAGCGGTCTTTTGACGTCTTTCAAATCATAGCTCTTCCTAATTTTATATCACCTTTGACAATAATTGTAAAGCTAATAGAACTACTCAGCTTCAGAGTTACACTTGTTATATCTCTCATCTCCATCTCTCTAGAGCTCCATCTGACATATACAGGTATATTCTCTGCCATCTGAATCAGTCAATTTTAAGAATTTTGTAATAATATACAAAACAATAATAATTATATAAATATTATAATAGTAATAATATACATAATATGAAAATATATTATCTATATTTAATATTTATTATATAATCTGTTTTCAATATACATCATAACTAATTATGCAGCACAGTTCTCTTTTATAATTTAATCTGTTAACATTTTCAATACATCTTGTCAACTTTAAATGGCCATTTTTAAGGTAACTGACGAGTTTTGACGGATATTTCACACAAAAATGAAAACTGTCATCACTTACTCACTTCATGCTGTTGCAAACCTGTATGACTTTCGTATTTCATTGGATATTAAAAGGAGATATTAGGGAGTTTCAGTCACCATTCACTTTCATTGAATGAAAAAAAATGATGCAAGTGACAGTGAATGGTGACTGAGACTAAACGTTTTGCTTAGCATCTCCTTTTTTGTTCCATGGCAAAGAAAAATTCATACAGACTCAAGGGTGAGCAGTGATGACAGAAATTTCATTTTTAAACGAACTGCCATTTAACTACCTGTTAAAGTGTTTGTTAAAGTTATCTGCCAAGAAAAAATATCAAATGTTATTCAGCACATGCTAGACCTTATTCACAGCATCGCCATCTTTGATTTTTGACAGGAATGACAATGAGACTGTGAGAGACAGACATACAGTCACTTCAATGGTTTGTACTGCAGTTTAAAGTGTTTTGGGATCATTCCGCAGACAAAACATTGAAAAAATATATTTTCAGAACACTCAGTAGACAAAAAAACTTTAGACAACATAAGTTGTGGAAAATCAGATGTGATTTAGGAGCTTTTTACAGCTTTATACTGTGCATGCCACTGAAGAGATAGTAAGTCTATCCATCACAGCCTCGTTTCCATTCCCATTAAAAATCAAACATGGCAAGGGCCTGGGTAGCTCAGCGAGCAAAGACGCTGACTACCACCCCCTGGAGTGACGAGTTCAAATCCAGGGCATGCTGAGTGACTCCAGCCAGGTCTCCTAAGCAACCAAATTGACCCAGTTGCTAGGGAGGGTAGAGTCACATGGGTTAACCTCCTCATGGTCGCTATAATGTGGTTCTCGGTCTCGGTGGGGCACGTGGTGAGTTGTGCGTGGATGCCGCGGAGAATAGCGTAAGCCTCCACACGCGCTATGTCTCTGCGGTAATGCGCTCAACAAGCCACGTGATAAGATGCATGGATTGACGGTCTCAGACGCGGAGGCAACTGAGATTCGTCCTCCGCCACCCGGACTGAGGCGAGTCACTACGCCACCATGAGGACTTAGAGCGCATTGGGAATTGGCCATTCCAAATTGGGGAGGGAAAAAAAATTAAATATGGTGCTAATGTGAATAAGGTCTATAGGCCAATCATCTTGTTTACACAAATTTCAGCACATGTGCAGTAAGTGGTGGCAGAAAGCCCATTGACTTTTGTGTTAGATTTGACAGATTAGATGATTAAAGTATGACACAAATCTGTTACATATGGAAGGCTTATTTAACTCTTTATCTGGCTTTCAAACACGACACGGGGACATGAATGATGGTTCTCAACTTAACTCTTTACTGAGTGTGCCCAATCTCTTTTTGACTAAAACATAGTGCAGGGAATGATGGAAAATGTAGTTCACCATACAACAAAACATATGAAATGAACAGGGTTGGGAGGGTTACTTCTGAAATGTACTTCTTCAGCACTGGTATTTTTTCACTTGTTTTGACTATAAAAACTCTGCCAGTACAGTAAGACAAAATACACATGTTAAAAATACATTCTCTGAAAAACCTAAATATCTTATGCAGTGTTGATTCTAAAACAAGATTAATCAAATTGATCTTGTTTTAAGGATTTTTAGATATTTTTACAGGAAAACAATACAAAAATTATTATCAAGAATATGATTTTTGCCCTAATATCAAAAGTTTTACTAGAGAAAAGGAAATTATGATCTAACGTGAATGTTCTTGATAAAACAATAAGATCGTGCCTGGTAACATGTGCATGTAAAATGGCTAGAAATAGCATTTTAGCTTAGCATAAAGCTGACAATTTACACAAGGTTTATTTCTATTTCTTCTGCTCCAAACTTACTTCAAACGTACTTCTCTGTCTGCTCGTATGAATGTCACACATCATAAGAAAGTGTTTCACCGCTGTTCAAATGCACTTTGGATCACATCATTTATATGTATAAATGTTTTTCATCTGAAAGGACTAAATATTAAATGAAACAAATGACAATAAAATGCAAAGTAATCTCTTCAGTAATCAAAATACTTTTTGAATGTAACTGTATTCTAATTACCAATGATTTAAATTGTAACTGTTGTGGAATGCAGTTACTTATATTTTGTATTTTAAATACATAATCCCGTTACATGTATTCCGTTACTCCCTAACCCTGGAAATGAAATACACAACATCTCCTCCCCTCTTACAATCAATGTTCCTGAGTGAAATAATATAATGAAATGAATATTGCTGTTTCAGATGCATACATTCATTTGTATATTTTTCTTTTACTAACATGCACATGAAGTTGTATTTCAATGAACTAGGTTGAACTTTGAGAGTGGACTACCTCAAACCCTAGCTTTACCCTAGGGGATTATTTTGCCCCGTAACAAAGGGTAAGCCCCTAACCTGGTCATAAATCCAGACGTTGAGGTGGTCGCCATTCCCATACAGGATAACGGCGTTCTCCTGGGGTTGTAATTTCTGCATTTTTAACAGGTGAGAGAGCTCGGTGAGGGGACTGTACTGATGTCTCAGGAATCGGCACAGCATGAGCGGGTTCAGCAATATGTGTAGTAGGTACAGGTGGAAGAACATCGCTCAGTGGATCATTTGGACAAACAGCATCAGACAGTTCTGTGGATGATGTAGCTCCCTGAAGCAGCTGGTCAATATGTCTTCTCCAGACAGTGTCATATGCTGTTTTGACTTTGTATGACACAGGACATGTTTTGGATAGCACCATCGCAGGGATCCATTTGGGACCATTGCCATAGTTCCATGCCAACACCGGGGCACCTGGTGTGAACACTCTGTGTTTGGCTTTTAGTGCCCATCTTTGAATCTGCTTCTTTTGCTGATGCAGAACAGTGTCTCTGACCTGTGCTGGTATAAGTAGGTCAAAGTTCATTCTCAGTTCTCTGTTAAGCATCAGATGAGCTGGTGACACTTTTGTAGCTGCATGTGGAGTAATCTGATAACTCAGCAAAAAAAAGCATTCTGCCAGACCATTTGTTGAGGGATGGTATGGTGTTGACTTGATGTGTTGTATGCTATTTACTTGCAGAAATATAGCCATCTCCTGAGATATAAATTGGGGGCCATTATCTGAGACAAGCTGCAATGGTGGTCCAAACCGGCTAAACATCTCTCCCAACTTCTCAACTGTTTTCTCAGAAGTGGTGGATCTCATAATGGCAACCTCGGGCCATTTACTGTATGCATCAACATCAAGGAGCAACATTCTGTCCTCCAGAATTGGACTTCAGCAACATGTCTTGTGTTTTTTCAAATGCCTCCTAACATTTAGGGGTACACCTCCAATTTTGTTCATGACACAATAACCTGTGCAGCGGTTTCAGCAGTGATGCGATATTTGGAATGAACCGGCCGTAGTATTTGAGCAACCCTAAAAAGGATTGCATCCAAGGAGTTTTTGCTAAAAAAAGTTTTAGCGCATCAAAATAAAGCTGATGGAAACGCAAATTATCGCTAAAATTTCACAAGTGTCGACATAATATTTTTCTGTTTAACTCTAGCGCATAAACTCTATGTCGATACTTGAAATGTCGCGAAAATCTGGTTTGGAAACACTTTTGTCGAGAAAATTGGCATTAATGCAAAAATTTAGTGTCACATGACAGAATTTGCCCCATTAGCCTGTGTTAATCATGATGACAGTATACATCCTTGAAAGCCAATTTATTGTACGTGATTATGGATTTATCTTAACGGCATACCTGCACAGATCCGATGCTGCAAACATGTCACTTCCAGGAGTGCCAACACAAATATCTCGTATCATGCACATGGACAAGTGCACAGAGAACAAATGAATGGCCACTGTTTGTGATTAATTTAATCACATCCGTTTATTTATTAAAGTTGCTTTTCCACACCATTCAAAATAATAGATGGCAGTCATGGAATTAGACCAAAATACAAAATAATATATAATTTCTGACACAAAGATGTTTTAAATTAAAAATAAATACACAATACTAAGAGAAAAGCATCAGTGTGCTTTATTGAAACACTAAGATAGCCCAATTCTAATAAATTATTGTTTAGCTTACATTTGAAAAAATGCAAGCACATTTCCCTGTATTAAATTAAATAAATTACCAAGCGAAAAAAGCATTAAATAAAAAATAAAAAAAATAAAAAATTACCAAACGAATAGACCGATATACTTGCCTTTTCTTTTCACAAACTTAAATTAGCCTTACCCTGTTCTGTAGGCGACATTCTACACTTTTTCAAGACTATAAACTATCAGAACTATTTGTCCAATGAGTTCACTTTCAGAAAACGAGCTTTTGAACATTTTAAAATGTTTAAAAGATTTTAAATCTAACCCTCTTTACCTTGGATCGCATTTGCTGAGATTCTTCAGAAAATGTAAATTGCATTATGATATTAAATACATTTTAGATGACAATCAAGTTCAGTTGGTTGTTAAAAGTTGCTGGACAAATATGCGGGACATAATGCAGTTGTGATGGCAATGCTTTAGATTAGATGATTGTTCAAAATAGCCTATTGAATATCAGGAATGTATCATATATGTAAACCCTGTTATTACACCGCATCAATTTTTCTTTAATAGTTGTGCACACAGCATATAGACATCGATGGATGGTCCTTATACTAAGACTGAAAGTTTCCCCCACTACTTGGTGCAGGTTGCCAGCTTGAACAGGGCCATGACGATTCACTTTCGGGTCGGAACCGGTGGCAACCTACGATATGCACAACATCAGGACAAATATATCAGTCCTAACAGAAGGGCAACTGTCCCCTTTTGATTGCAATTCTTCATCTTCTGATTGCATTTATTTGTGAATTAAAATGACAGTAAGCTGTCTAATTTCAATGAATTGTCTCAATACTCTCCCCATTTTACCAAAATTTCGGGGAAAAAAATTAGGGACATCTGGGAGGCGAATTAGCGATAAACACACATTTCTGTATGGAAACGGCTTCACGGCAGATTTCTTTTGCGCTAAACCAAAACTTATGCAACAAAGTGTTTTTTTAGGCATGACATCATCATGCACACTATTTTTATTGCTAAAAGGCCATTTGAATGGAAACAGTAGAAGACGGCAAATTTGCAAAAAAATTTTTACACATTTTCACTTTGTCGATAACAAAATAGCGTGAAAAGTGGATGGAAACTAGGCTAGTGATTTCCTTCAGGCTGCCTAATTCCAGCTTGAAAACTTCAGTATGTCTCTGTAAGACAGCATCTAAGTCCATCTTTTTAGGTACCATCAAATGTATGGGCAGCCAATCCAGTTTAATCTGATCAAGCCATGAATGGCCCAGCAAGGAACTCACCCCTAACTACGTAGAGCGGCAGCTTTTTGGTGTGTCCATTTATTTTCGCTGTGACTTCAGTAAACCCTTTCACGGATACTGTTTCCCCTGTGTATGTTTTCAATTTTATGTCTGCAGGTTTGAGTGGCAGATGCTTTAGTGTTTGTCTGTACACTCTATCAGACACGAGACACTGATGCACCAGTGTCAATTTTCATGCTCACTGGCTGTCCCTCCAACAAGGCAGTGATGCTATACACTTTTGAACCTCCAGTGACGGTCAACACATGCAATGATAACTTTTCCTCAGAAGTGTCAGTGGACTCCACTTCCCTTTGTTCCACTACATGAATGTGTTTCTTTTTCTGTCCCTTGTTCACTGTTCTCTTGTTCACAGACTTTGAAATTTTCTCTTTGTTTTTTTTTATTTCTGCATGCCCACTCTATGTGTCCTTTTTTTCCACAACAGCGGCAATCCATATCTTTACACCAGCATGCAGAGGGGGAATGGCCAGCCTTACCGCAATGAAAACATGGGCCTTGGTTGTTTGCTGGTCTCTCAGCTTGTATTTTGTGCACTTTACTGTTTGCACTCAACTGTTGGGCTTCTTTTGCAGCCAGCTCCATTGAAACACTCAGTTCAATTGCTCTTTGTAAAGTCAAATTACTCTCTGTTAGCAGGCGTTTCTGTATGGCTTCACACCGAAGACCACACACCAATCTGTCCCTCAGCGTGTCATTCAGAGCATCATTAAACTCACAATGTTCAGCCAGTTTCTTCAGCACTGCAATAAAAATTGCACCGTGTAACACATTTTTTTATTTTTTATTTTATTTTTTGGTTCCTGGGTAGTAAGTGTTACTTCCTAATTGCTTATGCCTCAAAAGTATAGAAAATGGCTATTATTCCCCACAAACTTTGCTTTTGTGACCAGGACAGTGATATTTTGAAATGTACCTATTTTCCAGAACATTCCAGATAGATTCAGTGCTGAGTAAACTTGGAGTAACTTCTAGAACTTTCCAGTAATATAAATAGTAGTAAAAATACAGGAGCCTTAAGCCCACCAGTTCAGTTTAGTTCCAGCTGCCTAAGTGGATACATATCTGCATTTTTCTGAGATAGCATCAAGAGACTGCAAGCATCCGGCAGATGCATTTTGCTATGTCTGCGGCCAATTTATCAAGGGTGAAAAAGAACTCCGTGGAAGCATCTGCTAAGATGTGTGAGGCCTACAAGGCATACAGTTGTGCTCAAAAGTTTGCATACCCTGGCAGAAATTGTCTAAAATTCACCAAAATGATATTTTAACATTCTGAAGGTTGTAGTAACTTCACAGAGGATAGACAAACTTACTACAGGTGAGATTATTACAGTTTCATCAATTACATAAGTACAGTAATCAATTATTTTAGAAATATATTCACTAAAATTCACCAAAATATTTTCTCATTCTAAAGGTTGTAGTAACTTCACAGTGGATAGACAAACTTACTACAGGTGAGATTATTACAGTAAGATCAATTATATAAGTACAGTAATTAATTATTTTAGAAAGATATTCACTAAAATTCACCAAAATGATATTTTCTCATTCTAAAGGCTGTAGTAACTTCCCAGAGGATAGATGGACTTACTACAGGTGAGATTATTACAGTATGATCAATTATATAAGTACAGTAATCAATTATTTTAGAAATAAATCACTGAAATTCACCAAAACGATATTTTCTCATTCTAAAGGCTGTAGTAACTTCCCAGAGGATAGATTAACTTAGTACAGGTGAGATTATTACAGTATTATCAATTAAATAGGTACAGTAATCAATTATTTTAGAAAAAATCACTAAAATTCACCAAAATTATATTTTCTCATTCTAAAGGGTGTAGTAACTTCCCAGAGGATAGATGGACTTCATACAGGTGCGATTATTACAGTATTTATAACAATATGAGTACAATAATGAATTATTTTAGAAAAAAATAAATAGTTGTGCTTTTCCACCTCCACCCACATAATTATTGTGCTAGTGTCTTCTTTTCCCCTATGAATTTATACTCTGCCTGTTATTTAGCTTTTTGCTAGATCATCATGTGTTAGATCATCTGCTTTCTGTCTGTTCCTGCTACTTGTTCAGGGAGTTTTGTATGTTCCTTGTGTGTCTCCAGATGAAAAAGCCTTAATTTAGAGACACACAAGGAACATACAAAACTCCCTGAACAAGTTTTGTATGAAAAGTAGCATTGGTCTGCCTCCCTGCCTGTTGCGACTAATGCTACTTTACATTTTTCTTACCCTGATTTAATGAATTTGCCCTCTGATTGGACTTTCACTATAAATTCAGTTGTGTTCTCCCTGCTCTACCCATGAATGGCTAGGCAGTGAGAGCCTAGAAAGGAAGCATACAATGAAATTATTACTTCAAATGAAAGTAAAATTGATACACTTGATGCAAATGGTCCTTACTGAAACAACCATCGATTAAAACCATTGTATCCCTTAAAATCTCCAATGTCACTCAAAGCCAGTTAATTAGCAACAACTTATTCAGTTATTTACTGAAATAAAATGAAAAACACTGCAAATTGACTTGCCTGTCACATTCTTTAAAGAATATCCCAAATTAATTTAAAATAGTCTTACAGAAGGAATACAAATATAGAATAATAGCAATAAACTTTTTTGGTGGAAAATTTGTTATGAATTTGTTATAAATTTTGTTAATGGAAATGTAGTGAATATACCTAAGTTTAGAAAACATTTTATGACAGCATTAACATAACAACTTGAGGATCATTATATAAGAATTTTAGAAAAAATAAATACCACAGATGTCCTACTTAATTGTTACTGGGAATTATCACAGTAATATTATTGTCATGTTTTAATGTGTTTTAAACATTTTCCACCATGTTTATTAGTCTTGTCTCTTCATTGGTCTATGTTTATGAGTCTTGTTATCAGTTCTATTTTATCATTGGTTCTTGATTCATTGCTTTGTTATCATGTTCATTAGTTTAGTCTCATCATTGGTTGTCTCTGTCATGTGGTTACACATGTTCATGTATTTAAGCCCTCATGTTTGCCATTGTCTTTTGTCAAGTATTGTTTTGGTGTAACGATGTCAAGTCAAGTCATTTATGTTTGTTTCGTTTTGGATTTCACGTTGTTAATAAATACTGCACTTGGGTTCACTCTTCATCGTCATCGTCTGTTCACGTCTTCAGCCTGTCTGAATGTTACAGAATACTCTACCACAAAATGAATCCAGCAGTTCAGCTACTGTGTTTACGCCAGGGAAACCGTTCCATAGATGAATATGTGGAAGACTTCTGCGCTCTGGCCAGCAAGGTGGATTTGAATGAGATTGCCCTCAAGGACTTTTTTCGGGCAGGCTTGTATGAGCCTGTCTACTCCATGATGCCTGGCAGTCAGATAACTTTCAATCTGGCTCAATACATCAATTTTGCCCTGCAACTGAGCAGTTCATCTTTCACTGTAGGAGTGGCTGATGAGGAACAATAGTTTACTAGTGTAACCCCGGTTCTCTGAAACATTGAGTGGAGAGATCCACCTATGGGAAGGGCATCCGTACCTGACCCCTACAGAAGCATCCAATTGCACCAAGTCTGGCTAGACAGACAGAAGCGCGTGACCTATTCCTGGTAAGGACTCTAGGCATATAAGGACCAGCATGCGCTGCTGTTCCTCAGTAAGTATATTTGCTTCTCGTGCAGCAAGCGGGGCAAGCTTGGTGGATCTCTCCACTCAATGTTTCAGAGAACTGGGGTTACGCTAGTAACCTTTTGTTCTCTTTCATCATCTTGTGTTCGAGATCCACCTATGGGAGACATTGACAGCTCCCCGATTGCCCAATACACTCACAGTGAGGCCCTGCAAGCCAGTTAAGGGAATGGTCACATCAAAGAAGCGGTGCTTGACACGTCCCACAATCACACACCTGGCAACCCTGAAGCACACAAGTGAGAACTGTGCACAGGCAGAGCATGAATAACATGTTAGTGGCACAAACATAAAAATCAGCCCAGCAGCATATATACAGTGAAAATAGCACCCAGGCAGGAATGTAAATGAATGCTTGGTGACATGAATGTGCATGGCCAACCGGCCCATAACCCCTTTTTCTTACTCTTTATATATATATATAAAGCCTCATCCGTCCCAGAGCCAGCGTTACAAGCCTTGTCCATCCCGGAGCCAGCGTTGCAAGCCTCAGCCACCACGTCTGCCTCATCATGCCATGTTTCCACACCTGCCATTCCTACCTCGTCATGCCGTGCTGCCATGCCTGCCATTCCTACCTCATCATGCCATGTTGCCATGCCTGCTAATCCTACCTCGTCGTGCCATGTTGCCACATCTGCCTCATTATGCCACATTACCACGCCTGCTATGCCTAGTCAAGAGGCCCTGCCTTTCCATATTGCCATATCTCCATCCCATGAGCCCACCACGGTTCCATCCCCTAAGTCTCCCACGGCTCCGCCTTCCGATTTTACCACAGCTGTGCTCACGGCCGTCCGGAAGCGGAAGAGGAGAAGGAGGACTCCTACTCCCCAGGCACTGCCTGTGTTCATGGCCACGGAGACCGTTCCCATCACTGCCTGTGCTCATGACCACGGAGGTCATTCCCCTGTCACTGCCAGTGTTCACGGCAACGGAGGTTGTTCCTCTGTCACTGCCAGTTTGCACGAACACAGAGATCGTTCCCCTGTCCCTTTCTGTACTCACAGTCACAAAGGCTGTTCCCCCATCAATGCCAGTGCCCATGACCACGGAGGTCGTTCCCTCATCACTGTCTGTGCTCACAGCCACTAAGACTGTTCCCCTGTCATGGCCAGTGCCCGAGCCTTCCACGGCTCTGCCCTCTGAGCCGCTCCCTCCGGAACCCTGTCCAGTGGCCACAGCCCAGAATTTGTCCCCTCTGCCCCGTGGCCACCTTCCAGGCCTCCTGACCCTGTCCCTGTCCTGTGGCCATCTCCCAGGCCTCCTGTCCCTGCCCTGTGGTCACCCCCCAAACTGCCAGACCCCGCTCCCTTCCTGGAGCTGCTACCAAACCCACCACCGGCTCTGCCCTGGTCTCCTGCTCCACGCCCTCTCTCGCCAGGCCATGCCTCAAGGACCTCACCCCCCAGCTCCCAATTGAACTCTGTTAGTTTATGTTTGGGCATCGGGACCCGCCCCTTGTGGGGGGGATATGTCATGTTTTAATATGTTTTTGTTCATATTTTGTGTTCATGTCTTTTATTTTTAAAATTTAGTTTCTTGTTCCTGTTTCCTCTTTCTTGTCATGTGATTTCCTGTTCCTGCCATGTTTCATGCGTTTTGTTCTTATTGGTTCTTTGTAATGTGACTGTCATGTGACCCTTTTGTTCCACTATGTTTATTAGTCCTGTCTCTTCATTGGTCTATGTTTATGAGTCTTGTTATCAGTTCTGTTTTATCATTGGTTCTTGTTTCATTGCTATGTTATCATGTTCATTAGTTTAGTCTCGTCATTGGTTGTCTCTGTCGTGTGGTTACCCATGTTCATGTATTTAGGCCCTCATATTTGCCATTGTCTTTTGTCGAGTATTCTTTTGGTGTAACGTTATCAAGTTGCTTATGTTTGTTTCATTTTGGATTTCACGTTGTTAATAAATACTGCACTTGGGTTCACTCGTCATCATCAGTTCCTGTCTTCAGCCTGTCTCAACGTTACAATTACTTTTTATATCAGGTCTTATCTCACTTCATATAAGATTAAATATCTGACAAAAACATCCAGTTGGAGAAATACTCATACAAACACAGTTTCCTTGCATTAAGTTTGCAGTCAAAACTTCAACTGGATGTTGCATTGAAAATGGAACTGGATGACTTTGTCTTGTATTGTAAAAAAACAACTGCAGCTGAATATCACAAACATAAAAAAGCTGGTGGTGGACTTTGATGGAACACCTGAGTCTGACTATCATTGAGGCACAGGATGCAACTGCACATCAGAACAGATGACTAAAGGAAATTATCAGAAAGGACAGCTATACTAGACTTGATATACATTTACTGAAGTCAGATGTTAAAGCATCCACTCCACAACAGCAATTTTATGAGCACCGTGATCTAGGAAGTGATAGTGGAGATATCTCTTGCCGTCAGCAATCAGACTTTATTATGCCATATCTCCTGTTAAGCCTATATAACAGGAAGCAGATTCAGTATTAAAAGAAATGTATTGAATTGTTTCTAAAATAATTGATTTCTGTATTCATATAATAGAACATACTGTAATAATCTCACCTATTGTAAGTCTGTATAATCTCTGAAAGGTTACTACAACATTTAAAATGAGAAAATATCATTTTGGTGAATTTATGTGAATATTTATCTAAAATAATTGATTACTGTACTTATATAATTGATGATACTGTAATAATCACACCTGTAGTAAGTCCATCTATCCTCTGGGAAGTTACTACAGCCTTTAGAATGAGAAAATATCATTTTGGTGAATTTTAGTAAATATTTTTCTAAAATAATTGAATACTGTACTTATATAATTGATGATACTGTAATAATCGCACCTGTAGTAAGTCCATCTATCCTCAGGGACGTTACTACAGCCTTTAGAATGTTAAAATATAATTTTGGTGAATTTTAGTGATTTTTTCTAAAATAATTGATTACTGTACTTATATAATTGATGATACTGTAATAATCTCACCTGTAGTAAGTCCATCTATCCTCAGGGAAGTTACTACAGCCTTTAGAATGAGAAAATATAATTTTGGTGAATTTTAGTGAATATCTTTCTTAAATAATTAATTACTGTACTTATATAATTTATCATACTGTAATAATCTCACCTGTAGTAAGTCCGTCTATCCACTGAAAAGTAACTACACCCTTTAGAATGTTAAAATATCATTTTGGTGAATTTTAGTGAATATTTTTCTAAAATAATTAATTACTGTACTTATATAATTGATCTTACTGTAATAATCTCACCTGTAGTAAATCCATCTATCCTCTAGGAAGTTACTACAAACTTCAGAATGAGAAAATATAATTTTGGTGAATTTATGTGAATATTTATCTAAAATAATTGAATACTGTACTTATATAATTGATGATACTGTAATAATCACACCTGTAGTAAGTCCATCTATCCTCTGGGAAGTTACTACAATCTTTGGAATGAGAAAACAATTTTGGTGAATTTTAGTGAATATATTTCTAAAATAATTAATTGCTGTACTTATGTAATTGATCATACTGTAATAATTTCACTTGTAGTAAGTCAGTCTATCCTCTGTGAAGTTACTACACCCTTTAGTATGTTAAAATATCATTTTGGTGAATTTCTGTGAATATTTTTCTAAAAAAATTAATTACTGTACTTTTATAATTGATAATACTGTAATAATTTCACCTGTAGTAAGTCAGTCTATCCTCTGTGAAGTTACTACATCCTTTAGAATGTTAAAATATCATTTTGGTGAATTTTTGTGAATATGTTTCTAAAATAATTAATTACTGTACTTTTATAATTGATCATACTGTAATAATCTCACCTGTAGTAAGTCCGTCTTTCCTCTGCAAAGTTATTACAGCCTTTAGAATGAGAAAATATCATTTTGGTGAATTTTAGTGAATATTTTTCTAAAAAAATTAATTACTGTACTTATATAATTGATCATACTGTTATAATCTCTCCTGTAGTAAGTCCATCAATCCTCTAGGAAGTTACTGCACCCTTTAGAATGTTAAAATATCATTTTGGTGAATTTTTGTAAATATTTTTCTAAAATAATTGAATACTGTACTTATGTAATTGATGATACTGTAGTAATCTCACCTGTAGTAAACGATGAGGCCTTGTGCAACTTCTACACTTTCATCCAAACAGGTGTGTATGGAATTTAGGGCTGCAACTAACAATTATTTTGATAATCGATTAATATAACAATTATTAGAACGATTATTCGACTATTCGGCAATTATTGCAACGATTAATCATTAGCTCTTAACTGACTATTCAGCTTGTGCCCGACTTAAAAGTTTGTATTAAACGTGCTTTCTAACAATAAAGAGGACAAAATCATCTTTTAAAAATACCTCTAAATGACATTCACTGAATTTTAAGCAGGAAAAATACTTTTTATTAAGTTTAATTCAGTAAAGAAATTCACTGCAAAAATCCTATTATCAAGTGTTTTTGTCTTGTTTTCCATTTGAAATTGTCTAAAAATACTTAAAACCAGATACATTTACTTGAGAAGCAACATATAAGATATTTAGACTTGCTTTAAGATGAATGCATCTTAAATATAAGTGTATTTTGTATATAAGTGTATTTTGTCACTTGGTTATACTTCTGCGAAATATACTTATATTCAAGATCTATTCTCTAAAAGCAAGTCTAAATATTTTGTATGCTGTTTCTCAGGTGAATGCATCCTTTTTAAAGGATTTTTTAATATTATATTCAACATTCTCAGATAAAACATTTTTCTTCTGCAGTATAGCTGCTAAAGAAAATGTATGTTGTTTTAAAGGAGTTTTAGATATTTATATTGGAAAACAAGCCAAAACAAAAACAAATCAAGAACGTATTTTGTTGCAGTGTATAATGGGGCAAAGACTACCCTCTCTCACCTTTCTGTTCAATTCAATCTGTCTTTAACTCACAAAAAAAAACCTCTCTCTTATTAATAAAGCTGCGTATTGCCAATTTTTAAGTAATGCACAGTGACACATATATTATGATTCAATAAGTCGCGAGCCATCACGTTATAATCTAGCTGCAGCAAGCACGCATGAGGGAGACGAGCGTCCCCGTGACAGAGTGTGCATCAGCTGGGTGCAGTTTCAATCTCTCCCTCTTAGATCGGGATATTTGCAGAGCTCACAGAAGAGGCACTGACCGCACAGAGAAATGCCAGTTTCTGAGTTTGTAGTTATTTACATGACCAGCTTCCGTATTATTTGAACTTTAATAAAGCTGTAACCCATTAACTGCATTTAAGATGTAATGTCTCCGGCTCCGCTTATTCCACAACGAGAGTGCTTCTGTATTTACTTATTTGGTATTTTTTTTATAATTCTCTCATACTTTGTGATCTACATAATCTTAAACAGTTTGGAGTGCATCTGTGAGCTGTGTAATTCTTCCTCTCCTCAGTCAGGCGCGAACTGCAGTGCTGCTCTCACGCGTCATCATTAGAGTTTATTGTGATCTCGTGTTTCGTTAAATGACATTAAATGACTATTCAATAACTCGCCAATTTTTTATTGTCGACGTTGTTGATAACGTCGACTAATCATTTAAGCCCTAATGGAATTGAAGTGGGCACAGCCAAGGAGAATCCAAGTGTCAAGGACACCAGAGTGAGAATTCATAAAACTGAGGATTGTTTCAGCATCTGAAGATTCTTCATGGTTTGTTGCCAGGGCATTCATTGCATTTAAAATGTAGCAAACCTGGATGGTTATATGTTTTATACAGTTCATATTATGGACTCGAGGAACATTTAAAGTGCATTGAGACTGTGCAGCCTCAGGTACTCTTTTTTTTATTTTTTATTATTATTTGGGCAGTGGTGACATTGTAATTGTTTCTGACTCACTGCGAAGTGTGGATTCTCCTGTCACTTTCCTGGCCCCTGTTGAAATCAGGCAGCTACTAGATAAATGAAGCTCTATCATCGTTTAGGTAAAGCATCTGGAGTCTCCGAAAGTACCGTTCAGTGTTTAGTTGGTGTAATGGAGGAACTTGTAAGCGACGTTCATGCTCAAGCACAAGATGCTGTTACATGTCAACAAACTTTGAATGTGTCAGCTGTCTCAATTACATCCTGGGTTGGAATGTATGTTTTCTGTTCCGTTTCAATCAGATAATATTATTGTGAAGGATGAACATTCTTTTTGTAATGTGTTATGAGGAGCATATGAATGCATTCTGCATTGAGGAGATTATTTTTTTCACTGTCATTTGTGTGACTGATTTGGTATTTTATAGACCTAATGACAGGCATTTTTCTCATGAAAATGATGAGAGAACACGTTGTGCCTTACTGCAGTTTCGATTCAGACTGCAATTAACAGCAAATCTGAAGTCTGAAATGTTTTTAAATGTGTAAGTTTGTCTGAAATGTTGAATATGATTGTTAAATGTGGTGTACCTGAATAAAAGAAAAAAGTATTTTTGTAACATTTTCTACCATTTGTCTTTTTTAGGGAAGGGACCAACTTCAGAGTTATTGGAATTAACACCCAAAAGTACTGTTATTAATCAGTATTTCAACACTTAACTTTCTTGTATTTACACTACACTGGTGTTGGTGTAAAAAAACAGTGTCACACTTTAACACTGTACTTTAACAACAGTTTAGTGTGAAAACAACAACGTCAAGTGTTAAACAGTGTTAACTTTTAACAATATAGAGTGTTGATTCAACACAAAATTAGTGTTAAGAAAATGACACTTTCAAAGGTGTAACTTTATCACTGCATAGTGTGGACACATATAGACACTTTGCCAAAGTTAAATTTGACACTGTGGGTATTACTTTAAAGGTGGAGTGTGTAATTTTTGCGCTACTAGTGGCACCAAACGGAATTACAAATATAAATTATGTTTTCAAACAACCTTTGCCAACACCCCTGTAGCGAATTTGGTAGTGTAAATGTACATGGGATGGGTTAAAGTGCCCGCGTACCTCCACCATTATAGTATGTAGGGAAACAGTATGTGTGAGCTAGGAATTAAATTAAACTGTCCTTATTCTTCATTATTATGTAAGGAAATTTATAATGGAATTAGTCGCGTTCGACAACCATTATAAATTAGATAAATGACAAATAACTAGATTATTTGTCTGAATAAAATTCTCCACCATTAAAATCGTAATACAACTTCTCATTGTATCTGCTCACAATTTCTATTGTAAGGAATTAGCTTTAATAAGGGAATTATGATGAATTCACTTATTGGAGTAATATTATTCTCATGGCTTATTGAAAATAATATTACACATATTTAGGTACAGCTTTGAAGCGAAATCTTTTAAAAACAGGGATGAGATTATTGATAAAAATATACCACAGTCAAATTATCTTTAAAATGGAAATATGAATAATTAATCATAATTCGTTATAATTAATTATAAACATTTGGATCAGTTAATAGAATTAACTTGATGTAGCTGAATTAACATTACAATCAATTAATCTGTTCGTCCAGCGAACACTCAGTATTGATCGTCTATCAAGTCTCAGAAAGGATATTTTTCATGGCCACAGAATAATAACTCTTTCTTAGCATGTAACTGTGATCAAATCGTTAAATTGATGTTGATTTGCAAGCAGACCAGAATCAACTCGCAAGAATGTACACAAAAGCTTTATTTAACTAAATTACAAACACATAACTAATCTAAACAAACACATACACGCAAATCACGCATACATGGGAAATGGAAAAGTGAAAGTGAATAAAACCAGAACAGAACAGGGGAATGAAGCTATGAAAAGTGTTATTTAACCATCTGAAAGAGCCATCAGTTTCTTACTTCAAAGCACCTTTGTTAACAAAGGGGTTCACAGCTTATACTAAACCTCTGTTTAGTTAGTTAATTGTATGATACTTGCAATGCCTTGGCTGTTGAGAGAGAGCCCGGATGCAGTCTCAGGAGAAAGTCTTGATGGTTCCTTGAGTCGATGGTGTTGAAATTGCAATCAATTTCTTCCGTGTTGAATGAAGAAATGATGATGAACTTGCGGTGTTTGACTCCGTTATGGTCAAGGAAGTTACGCATGGCTTGATGTGTTAAGGCCTGCTGGCCCGCGACCTCACGGTCGGACCGGGTGTTTCCGGTCCCACACGAGCAGCAACCATGAGCAGAAGGGAGAAAGAGAAGAAGGAAGAGAGAGAGAGGTCACTCCGACAGTGCCCTTAAACTCCTAAGGGAGGTCACTTCTCTTGAGTTTGGCTTGACCAATGAGAAAGGTGGAATTTTTCAGTGGGAAAAGTTCCTTTGTTTGGAAGCTGACTCATTTGCATGATTGGAGTAAGCTAGCATTTTGTGCCCCTTTATGCTCTGATTAATATAACAAGCATACAATGCATGCTATAAGGGGGTGCTATACTCCAATGTTTAGGGCAGGGTTCCCCAATTAGTTGTCACCAAGGGCCATATTCTGTCAACAATACAAAGCCAAGGGCCACCGCCCTCGATGTTATGAAAAAGTGTTTGTGCTGCTGCTAATATTACTATTATTATTATTATTACTATTGTTGTTTTGATTGTTTTTGTTAAGAGTCGTGACATAAATATCCTGGTTTTTAATTTTTTTTATTTTTTTTTTATATATATGTTCTTTTTCTCAGTATTAGTAGCCTGTTTTATTTATTCAAACAATTATGAACATTTTGTTTGTATACAGAAAAACAAAACTACACAACTTTGCCTGTTGAAAAAAATTAAAATAATAAAAATTGAATGAAATAATGAAAAACAAAAAACTTTAATGAACAATCTGGATCTCCATGTTCTCCATGGAACCGTTCCTGCTCATCTCCAAACAGGACCTACTCCCTGCACTTTCCCTAATTGCAAATTCAGTTATTAGACCTGTTAGCATTAATATTGTTATGTTCTTCCTTTGATTAATGGGGGTCAAACTGTACCTGTATTAATTGACATATACTCCCCATTCAATTAGAGAAGTGACAGCGACGGGCTGAAGCAACCTCTGATGTTGGGACTTTACTCTGCTGTAGCAATCCTGAGACACTGACAAGATGTTCACTATCCTGGTTCTTGATGATATTCATTATAAAACGATGACTCACAGATGTAGGTGCAGCTGGCACCCCCGAAAATTATATAATTGAACCGTTTGTACGGCACACACCTGGTCTGTTTTTGAAAGGCTGCTTATGGTGTTTTGTCTTAATATACATTATTTAATGTATATAATATTCTCCTGGCATTAAAAATAGTAGAGAGGTTCGGCAATTCGTTTGCACTAAGTTCGTAGTAAAAACATCCCATCAAAATAATCTTTACATGCAATATTTTACTGTACACAAACGAACTTCAGAACCACACTGCTACTTTTATTGTGAGGAAAATATAACAAAGTATTGCAGTAATTTCAAAAAAAGTAAAGACCACGAGCCAGTGAATTCTTATTTTTAATATTAGGCCTATGCATTGTATTTTATACTGTACTATACATGTTATTCTTAATGTGCACTATTGTGCATGTGTATTTGTATCACAGAACCTTGTGTTATATTATCCAGGCATTATTCCAGATATTATAAAAAGAGTAGTTGGGTTCGGGTGTCCATTTACTCGTTGCAAAATACATGTTCAATTATAAACAGGATGATATTTATGCAACATGTGTCAACACCATGGAAAGAACATAATGAAACAGTTATGCCAAAATAGGTAAATAAATGCCTTAACAGCATTCATCTAGCATTCACGGCAGGGCAGGAGACTGAGAAAATGTTTGTAGAACAGCAACAATGCCGCCTACTACACTAGGGTGAAATTGTATTTGGTTTTTATTTTTCACGGACTCTGTGTGTGTTTCGTCGGAGGTTCGTCTCGCAAAATCGTCACAGATTTGGTGTGATCAGGCCTTTGGCGCGGGCCAAACAGTTGTCTCTCATGGGCTGCCTATTGAGGAGCCCTGGTTTAGGGCATCACACAAGGATTAATTTAATAGGAAGCATGATACCAATAATTTTACATTATCTAGTGGTTCTGTCATAAAGCATGCACAAAACGGTATACAATACAAAAGACACTATACGAGACAGTAATAATCATACACACAATGTCTTGAGGATATGCATGTTCATTTATAGAACAGTTTGTCTATAAATTAATGAAGAAAAGTCTATTTTATGGGCTTTGTGTGTCTTTCCTATGGGGGAATGGAGTGAGTTACTTCTTCCCACATTCCTTTGCTTTGCATGTGGCTACCTTGCATTAATGCCTCTGAGGTCCACTAGTTGCTGGACCAGTGTCAGCAAAGGGGGAGTAAGAGCTGATAATGATTAGTGGGAGAGCAGACATCTCGGAGTCTGCTTGGGCCTACTTGGACCTTTGCTTGTTATGGTCTTGAGACGTCTGTTGGATTATTCATTAAATAATGAATAATTGTGTGTCTGATTGGTCCAGATGCTATACCCCTCAGACTCATCACACCCTTTCCCACTCTCTGATTCCCTATGAGGAAATAGGCCATTCTAAATAAAAGATGATAAATGTTAAACGTCGTAATAAACAAGACCACTATAACATAAACACACTGGACAGAAAGCATTGCAGAGGAATCGGCTTGTCCGATAACATCGCCGGTGTTACGGTGAAACTGGTTTTCATGTTAAAGTTAATGTAAGCGATTCCTGAGAAACTGCTGATATTTGAACTCAACAGCCAAACAAACACACCCCTCCCTTCAGTGCTCCTTCAGAAGCTCGTGCCCCCCAAATTGATGCACGCCCATTGCCAAAACTGTGTGATTGCAACAGTGTTGTGTGGATCGGTCCGATCCACTTTGTTTATTTTCACATTTACAGAGCCAGGGCTGTGTACAAACACCAGATTTTTTTTTTTCAGAGCACACACAACAGACAGCTAGCGGACCGTGAAGAGATAGTCACGGAATTTGACAAAAAGTGTATTGGATTAAAATTACACACTCCACATTTAACACTGGCAATTTTGCTGTGCAGGCTGAAATGACCAGCTTAGACCAGCATGAATTTCCATGCTGGTTCAGGTGGGTTTGTGTGCTGGTCTAGCTGGTCTATACAGCTATTCTATTCATTAGCAAAACCAATTTGTTTAAGCTGGTCATCCAGCAATGTCTTTCTAGAGAAATTAATGGAGTAAGCCTGATAATAATAATCATAATTCCTTACATTTATATAGCACTTTTCTAAGCACACAAAGCACTTTACATAGTATGGGGGAATCTCCTCAACCACCACCAGTGTGCAGCATCCACCTGGATGATGCAACAGCAGCTATAGTGCACTCACCAGCTACTGATGGAGAGGAGAGTAGAGTGATGTTGTCAATTCAGGGATGGGGATTATTAGGAGGCCATGATAGATAATGGGAATTTGGCCTTATTACTCTTTACAAGAAGTGCCCAAGGATTTTTAATGTCCACTGAGAGTAAGGACCTCACTTTAACATCTCATCCAAAGGACAGTGCCTTTTTACAGTATAGTGTCCTCATTACTATATTAGGGCATTAGGACCCACACAGACCACAGGGTAAGCACCCCCTGCTGGCCTCTCTAATACCTCTTCCAGCAGCAACCTTAGTTTTCCCCAGGAGGTCTCCCATCCAGGTACTGGCCAGGCTCAACCCTGCTTAGCTTTAGTTTAACTAGGCTAGAGCTGCAGGGTGATATGGCTGCTGGACAAAGAACATGAGAGAAAAATATCTAGTAGGGTCTAGCCCCTTACAAAAAGTACTGTGGGAGTACCATGTGATGGTATTTTATACTGTACCATTGAGCTTTGATTAATACCATGGTACTGAACAATTACCATAATTAGGTGTCATTGCATTCACCACTCCAACTTGGTACTCCAAGGTACTTCAAATAATTTCATGGTACTACCATGGCACATGCCCAAAAACATGATATTACCATAGTACCATATCCACAAAAAAAAAAAAAAAAACATTCCAATACCATGATATGTTTTGTTAGTGGCATTTTATAGACAGCCCATAGTAAGACTGACTCTGTCCTTATTATTTTGTTTTTTGTTTGCTTGTTGGCCAGTTAGTTTTTACCTCAAATGAGAACATTGATTTACGCTTATTTTTGTACAGTTTGAAAGGAACACATACAGATGGATTGTCATATGCAGTGTAATTTTCTATCTGCGATTTGCTTTAAAAACACAGTATGAAAAAGTCAATATGGTAAATTGCAGTGCTTTGTGTTGTATGTGTCCACAACTGCCTATCTGACAGCCTCTGAAATGGCCCTTTTGTCTCTCCTCCTCTTCATGTCTCTCTGTTCTCTGTTTGTCTCAGTTTTTCCCTTCATTCTCTCAAACTTTGCCAAATGTGATAAAAGGTGAAAACTTCTGAGACAGCAGTAAGGCCTGTGACAGGGTTATAAAGTTATAAAATGCTGGTGCTGGAATAGACTTTGATGATAAAACACCACTTTCACTTTTGTGAGGTTTAAGCACGAGCCATTGTGAATGAGATTTTCTCATACACTCACGAACACGCAAAGGAGAGCTATTGCGAAAGTCACTGTAAAATAACTTGTATTTCGGCTTGTTTCTCATCAACAGCATGATTGTATGCCTTCAAAAGACATAATACACAAGTGTCATAAAAGTACACACTTTTGTGACACTTTTGAATCCTTTATTTCAATGAATGTTCCGGGTTCAATACAAGTTAAGCTCAATCATCAGCGTGTGTGGCATAATGTTCAAATTAATGTTGAACTCATCCCTCCTTTTCTTTAAAAAAGCAAAAATCTTGGTTCCAGTGAGGCACTTACAATGGAAGTGAATGGGGCAAATCCGTAAACATTAAAATACTCACTATTTCAAAAGTATAGGCAGACGTAAACAATTTGTGTTTTAACTTGGTGTTAGTGTAATAAAATCACTTACTAACATTTTCTGTGTAAAGTAATAGCCAATTTTACAACATTATTGCCATGACGATATGATGTCTACAAACCCTAAAACAATTAAAACCTAAATTATCATTTAAACAACTTTACATTGCAAATAATACATGAGTTTTATCAGAAGAATTAATGTAAGTGCTTTTATAAAATTATAAGTTTCACATTTCTGCCTTTAAACCCTCCAAAAATTGGCCCCATTCACTTCCATTGTATGTGGCTCACTGTAACTTTGATTTTTGCTTTTCTTTTAAAGAAAAGGAGGGATGAGTCAAAATTAAAATTATGCCCCAAATGCTATTGATTGAGCTTAGGTTGTATTGAACCAGGAATATTCTTTTAAGCTTTAAAGTGAGTCACTATCAACAGGGTTGGGGAGTAACGGAATACATGTAAGGGGATTACGTATTTAAAATACAAAATATAAGTAAATGTATTCCACTACAGTTACAATTTAAATCATTGGAGTTTAGAATACAGTTACATTCAAAAACTACTTTGATTACTGAAGAGATTACTTTGCATTTTATTGTCATTTGTTTCGTTTAATATTTAGTCCTTTCAGATGGAAAACATTTATACATATAAATGATGTGATCCAAAGTGCATTTGAACAGCAGTGAAACACTTTCTTATGATGTGTTACATTCATACGAGGAGACAGAGAAATACGTTTGAAGTAAAGTTGGAGCAGAAGAAATAGAAATAAACCTTGTGTAAATTGTGTAAATTGTTATGCTAAGCTAAAATGCTATTTCCAGCCATTTTACATGCACGTAACCAGGCACGATCATATTTTGTTTATCAAGAAAATTCACGTTGGATCATATTTTATTTTTTTTTTTCTAGTAAGACCTTTGATATTAGTGCAAAAATCATATTCTTGATAATAATTTTTTTATTGTTTTCCTCTAAAAATATCTAAAAATCCTTAAAACAAGATCAGTTTGATTTATCTTGTTTTAGAAACAACACTGCATAAGATATTTAGGTTTTTCAGAGAATGTATTTTTAACATGTGTATTTTGTCTTACTGTACTGGCAGAGTTTTTATAGTCAAAACAAGTGAAAAAATCTACCAGTCTTGAAGAAGTAATCCAAAGTATTTAGATTTCATTACTGACCTTGAGTAATCTAACAAAATACATTACAAATTACATTTTACAGCATGTATTCTGTAATCTGTAGTGGAATACATTTCAAAAGTAACCCTCCCAACCCTGACTATCAACTGCTATTGTGAATGGGACATCCTTTAAAATACCTCCTTTTGTATTCCACATAAGGAAGACAGTAATATGGGTTTGGAATGAATTTTCATTTTTGGGTGAACTATTCCGTTAACTCCAGTAGGGTGGGGTTAGTGGTTAGAAAGTGGTTGGAGGAAGCCAGCTTTGCTCTTTGTTCTGCTTTTACTGCCAACCTCCAGACCGAGTTCTCAGACATTGGCATCTCTGCTACACTAGACTAATTAGAGAATATGGAAGTTCAGGGCCTGTGAAAGTTTAATTGGAAAATATGATAAATGGCTTTGTAAACGGATGAAAAACTAAATAAAGAAATGAGCAGTCTATTGCACCCTGAATTACACCCTAAAAACACCACTTATTAACAAATTATTTAAGAACCACATTCTCCACAGGTGTATCTGGGCATTTTATTTTATTTTTTTAGTGTGCTGCTATGCAGTGATGTTCTGTGTAATTTGCTAAGTGGGCACTGAAATGCCTAAAGGAAAAGTGTACCCAAAAATTTAATTTCTGTCATAACTCTTCTAAAAAAAAAAAAAAAAGACCAGCATTACTGGTCCCCATGAGATTCTGGTGTGCTGGTGTCTGCACTGTGTTTTTAAACTTTTATTCTTGACCAGCTTTATCCAAAAGACAATGATGGTCAACCACCTTCACCAGCTAGGTTTTGCTGGTGAAAAGCATGGCTAAGCTGGATCAACAGCTAGAACAGCTCTAACCAGCATAAATTAACCAAGACCAGCACCATTGAAATCAATAAACCTTATTCAGAGTAGTGCCATATTTAATTTTTAAAGGGGATTGAAAACAAGACTGTGAGGGATAAACTTAGTCTCTTTAATATGTTCTACTATTAGTTGAATTGGTAAAAAACATTGAAAAAGAGACAAGTTGTGAAAATTAGATGTGATCGAGGATCTTTATAAAGTGCATGCCATTGTACAAACTGCCACTGTACAAACTTGTACAAATTGTATAAAGTCTATCACTCACGGCCTCGGTTTTCATAAAATTCAATGTGCGTCTACCCTGACTAAGGTCTTTTTGTTTTTTTGACATAGTGTAATCTCTAGAGTGCAAGCACCCTAATAGTTAGGGTAAGGGTTGTAGAATGCATCAATATATATTGGCTTAAAATTGTCAAAATGGAAAATAACCACTTTAAATGTATTTTACTTAATTCTATGTAATATCTTTCAACTGCACTTAAGGTGGTCTGAAATAGACCTGTAAGCAGAGAATTAGAGAGAGAGCAAGACAGCTGTTGAGAGAAGCATATCGATTGACATAACGATTTTTTAATTGCCTCAGGAAACAAAGCAGTGCCTTTAATTACAATGGTCTCTGAAAGACTGATTGTCTTTCTGCAATACTACACAAAAGCTCCATCTTCCCTCCACTGAAGCATGGCCAGAGTGGACCTACATGCAAAATGTTTTTCTTAAGGTCTCAGGCCTAAAGGAAGAATATATTGATCCTGCAAAAATAAATGGTAGCGCTGTTAATGTTCAAAAGTGTTTGTTATTGTGCTGCTTTCAACAAAACTTATTATGCGCATTTCCTGTGCTTGTTTGTTGGTGTAAGAGGAGAATATATTGTGTGAGCACCATTATAGTGCATTTTATCCCATTTTTACAATATATTCATGTAGCATCAGGGCTCCCTAAATGACAGAAACAGAGAGAAAAAAATAATGCAGCCTCAGAAAGGACGAGGAGAGTGTGCGTGCTATTGTTTTAAGAGCTTATTTGCTGTTTTCTCTCAGAGCAATGCCGTATTAAAAGATAAGGTACACATACATGGTGTAATCTCGATGTAATCCACTGCAAGAGACTTGAGTAAGAAATCTCAAGATATAAATAAACCAAAAGAGAGCTAGGTTTTCATCTTTTTAAAGAAAATGTGAGCAGTGCTTGCCTGTTCTAAAATTGCTGCAACGACGCGAGGGCATTGTGTGTGGTGGCTGTGCTGTTGCTAAGATGTAGGGAGTGTTTTCTAGCATGTTACTACAAAAAGTTGCAAGGGTGTTCAAGACATATTCACCTGCAGACTCGTAAAAACAACAGTTTTAGGGCGCAGTAGCGGAGTAAGGGCGATTTGTAACCACCATCACAGTTTTCGGAAAAAGGCGTTTGTGGCAGAAGTTAACAGATAGGTCAATTTGTTTACTCGCTAACCTCTTTGAATTTTTTTCTGTTATTGTTGTAAATAGTGATGGGAAAATAATGGTTTATGAAGCAACTAGGCTTTCAGTAAAAATGTATCGAAATTGTGTTAATCTCTTAAAGCTTCTGTTTTAATTTACTGCCATCTGTAAATTAAGCACACCTAGTAAGCCGATGCTGCTGACATGATATATGGATTTGAAAAAAATAAAATCAGGGATGAAAAAAGCTGAGAAAGTCATAGCAGGTGTTTCAAATGTATATTTTCAGTTGATTTGTTTGTTGCATTTAAAGCTTTTTTAAGTGTTTAAGCTTAAAGGAACCCTTTCAAGTGATTTTAATAAGACACATTTATAAAAGTTTACCAAACAATTTGGCAAATTAGCTTCAGAAAGTAGTTTGCATCCCTGTAAAATTTATTATCAATGTTATTATGTCATTTTGTTTTGTTTACTAAAGTAATTGCTTATTGTTGTAATGACTGCATATTGTTTTGTGTTACTATAGTCACAAGAAAATGTATGTGAACCCTTTGGAACCCTACCTGCATTTATGTATAAATTTGTCTTAAAATCTGGTTTGATCTTCATCTAAGTTACAATCATTAAAAAAACAATCTGTTTTAACTAATAACACAGAGATTATAGTATTGTTCTTGTGAATATGGAATACATCATTTAAACATTCACAGTGTAGGTTGGAAAATGTATGTGAACCCCTTGGCTAATGACGTCAAGAAAAGCTAATTAGAGTCAGAAGTTGGTAAACCTGGCATCCAATTAATGAAACGAGATTAGATGTGTGGGTTAGAGCTACTTTGACTTATAAAAAGCACTCAAACATTTTGAGTTTGTTATTCACAAGAAGCATTCACACCAGACATCCTAAGAATATGGCTGAGTTCAAGCAGTTCTGTAAGGAAGAATGGTCCAAAATTTGCTTGGTTGAGATTATTGCTGTCAAAGGAGGATTGACCAGTTATTAAATCCAAGGGTTCACTTACTTTTTCCACAACACCGTGAATGTAATGTTATATGTTCAATAAAGACATGAACGATTATTACTGTTTGTGTTTTTAGCTTAAGTACATTGTGCTTGTCTATACTTGTGACTTTGATGAAGATGAGATCAATTTTTTTGACCAATTAATGCAGAAAACCAGCTAATTCCAAAGGGTTCACATACTTTTTCTTGCCACTGTATAATGCATTTTAATTATACATGTTGCCTGCATTGCAGGGAGCAAATAAATTAGAATATTACTGTATGCTTCCTCTTGAGTTGCTTAAATAATAATACATCAATATTTTGGCATACTTTTGATGTTCCGTGCTGAAAAAGAAATGATCAAATTAATTAATAACTGCTTGCTTGGCAAACACTAAATGGGTGTCATTTTAAAGACGTTACAATGCATATAGGCAATATAACCAACTCTTACCAGGTGCTTTTAATTTGCTAACAAATTAGAAGTGTTCTATTTCCATAACATATGAAATATGATTATTTACTGTACACAATACTGTCAAACATACGATCAAATCATTGTGCAGATCGGAAAGTTTGCAAGTACAATTCAACAAGTATTGTTTCACTCACATATCAAATTAATATGGGAGTGGTGGTGGCGTGGCGTGGCGTGGTGGGCTAAAGCACATAACTGATAAAGGTTGCTGGTTCAATCCCCACAGCCATCACCATTGTGTCCTTGAGCAAGGCATTTAACTCTAGGTTGCTCCAGGGGGACTGTCCCTGTAATAAGTGCACTGTAAGTCGTTGTGGATAAAATCATCTGCCAAATGCATAAATGTAATATCAAGTAACATAAAAACAGCAGATGCTCCCGAGTCCAAATACAATGTGATATGATGCATAGGTATTAAAATAATCTAGGTAAAATGTGACGCTACCCCATATATAGCTGTTATCATCCTGGGGGGTGGTCTCTGGTTACAAAGTGCACCAATCACAGCTGTTGTGGTATGCGTCAACCCGACACAGTTACATTTTTGAAGAAGTGCACATCAGACTTCGGCGTAGGCTACGCTGTAACCGCCATAGCTACATGTAGCCTATGGCGTAGGTTCAACGCAGATGTATAAATCGTCCTTTAAATGCCATTTTAAATATTGAGTCTTTAGTGGTTGTAAGCATTTGTCCTGATCACCGCACACTCAGTGCTCCTTCTAGAGGCTTCTAAATTTACACCACACACCAGTGTCGGAAATTACGTTTTCCATGAAGGGACAACATTCACCCCACTGGAATTGATTTTCAAGTGCATTTTCTAACCACATAACAATATTCTGTACGAAATATCTATTACCTTTAAAATTTTACCTATTTTATGCAGTAATGTCTATAACTAGGCCTAGAATAGAATCTCAAGAAATAAATCAAATTATAGTTAAAAGAAGTCATTAATTTCCCATTTTGTTAAAAGGAATGGTTCATCCAAAAACAACAATTCTGTAATCATTTATTCATGCATGCACAAAGGAGAGCTATGGCGGAAGTCAATGTTTTCACTGTTAAATAATGTACATTTCAGTTTGTGAAAAAAAAAAACAATCATATGCCTTCAGAAGACTTGAAATATGAAACAGGAGTCACATGGACTACTTTTATAACATTTTTGGGTCCTTTTCTTAAGCTTTATATTAAGTCATTATCAACTGCCATTGTATCCAAACAGGACATATTTTAAAATTCCTCCTTTTGTGTTCCACGTAAGAAAGAAAGCCTTACGTGTTTGAAACGACATTAGGGTGAGTAAATGTTGATAGAATTATCATTTTTGGGTGAACTGTTTCTATTCAAAAGGCATTTTTGTCCATTTTAGAGGCATTTTTGCTGTGGGTCCCTGTTAATTTCAAACTCTGCAACAGCCCATCGAACTAGACTGAATGCCAACCATCAGATGTTTGCCTGTCCTAGCATCTTGCAGCATAATGAACTTTTTGTATGTTGGAAAGAGGAACACGCCTATGATGAATTATAGCTGAGAGTTCAGATAGCCAGTGAAACAAAGATATCTTTCTTTGTCCATTGTGTCCTTTAAGTGACTGGTTCAAAATAAAGTCACTCTTAGGAGAGAGACGAGGGGGATTTTAAAGGGCTGAGAGACATAATGCTTTTGTTTATTTCTGATATGATCAAAATAGTGGAGGGAAAATTGAGTTAGAGCTGAAATCATGAACATTGCATGAATGACCACACACAAACCAATGTGAACAACAACACACACATACCAAATGAACATAAAGGGTAGGATGGTGTGTTACTTTCATGCTGTATCTTGGCAAACTTTAAAAGCAACTCATAAGTTCAAGCCACAGTCAAGCTTCTTTTAGCTACTCTACAAGTTCCTAACAAAACTAGCTAAGCTAGTAAACTACATTCAGTCTATTTGTATGGGCCATATTCTTTAAAATCTTTAAGATTATCCCAGCTAACAAATTTATGTTCTGAAAACAAGACATTCTAGCAGAGCTTGGTTGTAATGTTTAGTGCGCAATACAACATGACATAAAAAAAAGTGATAATGTTTTGTCTAGGGATGGGCATTTTCAAAAATGCTTGTGGTCGAGTACATTAACTCACAAAAATATGAGTAGTCGATAACTCGTAAATTAAAATGTAAGTTAAAAAATAACAGGCATGACACGCATGTGAAGTTTATATTTTTCAGGAACGGTTTCAAAATAAGGTAACTTCAACAAACTATGTTTTGATGAATTAAATGAACAGTATGCATAAAAAAATTATTTAATAATAATAATATTTTTTATCATTTCACATGTTATTAATCCAAAAAAATAAATGGTGAATTTTGGCTTTTTATAAAATGCTCTCTGCCTGTATTAAGAGATTTAACGAACAAACACATATACCGGTATGTTTGGCTTCCGAGTTTCTTGTATCGCTTCACAGTTTCTTTCAACCATAAAAGCACATCTTTGTCCATTGGTCTGCATGACTTCAACAAGAACTGAACAGAGTACAATTCAATAACAATAAAAATATTATAAGTATTGCTAGTGCTTCACTAGGCTTTGCTTTAAAAAAGCACACACACCACCATATCTTCTTCTCCCATCCAACAACTCGATGACACACATCCACAGCGCACCTCAGTGGACTCAATTGTAACTTGGTAATGGATTCAAAGGGAAAGTATAGTATAATTCAGCATGGCAGGCAAATGTGCAAAGAAAAATGTGTTTGCGAAATTCGAGCAGTGTGTTTAATAGTCAACTAGCTGGTGCAGAATGAGTACTCGATTAATCGATTACTTGTGCACATACAGTACCTAGGTTTAGTGTCTTCTGTGCAAACTCTCACAGAGACTGCGATGCCATTATATGAATAATTGTATTCCCCACGCCGGTTTATTGTTTTCTCAGGTAACCCCACCCCGGGACGTAATGAAAAAACAACTGTGATTGATCACTGTACATGTCCGTCAAATGGCTTTTTCTGTCCAAGTGAGCAGTTCTTGGCCAGTTTAAGCTGCTATACAGTCCAGATCTTTTGCTGTAGATATGAGAGTAGTTACTCCCCAGCACTGCCACACACACACACACACACACACACACACACATACACACACCATTCACCTCATACTTCCTCATCATCTACATGTATGCACAGTTGAACATGAACCCTGTGAACTTGTACCCTTTTAACTTGCTGACAAATTCACTTAACTAGATGCATTCATGTAAGAAAAATATGCATCAGATTAGTGTGAATTAAATTTCCTCATTATAGTGAAAAGAAGCTAAAGAAAACTAAACATAGAAACAAAAGAGATGCTCTGTCCCAGATATCTTTAATAAAGTGGACAACAAGAAAAGTTAATAGGGAAAGGATTTTAAGTAAAAAAAAAAAAAACACACAAAAAAAAAAAAAAAAAAAAAAAAACAGGCCAACAGATGAAGGATAAAATATGAGCCTCAGAAGAAGAAAGGTGGATAAACAGCCCAAAGGAAGAGCCTTTGGCTTCAAATTAAAGCATGCTAGACCAAACCATCCACATTGGCTTGCACCCACGTTACTTCCTGCAGAGGCCTCTATCGCTTGTGCTGCAGTTAATACCACCCTGTCTCGCAATCATACTACTGAGGACCAAGGACACATTATGTCTCCCGAGGTCCCATGGCAACAGTGTTTTTGGAGGCTGCCTCTTGCCACAACTGCGAGATATAAAGTCGCAAAGTTGCAATTAAGAGAATAAACCCACCTTGTACATAACAGTGTACAGAGGATGGGTCAGAAATAAATACAATTTATAATTTCTTTGCTTATTTCACATTGTAGCATTAGCCCAAAGGACATTTGTAATCGCTCAGATGTTGCTCTTTCATAGAAATAAGTTCTCATTTATTTACTCTTTCATTTAAGTATTAACTTTGTCTCAGATGTTTCTCCAAAAATTCCTTAATTCCTTAAATATAAACAAATGAGACAACTGCTGACAAACAGTAAGAGTCTGAATGAATAAAATGAACGTAGATAGCATAGGTCAGATAATTTGGTCTTGGAAGAATTTGATGAGAAAAGATTGAGTTCATATTGAAATCTCTGACTTTTGATTGCAGACTTTGGTATCTTGGCAAATATGATCATGTTTGTAATATTTTTTAGATGTCTTCTGAACTGTAAAGGAGTTATGTGAGATTACTGGTTTCCTTTTCTCAGGAGAAAATTTTAAGACAGAGTCTCCATTTGCTTTTCATTTAATTTGATCGCTGTCTAGGAGAAACAACTGAGACAATAAAGAGATCTCATCTGTGATTATTTTGTTCTATGGGACTATTCGTCTATCTATATAAATATTTACATCTGGGGTATTCTATGTCAAATCAACCAAATTTGAGAAACTTCTCTAGATGAAATTTGTTTTTGTTTTTTTTGTAAATACTTTTTCTGAAGATAAACAGAAATGATGATGAAAGCCAAAATATTAATTTAATTTAACCATATAATGTTTTGCTGTAGTTTTGCTCCAAAATCATAGGTAAAAATCATCATTTTGGCCCCTTCTAAAAAATAATGGATAACTCAGTAAATATTGATCCATGGCATTTAAAATTGTAGCTTTTATCATCATTTATGTGCTTCTTTCACTTTATATATATATATATATATATATATATATATACACACTACCGGTCAAAAGTTTTGAAACACTTGACTGAAATGTTTCTCGTGATCTTAAAAATCTTTTGATCTGAAGGCATATGCTTAAATTTTTGAAATTAGTTTTGTAGACAAAAATATAATTGTGCCATCATATTAATTTATTTCATTATAAAACTAAAATGTAATAAAAATAATAAAGAAAAGAGCCAATAAGTGCCCAACATAGAAGGGAACTCCTTCAATACTGTTTAAAAAGCATCCCAGAGTGATACCTCAAGAAGTTGGTTGAGAAAATGTCAAGAGTACATGTCTGCAAATTCTAGGCAAAGGGTGACTGCTTTGAAGATGCTAAAATATAACACAGTTTTGATTTATTTTGGATTTTGTTTAGTCACAACATAATTCCCATAGTTCCATTTATGTTATTCCATAGTTTTGATGACTTTACTATTATTCTAAAATGTGAAAAAAAGTATAATAAAGAATGAGTAAGTGTTTCAAAACTTTTGACCGGTTGTGTGTGTGTGTATATATATATATATATATATATATATATATATATATATATATATATATATATATATATATATATATGGTATGATTAATTATGGCATATATAAATATTTGCAGAGAATGCCCCTCAAATAATATATTATTTAATATATACTGATGAAATAATAAACAAAATACATATTATATAAAAATAATTCAGATCATTAAAATGCATTACATTGATTTGGCAGATGAGTAAAGGATTGATTAGACAATACAAAAATTGGCTTTAGCATCAAATATATTGTTTATTTCCATATTATTGAACATAAGCCATTCATTGGCCTAAAGTACACAGCAATTCAATTTGTAATTGAATTTGTCAGTCAGTCCCAGATTTATTATGTACACTGCGTCAGACAGATGCTTTTGGAGCGTCTCACTTTGGATGCATCGCGTCATAAACATACTGTTTTTAGGTTGCTGTGTCAAGTTAAACATAGTTTGAAACTTAAAAAAAAAACATCTTGAGATCTCTACATTTGGATTTGTGCTCCATCAAGTGTTTGAAATGCCTCCCTCCTCATGTTGTTCTGTCTGCTGTCGTTGAGTGTGGTTTGTTCTCTGTATAAGCTGTGCGTTGCCTATACAGCTGGAGTTTTGCTTACTGCTCCCTGGAGAAAACAGGTGGTACCTCAAGATTTAATTGCTTAGGAATATTCCTAATTACGGTCCAAGGACATGATTAGTTGCGTTAATTTTGTTTATTTTATATATATATATATATATATATATATATATATATATATATATATATATATATATATATATATATATATGTAATTTTTTTATTTAATTAATCACACTGAATTAACACGTTAAATGGACAGCCCTAATACACTCACTGAGCACTTTATTAGGAACACTAGAGTCCTAATAAAAATGCCCGACGTGGTCTTCTGCTGTTGTAGTCCATCCGCCTCAAGGTTCGACGTGATGTATATTCTGAGATGCTATTCTGCTCACTACAATTGTACAGAGTGGTTATCTGTGTTACTGTAGACTTTCTGTCAGCTCGAACCAGTCTGGCCATTCTCTGTTGACCTCTCTCATCAACAAGACGTTTCTGTCCGCAGAACTGCTGTTCACTGGATGTATTTTGTTTTTGGAACCATTCTGTGTAAACTCTAGAGACTGTTGTGTGTGAAAATCCCAGGAGATCAGCAGTTACAGAAATACTCAAACCAGCCTGTCTGGCACCAACAATCATGCCACGGTCCAAATCACTGAGATCACATTTGATATATACATATATATGTATATATACATACACACACAGTATATATAAACAACATTTTGAGCAGGAGAGCTATGAATGAGTTGACATGGTATGACCCATCTATACTGGCTTGTTTCCAGGTGTTTTTGATAGAGCTGGAGGCTCTTGACAGTCAAAGGCCCAGGGGCACTCACTGGCCCCATTGGGCAACTCCATAATCCATACATGCTGATGACATCAAAAGAGAAGGTAATGCAGATGAAAGTGAAAAACACAATGTTTGTAATGGATAGAGAGTTGACGGCTTGGAGAAGAAAGAGGACAGAGGGAGAGCAGAGACTCTTGAGAGAGGAAATAGAAACAAACAAGCGAGATGTCTCAACCAAGTGTTTACAGTACCACACTGTTCCCTGCTCAGTTCTGCTTCCTAGCTCACACTGAAAAAGATCTGTAAGTGGAGGAGGACATCTGACCTTAAATCAGCGCCTCTCTGGGACCTTGATCAGTGCGGATCTGTGTAAAACTACTGTGGTTCAGGCCGGGTCAGCGGAGCGTTACAGCTGTTTCTGAAGCAGCCATGCTAGGACGGGTTCACATCCATTCATAAGTGCTAGTGCAGTGAGCACACTTGAGACCTTGCTTTTGGTAAATAGGCTCTCACTCTCTTTCCTGACAATGTGGAATTGCACAAGGCAGGGAAAGTTTTATTTGCAAAGTGCTCTTCAAGATGCTTTTGGTCTGTAGTGGCCTGGAACACCTAACACCGCACAAATACATTGTGGGTAAGATAGGGTCATTGAAGGAAATGTGAAGATGCAAATACTGAGAAAAGAGATAGAAAGAGAGGGGGAGAAGGGTTGACCAAATTCATATTCTTACCTTTTGTCTCATCCGTTTGAACACAGGGAAGTACACTTGCAGTGTGGCGATTTTAGTTTGAACTCCTACTAAAAACATATTGTGTTAAAAAAAAATAAAAAGTTTGGCTGCCCAAACAACTTATGTCTATCATGAGGTATGACAAAATGATCTACAGGTTTGCAAAACCTCAAATATGGTGCCCAAATTATTCAAAAGCATGCTCTTTTTAACTAGCCACACAATTTGAGGCATTTGTTATGTTCATTGCATAAATAATGTGGGACAAATTACTTGCTGAAGTTTGAAGGAATAGTTCACCAAAAATCTCACTCTGAACCCGAATGACTTTCTTTCTTCCATGGAACACAAAGGATGGATTTTTTTTAAAAAAGGCTTCAGTGTTTATTTGCCATTTATACCATGGTCTATTTGAATACTCAATTCTGATTGGTTGGAATGCTTGCATTAAAACAGTTTATAACACGGGTCTGTTGAATGCTTCATTCTGATTGGTTCACGGACGTTCTAAGGTGTGCAATTATTTTTCGAGTAAATGCATGGCTATGAAGTAGTTCCAGGTCTTGACCACATGACGGTTCCATATCACTTCGCCAAATTAAGTTATTTCAAAGAGCCCTACAGGCTACCACAGCAAAATAACCAATTAGAACAGAGACATTGGTTAAGTACATCGGATAAGAATGACAAACAATGTCAATAATATCCTAAATGTATTTAAATTTTGATTGAAAAGCATCCTTGGGCTCAACCTCTTTCTCTCTCTCTCTCTCTCTCTCTCTCTCTCTCTCTCTCTCTCTCTCTCTCTCTTTCTTTTGCTCTCGTCTCACCCACCCACACACACACACACACATTGGTGTGGCTATCCTTACGAGGACTCTCCATAGACATAATGATTTTTATACTATACAAACTATAGATTCTATCCCCTAACCCTAAAACTAACCCTCACAAAAAACTTTCAGCATTTTTAAACATCGTTTAGTATGTTTTTTAAGCGATTTGAATTATGGGGACACTAGAAATTTCCTCATAAACCACATGTATAGCATAATACCCATGTAATTACCAGTTTGTAACCTAAAAAAAATTTGCTCGTCCAGTTTCTATTATCTGAAATAACTTTTAATATGTGAAACTTTTTATGTTACGATGTATTTCGCCCTAATCAGCCTCACATAGCTATAATAGAAAGCACCGCACTACCCCTTCCCCTCCCCCTCTCTCTTACTTGCACATACACACACACAAACTTGTTTTTATATCATTGTGAGGACTCTCCATAGACTTCCATGCATTTTATGGATTTTATACAGATCTAACGAAAATTTATATCCCCTAAACCTACCCCTAAACCTAACCCTCACAGAAACCTTTTTAGATTTTTACATTTTTAAACAAATACATCGTTTAGAATGTTAACTAAGCCATTTCCCTCGTGGGGACCACTGGCTGGGCCCCACAAGGTAGGTGATCTCAGATTTTACTATCCTTGTGGGGACATTTGGTCCCCTCAATGTTGCATAAACATGTACATGTAGCACCATAAGTATTTTGTTATGGTACTTAAGAGAATTTAAAAGGTCAAACTGTTGTTTAAAATGTTAAATCTTATACAGGAGAAATGTGTTCTTTATAATGACTTTTCTAACCCTAACTGCAATTACATTGTTCACAAGTAGGGGGTAACTGCACCAAGGTCAGTTATGAATGTTCACAAGTAGGGGGTAACCGCACCAAGGTCAGTTATGCGGCTGTCCTCATGTGAAGCCTCACGTGAATTCAAAAGTGAGACTCTGCTTGAACAGTTCACATGTTGAAATGGAGCATTGCCACAAATACTGACATTCCTATTATATTTTGCAGGTAAGCTGGTGAAAATGTGTAAACTATTGCACTAATGTTCTAAATATAAATCGTTTTGATGTTAAATGCATATATCTGTTTCTATACACGTAATATACACCGTAAACGGAGTAGTTACACATGGATCGGTAGCGTGAGTTAATTAGTTGCTGTGTTTGAGTCGGAAACCCCATAGCTATTGTTTCTATATAGAGTTTTCACACAAATATAATCAATCTTTGTTAATGCAAGTGAATATTTTTATGCAAAAGTGAGATGCACTGTAAAATGATGCATTTGATTATTGTAGGAGACATGTGCTGTATGCATTATTATTGAATCTAGTATTATGTGTTCATTGTTTTGCTAGACATTTGTGCTTCTAATCGGATATCGGACATATTTGCATTTGAATATGTGAATTAAAAAAAGTGAGACTCTGCATGAACAGTTGAAATGGAGCGTTGCCACAAATACTGGCATTCCTATTATATTTTGCAGAAATTGCAGAAAATAAATAAGTAATATGTAGCCACCCTGTGAGCCAAAGTGTTTTCTTTCTGGGAAGTGCTGCATACACACACACACACACTACCTTGTTACTCCAATGCCAAAAAAGCAGCACATCCTCCGTTGCTAGTTCAAAAAAGTTACGTTTTCGAACTAGCAACAAAGGCTTGAGCTGTATCAGTGCTAGATACACTTGATCAATAAATCTTCTATATTATCTGAAATATCTGTGGGAAACACTCTCACGCTCCCCCTCCGCCTCTCACACACACTCCCACACACGTGGACACACATCCATTATACGCATTACACACACACAGAGCCGTCATGTCAGCACACACCTGCATCTCGGTAGGGTTGAAAACAGTTGTTAAGGTTTACATCGGAGAAGGGCTATACAAAAATGGCGACACTCGCTGCTGCTTAGAAGTGCTTAAACTTACATATTGCCGATTTTGAAGCAATGTTAATTCTGATGAGAGCTGCATCAAATAAAGGTAATCCCACAGGTGATCTCTCTCAGTTTCTGAGCTTCTCTCCTTCGATCCATCAAAAACAAACTCACATGCACAAACTCACTAAATTGTTATGCAAGTAAGTGCTCTAGTAAAGCAGTGCAAGCCTTGCTATCCTCCATTGCTAGTTCTAAAGTGACGTTTTCAAACTAGCAACGAGGCTTGAGTTGTATCAGATCAAGACACTGACTCCGTGGAGGAAGAAAGTAGTTCCACTCACAAGAGCATTTTAGGGACAAAAAACAGAAAATGTCTTGAGATAAAACCCTGAACGATGTCTTAAGGTGTGGAAACCGTGGTATAAGCAGAATAATTGACTCCGTCCTGTTCCGCATTATGCACGCATTATTTTTCAATAATTCAGCGGTCCATCATCAATTATTCCTTACTTAATGCACAGATAGTTCCAGTCAGTTAAATCAACATTCTATATTAATGCACTTACAGTAGCTGCCTGCTCTGCAAGAGTTTCATGACTCTGTTCAAAATACCTCTGGATACAAATATATTATAGGAAGTCTGTTGAGTCTCAAAGCTGGGATTAACAGTCACATCACACAAAACACAACATCAAGCCATGCAATGTTGTCTGTAAATCAACTGTGAAGCATTTGAGAGTGTAGGGAGATCCACTATATTGCGTCATTTACAATGCTTAACTGGAGTATGCTGTCACTGCCGAGCTTGTTTGGTGAACTATGTGCGCCGTCATTTTTTGATTAGCAGAACACTTCCCTTCAGGATCATAGGTAGTGCAGTTCTTCACAAGACATTTGGCTATTAAAAAAGATATATAAATATTTAAAAAAAAATTTATGAAGATGAAATAACAGACTGATGGCTTCAACAAAGGCATATACCATTAATTAATAACCTCAAAACTCATGGTAGGCCTGTCTTTAAGGGTGCTTTCACACTAGCACTTTTGGTGCGCACCCGAGTTCAAATGACATCAAAGTTAGGTTTGTTTAGATAATGTGAGCACGGTTTTCTGAAATCTGGGGTACGGTTCATGGTGTGGTCTGGTATTGTTCACTGCTGATATGAATGCAATTGTACTAAATCGCGGAAGTGAACCGCTTGTGATCACGTATAATTTGCGTCTTTGCAGCCTTCCGATCACCGTTATTATGGTATAATGCATTTCTCATACCTGCTTGTCTCCGCATAAATGGCCTTCAGAGAGCAGCTCACATTCTTCACATCTCTTGCAACACATCCACGGGCTCGCGGCAGACAAACGCTAACATTCATCACATCATTGCACATTCAGTGCATCTGCGGGAGACAAATATTAGCGTTGTTCTGTGCATGTAAAGTTATGGTGGCAAATCTAAAGAGACTACTTCATTAAAGACACAGTAAAGCTGATGTCTTCTTGAGTTGTTACCTAGTTACAGTGGTAAACAGCTGCCGCTTGTACTCACGTTGATGACGTTATAGGACTATGGTTCAGACCCAAATAATATGATGGGAACAGTGATCAGTGGGGGCAGGGGGAGGGGAGAGGAACTCTGCTTCGGTCCAAGAAATCGAGCCAAGTGTGAAAGCTACCTAAAGGTTTATAAGTTTTTGTATAAAATCAATTCCCCTATGGGAAAAATGTATGGGATTTTTACTTCCAGAATCAGACTGTTGTGCTCTATAAGGATGTTTGCCTTGACCAGCTCCACTAATTATCAGTTACTTTTATTTTTACTTTGTTCCATGAAGTTCCAAGAATTCAAGATTTGCATGGCCTCTTTAAACAGTCAAAGAGACTTCTGGATCTTCCACCTCAATAACAAATGATACAGCAACACTGTTTGAACCTGTTAATGTTTTTCAGGGTGCCCACGCTCTGAAGCGTTCTTTGTTTACATTTGTTCAAAGTTACTCTATAGTTTTAAGGTAAGAACGTAATTAATCTTTACAAACTATACATCATTAAAAACAGTATTGGGTGTAACACGTTACAAAGTAACGTGTTACTGTAATCTGATTACTTATTGCGGTCACGCAGTAATGTAATACATTACTTAACAAAATTAAGTAATCTGATTACAGTTACAGACATGAATAAAATTAAGTTAATTGGATTACACATTTATTGCTAAAACAGTAATATTAATAAAGTAGAATGCATTTTAAAATGTATTACGTTCCTGTGTTGGTACTTTTATGTGTTGCTGTGTCAACTAATGGGCATGTGCTCTAACAAACCACCATGGCATAGAGGACACACATCGAAGTGACGGCAGATGAGTGAGGGTGGGGTGGAATAATAGGGTTTAAAAGAGTGTTATTATGAATGCAAACTTTAATACAGTGAAAAAGACACTCTTAGCATAACATAAATATATGTTTTTATCCAACATTCTTTTGAATTTCCATGTACTAAAATAAAATATTTGATGCCATGAGTGTACCTTCATTTACTATTACTGTTATTTTGAATGGCCATGGAAACTGAAGCAATGTGATAACAATTTTATCTGGTCGCAAAAAGTAGTCCGTTAATTTATCTGATGAACTTTCACCTTTTGCTGACCCTTTATGCTTCGCAGAGCTAATGTGTGCTTCTAAATCACGTGCACCTTTATTAGCAACTGACACATAAGTGCCAGCTTTACATGTCATACATTCTGCTTCCCACGGATCTCGACCTAGATGAAAGCATGGGAATTTTCTGTAAATTTGCACTTTCTTTTGGGCATTGTTTCCACTCAGCTGTCATTTGCTGCTACTGTCAAGTAACTGTTTGATGCCGAACACAACAGCGCTTTGCGCACTCGCGGATTGATTGACAGGCAAGAATTTGGCCAATAGTTGCTGCAAGCCTCTTATAATCGACCAGTTGTTGTGCGAGAAGGCGGGACTTACAAAGAGGGGTTAAAGCAATGCAAATATGCGCGCACACACAATGAAGTATAATGTAACTAAAGCCGAATTCCGTACCTTTTTTGCAAATTTAGAAATCCTGGCTGGATGCTTTTTTAAGGTCCTAATAAGAGGACATGTCCGGGAAAAAGAGGACATATGGTCACCCTATCTTACTGTACACATCCATGTCACACACAGCTAAGAAGGTTGTAGATAGTGGACAGAAGATACTACTACAGCATATTTGAGATAAGAAAGTTAAATTGCATTTTTAGAAATGCATTGGATCTCTTTAGCCAAGTTGCTGTCTTTGTCATATTGCTGTGATTTGGTTAATATTTCAGTCAATATTAATGTACTAAAAGAGCTATTAGTCAAAAAAAAATTAGTTTGCAGGTTTGATTGGTTTTAGAAAGTAACTTCAGAGTAAAGTAATTAGTAATCTAATTACTTTCCAGATGAAGTAATTATTAAAGTAATCTAATTATTTTTAAAGTAATCAGTAGTGGATTACCTTTTACACAACACTGATTAAAAAGTTCTAAGCCTCAGGCATCGATGTAAGACCACTGTTTTACAGTAGCAATGTTACTGCCAGAGTAATTTCTTAATTTATGTCAATATGTCAAAATATCAAAGCGAGCATTTTAAAAATGAAACCGTTGTTATGAAACACGTACCTTTTGAATTATGTAAATGTCCCGCTGTTTTGTCCCAAGCAGGCTTCAGTGATCAGATGCAGGCTGGATATTCTATAAATAATCTGCTTTCTGCCTCATTATATGGATGAAATTCACATGACATCAATAAAATACATTGCTATAACAATGGTTGGAAGTAAGGAATATGTACTAGATGATGTGCATTTTGTCCATTCTGCCTTTAGGTGCTAATGCTTATGGCAAATGCTACATGCGGTCATAATCACAAGACTTGGTCTTGGAAAATGTTTCATATAACTCAGAGTTTTAAAGTTATTATCATCAAATTTTAAATAAAACATCATCAGGCTTGTGGCTTTAGCTCTGCTGTGTTTCTATGCCCAAAGAAGGTCAGTATCATATATTATTTTATATAAATGTTATGGAAATAGCTTGTCGATAAATTTACAATAAATTTGAGCTATTCTAACTATTTGTCCTCATGACTTTTGTTAATTCTGACTGTTGGACAGCACACTTTCATGTGTCTTCTTTCAAAAGAGACCACAATTATTTTTGTAATACAAAGGAGTGATGAACTACAGCCCTTGGATTTTGAGTTGGAATGTTTGGCTTGTGGTCAAAACAAGGGGGCACAGGTTAAGGGGCTAAAAAATATTATTTAGGACATTTAATGAAATTTGTTCAGTGAAAGCATGCTCAGTCAACCATTTTTACACGTCGCACATACTGATGTGCTTTAACTTCTACATTGCATTGTTTGCAACAACGTAATAATTTTGAGGGAGGGGAAATTCCTCCTGTATCATTTTTTTGCCTTCATAGGGGGGCATTTGGAGGAATGACGTGGAGACATCTGAGAAATCTTATTCAAATCATTGTGTCCTTTACAATCTGTGATACTGTATCTAAAACATTCAGCCAAGCATTCTTTAGATTCTTTTTTCTGTATGTTAGTTGCCCTAGGGAGAGAGCTGAATGACATATACAGACTCTTAGAAACCATAAGAAAGATGAAGACCAGAATGTGAGACTGTTTCCTTTTCCTACGAGACCACTTTTTGTAATGGTTATTTATTTATTTACAGACTCAATGCTAATGGAAGAGCCTTGTTGCAGCAAAATAGGCCATGTCACAATGTTCCTCTTCTAGACACAGCACTAAGCTAAAGATAAATCAATTAGGATGGAGGACTAGGAAGGGAGAGAGAGATGGGGAAGGCATAAAAGCGAAATCTCATTGCAATGTAGAAAGAAAAATCTAAAGACCAAAGACAACAAGCAAAGAGGACAAGAAAACAGGGAGAGTCAGAAGAAATATAACATTTTATGCCACTCACTTTTGTCCTTCTTTTCTCCTCCAACCTTTTCTTCCTCCTCAGCTAAATTTGAAAACCAGCTGAAAGAAAAGGTGGAAGAGAAGGGGGCATTCATCGCCAGACCTCTTGTTTCTCTAGTGTTCATTTGGTTTTGTAATGTGCTATCCTTCAGCCCTGACTGGCGGCACTTGCACAGACCTGACTCCCATGCCCAATGGCTGGTAATTGTAGTCCATTGAACAGAAGCTGATGGGGGTCGTGGATCAAACATGCTTTCCCACCATGCAGAAAATAAGTGCTTGACAGATTGGGTGGCTAGGTTGCCAAGACGACCAATGAAGACAAGGTCATTCACTTTGACCTGCACCCTGCCCCCCTGGCGGGTGGTTAGATCATTAGTCTGTTGACTTTTAAATGTGTGTATGCTGTTTAGGGAAGCTTTGACAGGAGCTTGCTGTCTTTGTGAATGGCTTCTCTCTCGATTTATAGGCCTGCCTTTTGAGGTGTGTTCAGACAATTGTCTTCAGTAGTTCAATGAGAAGACACATGCATATATGCAGTGTAAACATAGTCTGCTCAAAGGAAAGTATCTGTGTGATTTGTTTATAATATGGCATTAGCTTAACACAGACAAAGGTCAGACAAACACATGCACATTTCTGGAAAAAATACTGTGACCAGCTAATGAAAAAAAAAAAAACAGTTCAAGCTAGTTTTTGGAACATGGTAGCTGGTTCGGTGTTGGTCCAAGGTGCTCTACCAGCTCTAATCAGCTTGACCAGATGCTCTACCAAGTAAAAAAATAAAATAAAATACAGGTCCACTAGGTGGTTGTTCAGCCATTCCCCAGTCTAGACCAGCTTGGATCAACTAATGTAAAAAACATGTTAAACTGGATTTTGGAACATGGTAGATGGTTTGCTTTTGGTTCTACTAGCTATAAACAGCTTGGCCAGAAGCTCTACCAGGTCAAAAACAGGTCCACCAGTTGGTTGTCCAGCCGTTCAACCATCTAGACCAACTTGGACAAACTATTGGGGGAAAAAAAACAGTTTAACAGTTAAAGCTGTTTTTTGGAGCATGGTAGCTGGTTTGTTGTTTGTCCTAGATGGTCTACTCCCACCAAGCACCAGATGTCATATGGACGTTGTTTTTTGGGCTAAATCTGGTAGGCCTGTCATGGCTTAAGTTAGCCCAAAAATAGTAGTTTGTTTAGTCCATCTAATTTGATCCAAATTTATCCCAAGATTGACGTCTGTTTCAGACCACATATAGCCCTAATGCAGCCATCAAAATAAGATCACATTGCAGCAAGTGGGGAATTATCCCTCGATGAAAACGTGTGTTGTGTACACTAAATCCAAATGAGTCTTTCTGAACATTTTTGAACATAATTACTGTTGTTCAAAAACGTAAATATATTTATATAAATATAAATATGTTTAAAACATGCCATACAAATAACTTGAAGTTACTGCTCTTTAATATAAAATGTATTATGAAATGTGGAGAGTCGTTATGAAATATAAAATGTGACTTGAACGCACGAACACACACGAACACACACACACACACACACACACACACACACACAGAGGATATGAATTTCGGGTGATAGCAGTACAGAATGCCAGAGTAATTTGTAATGACTGATTGGTCACTCAAAATTCTAAATAGTTGCAGGTGAGCATGGAGGAGGAGAAGGGCAGGGCTAGTGAAAAAGGTAGACAAGATCTCTCATTTTCTAACGTACGTTATGAAACTGAGAGCGACGGAGATAGAGACACAGACACACGTTGAACTGGGTAAGTTTTAAGTAATTATAATTTATTTGGATAATACAGAAATGCGTGTTTGACAGAAGTTTAGTCGAGTTAATCAGTTGCTGAAGAAGCTAGATTTCCATTAGCAGCTATAGCGTTATGTTAGCCTAGCTAGAATATTGTAGTTAAACTGGACTTCTGAGGCAGCTGGTTTTGTAGTGTGAAGTTGGTCCATTTGAACAGAGCACTTTATTCTTAGTTCAGTACATAATCAATCTAAGCATTTTCCTGTATCCCTTGGTGTTACAGGGCAGTCCAGCTCTATAAGGGAGTGCTCCAACTCTTCCAGTCACCGATCACGTCATGGAAGTGATAGAAGACGCTCCACTTCTCATTTTCAATTGCTGTTGGGTTCATCTCCTGGCGGTTACTACTCAAGACATACAAAGAGAATATTTTGAAGTGTTTTTTTTTATTTTTTTTATTGTACATATAATAACATGCCCCTGGACAGTCTGGCTGATGTATCTGACATGTGACAATGTTTTATTGGTACTTTTTTGTCAATTGTCTTATTTTGAGAGTAATTATGAATATAATATGATGCTATAATAATATAATGAATATACTTTGCAACCAAATTTAGATGTAGAGGGACGTCTTTTTATAGATGTCTTTTCAACGACCTGAAAAAGACGGCTATTCACCTTTCACTTTTTAAACAAATATCAACATTGTTGAGACGTCAGGCAAAGTTGTCTTTTCAAAGAGTTTCTGCTGGGTGGGCTAGCTCTAACCAGCTTGACCACGGTGCTCTACCAGGTCAAAAACAGTTCCATCAGCAGGTTGTCCAGCAGATTGATCATCTATACCAATCTTGAGCAATTTGGACCAGCTAATTACCATAAATGACCAGGTTGGACAAGCTAGTGAATTTTCCAGCAGGGTTTTGCTCACAAATACATATGTGGTATTAGCAAGGCAGCAAAACGAGCAGCAAAATACTTCAGAAATAGTTGCTAATAAAATGAAAACGCATGTTTTAATGCATATTTTAACATACACACTGTGTTCTATACACTAACACATGGTGTTATAGTCTGCTGTGTCCATTCTTTCCTTTAATAATACACTCATCTTCTGCCTCTGACTGGAAAGTCTTGGCTGTTCACACTGAAATGTAAGTCTTGCAGTCAAAGACACGCACACACATAACTTGGATTTTTAATCAGTCATCTCTGATAAAACACATCTGTCCTGCCAGGCCCTGATCTGTGAGTCAGATCCCATAATCTTGCCTTTTACTGGAATGCTTAAATGTACTGCCAGTAGACTGTCATCATCAAAATAACTGTGTGTGTGTGTGTGTGTGAGACTAGAAATATTGTGAGATCAGTCATTGCCATCATCGGAAATGCCATCACCCTCTCAACTTCTGATCCTATCCCTAATCAGAAGGGGTCAAATGTCATCCCACAAGGTCACAGTGCATCAACCACATACTGTATAAGGCCCTTTCCTACTGCAGGAACTAAAGCCCGTTTTAGGTACTTTTACTCAGAACTACTAGTTTTCATCTACCTATTTTGGTAGCATACCTTTTTTGTATTAATAGTGTAACTTCACAGTATGTACTTGTAGGTATAAGGAAACAATGTGCAAAGTTTGGGGAATAAAGGGGTAACAACCTGGAAAATTACAAATAATTTATACTGTAAGTATTTTATAACTAAGGGGTAACTATTCTAATATTACGTGGTATATGACCTTATACTATGCTAAACAACAATCTTACTTTGAGAGCAATTAAGCAAGAACATACACAGCATACATTTTTGTAATAATAGTGTACCTACACATATAGGCTACTATAGGTATTTTTTAACTATGGGGTACATACTCTATTATTACAGGATACATGAGTTTTTTTTTTTTTTTTTCTTCACTACTGTCATCTGATGGAGTTTTGGTTCCTTGCCATTGTCGCCTTTAGCTTGCTCATTGGGGGCTTAAATGACTATTAATATTCAGAAAATATTATCGAACTAACTGTATTGACACTATCGGATGATAACACATAACTTGAACTGAATTGAGTTAAATAATTACATTACCGTCTTGAGCTGCTTTATTGCTGAAATTGAAGTATTTTTCATAATTGATGCATTTTGAAACATTACTGTTATTTTTCTCTTTATTACTGTGAAGCTGCTTTGAAACAGTCTGTAGCCTATAGTATAAAGCGCTACATAAATAAATGTGATTTGACTTGACTTAACTTGACATGATGGAGATATTATGTGGTATATGACCTACTATGCTAAACAACAATCGTTTGGGAGCAATTTAGAAAGAACATACACTGCATACCTTTTTGTAATAATACGTATTATATTAAACATATAGGACTAGGTTTTTTTTTTTTTAACTACGGGGTACATATTCTATTATTACAGGATACATGATGAAGGTTTTTGCTATATAATTTTATTTAGAAATTTAAATCAAGGCTACTTACCTGATGAAAGTGTGTTACATACACCAAATAACTTGTTCTGCTATTCTGTTTGAATGGCATTGCAGTCCATCAAGGTGCAATGCAGTGGAAAACAAGCTTATCTCTTTCCAGCTATTCCAAGGAAATAAAATACAAATATAACATGATACAACACAACACTTGCATCTTACTGCATATATACAGTAGCCTATTATTGATATGTTGTTTTGATAGCAAAGTTCATCTGACTAAGTTTGGTCTTCCATGTTTCATTAACTAAATTAATTAATTAATTTAATTACTGGCAAATATACCCCCTTGTTTCATGTAGTTACAGAGTAAGTACAACATCTGCAGGCTGTAATTTAAAGTGGTACTTGTTACCCCCTTGCTTCACGTAGTTACAGAGTAAGTACAACATCTGCAGGCTGTAATTTAAAGTGGTACTTGTTACCCCCTTGTTTCACATAGTTACAGAGTAAGTACAACATCTGTGGGCTGTAATTTAAAGTGGTACTTGTTACCCCTTTATTCCCCAAACTTTGCATATTGTTCCCTTATACCTACACATAAGTAATTTATAGGTACACTATTATTATAAAAAGGTACGCTGTAAGTTCGGTGTACTTACGCTGTAAATTGCGGGCTGTAATCTAAAGCGTTACCAAACTTTTTTTAGCTCCTATTCTCTTTTGTTTTTCAGCTTCTTTTCGAGTATCAGGTGATGTTTCTTTAGTATTAATTTTCGTGTGCCACGGCGAGCAGAGGTGAAACATAAAGCAAGCATCTGGACATGAGACTGTATTAAACTTGCACTTTAGAATCAGTTGTCATTACTGATAGGACAAGCGTCTCTGATTGGCGATTGTCGTTTCATGACTCAACGGACATGTCTGTGATTGGTTAGAATACTCAACAACAAGAAAAACACTTTGTAAATATAAACCATTGATGCAACAGAAGCAGACTTAAATTACTGCGGCTTCAGGGACGCAACACTGCATGCATGGCTCAAGCTTCCAGTGTAAAGACTGTAACCTGAACACACAGTTTGAGTAAAACAGCCCTAACAAAAGTGTAGCTTTGATCCTGGCATCCTCCATTGGTGTTGTTGTTGTTACTGAATCACGCATTCACACAACATCAGAAGAAAAATGGTCGACGCTAGATGACAGAACTAACCTTTGTGTGTGCTAATGCAAGAGAGGGAAAAGTCTCCTTTTGTGCCGTTTCACTTACTAGTTCTAATCTAGAAAGTTTAAGGGTGAAGTGCCGGGACTGCATGTGGAAAAGGGGCTATAGAAAAGCATATTGTATATATTGTGTGTGTATATATATATATATATATATATATATATATATATATATATATATATATATATATATATATATTGTATAAATACACATTGATTAAAAAAAAAGTTTTAATAAAAAACATTTGCTAGATTTACCCTGGTAAATTAAGGCGGAAATGTGTTAGGTATACTAACTATCAGCACTTTTGTAATGTCATTTGTCCAATAAAATCTGATGACCTGAACTAACTGTTGTATAATATCCAGTATGACATGACTTAATTGTTGATGAAAGGTCTTCAACATAGGTCTCACATTAAAAAGTTTGGGAAACACTGCACTAATTCACTCAGACAGACACAGAAGTCTTTCCCACTCTTGAGGTTGGACCAAAAATGTGTTGAGGTCCCAAATAAGTTGTAGGCTACATCTTCTGTGTTTATACAACTCAATCCCAGACTTGTTTATGTGGTTCAGGTTTTTTAAATTTTTTTATTTTTATTTTACCACAGCCGTGTCTGATTTTACATTTTTATTAGGGGGGTGCATTTGAATATGGAAATTTTGATCAAGGGGTCATGATTCCCTTGCAAAAGTAATGAGTAAAGAGCCAGACTCGCAGTTGTGGCTGCTCTGATCTGTATGTGGTTTGGGGTAAAGTCAAATATTGTCAAAGCCTGAACGAAGGGAAAAGAGCCCTGGCACCAATTAAAATGAACTGGGCCTCACACAAGACAAAGTATGTGGTGATTTTTGATCACTTAAGGTGTATGAGTTTGTGATTATTAATATCAGACGGCTCTTCCCTCCATCTTTGGGGCACCAGCTAAGGAGATTCACCTTAACAGTATAAAAAATTATCCAAATGGACCATTCAATAAATTAAAAATATGTAAATTGGAGGGAGTTGGTTATCTGAATAATCTGAAGGATTTGAGAGCCTAACCCTTTAGAGCTCTTCTGTATCATCAACACAAGGAACACACAGTTGTAATAAAATTTGTTTTATTTACAAAAAGATAAACAAGACTAACTAACAAAGTCTACAAAATGGTACTAATGTGTGTCACAAACACCACCTCTGAAAATCCTCTCATCTGCCACCGGATGTCTCTCTCGCCTGAGTATTTGCAATTGGACTACAAATCCCAGAACCCACATACCTGGACTGATTGCACACACACCTGTTCCACATTTCACAGACTATTTAAGCACTGAGCAAGCTAGGCTCAGTGCAAAGTCTTGTTTTGCTATGGCTACATTTCTGAGTGTTTAACCCACGATTACTGTCTGCCTTCTGACCCTGCTTTGTCTATCTGGATATTGTATTTGTCTGTCTGCTGCCTGCCCTGACCTTCTGCCTGTTGTGACCACGATTACTGCTCTGTCTACGTTGCTGTTGTTATTCTTGGTATTTCGACCCACGCCTGTTTTGTATTCTGATTCTGCTGTTGTTTAATAAACCACACATGGATCTTAATCCCAGTTCATCTCAGTCATCATTACAGAAGACATCGCCAATTACAGATCCAGCGGTCATCATGCAATTGTCCACCAAGGTGTCAGCCGTGTACATGTGCGGGGAAATGATGGTACCAGGATGCACTGTGGGAAGACGACAAGACGGTGGAGGGAGTGTGATGCTCTGGGTAAAGTTCTGCTGGGAAACCCTGGGTCCGGCCATTCATGTGGATGTCAATTTGACATGTGCCACCTACCTAAACACCGTTGCAGCAGGATAATGTGCCCTACCACTGACCCATTGTTCGGGAATGGTTTGAGGAACATGATGAAGAGTTCAAAGTGTTGCCCTGACCTCCAAATTCCCCAGATCTCAATCCGATTCATCTTCTATGGGATGTGCTCGATCCACGGCGGCTCCACCTCGCAATTTACAGGACTTGAAGGATCTGCTGCTAATATATTGGTGCCAGACACCACAGGACACCATCAGGGGTCTTGCAGAGTCCATGCCTCGGCGGGCTGGTGCTGTTTTGATGGCACGTGGAGGACCAACAGCATATTAGGCAGGTGGTCATAATGTTTTGTCTCATCAGCGTATAGTGCTCAGAATCGGCCAGCAAAATTAACATTGCACAAAAAAATTGCGTTCAGCAGCTATTCTGTCGGCGCGTTTGCGCTGTTGACTGATCTCCATAATTCCTTTAGTGAAAAAGGCGCTAAACCTGCGTAGACCAATAACCGGCACTTTTACCAGCCACAATTCATTTTTAGTGAATTCTCCCCAAGAGGGACAGAGAGGCAATGAAAGATTGGGAATTTGGCACCTCATGCATTAATATTCTTTGTCTCCATGGAGACTGATTACAAAGCCTGAAATACACCACCTGTACCCTCAGATGTGTCAAAAATTGGACTCACAGATATGTCTCCGTTTTTATTTCACACACACACACACTTTTTTAAGCATTGACATGGCATTGTGAAACACATAAATTATGAGCCATGGCTCAGCTGCCATACGTTCAGCCATGATAGCTTGTTATGAAATGATTTTCAGCAGCGACTGCAGTTGCAGATGTGGTACCTTAATCGTGGGGAATTCAAGCAACGCATCGCTCCCTCCCTCCCCACATAAGTGTCAGTTTCTCTTGTTAAAACATGACAGTACACTTGCCCTTTATGCAAGCAGACATTAGATACAAGTCACATGTAGGTTGTGAAAGTGTTGGTGAACAGCTCTAACTAGCAAAAACGTGGAAACATAATGCAGAAACTGTTGATACTGTTGAAATCAACATTTCTATCTATTATTCTAACCTCTTTTTGAAGGAAACAATGTGAAAGAGCAGTCCATTGAAAGTGATGTGTATTACAGAAATATTGTCAATGAGGTGCAATAATCTATCTGTAGTGGTTTATTTGTGACATTAACTAAAAAACCTACTGGATTCACATTTAGCCATATCAGAAACAAGGAGCCAAATACATTTTGTGTCTGCAGGTTATATGATTCTACTTCCTTGTTTTTGGAAGCTTAGTGGCAAAAGGCACACCTTAAGTCTTCTTTCAGACTTGAGGTTGAAGGATCAAGGCCAATTTCTCTTAAAGCAGACGCTTAAGGAAATGCTACATAAACCAACTACATTAGCCACCAAAATACAAATACATCAAACAACACACACACACACACACACACACACACACACACACACTAGGAAGCAAAAGAAGAATAGCTGACTAATGCTGCCTTCATGTGCTATCGGAATTATCCTACTTCCCACTTCTTAGGTGGTAATTACGAGTACATCCTGTTCACGTGCTTTGTTGTCGGAAAGAACAGGAAACATGGATGACACCAGGTTCATTAATACATATTTCTTGAATAATTTTTATTTTGACACCATAATACATATCACTCAGTTAGCTTGCTGACGAATTTTGGTCAAATACAAGCTATATTCACGGTGTAAAAATGTGCAAAATGCATTAAATGGTTGCTGATATACACTGGCGGCGAAAAGTTTGGAATAATGTACAGATTTTGGAAGGAAATTGGTACTTTAATTCACCAAAGTGGCATTCAAATCATCACAAAGTATATTCAGGACATTACTGATGTAAAAACAGCACCATCACTATTTGAAAAAAGTCATTTTTGATCAAATCTAGACAGGCCCCATTTCCAGCAGCCATCACTCCAACACCTTATCCTTGAGTAATCATGCTAAATTGCTAATTTGTTACTAGAAAATCACTTGCCATTATATCAAACACAGTTGAAAGCTATTTGGTTCATAAATGAAGCTTAACATTGTCTTTGTGTTTGTTTATAAGTTGCCACAGTATGCAATAGACTGGCATGTCTTAAGGTCAATATTACGTAAAAAATTGCAAAAAAAGAAACAGCTTTCTCTAGAAACTCAGTCATTGTTTTAAAGCAGTATTTCCCAACCACTGTGCCGCGACACACTAGTGTACACTAGTACATAAATGAATATGACCGAAACTGCAAGTGTTAACAATTAGCTGTATTTAGAAAAATGAATAAAACCTGTCATTCACTACAGAAACTGTATTTTCCTCCGCCACATCGAAAGTTTATGATTCCTCCCATCTCGGCAACTCGGGTATCAAAATTATCTCAGAGTTTCCCAGTCATAATTACGGCTTGAGGGGTCGTTCATGTGCAACTTCCGAGTGGGAAACTCGTATTAACGATGATACCGATAGCACTTGAAGGCAGCATAAATCCACACGTGCCTCCCTGCGCAGGTATTTTCTTTTTCCAAAATTAAACCAAGGTGTGAGCTAGATTGAAATATTCCAACCATCCAATTAAACCTTGATAGGGGACTAAAAAGAATGCATGATGGTAGTTCCCTTATTAAAGAGCTAAAATCAGTTAAAAAAAAAAAAAAAAGATTATGACCAATCTGGTGTTTTAATAAAACTACACCAGTAGTTGCCAGGTTCAACAGTGATGAAGCCCATGCTAGAGGATTCCATAACTACACCAAGTTGGGCAAAAAGCATCTTTCTCTATTGATGGCAATTAAAAAATATCTGTTTTCTTTTTTGAGAGCAACATTCAAATGTTTCATTTAGTTCTGTCAATAGATTAAAAACTTTAATCGAATTAATTACATGATATGCTGATTAATTAATCTCAAATAATTGCATCTACTGTATCAATGTTGCATATATCAAACCACCCAACAAAAAAAAAGAATTTAATATATAATCAAAATAATTATAAATATTATTTAAACTAAATATAATAATTTAGATTCAAAGACATTATTGTGACACACAAGTATAGAACAGATGCGAAAATACGAAAAAGTGGCTGTGGTGAGGAGTAGGGCATGGCCGGGACTTAAGGACGCTCACCCGGCACAGAATCATCCTAATCAGCCGGGAGGGGTATAAGGACGAGACGGAGATGCCAGCTAGAGATAGATAGAGAGAGAGAGAGAGAGAGAGAGAGAGACGCGCACGTGTCTGTGTGTGTGCGTCTATGTTTTGTGGTACTGTTTAAATTTGAGTTTGAAATTAAAGTTCTGTTGATTGTTCCCACTTCCTCCTTGGTAGGGAAGGCAGAGTCACAGTGGCTTTAGAACTCAGTATATTGTTTGATTCGAACATAAGCCTATCGCATGCCTAAAGTAAATCAATTGTACAAATAAGTCTATAAATCTAAATTATACTTAGATGTTTTCACAGGATGCATTCTTGCTTTCCATCCATACCCATGTGTTTGGCAGATGCTTTTTGTGTGTTTCACTGTGGTTGTGTCACATTTTACTGATTTTCAGCACCTCTAGCCTTAAATGCTGCATTTTAGGCATCTAGTGCCATGCTCTCCAAGAACACAAAGAAAATTTTTTTGATTTTACTAATATATATATATATATATATATATATTTGTCTTAATGTTTATTTTGACACTTATGTGCCAGGTTCATGTGCCAGGCGAATTCTTAGAAATATTCCTCTTTCAGAATATCTTGTTGCATGCCTGGTAAACTCAGCTGCATACCCTCTCCTTCTCACTGCTAATATGTGGGCAGAGATGCCCACAGCAGTTATATTTGGGAGTGTCATGTTAAACAAGTTGGAAGGTAATATATGGGTTGTTTGAGCGACTGAAAGTGTGCTTGGGTGTGCGACTGGAGGGATTCTGGAAACTGATTAAAGATATGTCCAGCCTAGGCACATACACAGTACTTATGCTGTATTTGTTGTAATTAAACATGGCTGTTAGAGTGGCTAGGAGGCAATGAAACCTGGTGAACATTAAAATCCCTTCTAATTAAAGAGCAAGAGTATTTTATGTCAAACAGTGAAGATAATAGCGGATCAATTGATGAGATTTATTTCACCTTCCTACATGAATAATAAGGCAGCACAGATGGCACACACACACACACACACACAACTCTTAACATGCTGCTAAAGTGGAGAGAATTGCAGAGAATGTCAGGATGTCTAAGGCAACAATACACAACTAATATACAGTATAATAAGACAATAAAATGTGATAGGTGTTTGTTATAATAACCTTTCAGTTTTACACAGAAACAGATTCTTATTGTTTTAAGTGTTGTGACACACTTGACTACGGTGAAACTATATTCATGGAAATGAGTGCATCACCACTCAACATCAGTGTCTGATCTCACTAATACTCTTGTGTCTGAATGGGAGCAAATCTATGCAGCTAAGCATGTCTGGAATAGTGGAAGATGTTAAAGCAGCAAAGAGTGGGATTAATCTATGGTTTTGAAATTAAATGTTCAACAAACACATATGAATGTAGGTGTTGAGGTGTCCACAAACTTCTGGCCATATAGTGTAAATCAATAAATTAAAGGGATCATGTCAAGAGGAATCAAATTTTCCTTCATATTTTGACATATAAGACATATATTTGACATATATTTTCTACAATAAAAACACTGTAAATTTCAGAACTCAAAACTTAATCCCCAATGCAATAAAAGCATTTATTGAAACCAAGCTATAAAATGCCTCATTCTCTACTTCTGCGACTGCCCTACGTCACTAGGGGTACATTAATTCATTACCGCCTCTACAGCTCAAAAACATCAACGCCTACTTTTACATCATCACACCCTTGGCCCAATGGTGCTTTAGTTCGTAAACTGAGAGAGAAGAACAAACAAGGCCTACTGTGGCCTTACTATTCCTGAACACCAAATGGGACCATCTGGACTATTTTGGATTATTTTTGTATATATTCATGGTCTAGACCAGTGGTTCTCAACCCTGTTCCTGCAGGCCCCCCAACACTGCACATTTTGTACATCTCCCTTATCTGACACACCCAGTTCAGGTCGTAGAGTCTCTACTAATGATCTAATGAGCTGAATCATGTGTGTTTGATTAGGGAGATATCCAAAATGTGTAGTGTTAGGGGGCCTCCAGGAACAGGGTTGGGAACCACTGCTCTAGACAAACATCTTTGACCACTTGATACATATCTCGGGCTGCTTTAAAAAGATGCAGTGTCAAGTTACAACTCTGAAGAGGAGATGCCATTATCTTTTATTCATCTGCTCTGCCTCTTGTTGTTTTGAGCACAAACACATCATGGACACGTTCTTTCACCCATCTGCACTATTTTTATTTTAATTTGATTTTAATTGTTGGTGTATGAAAACATGAACTAGATGGATGTCTTTGACCATTTTTATATGTTTCCGGCGATGAGATGCTGTATGTGTGTGCATCTAGTTCACACCGTGCTTTGGACTATGTGTGTGCGTCATGTGGATGTGTCTTCATCATATTTCAGCGTGGATTGCATGTTTTTTTGGCTCATATCAGCGTGGATTGCTTGTGAACCAGTCATAACACGATTCAAGCTTTGCAAAGAAACAATATTATTGAAGAAACTCTTATTGAAGGATGGGGCAGTAAAAAACAATATTGGACCCGATGCAAAACAGTAAGTAAACAGTTTCATTCATGAATATTTCAAATGGCATGACTGTTTGATAGTTTATGCTAAGTGTAAACAGTTGAGCTTGAGATGAACAGTTTAATATATTTGGATACAATGTGTTGGATATGAGTTATGTGTAAACCCTGAAATGTAGTTTTATAATATTCTGGGGTTGTCCATTCTCTTTCAATTGAGTTTCAAGTACGGCTGATTTCGAGGGGCTGCAAGATGTTAAACAATCATAAAAGTGGGTATTTATACTGAAGTTTTAAGGAGGCGCTTAGACCAAAACCGAGCGTTTCAGTCTTCCGAAACATTACATGAACACAGCCTTAGATTAAAGTTGTAATGAATCCATAACTCCAAAATATTAATAATACATACCTGTAATTCAAAAAATGCCTGTGCATTTATTCTAACAAATTCAACACCAGTTTATCTTTCATGTCTACTAAGGGGATGTAACTCCTTAAAGTAATAAAAAGAAATTTCAAAAAAAGGAGGAAATTAAGAGAATAAATAAATACAAATCTTCAGTGAATGCATACATATTTTAGGTTTGTGTGTGTGTGTGTGTGGGGGGGGGGGGGGGGTGTTTAAGAAAAAAATATTTGATGCATCACATCAAAATTAAAGCTTTTATACTCTTTTACTAGTGTGAGAACATGCAAACTGCAATGATTTGGTGACAGGCTTTAGTACTATGTCTCTTATCTTTCAGAAATTGGTCTAGCTTGAAAGGGTATTTGGAAAAAACAAGCTACTTCTTAAACAAATCAACTAAATGTGCAGTTCAGGCTTTAAAGTTGATGTAACACTCAGCTGAAGTACATATACACAAAAAATGTTCTAGCAAATGAAGCAGCAGTGCAGGGTTGCCAGGTCTCTGTTTCCAAACCAGCCCAATAGCCAATCAAAACTAGCCCAAAACTAGCCCAACATCAAAATTCAAAATATGCTACTCCCAAACCTAATAAATCTTTTTAAAGTCCCTATAGTCCACTTTCTGATGATTTCCCTTCATTTGTAGGCCTAGTTGAGACCACAAATGCAGCGCATAATACAAATTCCAGAATACACCAATTTGAGACATTTTAAATTGGCCAATGTAATTATAATATATACACTATATTGCCAAAAGTATTCGCTCACCCATCCAAATAATTGAATTCAGGTGTTCCAATAACTTCCATGGCCACAGGTGTATAAAATGAAGCACCTAGGCATGCAGACTGCTTCTACAAACATTTGTAAAAGAATGGGCCGCTCTCAGGAGCTCAGTGAATTCCAGCGTGGTACTGTGATAGGATGCCACCTGTGCAACAAGTCCAGTCGTGAAATTTCCTCGCTACTAAATATTCCACAGTCAACTGTCAGTGGTATTATAACAAAGTGGAAGCGATTGGGAATGACAGCAACTCAGCCACGAAGTGGTAGGCCACGTAAAATGACAGAGAGGGGTCAGCAGATGCTGAGGCGCATAGTGCGCAGAGGTCGCCAACTTTCTGCAGAGTCAATCGCTACAGACCTCCAAAATTCATGTGGCCTTCAGATTAGCTCAAGAACAGTGCGTAGAGAGCTTCATTGAATGGGTTTCCATGGCCGAGCAGCTGCATCCAAGCCATACATCACCAAGTGCAATGCAAAGCGTCGGATGCAGTGGTGTAAAGCACGCCGCCACTGGACTCTAGAGCAGTGGAGACGTGTTCTCTGGAGTGACGAATCACGCTTCTCCATCTGGCAATCTGATGGACGAGTCTGGGTTTGGTGGTTGCCAGGAGAACGGTACTTGTCTGACTGCATTGTGCCAACTGTGAAGTTTGGTGGAGGGGGGATTATGGTGTGGGGTTGTTTTTCAGGAGCTGGGCTTGGCCCCTTAGTTCCAGTGAAAGGAAGAGATTTTGGACAATTCCATGCTCCCAACTTTGTGGGAACAGTTTGGGGATGGCCCCTTCCTGTTCCAACATGACTGCGCACCAGTGCACAAAGCAAGGTCCATAAAGACATGGATGAGTGAGTTTGGTGTGGAAGAACTTGACTGGCCTGCACAGAGTCCTGACCTCAACCCGATAGAGCACCTTTGGGATGAATTAGAGCGAAGACTGCAAGCCAGGCCTTCTCGTCCAACATCAGTGTCTGACCTCACAAATGTGCTTCTGGAAGAATGGTCAAAAATTCCCATAAACACACTCCTAAACCTTGTGGAAAGCCTTCCCAGAAGAGTTGAAGCTTGTATAGCTGCAAAGGGTGGGCCAACGTCATATTAAACCCTAAAGGCAGATGAGCAAATACTTTTGGCAATATAGTGTATTTCTAAAAAAATTTACTTTGAGGTTGATCATCAATGGAAAATGCTTCTGTAAATGTCATGTGATTTCAACTGGATATACTGCATTTCATTTGAAAATGTAATTCAAATATTTCATTCATATATAATTCATACTAGAGATGCACAGGCAGCATTTTAAGAGAATGAGTATGAATACTGATACTTTCTATTTTATACTCACATGGAGCATATCTAATATTTCCAGTAACTTCACAATTAAATACAGGACACTATCACCAAGGTATCACAACATCAAAATAGCTGTTTTTTATGAAGTGTAATTTTATTGGATAAGTGATAATGAAACTTTATATATACTTAGTTTATTAAACACAGATAACTATAAGAGTCAATTTTATGTAAAACAAAGTTGGTGCGGCTATCCTTATGAGGACACTCAATAGACATAATGATTTTTATACTGTACAAACTATATATTATATCCCCTAAACCTAACCCTCACAAAAAACTTTCTGCATTTTTACATTTTCAAAAAAACATAGTTTAGTATGTTTTTTTTAAGCAATTTGAATTATGGTGACACTAGAAATGTCCTCATAAACCACATTTATAGCATAATGCCCTTGTAAACCACCAAAACCTGCCCACACACACACACCTGGTGCTGAGCAGTGTTGTTAGGTATGATGTTACAGAATTCAGATGGCTATAAGTTCATAACTCTTTTGTTTGATCAGAATGATCAGGCTCCTTTCATTTGGTTGGCAAGCATGTGTATGCATAGTGAACAGACAGCAGGGATGTGCCCGAAGCCGAAAACCTTATTCGGAAAGGCATGAATAATGACTTAAAATCTAATAACAGATTAATCCGAATAATATAAAAAAATATTTGTATGACTGATTATCCAAAAAGCACAAGCAACATTTCAAATAAACATATCCAAAATTACAACGAATTTATGAATCTGTGCAGCCAATATTTCTAAAGTGTAAACGTTATGAATGAAGATGCGCACATTGTAATTTCAGATCAGATGGGTGTGGTCTCGACTCCATTTGTAGTCTCTGTTAACTGTGTGTGTCTGGATCTTGTCAAGTGTAATATTAACTAAGATACGACATCATATACACTTTCCACTTCTTGAAATGTCTGTGTTAATGTATCACACGATTCACACGTGATTCTCTTGTATTTATTTATAGCCTAAACCTAAGCGTGATGTTAAATTCCTGACCTGAAGTGATTTAACATAGGAACTCTTCTTCCTGTCTCTTAAAGTTGACCACATTTATATCCACATCAGAGATTAAGATAATTAACTGGTTAAGACTTTACTAAGAATAAAATGCTAAATGCATTTGCTAAATGCATTTTTAAAATGTAAAAATGCTCCATAAAGGTTTAAATGCTCCATAGAGTATTCATCTATTAGGAATATTCCTCCTCATGTAAAACGAAGAAACTGAAACATACTCCATCTTTTTGTCTTCTTCTTCTTTAAACTGTGCTAATTTTGAAAATGTTAAGTGTTCTTAACAGCTTTCAGTTCACTGAAAAGAGATGACAGTGGTTTGTGATCTGTACAAATAGTAAATTTTCTGCCATACAGATACTTGTGGAAACGCTGTATTCCGAAAATAACAGCAAGACCCTCTTTGTCGAGCTGAGAGTAGTTACGCTCTGGGTAAGTGTTCTGGACATGAAACTAATGGGTCTCTCCTTGCCATCCCACATACGGTGAGATAAAACAGCTCCTACCCCATAGGGAGATGCATCACAAGCCAAGATCAAGTCTTTTTGGGTATCATAGTGCACAAGCACCTCAGGAGACTGAATGAGCTGTTTGGACTTTTCAAATGCTTCGCTTTGCTCTGCACCCCATTGCCACATTGTACTTTTTCTCAACAGCTTGTATAATGGGGCTAGCAAGGTTGACAGTGTTGGTAGGAATCTGTGGCAGTAATTAAGAAGACCCCATAACATTTCTGGGTGCTGGGGCTTTTTGGAGGGATTCCACTTTGTTTGGTAAGGGCTTCAGGCCCGTAGAGTCCACTTTGTGTCCTAGAAACTCTGCCTCTCATTCCAGGAATGCACACTTTTCTCTTTTAAGTCTCAAACCCCCTTCCTTGAGGCACTTCAGAACCTCACTCAACGTGTGCAGATGCTCTGAATCATTCTTGCCTGTGATTAGAATATCATCCAGGTATATAGCTACATGAGGGATGTCCTGCAGCAACCCTTCCATGATACGCTGGAAAATAGCAGGACTGGATGCAACGCCAAAAGGTAATCTGTTGACTGTGAATAGTCCTTTGTGCATATTCAGTGTTACATATTTTTAGACTCCTCATCTAAAGTCACCTGCTGATATGCATGACTTAGATCCAGTTTGGTGTATTTTTCTCTTCCTGCTAACTTTTCTAGTAAGTCTTCCATCTTAGGAATGGGGTATTTTTCTAGCTTTGATGCATGGTTCACCGTAAACTTGTAATCTCCTCAAATTCTCACCGAGTTATCTGGTTTAAGAACTGACACGATTGGTGCAGCCCACTCAGCAAATTTGACAGGTTCCAAGATTTTGTCTTTCATTAGTCTTTCTAACTCTACTTCCACTTTTTTCTCATGGCATAGTGGACTGGTCTGGGTTTGTAGTACCTCGGTACGGCATCGCTGTTAACATAAATCTTTGATTGGGGGCCTGTCCATGTCCCCAAGCCTTCTTTGAACACAGACTCATGCTCTGCTAACACATCTTCCAGTGAAGTAGCATCTGTTTTTACTTGGTTTAAAAAACTCCAACAATTGCCTAGTTCTTTAATCCAATCCCGGCCCAAGAGGTTTGGCCCTGTGGTGGACACAACCACCACTGGAAACTCTCTCACCTGTTCTCCATGCTGAACGACTACATCTGCTGCCCCCAGTATGTCTATAGCCTCACCCATGTATGTTTTGAGGTTTAGTGAACAGTCTTAACTCAGGTATGTTGCCAATACCCCATAACTTGGCATATGCTGCTTTTATTATAATTGTCACACTTCAGCCCGTATTAATTTCAAAATTGACGTCAGACTCATTCACTTTTAAGCACATTGTGATTGGAGCAACTTTTGGGATTTGAGTCTCTGACACACTATGCATGGTGAACACTTCCTGATCCTCACTGGAGCTGGTTTCTATATTTTCACTTATGTAGTGAGCTGATCTGTTTTCCTCTGCTTTTGACTGCTGTTGTTTGTGTCTCACTACTCCTTTATGCTTAACCTTGTTAAAGGGCGACCTTGCTCTACACATTTTCCTGATATGACCCCTCTTACCGCATTTGCGATACTGTTCTGAAGGAAATGGCATTCGTGCGGTCCATGCTCTCCACCGCTCTCCATCTGTAACAGGAGGGGCGAGGTTCGATATGACGAGTTTGTTTCGAACCTCGAACTTGTGCACCATCTTCAATGGCTGTTTAGCACGCACATCCCCTGATGCTTTGTTTTGGTATTGTAAATCCAGCACATCTTTATTTGCAGACTCTATGGCTTGTGCCAGCTTCAACGCTTTTTCAAAAGTCAGGTCTGTTTCCACTAACAAACGTCTCTGTATTCCGTAAGCCTCAATTCCACACATCAGCCTGTCATGGAGCATTTCTTTCAACTTATCACCATACTGGCAGTATTGAGTTAGATCCCGCAGCACTGCAACAGGCTGAGCAAATTTCTCATGAGGCTGTAGGTCTGGCTTCCGACCAAACTAAGAAAAATGGCCTGTTTTTTAGCAGCATCTTCAATGTCATTTGCTATGTAGAAATTAGACAGTACCTCGCAATATTCCTCCCACGACTGTATTTTCCTGTTGAATGGAGTGAGTGTTCCCAATGCGATCGCCACTGCTTCTTCCCTCGACGACAACTCGAGTTGAACTGGAACCAAAGAAGAAAAATTCCTTTCCCATTGCAACTTGTGAACTTAATCACATGATTTTCAAATCCTCATCGCCAATATGTGATAACTTAAGATCACAATAAAAACAGGCCGGAGACGTTCGTGGCTGCTTATTCAATACGTGCAACTTTATTACACACACCCGGTTTCTCTTATACATTCAATGCCCCCACCCACTTGTTTAACCAATCAGATATAAGCATACTATCTCCTATGATAGTCTATAATATTTTCTACTCTTAGAGAAACAACACAATTTCTTCTGTATAAACTCAACTTCACTCATATTCACCAATTACTACAATTATTTAACTAAATTATGGTGTCCTATTGTAAAAATTCCTTTTAGACTTATGGGACTTTCACCTGTTTGTAGGCTATATTAATTTTATTTTAATTTATTTTAATGTTTTAATTTGTATTTATTATTTACTGCAAAATGTGTGCTTGACATTTCACATTTTACTTGTTGTTCCCTGTCAAAATCTACACTTAATGCTGCGCTTGATTCAGCGCTGATGCGAACGTCTTTAGGAGTGACTAGCTGTGAATATGTGTGCAACACGTCAATTAAATTGACTAGAACCTTTATAGCCTCTGTTGGTGACATCATCAGAATGTGCCAGTACCAGGGGCTATAAATAGATGTGCCACAGGTGCATCGTCAGGTCTTTTGTCTTCAGACCACTCTGTGATGTGTTTGTGCTTCTCAGCTTCTCAGCTCTCTATTTTTCTTCTGATAGGAGTTAGATTTGTCAGGCAGTGTGCAGAAAACTGTCTCTTTCTCTGTCATTCAAGTGTGGAAAAGACAAAAGAAAGAAAAAATGAGCGATCAACAAAGCAAAAAGTGTGTGTTTCCATGCTTATATCCTATGGCTGAATCGGACACACACCAGTTTTGTTTTGTTTGTTTGGGTGAAGAGCACGCTGCTCTTGCGTTGGAGCAAAGCGAGTGTGAGCATTGTGAGCTGTTCACAGTGAAGACGCTGCGCGCTCGTCTTGCTTACTTCCAAGAGCCAGCACCCAACATTCCATCATGGGGCTCGCGTATGGATCTGGCTGAGGAGCGAGAGACGGGTCTGTCCCTATCGCTCGCTCTCTCTCCAGACCCAGTTTGTCCCTCACATGATCTCGAAGCGCGCCCCGGTGCCTCTTCGGTTCATGAGGGGGACGATGAATCTCTTGGGTCTGCGGACTTTGAGTTGCCTACCTCTGAACGTTCCTCATGTGATGACAAAGCGGTTGAGGAATTACTCGAGGTGGTTACTCGTGCGGTGGCCAGATTACAGCTAGACTGGCCACGCGAACAAGAGACACGAAACTAGAAGACAGATTTCTGTCTGGTGGCCAGGGGAAGGGAACACAAAATCAGTCTCTTCCCTTTTTTGAAGACCTCCATGACGAGTTGACTCGTTCATGGGGGAAACCTTATACTTCCCGTATCTTTGTGCCTTCGACGTTGACATATTCAACTTTCATGGGTGCTAAGGCATGGGGGTATACGATGATGCCACAGATAGAAGAGACGCTCGTGGGTTATCTCTCACCTGGTTCGACATCATCATTAAAAAGTACAACTCTCTCCACAAAGCCGTGTAGAACCACCTCAACACTTGTGGGGAAAGCTTATCAAGCAGCAGGTCAGGCTGGTGCTGCGCTACACACCATGGCAGTGTTACAGGCATACCAGGCTGATCTGTTGAAGGACCTGAGTGCGGGTAGTACAATCGACGAGGAAGCATTCTCAGAGCTTCGTCGAGCCACAGATTTATCTCTCCGTGCAACCAAGCAGACGGCTCACGCTATCTGCCATTCAATGGCTGCTTTGGTCAGCATGGAAAGGCATCTGTGGCTAAACCTCACAGGCATCAAGGATAAGGACAGAGTATTCCTACTTGATGCCCCGGTCTCACCTTCCGGCCAGTCTCTTACATAAATCACCAGGGAGGTCTGCGATCGCGCCAGCTAAACAGACTAGTGCGGCAGATTTTTCTTTGAGCCCAGGGCAAGCTCCTGTCACCCAAAGCAGTATATATCTCTGGATGCCTGAATGTGGGAGCGGATTTACTGTCCAGACAGAAAATACCAACGGGAGAATGGAAACTCCACCCTGAGATAGTGAAACAAATCTGGTTAAGATTTTACGAAACAGAGGTGGACCTCTTCACCTCCCAACAGACAACGCAATGTCCCCTCTACTCCCTGAGTCACCCAGCCCCCCTGGGTCTGGATGTGATGGTGCATACATGGCCCAAAATGCACCTGTATGCTTTTCCTCCGGTTTCTCTGCTCCCGGGAGTTCTAGCCAGAGTTCGTCAACAAGGATCTTGCCTCTTACTGATAGCGCCACATTGGCCGAACAGAGTATGGTTCTCGGAGATAATATCTCTCCTCAACGGCTCGCCTTGGGCGATACCGGAGAGGAGGGACCTTCTGTCTCAAGCACAGGGGACAATATTTCATCCCCGGTCTGAGCTGTGGAACCTTCATGTTTGGCCTCTGAAGGGTACCAACTGAGGGATACTGGGTTTTCACCTGAAGTTATTGAGACCATTCTGAGTGCTAGGGCTCCTTCCACTAGAAAAAGTTATGCCAATAAATGGAGTGTTTTTTAAAGGTGGTGCACTACACATAATGCAGATCCAGTTAACTGCCAGATTGCTTCAGTTCTGGACTTCCTGCAGGAGAAATTATCAGTAGGCACATGCCCCGCCACTCTCAGGGTTTATGTGGCCGCTCTGTCGGCGTGCCATGCCTTGATTGATGGGGTGCCACTGGGGAAACATCCTTTGCTTGCTCGCTTTGTTCATGGGGCCATGCGACTGAGGCCTCCCGTTAGAACCAGGATCCCTTCATGGGACTTAGCTATAGTCCTTGAGGGTCTGGTTGAGACCCCCTTTGAACCTCTAGAGTTGGTGTCTGACAAGCTCCTAACTCTAAATATGTTTTTTCTTATGGCTATCACTTCTTTAAGAAGAATTGGGGATTTGCAGGCTCTGTCTGTCTTGCCATCCTGCTTAGACTTTGCCCCAGGAATGGCGAAAGCGATATTGCATCCTCATCCTGACTACCTTCCTAAGGTTCCTTTCTCGACCATACATCCGGTCACTCTTGAGGCCTTCTGTCCTCCACCATTCACAACGGCGGATCAGGAGAAACTTCACAGACTGTGTCCAGTCCGTGCTCTTCAGGCCCACGTCCACCATACTAGCCAGTGGCATAAGTCAGGGCAACTATTCATTTGTCATGGGGGCCGTAACAGGGGGGTTGCCGCCACAAAACAGACAATGTCACACTGGGCGAGGGATGCTATTGCCCTTGCCTATGAGGCGCCAGTAGGCATCAGGGCTCATTCAACCAGGGGGGTCGCTTCTTCTAAAGCTTTGGCGGGGGGTGCCCCTCTGCAGCATGTTTGTAATGCGGCAGGCTGGTCCTCTCCGCACACATTCATAAGATTTTATAGTTTGGATGTTCATGCCACTCCGGGCTCTCACGTCCTTGAGTCAACATCACAAGCTCATGTCTGAGACTTTTGCGTTCTTGTGAGCACACACTACACAACCGTAAGGGGTCCAGACACTCACAGTGCGGCGGCGTGGGTATTCTCGTTCCCATAAGCGCTGAATCAAGTGCAGCATTAAGTGTAGCTTTTGACAGGGAACATCTCGGGTTACTTGGCTGTAACCCTTGTTCCCTGAAAAGCGGAACGAGATGCTGCGCTTCACTGCCCCACTGAGGATGTCCCAGGACTGCTCTTCAGACAAATATACTTGACAATGCACCTGTGGCACATCTATTTATAGCCCCTGGTACTGGCGCATTCTGATGATGTCACCAACAGAGGCTATAGAGTTTCTAGTCAATTTCATTGACGTGTTGCACACATATTCACAGCTGGTCACTCCTAAATACATTCCCATAAGTGCTGAATCAAGCGCAGCATCTCGTTCCGCTTTTTAAGGGAACAAGGGTTACAGCCAAGTAACCCGAGACGTTATACATGCACAGATAAAAATTATTTTTCATGCATATATTAATATCTGAAATACCAGGATAATCCACAACATATTCCACAGTTAATATAGCCTACAAATTCAGCTTCATTTGGTAAGAAAAAAAAGGAATAAAATAATATTTTTTAATAATAATTGTATAATAATAATAATAATAATTGTTATTATTATTATTATAATTTTTATTATTATTATTATTAGGGGTCAAGCCCTGAAAGGGCGCACAGCTAGAGGACAGTCTGAACTGATACCACTGCAAATTTGGAGTCTGTAACTCAAACCCTTTAGCGCCACCAACAGGTCAACTATAATTCTTCGAGACAAAATTATTTTTTCCCTGATTCCTGAGCTCACGCCAAGTTGAATGCATACCTTGGTTTCGATTTCCGCCGGACCAGATTTTCCGCCATTTTCAATTTTAAGGAAACACATTTTTTCCCTACTCCTCCTACAATTTTTGTCTGATTTCCATCCAATTTTTTAAAAGCGATTGTGAGTTAGAGCTACACAAAAGTTATCTCTGTTTTTTCAATGTCTGAAATCGTTCCTGAGAAATGGCTTCACAAAGTATCTCTGCAACTCTTTGAGGGATTGTGACAAAACTTGGTATGTGTCATCGCCATCATGCCTTGAGGTCTCCTGCAGCGTTTCACCACACTGCACCCTACTGGTCAGGAGATAGCAAAAATGGCTATTTTGGCTTATAACTCTTGAACACTTTTGCCAAAAATGATAAAACTGGTCTCTTTAGATTCAGTGAAACATTCCAAACGATACCCAATTTTCCCATGTAGGCCATTTTGGGCATCGGCCATTTAGAATTTTGTTGCAAAATGCTGTATTTTATGAATGCATTGGCATATCGTTACGATGTATGTGTCATCAGGACCATGCCCTGAAGGTACATGAGAAGTTTGGGTCCGGTGCCACCTAGTGGTGGAAAAATGTTGTTGTTTTTTTATTTGTGAGCTTATAACTTTTAGTGGCATTGGTCTGTTTTAACAGGACCGGTCTCGTTAAGTTCGGGAGGACTTGCCGAGCGCAACGATACCATATTTGCTATGGTTCGCCTTATGGCCTGTTGCCACTTCGAAAATAGTTCCGAAAATACTTTAGCGAACTGCTTCAAAGCCTTTTGTCTGAACAGAACAAAACCACCAAAATAAGAAGCGTCATTAGTCAATTTCTTGAGATAACAGAGAACATGGCAAAATTTTGCTCGTAAATGCCAAAAACAGGCCAATGAATTTTAAAAGTGGTCTCTGCTTTTACCTAAATTAATATAACTCTTAAGTGAAATAAGATATTTTCACCAAACTTGACACACTTATATAAGGGCTCAACCTGAGAACACAAAGAAAAAGTTGCAGGGTTTGGCCATTTGGTGGCGCTATAACTGGGAACAATATGAAAGTGGCTCTAAATATAGAAACATTGGTCCAATTAATTTAAAAATTTGCATGCAGTGTCTTTGCATTCAGTGTCTTTGTGGGAGTTGCCATCATTGATCATGAGGACAGTTGCATATATTGAGAAACATGGCAGCCATTGGCCAATCATCAACAAATTTGACATTTGAGCACACCAAAATGGATTTGAGGATGTATGTTTGCATTTTTGTAAGACTGGGCTTGTCAGATTGTGTGGGTCATGCAGAGAACAATGATACCATGGTTGTCCATGATTTGATTTTATGTAAACATTTTGTTGTTGCTATTACTCCTATAACATTTGTCCAATCAACATGAAATTGAAATCTGCTGATTATTTGCAGACCATGTCTGAAAATATTAGCAAATAGATTTTTGTTGTTCAGAATTGTTTCACAAACAAATTTGAAAGTACCAAATTTATTAAAAAAAAAAAAATACCAAAGAGGAATTAAGTTTGTTGCGTTTGCTTCGTAAAATGAAAATATTTTAGGACCTTGCCCTAGGGGGTCATTGTGAATTCTGGATGCCCTTTAGTAAACAATGGCTAAATGAGCTTGCTTGAAATATTTCAATCAATTAGACAAATTGATTTCAATTAGTGTCATGGAAATAATCAAAACTATTTATTTTTTTTAGTTTAAATTTGATTAAACTAAATATTGCATAGATGTCTATAAATGTATTGCATATAACTCTATGGATGTAAAAACTGACTTTTCCAATTTTTTCCAAAAAATCCTACAAAATGCTTGAGAATACACAAAACAATGTATAGTGTGCAATGTTACACTTAACACACTCTGCACAACCTTGAGTAAATGCTCTTTATCAATGTACTTATGGCCAAAAGAGCAAGTACTTTTGTTCTGCCGATGATAGAGATTTTAATGTGCAACTAGTACGTGCAAATAGAACAGTAGTGTATCTTGACCATAGATGGTTGTTTTTTTATCTTTAACTCCTACAGTATTCATCAGAATTCTAACTTAAAATGTGTCACGATGCTTCTTTCGCTGCTCATGCTTGACCCCGGTATTGCTGCTTGCAGCTATATTTATTATTATTATTATTATTGTTATTATTATTATTAAGCTGTTAATATGAAAAGGAATATACATGGCATATTTTATTAATATAAACTATAAATGTAAGAGTAACACTTAAAAATGGGCATTTCATTTAGTTTTGTCATACTTCAGGTTTAAGCCCCGCCCACACCCGTTTCTATCCGAATACAGAGACAGCTACAGATAATTTTATCATATGAAAAGATACAGATACAAATACAGATAATGGCTTCGCCGCACACCCCTAACAGGCAGCAATCAAAAAACATAGGCAAAGTCAGAGACAATGAGCACACTCTCTGATGCCCTCCCTCTTGTAACGTTGTGATGTCCATGGCTGTGAATCGTTTTGAAACATCTGAGTGAATCAACCGTTGTTAAATGAACCATAAACTGCCCAGCACTACTCACACAAGAGGAAAGTGTGCTCGAGAAAGTCTGTGTCTGCATGCTCTCTGTACAGTATGTGCTCTATTTGCAAGCACAATAGCAGCTCTACACAGTTCTAGGCCTTTGCACGTTGCATGGTTTCAGACCATTTTAACAATTACATAAGCCAGTACAGAGCCGGAGCCTTCATTTAAGCATGTCAATGTCAAACATCCAACCCGCGGAACAAAAAATCAACCCGCTGAAAATGTTTAAAAATAGCCAAATTTTGCAGGAAAACTGCACACTTGGCAACCCTGTAGCAGTGTTTTAAAATGAAAGGTTGTCTTAAAACTGCACACACTGATGATTGCTTGTTTATAACACTCAGTCTAATCCATTTTTTAAGGGAGAAATTGATTCTCTGACCTCTGCAAAATAACAATGACACTCAATATAAGACATTGAATAATGTTTTGAAAAAGAAGCAACGTCAAAAGGGATGTCTATGTATGATGCATAAAAAAGGATTTAGTGAGAGAGAGAGAGAACAAGAAAGAAGGAAAGCTAACTCAAAGGCTGCATCGCTCATTTTTATTCATCATGTTTCTCTTGTCTTATTGCCCTGTTTGCCCTCAATCAGAATGTGCAAAAAGCACTGGAGAGCTGTTGTGAAATATAGCTTAGACCCCTGTGCCTGGCCCCTGTGCCCTGTTTGCTTCATCAGTCTGTGCGTACAGCAAAGCCCACAGCAGCAGCGTTGCACCGCATGACAATCCGTCCTATGATGGGACACACTGTGATTCAACCCTGTTAGGAGCAGAAAATTTGCATTGTTAATCATCACAGGAAGAGTCAGAAACAGACTGCAATCAAGTGTGTGTTTGGCTGCCACAGGGCGTATGTGTTTCAGGACCAACTGGAGTTGGATCAAGATTTTTAATTGTTAAAAATTCTAATTTTATTCAAGGCTATAAGCATATATGCTTTAAGCATTGCTGTTTGTTCATTATTTCAGGGATGCAAACTCATGAGCAGAGAAAAAGGTGAGAAAGTCACTGTAGCTGTTCCAAATGTACAAATCTGTTGATTTGTTTGTTGTATTTAAAGCTGTTTTTTTTTTTTTTTTTTTTTTTTAAGTGTTTAAGCTTAAAGTAACCATTTCAACTGATTTTAGGAAAATGTAGAAAATTTTACTGAACAATTTGGGTAAATTAGCTTTAGAAAGGTGACTTTAGCTAAAAGGTAAGTAGTTTGCATCCCTGTTATTTGAACCAGATCCATAGTTCAATCTCTTTTTGTATTTTGCTCAAAAATATGAGCCTGTTTCCAGACCATTAGGATTTTAAGCTTGAAGATCTTCCACTATCTCTCTCTGATAACCTGTCTTCCTGTCACTGAGTTATTCTAATGCAAACAGACCGAATATGTTTATACATTTCAGTGATCAATAGTTTCATCACCTGGCTTATGCTGTTTAATACAAATCTTTATCTAATTTTTTAAAAAATTAGTATGGGATTATGCTACATATTTCAAACTCCTATTATGCATAGTTTCTCTTTGGTGTTGTTTGCAAGCATCAGACTTTTACTGTAGGTTAATTGAAGTCTCTGTCTCAATGTATCTCTATTTCTAAATGCATTATGCTATATATATATATATATATATATATATATATATATATATATATATATATATATATGACAGAATATAGGTATAATGCATTATAATAATACCTCATATGCTGCCAGTAAATCCATCACAATCCCTGTAATAATTCCATTTCTCATCTCTTCAAGACACATACAGGTTTACACTAAACTCCAGAGGATTATGTATCTGATTTGACTGACAGGTTTATGGCTTCCTGGTGGTCAAGAGGAAATAAGTTTCTCCTCATTTCAAAGATGAGCCTGGTCTCTTAGCAAAAGGTTTTGCGGTGAGAAAAGTGAAATGCCAGACATCATGTTGACTTTGAATCTCAATAATATGACCTCCCGTGTGGAAGTAGATATTACTCTGTCATAGTTTTATCACATCTCCCAAGTTTCCATTGTATTAGCCTAAAATTTTATGAAATCTGAGGGCACTGTGCACTGATGTTGGATATCAAAAACAGATTTAGTTTTATTTTATAAGGCATTAAAATTGATGGTGCTTATTGCAGACATACTCATAATGTAAAACCTTTAAAGAAATTGATGTAAGCTGATCTATTTACCTCGATGGCAAAAGGCTAGTAAGTCTAGTTAATCTAGAAAGACTAACTTGGTTACACTTTATAATAATGGTCCATCATTAATAGGTAACTATGCAGAAATGAATGCAGGACAAATGAGTAGAACTACATTAACTCTTTAGTTACTACTATTAACTAATATGGAAACATGATTAACCAATAAGTAAGTAATAGCGAACTGATGACTGAGGTAGTTTACTGTTAGGTAATCAATAATTACTCAATTTGATTTGCCTCATTGAGAACTATTAACTAACTATGGCTAATTTAAAATAACTACTAATTAATTACTAATCAAAACATTAAAATATGCCTAAAATGTGAATGATTATGTTTTTATTGTGAACAATATCATGAAATGCGCCTTCAGAGAAACATGCGCGTCATGTGTGTCCTTTGTGAAAAAAAATTTATTCAACACCTTGTTAAATCAAGGCTACAGTGTTTGGTAGAGTATCATAGCCAGCTTACCTTACAGAAATATAGGGATGTTTGTGCCCAACCTGTGTATTCCTTGGGATATCTCTTCTGTTCATTACAAATTATTAACTTCGGCATGGTTGATATTGCTGGAGGTCTTTTAAAATAATTTTGGTAACCCATAAGTAATGAGTCAAGTGTTTCCACATAAACATGAAGGAATTACTTGTGATCTGGACCATTGTTCTAAAGTGAGGGTCATGGTAACGCATTATTAATTAATGAAATCTTACTGTTTCCTTCCTTGGGAGTTAAAGGTTATCTGGACCATTATTATAAAGTTAAAACACATTATAAACCATTATTAGTAACTGAGGTGTTACTTATCAGTTAGTAACGAATATGCAAGTGTTTGTTCCTTCATTTTACTCATTTAATCAAACAGATAGTTAACAGACATTTTTTTCTGGCATTAAATTATGAATCATTGAAATTCTTTTCGCAAACCTTTAGCAGGATACTGCTTTTAATGGCTGGTGATCATGGTTAATACATGTTTTAAATGTCTTATCTCTTAAAGTAAAATAATAAATCAAGATAAATATTAAAATTATGTGTCTAAAGGACAAGTGTGTGCGTTGATCTCCACAAGGCTTCAACAGAAAACGGAGAGAAAACCAGTGTGCAGCTATGAGGCCTATCTGTGCACATCCGCCTTAGACAGTCCACTCTGTAAATACATACAGTTTTCATAAAATTGTATTTTACATGTTTCCTCCTTTTGCCTATGTTTGGTCTGAACAGAACAGAATGTATGTTAAAGTTTACCTTGTGCAGGTGGAGTGACGGGAGGGAGGAGCAAAATCGCACTTGCTCTTCTTTCAGTTTTAGTGTGAGCATAGAATATGGCGAACACTGATTGGATTAGAAACTTAATTGAAGTGACACTCATTCTTTTTTTTTTCTTTTTTTTTTATTGGATCCATTAAATTACTCAGAATTTGTTTTAAAAAAAAATGCACTTCACACAGTATCTATGACTAAAAAAGTAATTGTACAAATATTTTGTAAAAAAGAAAAATGTTGTTTATATTCAAGTGTATATTAATTAATTAATTAATGTGTTACCATGGCCCTCACTTTAAAATAATGGTCCAAATCATTAGTAATTCCTTCATGTTTATGTGGTAATACTTGACTCATTACTTTGGGTTACCAAAATTATTAAAAAAGACCTCAAGCAATATCAAAGTTGTTTTGCCGAACAACATGCCGAAGTTAATAATTTGTAATGAACAGAAGAGATATCTCAAGGAATACACAAGTTGGGCACATACATCCCTATATAAGATAAGCTGGCTATGATACTCTACTAGACACTGTACCCTTGATTTAACAAGCTGTTTAATAAAACATTTTCACAAAGGACACACGTGTAGCATCTGGACCAATCAGAAACAATTATTCACTGATCATTATCAGCTTTTGCTCCTCCTTTGCTGACACTGGTCCAACAACTAGTGGACCTCAGAGACATTCCAGGTTGGGGAAGGTAGCCACATGCAAAAGCAAAGGAATGTGGGGAAAGTATACTCACTCCATTCCCCCATAGGAAAGACACATAAGGCCCATAAAACAGACTTTTCTTAATTTATTTATAGACAAACTGTTCTATAAATGAACATGCATATCCCCAGGACATTGTGTGTATGATTATTACTGTCTCGTATAGTGTCTTTTGTACTGTATACCGTTTTATGCATGCTTTATGACAGAACCACTAGATAATGTAAAATTATTGGTATCATGCTTCCTATCAAATTAATCCTTATGTGATGCTCTGAACACTGGTGTATCTCACTGTCTTATAGCATGCATTGTATGCTTGTTATATTAATCAGAGCATAAAGGGGCACAAATTGCTAGCTTACTCCAATCATGCAAATGAGTCAGCTTCCAAACAAAATAACTTTTCCTGCTGGAAAATTGCACCTTTCTCATTGGTCAAACCAAACTAGAGAGGAGTGACCTCCATCAGGAGTTAAAGGGCACTGTCGGAGTGACCTCTCTCTTCCTTCTCTCTCTCTCTCTCCCTTCTTCTCCTGGTTGTTGTTCGTGTGGGACCGGAAACACCCGGTTCAACCGCGAGGTCGCAGGCCGGCAAGCCTCAAACACATCAAGCCATGTGTAACTTCCTCGACCATCAAGGAGTCAAACTAACACCACAAGTTCATCATCATTTCTTCATTCAACGTGGAAGAAGTTGATGGCAACTTCAACACCATCGACTCAAGGAACCATCAACACTTTCTCCTAAGACTGCATCCGGGCGCTCTCTCAACAGCCAAGGCATTGCAAGTATCGTACAATTAACTAACTAAACAGAGGTTTAGTATAAGCTGTGAACCCCTTTGTTAACAAAGGTGCTTTGAAGTAAGAAACTTAATAAAGAGTTATTTTTCTGTGGCCATGAAAAATATCCTTTCTGAGAGTTGACAGACGATCAATACTGAGTGTTTGCTGGACGAACAGATTAATTGATTGTAATATTAATTCAGCTATATCAAGTTAATTCTATTAACTAATCCAAATATTTATAATTAATTATAACAAGTTATTATTAATTATTCATATTTACCTTTTGAGCTAATTTGCTACACACGTGAGGCACATGCTTCTCTGAAAGTGCATTTCATGGTCATGTTCACAACAAAAACATAATTGTTTACATTTTAGACACATGTTAATGTTTTGATTAGTAATTTATAGTTATTTTAAATTAGCCATAGTTAGTTAATAGTTCTCAGTGAAGCAAATCAAATTTAGTAATTACTGATTACCTAACATTAAACTACCTCAGTCATCAGTTAGCTATTACTTACTGATTAGTTGATCGTGTTTCCATATTAGTTAATAGTAGTAACTAAAGTGTTAATGTAGTACAACTCATTTGTCCTGCATTAATTCCTTAATAGTTACCTATTAATGATGGACCTTACTTTTCTAGCTGCATATTCAGTTGCTCTAAAATTGAAAGCAAAAACCCAAAAACTGTGTTGAAAGTGGAAGCAGGTGATGTCAGAAGTGTATGTACACTTTTTTGCTGTGATCACAAAAAATGACACAATAAATCAGTAATTTTCCCACATCTGCAATATGAATGTCCATGGCATGTCAAGGCACTCAGTCTGAAAGCTCATTCGGTGATACCCATCTAGACTTCTAATGTCCTACATGCAGCTTCAGTCCACAATAATTCCTGAACACCATCAGTTTTGCACTCACGCACAGACATGCTGGTTGATGTCATGAAATAGCAAAGGCGTAGCTCAAGAACATTAATTCGATTATGCACAAATGAAACTCTACATGGCGCAAGCTGATAGGTTTTTTGGACTTGTTATCTGTTAGCCAATCAGCTCACATGGTGGAAGCTGATGGTCCTTTGCCATATGATCAGGTAGCCAATCAAATTGCATACTCTCTCTTTCCCTAACATTAAAAATTGTTGAGTTTGCAAGTAAGCTGTTTTCACTGCGGTGCGCTGCGAGAGTTTTCTCTGAAATTGCTATTTGCTCAGGTGTTTGTTGCGGCTTTTTATTCTTGGTCTGCTCTGCATGTCTAAGGAAAGCCATAGTCAAATCAGGCACTGGCCCACATCACTATCTTAGGTCATTAGTTTAAATAAATCCACACATACAGTAGCTAAGCAAAGTCACTAGTTAAATAAGCTCGGAGCTTTCCTGGTCCAGGTTCACATTATGAGTCAAGTCCCTAGCCATTTACACCATTCATCTAAGCAGGCCAAGACACATAGAAATTTAGTTTAGCGTTATGCAATTCGTCCAGGCAGGCCAAGACACACTTAGCTTGCATAAACTTGGTGCTCATGTCTCTTTGGAGCAGCAGCAATACACAAGTCCTGGTGCTATATCTGCTTGGTTGGGGAGTTGTGTTTTATCTTATGTGTTTGTTAGGCTTCCCTGCTTTGTTGGGGGATTGTATTCATGTCTAGTTGTGCAGCAGCATGTCATACATGCTTGATACAGCATGTCTTGTGTTTGTCTAATTGTGCAGCAGCATGTCTGTGTATGTTCTAGCATTTGAAAGTCTTTGTATTGCTCTGCAGCAGCAGCAGCAGCAGCGTAGCAGATCAAGTCCGCCAAGAACGATATACTATCAATATGTCATACACACATTAACATGTTAAATCTTTCAGAGAGGTGTCATGACTTAAATTACTAAGTTAAGGCATGACACTCTACATAGCGCAAACTTATATGTTCTTTAAAATTGTTATATGTTAGCCAATCAACTTGTGTACTCTCTCTTTGCCTAACATTTAAATTTGCTTAGTTTGCAAGTAAGCAGGTTTCACCACTGGATGCTGCGAGAGTTTTCTCTGAACCCCTCTTCCTCCCCGGCTTGTCTAGATCCGCTACATGAGGATTGTATTTATGTCTAGTTGTGCAGCAACATGTCTTATGTTTGCCTATTTGTGCAGCAGCATCATGTCCATATGCGTAATTCGGCATGTATGTTCTAGCAGTAGCTAGTCTCCGTACTTGCTCTGCAGCAGCAGCAGCGTAGCAGATCTAGTCCAGAAAGACCAATATCCTATCAACATGTCATACCCACATTAACAATCTAAATCTTTCAGAGAGGTGTCATGAAATAATTACTGTTTTGATAAATACTCTGTGATGCTTTGATCGAGAGAGCAGGTCTGTAGTAGACTGTCTTCTCATTTCTAAGTCATAACTGACATAGAAATGATGACATTACAAAGATCATTTAACAACAAAAAGTGCCTATTTTTCAACATAAAACATGTTGTCAGTAACTTAAGTACAACGTGTTCTGAGTTCTAATCTGCTATGATCTGGCAAACTTTTTATTTAATAAACCAAAAATTGTATATCAGGAGCAGGTATACATTTGTTTGAATTTTGTTTTGTGATTTTACTAGAGTGAATAGCAATGTACAAGAGTATTTTCTTTCTATGTCAGATAAACATACTAGTCATGGAAGATAATAGAAGCAATGTCAGAGTTGGTGAATTTGTCTCATTGATTAATGCTATGCTCAATTTCCCGACTAATGGCACCTTCACACCAGCATGCCAAGGTCTATGTGTCTGAACCAAACAAAGTACACATAATGCACCTGCCCCTTATGGGTAATACTCAACCACTTTGAGCAAACATACAGCTCAGCATGTGTGACAGATCTGCTGAAAACTAGAATCCATCTCTGCTTCTGCACTGCTCAGTGTATGTTCAACTCAACAAGCTTTACCATTGCAATGGGTGAGCTGTGGGTTTAGAAGTGGCTACATGTGGCATCTCTGGCATCCTCTGGACCCTATTAAGAGGACATGGTATGAATAAACAGCCTACTATTCTGCCTTACAAAGACAAAACACAGTAACTATGCCAACACTGAAACTGAGAAAAAAGGCACCAAAGTTACTTGGTGTGGATTTTGTTGTTACTGAAAATGTAAGATTTCTCTGAATCTTATAGTTTATAAATCTTTCTGTCACAGTACAGATCATAGTCTAAGAGATCCAATTTCAGTCTTAACTCAATTTTAATTCAGTTTTGCCTTTGTACAGCAATACTAGTCCACATAATTCTATGATAATTATATTATTGCTGGGGTTTTTTTTTTTTTTTAGTTTTTTTTTTTTTTTTTTGTCATTCCCTCTAGCTTAAACTTCATTGATTTGTCTTTCCATTACCTCAGCTCGGTCCTCTCCATTACTTGCGTTTAACATACGTGGTCCTCTCTGTCTTCACTCTCATTACCTCAATCATTTTGTCTTTATTTTCTGTCCAGATTCTCCTCTTGATTCAAAGGTTCTGTGTTGTATCCTCAAGAAAGTTGTGTGGGATGAGGGATCTCTACAGAATGCATACCAAGGCCAGCAGAGATCCTGAAACACAAGTTAAATGAACAGTTCACACAAAAATTTGAATTGTTACAATTTGTACGTGCATGAGTGCTATGAAATAAGCTTGTTCAAAGTGGCATGCATGTTTATGTGAAACTTGCACTGTTTAGTGCTACGCAAGATCAAGGTGAACAAGCTTCGCTCATAGCACTCATGAACACTAAATGGACGTCAAGATTTTAGCTGAAAAATTACTTTAATTTCATGTTTTCTCTCACCAAAACCTAACTTATGTCTTCAGAAGATTTGGAATATGATGCATAAGTCACATGGACTAATTTAGGATACTTATAGGTGCTTTTTTGGATTTAAAGTGAGTAACTATCAACTACTATTGTATTGAAAGTGGCCCAGGATATTCATTTTTTGTTTCTTTAGTGTTCCACATAAAGGTGTGGTCACACATACCTTTGCACGGCTAAATTCCGCGGGCAAAATACATTAATCTCATGGGAATCGGTGCAATCAAGAACTTTGTGCAATGGACTTCCGGTGGCAAAGAATTTCTCCTTGCGGATTTCGTGTGGAGTTCAAGTTTGGTGAACTTTGCGGCGAACTTTGCCGTCTTGACAAATAGGAAGTTTCTTGGTTTGACAATGACCACTGTGTAGGCGGTGCTTCGTACACAGCTACACTGAATATAAACAATGGACAAGGATATCATTTTAGTGGCGAGTTTCTTTTTAACTTCACTCTGCCAGAATTTTAAGTCCTTCAGGGTTTTAGCAAACTGGTGAAAAAAGATCCAATCTGCAGTCAACTTTCATTTAAAGTTATTTTAATCTTGACTTCAGCCAAAGGAACCAGCATAAGAACATGTGTTAAAAATCAGGGTCAAGGTTTCTTTCTAGCCCTCAGTGTGGGACAGCTGGAGGTGAAGTTACTGTAATCTGGCTCAGTTCCGTTGAGACGTGTCTGAGAAGTAAAAGCAGCCTCTCTCTGAGGAATGTGTTCATTCGCTTCACTGTATAATAGATCTGAAAAGGCCCTCCACTGAATATCTCAAGAGACAGAAACAGATTGAAACAGAGGAGTATAATTGGCAACAGGAATAAGGAGGGATCTGAATTGGGGAAATTGTGAATTTTCTCATGAGCAAACTAAGTTCTTATTTGAGCAACCAGACTATCTTCTCATAGAGTTCTGACTATGAATCTACTGTATGTTAAGGACTTATTTTTGGAAGAGCATAATCAAAAGCAGTGTGTCTAATGGATTCCGAGATTTACCTCTCAGAGTTATACTCTCATCCTTGTCTTCTCAAATCCACATTCCTCTATTTGTCTTCCCATTCCTTCATTCTTCATTTTCACTCCACATCTCAACAAAAATATTCTAATCCAATTACTGTCCTACCTTTTACAGTCATATGAGGAGCTGAATTAGGATGGATTTGTCTTAGCTGTCATAAGTCCATTGACAGAACACAGAAATGTATTATGTACATACAGTACATACATACAGGACATTAAACGTTATAATAATTTTATTGATAAAAGAATGAATGGAATGAAAAATGATGAAGTTCTATTGGATATACACTACATGGCCAAAAGTATGATAACATCCCCTTTAATAAATAGGTTTGGCTATTCCAACTAGACCTATAACTAAGAGATGCATAAAATCAAGCATACTGCCATACAATGTCCTAAGGCAAACATTTTAATAGAAAACGTCCCTGTGCACAAAGCGATGTCCATATAGAAATGCTTTACTGAGACTGTTGTTGAAGACCTTGATTGGCCTGCACACAGACAGATCTGAAAACCACTGAACATCTTTGGGATGAATTGGAACAACCAGTCCCCATTATCCAACATCAGTGCCTGCATGGCCTCACTTATGCTTATGTGTCTAAATGGGCATAAATCTCTGCAGCCATGTTCTAAAATCTAATGTACAGCCTTCCTAGAAGAGTGTAAGCTGTTATAGCAGCAATGGGTGGACAACTCATGATTAATGCTTTTGGTTTTTAAAATGAAATGCTCAACAAGCATATATGGATGTGGTGTTCAGGTGTCCACATACCTTTGGCCATAAAAACTATATTAAAACTATTGAAAACATACACCTATGAGCCAAAACATTATGACCACTCACAGGTGAAGTGAATAATGTTTATCATCTCCTAACAAAACCACACGACTAGGTCTGGGTAGATTTGATGGTAAGCCAACAATCAGTTCTCATAGTCAACGTGTTGAATGCAGGAGAAATGGGCAGGAGTAAAGACATGAGTGACTTTGACAAGGGCCAAATTGTTATGGCCAGACGACTGGGTCAGAGCATCTCTGAAACGGCAAGGCTTGTGGTGTGCTCCCGGACAGCAGCAGTGAGGACCTACTGACAGTGGTCCGAGGAGGGACAACCCACAAACCAGAGACAGGGTGTTGAGCGCCCAAAGCTTATCCATTCGCGAGGGCAACAAAGGCAATCCCATCTGGTGCGATCCAACAGAAGGTCTACTGTGGCACAAGTCACAGAAAATCTTTATGATGGTTACAGGAGGAATGTGTCACCATACACAGTGCATCGCACCCTGCTGTGTATTGGGCTGCATAACCGCAGACTGGTCAGAGTGCCCATGATGACCCCTGTCCACCATTAAAGCGTCTACAATGGGCAAGCGAGCGTTGGAACTGGAACTTGGAGCAGTGGAAGAAGGTCGCCTGGTCCGATGAGTCCCGTTTTCTTTTACATCACTTGGACGGCCATGTATGTGTGCGCCATTTACTTGGGGAAGTGATGGCACCAGGATGCACTGTGGGAAGACAATAAGCCAGTGGAGGGAGTGTGATGCTCTGGGCAATGTTCTGCTGGGAAACCCTGGGTCTGGCCTTTCATGTGGATGTCAATTTGACACATGCCACCTTCCTAAACATCTTTGCAGACCAGGAACACCCCTTAATGGCAATGGTATTCCCTGATGGCAGTGGCCTCTTTCAGCAGGATAATGCGCCCTGCCACACTCACACATTGTTTGGGAATGGTTTGAGGAACATGATGAAGAGTTCAATGTGCTGCCCTGGCCTCCAAATTCCCCAGAACGCAATTGAGCAGAACTCCAAATTCCCCAATTGTGCATTTGTGGGATGTGCTGGACCAACAAGTCCTAAACATGGCGGCTCCATAACTTACAGGACTTGAAGAATCTGCTGCTAATGTCTTGGTGCCAGATTCCACAGGACACCTTCAGGGGTCTTGTAGAGCCAATGACTCGGCAGGTCGCCACTGTTTTGGCAGCACACGGAGGACCAACAGCATTTTAGGCAGGTTGTCATAATGTTTTGGCTCATCAGTGTATGAAAGTACGTTTTCAACAATTTCCATAACACACGGTCGATTTTGTAGTTCAAATGAAAAGAAAAAAATGGCTAAGAAAGCTAAGTTTGTATCACTCCATCGTCTAAGAGGCACTGGACAACTCAGCATTGACAAAAATTACTATAGTTATGCAACATGATAATTAGTTTTATACATTTCTTTATTTATTTTACCTTGCCCTCCTGAATTTAATATAATTTAGGGGCTGTAGATTGGAGCTTCTGTATTGTGAACACAATACATCTAATTTTCCTTCAGCCAGGGCTGCAGAATGTGTCCAGCTTGTTCAATAGCATCTTTGTTATTAGCAGAGATGCTAATCAGACCATTCTTAAAGGAGATTAAAAGAAGAAAAAGAGTGTATTAAAAACCATCTTGCAAAACCTTCAGAAATGACAGAAAATGACAGAAAATTAACTGAATGTAAAAGGGCTGAAAAAAGAGTGGAGAAGAAGAAAAAGGGGGAAAAGTAGAAAAGACAGACAAAAATATCAAAGTGTGAAAAGACAAAAATTCATTGAGTAAAATAATACTTTCAGATAGTAGGATCATTGGTCATGATGGTCGACCAGTAGACTTTTCCAACAACTGGCCATATTCAATTAGTACGTTTTTTTGTTCTTTTTTTAATATATTTAAGCGGCAGTGCTTTAATAAGCAGGTTGACAGATATTATGCAGTTTGCATGATAAACGCTCTTGGAAAAGTTTCACCTTTAAATGCCCTTTAAAGCACAGGCATTATAGCCATAAACATTCAGATGGACATATTTGGCAGTTGCATCATGTCTCCTGCTGTTTTTTTTTTTGTTTTTGTTTTTTTTGAGCACCCCCACTATCATTAATATTGTTGTATTAAATAAAAAAAATTATAAAATTTTAAAAAATCATCTAGAGACCCCTGGATTCTACTTCATTCATTGCGCTCAATCTACTGAACGAAATCTCACCATGTGAAAAAGTTTCCCTAAGAAACGTGTCCGTGTACTGATCAGTCAACTTGCCAACTTGTGAAATAATAGTTTTTCCCTAACAGATAAGTTGTAAAAAGTGTGCACATTCATACACTTCATCTTCCTATTAGAATCAAATTATATTGCCTTGAAGCACTTTGCTAAATCACTGTTTTGAGGAACATTCAGTGTAGGAACATTAGTCCTAAATTTTCAAACAGCTTAAAAGATAAGTCATTGGTGAAAATATTTTCTGTAGAGTAGGAAATGCAGTTTGCATCACATTTTCTAAACTCGTATAGCCTTCAGGGGAAACAGCATCAACCACAGTTCAAAGATAAAGATTTGTAAGAGGCTCAAAACACTTGCAGACATAAAATACATAAACTTTACTTTGATTAAAGTACTGACCTTGCAGACTGGCCATTCTATGAATAGTCCTTTATTGTAACAAATACTGGCCAGCACTGAAATGACAAAAGCACCCCTGCAGTGAAACTAGAGAGGTCAAGGAAATACTAAAACCATAATGGATAACAGACAGTAATTACACTGAGGGATATTTAACAAACGTGCTTCAGATATTGTTTGATTATAACATAACCTGAATATTTACAGCATGAACCGATACTTTATAATAGCTTATCTGGACAGCAAGATTATTAATATTAATATCAATACAAATTTATGTACTAACTTGCAACAGGTGCATTCATTGGCTTATTAGAACCCTAGCATTGTGCCAGTTAATTGTGCATGGGCAAAAACCACACACATTTTCTTGATGTAAAATGTAAAAACCTAGTAGGATATATATTTGTTTTTTTGTTTTTTGTTTTTCACAAAGACTAAGTGCCTTTTCTGTAGTGGCGAAGAAATGGATGTCAGTGAGAATTAGCCAATTAGCACTATTAAGTTAAATTCAAATGAACTGTAAACATAATTATCTGCATTGCTAGTTTACCGTACTTTAGCACACAGTTTGTTCTAATAAGCTTGATGCACTAGCTAAATGATGTGCATAACATCTTTGGCTAAATTATTTCTAATATCTTCTTCACAACTCAGGAGAGTACTCAATTCATTACCTCTCTCTAGATTTTATTTTTCTCCTTATTTGCCTCTAAGTTGCGATCTGTCAGACCATTCTTTGGTTTTATTTTGCATATTCCCTCAAAAGGTTATTTTAATAATTTTCCATCTAAAGAAAAAGACCTTGAGTTTTCCTGTGTAAGCCATATAGGCCTACATTACTTGACAGTTTTATTTAAAACTCCTGCATAATGTAAACATGACTATGAGAAGTTCACTCTTGCTCTGTTTTTGTCAAATGAATGTTAAAGCAATATATACATCAAAAGAGGAATGAAAGAGTGGATTTTCATATGAAATTGAAAGTTCTAGTGGATAGTTTGCTAGCATGGTTCAGCTTAGGGACTTTTATGTTGGTTTTCCAATGTATTTTTAATCAGGTCTAAACCTTGGGCTAACTGCTGCCCTAAAATAACTCCCAGACTGATGCAAGCTTTATTTTGGGGCCAAGCCTTAAAGGGGACAATGCCCTATTGCTTCTGTAGCTTTTCTTATTATTATTTTTGCACTATGGGATTCTATAATAGCCCTATACCATACATAGGAAAATGATAACATTTTGCGCAGTGATAAGGGTGGGCATGAAAAGCCCCTAGAGCAAATCTTGGACCTTTAGGGCAAATTCTATAGCGCCACCAGTTTAAAAAAAAAAAAAAAAAAACATTTTTGACCTTTTGACCTAGAGACAAAATATTTTTTTTCTGATTACTCTCCTCCTGAAGACTCTAAAAGACCCTTAAATTAAAACATTACAGTAGCCGCCATCTTGGATAATGACGTTTATTGGATAAACTTTTCACCGAAACAATGGCTTGAAATAATCTCCAGACTGAGCCGTACAGAACTGACAAAACTGCATTTTGATATTTGGAATTTTTGAAAAGCAAAGTTACTGAAGTTGACATAAAATCGGAGGCGAGACTGTATCTCAGCAACGCTTTGTCCTATCGAAATGAAACTTGATTTGCTTAATTGGGACCGTGATCTGAGGGTACTACAGCTATTTTTGTACAGCTACTTCAGTAATTTTGAATTTTCATATAAAGTTATATATCTTTTGAACGCTATGTCGAATTTAAATGAAAATTAGTAAGAGTCATCGACATTTTGGAGCAATTTTTCAGCGGTTTCAAGACATCATCACCTTTAGTTCAAAAGAAGTTTGTCTGTTAAGCTTGGTTGGCATGCTACATGTTATGATAGCTTAGCATGTTAATTGGATAGCATGCTAACTGTAGGGTAATTTTAAGGCTAATTTGTTATAATGCTACCCAGATAGCAAGGAGACATCGAGTCAATGTCTATTTATTGTTGTAAGGGTCGGGATCAGTCGTCGATCAATTTTCAATGTTGAATCAACTTTCACTATTTGGTCAGTACATCAGAACGTTGTTAGGTCGAAAATAGAACATACTGTATATTCAACGTCGAAATGAGGTTGATTTATCAACGTACCGCCGACCCGTTTGGTCGAAATCTTAACGTTTGTTCTATGTTGAAACTTGGTTAGAGAAGTTTGAGTTCTGCGCATGTGCATTTTTGAATCTACACTGGGCGAACCGTCAGTGGATGTGTCGCTAGAAATCGTAAGCATAGATGTACTTTTATTCATAATTTTACACAATGTTTTGCCAGTCTATCATTGAATATCACTTTAGATTTTAATTGTTTTATCCCTCAGTGTTTTAAAAACATTCCCGCTTGGTAATTTTGCAATTAAAAGCCCTATTTGCGCACTGCCCAGTTTTCCGTGAGGCAGCCGGTAACTGAGGTAAATTTAGATAATTCACAATGTTGGACTCATTTCAGTTGTTGTTGATTGTCAATTTCAACATGATCATTTTCACTCATATTTTCTAAACTTTAACTTAATTAATTTATTTCTCTGTAGTGGTGCAGTGGTGCCATGCGTGCCATACTGAGTCAATAATACACAAGGTGAATAAATGTTAAAACTGTCATTACTCTCAAAATTACATATTAATAAGTCCCCTTTCTGCTGGTCAGAGTGGATTGTGAGGGAGGTTAATACACTCAGTGACCTATATGAGAGTGGAGTGTTGAGATCCTTTGAAAATTTGGTTCAACATTTCAGGATTCCCAGATCTCAGTTCTTTAGGTATTTACAGCTATGCCACCTGCTCTGTACTATTTTTGGGAGTAGCATACACCCCCCTAAAGCAGCAGATACTCTGAGAGTGGTGATTACTGCTTTTGGAAAAGGTCATGAGGCAGTGTATTACTCCCTGCTAATTCAGAGTCTGGGGGACGGAGCTTTAACTTCTATCAAGAGATTATGGGAGAAAGATTTAAACTTGGTATTGAAGGAGGGAGTGTGGCTAGGATTCTAAAAAAAACATAAAAAAAAACATAAATTCTGCATCTAGAGATGCAAGGGTGCACCTTATACAATTCAAGATTTTACATTGATTCTATTGGACCCCCTCTAGATTGTATAGGCTTGGTCTTAAAGGCACACCCACCTGCTGGCAGTGCCAATCAGAAGTTGGAGACACAACCCATGTTTTTTGGAGGTGTGTTAAGATCCAAGAATTTTGGTTGGAGATTCAGAGTTTTATGTGTGACATATTGGGCACTCAAATTTCATTTTGCCCCAGACTCTGTATTTTAGGCGATGGGGCAGTCATCAATATAGGGAATAAACAAATAAAAAATTGAGACCTAACGTCCTTGTTACTTTCATAACCTCTGTTCCCTGATGGAGGGAACAAGATGTTGTGTCGATGTAGTGACACTAGGAGTCACTCTTGGGAGCCCCGAACACCTCTGCTTTTTGAAAAAAGGCCAATGGGAATTGGCGAGTGGAATTTGCATGCCACTCCTCCGGACATACGGGTATAAAAGGAGCTGGTATGCAACCACTCATTCAGGTTTTGTGCTGAGGAGCCGAGACAAGGTCCCAGCCATTTCAGTGGGTAGTTCAGCGTTGTGGCAAGAGGGACACAATGTCTTGTTCCCTCTATCAGGGAACGGAGGTTACAAAAGTAACCAGGACATTGCCTATCTGTCACTCACTCAACGTTGTGTCGATGTAGTGACACTAGGGGTCCCTATACAAAATGCCACAACTAGCTGAACTGTGTTACGTGGACTGGCAGTGCGAGATGGGCAGACCGCTGTGTGCCTCGTAGCCAGTGCACCAGGCTGTCACGTAACCTCCCCCAACGCTCTTATGAGCATCGAACAGTCCTTTGAGAACAAGTCGACTGCCCAACAAATAGGGACAGGCTAGCCCAGCCGTGGCCTCTTTTCCCCTTTTTTTCTCCCTAAAAAGAGTACAATTTGTTAACCGACTGGGGGCCATAAATGTCTACCAGAGAAGGGGGGGTATTTCGAGTGGAAATACATCGCATGGTGTTACCGAGTCTTGTCGGAAGTATGTCATGTGGAGAAGTCGCATGGTAGGTCCTACCCGAGGGGGGAGGAGTTTCTACAAGCATGGTGACTGGGGGCAGAGGGGCCTCTGCCCAAGGAAGATGCAGTTTACCGACAGGGAAATGATTTAGCAGAAGATATATCACATGGGGTCACCTATGAGGAACCAGCGCATGTGGAGCACCTACCCCAGTACAGGGCTTAGTTAGCACATGTACTGTGCCGGCAGCGAGTTTCTCCAAAAACTCGTCTGCCACAGGGCTAAGGAGGAAATTCATCCAGGGATCACAACTTGTGAACATGACTGGGAGTCAAAGGCGCACGTCTTCACCTCATGGGAGGGTAAAGGTGCTATACACAAGTGGTACACCCGGCCAGCTGTCTTGGAACTTACCTGTTCACCTGACAACACACGGGATGAAACCGGCTCAACCCGGAGATTATAGAACCTTGCAAAGGTGTTGGGTGTCGCCCAGCCCACTGCTCTGCAGATGTCTGCCAAAGAGGCGCCACTGGTCAGGGCCCAGGAGGCTGCTACACTCCTAGTAGAGTGGTCCCCTACCCTCTTGATGGAAGTGAGCGCAGTCAGGAGGGCAGTCTTCAAAGAGAGTGCCTTAAGCTCAGCTGACTCCAGGGGTTCGAAGGGGGCCCCCGTAGACCCCGAAGGACTACAGAGAGGTCCCATGAGGGGATGAGATGTGGTCTGGAGGGATTCAACCTCCTAGCGCTTCTCAGGAACCTAATGATCAAGTCGTGCTTCCCTAAGGACTTACCGTCCACTGTGTCGTGGTGTGCCGCTAAATACACCTTCAAGGTGGAGCAGGACAGCCAGCCCTCCAGCCTCTCCTGCAGGAAGGAAAGCACCGATCCGACTGCGCATCTCTGGGGGTCTTCACGTCGGGAAGAACACCGCTTAGTGAACAGACGCCACTTCAAAGCATACAGGCGCCTCATAGAGGGAGCCCTAGCCTGAGTGATCATGTCTATCACTGCGGGTGGTAGGCCACTTTGGTCTTCCGTGTCCCGTCCAAGGGTCAGACGAGGAGATTCCAGAGGTCTGGTCGTGGGTGCCAGATGGTGCCCTGTCCCTGAGAAAGAAGGTCCTTCCTCAGGGGAATTCACCAGGGGGGGGCTGTCGCAAGGAGCGTGAGGTCCGAGAACCACGTCTGGGTAGGCCAGTAGGGTGCTACTAGGATGAAATGCTCCTTGTCCTCCCTGACTTGCACAGGGTCTGTGCAAGTAGGCTCACTGGGGGAAATGCATATTTGCGTAGTCCAGGGGGCCAGCTGTGTGCCAGCGCTTCTATACCGAGGGGTGCCTCGGTCAGGGTGTACCAAAGCGGTTAGTGGGAGGATTCCTGGGAAGCAAACAGGTCTACCTGTGCTCAACCAAATCGACTCCAAATCAGCTGGACCACATGGGGGTGGAGTCTCCACTCTCCCCTGAGCGTAACCTGTTGTGACAGCGCGTCCACTGCGGTGTTGAGGTCTCCCGGGATGTGAGTGGCTCGTAGCGACTTGAGGTGCTGCTGACTCCAGAGGAGGAGACGGCGGGTGAGTTGTGACATGCAATGGGAGCATAGACCGCCTTGATGGTTGATGTATGCTACCGTCGCTGTGTTGTCCGTCCAGACCAACATGTGCTTGCCCTGGATCAAGGGCCGGAACCTCCACAGGGCGAGCAGTACTGCCAACATCTCGAGGCAGTTGATGTGCCAACGCAGCCGCAGGCCAGTCCAGGAGCCATAGGCTGTGTGCCCATTGCATACGGCACCCCAGCCAGTCTTGGAGGCATCTGTCATAACCACGACACACCTGGAGACCTGCTCTAAGGGAACCCCTGCCCATAGAAATGCTAGGTCGTTCCAAGGGCTGAAGAGGCAGCAACAGATCAGCGTGACGACCACGCGATGTGTCCCGTGGCGCAATGCCCATCTTGGGACTCGAGTCTGAAGCCAGTGCTGAAGTGGTCTCATATGCATCGACCCGAGATGTGTGGCAACCGCAGAGGATGCCATATGCCCCAGGAGCCTCTGAAAAAGTTTCAGTGGAACCGCTGTCTTCTGTCTGAATGCCTTCAGATAGTTCAGCACCGATTGTGCACGCTCGTTCGTGAGGCGCCGTCATCGAGACTGAGTCCAAGTTCGAAGCTGAGAAAAGAGATGTTCTGAACCGGGGAGAGCTTGCTCTTTTCCCAGTTGACCCGAAGCCCTAGACGGCTGAGGTACCTGAGCACCAGATCCCTGTGTGCGCACAGTAACTCTCAAGAGTGAGCTAGGATCAGCCAGTCGTTGAGGTAGTTGAGTATACGGACACCCACTTCCCATATCGGGGCAAGGGCTGCTTCTGTGACAGGCCAAAGGGGAGGACCTTGTACTGGTACGCCCAGCCCTTGAAAGCAAACTGCAGGAAGGGTCTGTGTCGAGGTAAAACCGAGACGTGGAAGTTCGTGTCCTTCAGGTCTACCGCCGCAAACCAATCTTGATGCCGGACGCTTGCTAAAATGCATTTTTGTGTCAGCATCTTGAATGGGAGTCTGTGCAAGGCCCGGTTCAGAACTCGCAGAACCTGAGCGGGCGCCTGGCGAACTGAATCGCATAGCCGATTCAGACAGTCCAGGTCAGCCATCACGATGGGTTGGAAAGCGCAAGCCACGCGTCCAAACTCCGGGCGAGAGGGACCAAGGGGATAATCATGTCTGATGTACCGGCGGGTGGGGCCTCGCGGCAGGACGGAGCCTGAGGCGCCACATGACACATGAGCCCTGTGGCCATGCTGAGTTCAAGGACATCGAAGCACTTACCTGGCTCCTGATACCCAACATAAGATTGGTCGAGGAGGGGGGAGGAAGAACATTGTCCCCACAGTCCGTCGGAGCCAACCCGGTGTCTCCGTGTTTGTGCCACAGCTGGGCACGCAGGGGCGGGGGGTCTGCCGCTGGAGCGCCAAACCTGCCGAAATGGGACGGTGGACAGCGGTCGTGACGACAGCCGTGCACACCTGACATGTGACCCAGAGAACAAGGAAACCACTCTTTTGTTGAAGTTTTGGGTACCGCAGCCTCTAGGGCATGCGGCGAAAAATGAATCAAAAGATGGGGGATGGAGTGGTCTGTCTACCAGCTCCGTAGAAGCAGATCTCCTCGTCCCTTGGGTCGCCCATCTCAGGGACGCTTCGAAGTCTTCCTAGGGTTCTTGGCGGCCGGCCGTGAGACGGGTGGCATCTGCTTCCTGTGGTGGGCTCCACCCCGGGGCCGGGCTGTGGCGGAACTGGTGCTGTTGCTGCAGGAGGACGCCCTTGGCGACGAGCAGACGGGGTGCGGGGTCTTGAACCGCGCCGGGGCAGAATGTGTTGAATAGCCTTCGTCTGCTGCTTCACCGCTGAGAACTGCTTGGCAAAGTCATCGACAGTGTCGCCAAATAGGCCAACCTGAGAGATGGGGGCGTCAAGGAACCGTGCCTTGTCGACCTCTCTCATCTCGACCAGACTGAGCCAAAAGTGAATGCGCTGTAAATTCAGCAGTTTTAGGTGAACGGTAAAGAGAACTGAGTTTGAATTGAATTCAGTGCACTGAATGCAACCGCTCGGCTCCGAAGAGAAAATTTGAATGAGTGGTTGCATACCAGCTCCTTTTATAACCGTACGTCCGGGGGAGTGGCATGTAAATTCCACTCGCCAATTCCCATTGGCCTTTTTTCAAAAAGCAGAGGTGCTCCCAAGAGTGACCCCTAGTGTCACTACATCGACACAACGTCGAGTGAGTGACAGATAGGGAACCAGTGTCATGATCACCAGACAAGTCGTTTTAAGGGATGAAAGTCAGCTGGAGCGCCCCCATTTCAGGAGTGGTGCTCGGAGATGGGGAGGGAGGCAGCTTTCGAAGAAGGGTTATCTAGTAGACTGGGGAATTTGGATTTGTTTGTTGGGAAATTGGGCGAATATGTGGCGTTCTTGGAGGGCTCTCGGGATGGGGCAGTGGAGATAGAGGTGTAGTTATTGATGTGTGTTATTATTATATATTTTTGTTGTTGTTGTTGTTTTGTGTGTATGTGCTCATGTGTGACCACAGGGGTGTTTGTTGAGGGTCAGGGTGGGGTTGGGGATTGGGAAGGGGAGGGGAGGTAGTAGGGGTTAAATGTTGATTCTGTATATATATATGTTTTGCTTTTCTTTTTTTGTTGTGTGAATCAATAAAAATGTTAATCACAAAAAAAAAAAAACTGTCATTACTTTCTCAAAGAATGTGTTTTAATTTTAGGGACAAACCTTGTGGCATTTTCTGCACTAATGTTCATAGAGGTCCAAATTAGCATGGCAAAGGTAGACATCTCAAGTTATCTTTATAATATTACAATTGTATGCATCACAACAATATAACATACATTTAAATACATTGTCATCTGTACATATTTACCTATAAATTGTGCTGGGAAACAGTTGGTGTCTTTTGTGTTATACCTAAAGGATTAAATATGATAATTTTATGATTATGATTAGAAGTAGAACTGTTAATAATACTGCTTAATAATGTAACTTGTACGTATTTCTCTATTTCAGAGAGACATCCAGTGCCTTACCCCTGTTTCATTTGCTTCATGCTTCAAAAGGTAATAGTTATTAGACAATAATATTTTTAGCATTGTTGAAACTTTTCAGCTGCATTTTTTTTTTTTTTTGAGGGATTACCTTTGTTGTAAATCCACCCCTAAGAGGCTCAAATACAGAAGACAGTGGTATTGAGTATTGTATTTTTGAGTATTGTACTGTAGTGCCAAATATCTCAAGATAATGTTTGATATACTGTAATTCAAATAACCTGTTATTTCTTTATAATTCTAGAATTTACATTCATAAGACTTGAGTTTATTATGGAATGACCCACTGTTGAAATGCAGTTTCACTGTGATTGATGTCTTTTCTTTTACCTTTAGAGAGGAACTCCACAACAGAGCCACATCACATCAGGTTTGTCCTCTTAAGGGGCTCTCTATGTTTCAAACTTGTATGTTAAGTATTAAGATTACTGTAGAAAAAGTTAACTCCAAAGAATTTTGTATTTGTAAATGTGTATTTTGTATAAATAAAACAATGAGTATCTGAATGTGCTGTGTGTTTAATAAAGAGAACATACAGGATATAGGCTGATTTATTAATTTTTAAGTATTTGGGATTTAAAAACAAAATTCGAAAATATGTTGATTGTATAACATCCTTTCACCCAACTGAAATCAACGTTGTATCAACAGCAGGTAAGCAAACCAATTAGATCGAATATGCATCGAATCTGTGTTGATTCTATGACGTCGTTTCACCTAACTGAAATCAACATCGTTTCAACGTCAGGTAAGCAAACAATTAGATCGATTTTCTGTTTGCTTTCAGTGGTGTAAACGACATAGATTCAAGTTACTTCGACGAGCAAAAAGATGTGGAATCAACGTTGGAGATCAACGTCGTTTCGATGCCATGAGAGACATCGATTCTATGTCGGTGTGCTATCTGTGTATCCATAGGCAAAATTTGCTTTGCATGCTAATCGGTTAGCATATTAACCAACGCTTTGTGTGCTTACTGTAAACTCTTCGGCCTTATTGAGAAATGTCAACTAAGTGGTGTGGTTAAAGCACTGGACAACTGTTCCAAAAGTTGTGTTCAAGCAAAGTATGGTTTTAAAAAATTAACTTCTGTTGACCTTTGAGTCTTCACATTGTGTTTACTACTATGTTGGCTAAATTACATTGCATAACTCCTGCTTTCATTAAAAAACCCTTAGCTTTAAAAACTTTCAGCGACTGTTTTGTAATCTCAGCTTAGAATGCTTCTTTGGCGTCATGTAGCCTTGTCAGTTGTGCGATGCAATGGTTGCATCTCTCAACAGCAGTTCCAAAGTTTGGGTGTTCAATCCCCAACTACACAAGTCTTAAACTTGTGCATTTGCTGTTCTGGAGCTCTTTGCATTGTGCTTAATAAACATTTCAAGTCAGTTAATTCTTATTTGTATAGCACTTTTCCCAATGCATATAGTAAAGCAGCTTTACAGAAAACCATATTGTGATGCAAAGGTGTATTTTCCAGAGGGGATGGAGAGAAGGAAACCCCCCAATAATCAAAACAAGCAAGTACAACCCCCAATATTTATACCACGATCAGTGGAAACATGTAAATGCTTCATGTTGCAACCCCTCCAATGTTCAAGCCAAATCTACACCCTTGCTGTGATGTATAAAATGCCTAAAAGCCGACTGTAAACAGATTTGTAAAAAGTCATGCCTTAATGTCTTTGTCATGCCTTGTGGCTAAAGGGCTTGGTCCTGCCTTACTACTTGCAGCTATATTTATTAATTTTTTTGATGCTCCATACTTCATCTGTCCATAATAGCTGTTGGTTTCATGCACATTTGCATGAACAAAATACAGCAATAAAGCAGAATCAAAGCTTTATGCAAAAATTAACAGCCCACATAAAGATAAAATATGGGAATGTGCTTAGTGAACACACCATTTTTGGAAAGGTAGAAATGCTATAAACACAACACACCTTGAAAAGGGAAAGATAAAGAAAATTATTTAAATCTAATTTATAAGATGATTAAATAGAAGCCACGAACTTGCAGGATTTAATAGAAGCAGGACTTGAGGAGATATTTTTCATGGTGGAAAATGTGTTTGTCTCTAAGCATTATCAAAAGTGTTCCAGAACAGTAGCCTAATTTATATGCAGCCAAGGAACCGCATCTATGCAAGAGGGTTGAAATTACTTACAAGAGTCTAATTAACAGGGTATCTGCAGGTTTGAAGGAATAGCCTATATATATATATATATATATATATATATATATATATATATATATATATATATATATATATACATAACCACTGGACATATTTATAATTTTTTATAGTGTATAAATGTTTGATTGAAGTAGTTCCAGATCTTGACCGCATAATGATTCCAGATCACTTCGCCAAATCAGTTATTTCAAAGAAACGCACAGGCTACCACAGCAAAAAAACCAATTAAAAGAGAGACATTGGTTAAGTACATTGGATAAGAATCACAATGTCTATAATATTCTAAATTTATTTTGATTTCTGCTGAAAAGCACCTATGCATTCCCTCTCTCTCTCTCTTTCGGTTGTCTCACCCACACTCACACACGCTGACATAAATACATATGCACACGCATGCACACACACATATAGAGTAGTGATGGGAAGATCTGAACATTTTACTTACTTGAATCTTTGAGTCTCGTTCAGCAAAATGAACGAATCTTTATTCAAGTCATTTTGTTCATTTGAGCAGAATTAAATTAAAATGTTACATTTTCAATAGCCAAATCTACCCCAACATGTCTACTTACACAAACTTTGATTATAGTCCCAATAAGGAAAAATGCATAATGCAGCCAAGGACAAATTATGAGAAACAGAAATGATTAGTTCACCTTTGGAATCTTCTTGTCCGAGTCGTTCGTTCTTTTGTCACGTGAGTGCATAGCCTATACAGCTGTCATGTGACAAAAGAACGAACGACTCGGACAAGAAGATTCCAGAGGTGAACTAATAATTTCTGTTTCCTGTGTGAGCAATGCATAGCGTATACGGCTGTCACATGACAAAAGAATGAACGACTCGGATCAGATGACTCAGGAGGTGAACTAATCATTTCTGTTTCCTGTGTGAGCAATGCATAGCGTATATGGCTGTCACGTGACAAAAGAACGAATGACTCGGACCAGAAGACTTGAGAGGTGAACTAATCATTTCTGTTTCCTGTGTGTGCAATGCATAGCGTATACGGCTGTCACATGACAAAAGAACGAACGACTCGGACCAGAAGACTCAAGAGGTGAACTAATCATTTCTGTTTCCTGTGTGAGCAATGCATAGTGTAAACGGCTGTCACGTGACAAAAGAACGAACAACTCGGACCAGAAGACTCGAGAGGTGAACCAGTAATTTCTGTTTCCTGTACAGCGCCTATGTGGTTTTCACGTAACAAATGAATGGAGGTTGTGCAATGCACATGCGCGGCCAACACAAAATGAACGAATCACTCTCTGAGACTACTCATTCTTCTGAGTCACATAAAAGATTCGTTCAAAATGAAAGAATAGTTCATGAATGACCCATCACTAATATAGAGACTTGAGTGGCGACCAACAAACAGAGCCTTGCTTGGTTTCAAAGCACCCATGCAACTCGATCAATACATCAGTTCCTATATTATTCGAAATAACTTTTAATATGTGCAGGTGTTTCAATGTATTTCGCCAAATCAGCCTCCCAAAGTGGAAAACACCATTGCGCTCCCCTCCCCCTCTCTTTAGCTCTCAAACAAACTCTCTCTCTCACACAAACACACACACACACACACACACTTGGGAGCAAAGTCAGCACAGGGTTGTAAGCAGTTGTTTAGCAACAGAAAAGCTACATACAAGAATGGTGACACTTGCTGCTGCTGAGAAGTATACTTAAACTTACCTCTTGGCAGTTTGAAGCGATGTTACTGCTGACGAGAGGCGCATCAAACACAGGTAATTCCGCACGCAATCTCTCTCAGTTTCTCTCTTTCTCTCACTCGCTCACACACACAAACACACACACATACATGCACTACCTTGTTACTCCAATGCTAAAAAAATTATGTTTTCGAACTAGTAACAAAGGTTCTGGCTGTGTCAAAGCAAGATGCTGAATCCGTGGCGAACGAAAGCAGAAACTTAACTTGATATAAAACCCTGAATGGTGTATTAAGGTGTGGTAACCCTGGAATAAGCAGAATAATTGACTTCTGCCCATTGAATTACTGAAAAATAATGCACACCCGAGGTGTTCCACTACACATCGCGACTGCGTTACCACCTCGGGGTGTGCATTATTTTTCAATAATTCAACAGTCCATCTTCAGTTTTTCCTTACATATTGTGCATTTATGTTTTTTTTTAATAATACAATTTATTTAATATTATATAATAACTCTAAATATCTGAATTCATTATGAATACATTACCTAATGCTAACATTTACAACTACAGTCTATATGTATTAGTAGAAATGAACATTAATACTCTAAATTAATTCATTGTGAATGCATGTAGCCTAAAGCATGTAGCCTACATTATGACCCTTCTCTTCAGTCACTTGTCGCCCAGCAAGATGTGATGCATTAATGTGATGAATTATATTTATATTGTTCTTGACAGATACATTTAATGAATACTTTAACGGGTAGTTAAAGGGCAGTTTATTAAAAAATGACATTTGTTATCATTACTTACCCTCACCCTGTAATAATTTCTCTCTCCCGTGGAACAAAAAGGAGATTTTAAACATAATGTTAGTCTCAGTCACCATTCACTGTCACTGCATCTTTTTTCATTCAATGAAAGTAAATGGTGACTGAAACTGAAATTATCCCTAACATCTCCTTTGGAGTTCCATGGTTAAAAGAATCATACCTTTTTGCAACAGCATGAAGGTAAGTGATGACAGAATTTTCTTTTTTGGGTGAACTATCACTATAAGTCAATACTCACTAATTATATTAAAAATGGCTGTTTAATGTTGACAAAATATACTGAAAATTTTAACAGAAAATCATTGTAACATTTTATTTTGATGGTCCCCCTACAGATATTCAACTGACTAAAAGTGACTTATCAACCGACTTTCTATAGCTAGTAAACTGTGTTTCAACCAACATTCAGTAGACTTTCAGTAGCCTGTATATAGATCTTTATTTGAGAACATCAGTTCATTAAAATTGTTTGACAAAACAATGACTTCTGTACATTTATATATCTTTTACATACAGTCTATGTGCTGGTTGCAATGTGGTGCTGCTATTCCTGTGTGTTATTATCAGTATTGGTATTTACCATCTGCTGATAGTCTGTTTCAAAAAAGGAGACATGTAGCAGTCAGTTAACCGTATTCCTTAGATGTTCATTTTATTTTGATGGTCCCTAGGTAATTATAGATGAACAGCTGATACTACATTAAAGTGGCAGTAAAGTGACTCTGTACTGATAGGAAATTCATATGCAACAAACAGTCAGTAGAGCATTTCTAGAAACCTTTGGGTAACTAAAAGTGAAATAAGAAAACAAGCAGGTAAGCAAAGAAATGTAAGTAGGTCATTAATAAAGATCTATATACAGGCTACTGAAAGTCTACTAAATGTTTGTTGAAACACTGTTTACTAGCTATAGCAAGTCAGTTGATAAGTCACTTAGAGTCAGTTGAATATCTGTAGGGGGATCATCAAAATAAAGTTTTACCGATAGGTCATATATTTTCATATTAGGTATATTATTAATATTATAATACTTATATAATAATATATTTATTATTTGTATATATTATAAAATATTACAGAGAGATGGAGATGAGAGATGCAACGGGTGTTTAAAGGCATGGTCACATATACCTTTGCATGGCAATATTCCGTGGGCAAAATAGTCATCTCAATGGGACTCCACTTGAATTTCCATTTTCTTGCGAATTTGTCTTTGACAGGTGAATTCGCAGTGTCGACCAATAAGAAGTAGCTTGGTTTGGCAGTGACCTCTGTGTGGGCAGTTCCTTGTACACCGCTACACTGAATATTCACAATGACCAAGGATTTCATTTTAGCTGTGAGTTTCTTTTTAACTTCATTCTCCCAGAGTATAAAGTGTTGATTATTTCAATAGTAACATTTTATTTAGTTAAATAATTGATTAATTACTATTAAATGTTAATACTGCAGAAAAACAGAAGACTCCAAATAGCATATATTTTTTTACATTTAGTATTTTTTTCAATATAATTTGTATGCATGTAGTGTCTCTTAAAACTGCATAAATGTTATGGACACTGCAAATATGGTTACTGTTTCTTAAAGGACAGTGCATCACAAAACATTGAACAAACTGTAATTCTGTGCATTTTTGTGGAGTTTTGGAGAGATGAAGCTACCGTGGCATGACAGAATACTATCAAGATATTCCCTAATGTTTTAAAACTATTTATGATGCACACCGATGTTATACACACCCCAAAACATCACATAAGAAAGTGAAGTGTGATTGGTTTAACATTTCAGTCAGACATTACATAACTGAATGAACAGTTACTGGACAGAAAAAGATGAAGAAATATGCAGAAGATTACATCATTACAGTTTTTGTCTAGTTAGGATAGAATAGAGCATTGGCCTGTTCACTTCAAGCACTGGTGATGGGACGGATTATCATAGTGCTTGTTTTCATGTGGTACGGTGTTTGCAGTGAATGGAACTTTTGTTTATAGTGAAATGGTCTCTCACCTGATTTCGTTAAGCTCACTTCACGGGTGCACTTTAGTGTCACGGTCTGTGTTTATGACATGCAGTTTTTTCTACAGTGCACGTTCAAGCCATATTTCATTTCTTGATACTGCTTCCCACTCCACTTTAAACCAACAAGGTTCTATAAGTTTTTATTGAAGGCCCCCTTCTGACTTGGGAAATGACCAATCATAGTTTAGAATTTGGGGTGGCACCTAGGGTGGCCAATCAAATTCTAGGCATCTGGATACGTCCCTGTTAAAAATTAGAAAGTGAATTTAAGACTTTTTAAAGACCCGAGGGAACCCAGAATTAAGATTTAATCTTTGATTAGACTCTTAATAAATTAGCTGTAATGAAAGCAATCACAGAACAAAGGGTGATTTATTGGGTCAGTTTTGAGAATTGCAAGTACCTTATAGCAATACAAGGCTTTAAAATTTAAATTTTAAATTTAAACAGATAAAGTTTAAAAGATGTGTTAATTTTATCACCTAAATTAATTAAATATTTTCAACCTTCTGGAACGCCCACATTTAGAAAACAGACACTCCCACCTCTGTAATAAACACTAAATCCTAAGTCCCATCCGAATCAGTACATTAAAACGCAGACGTCAGTTGATACTAACTGTAACACAAACGTTGTTTAGAAAACTAATCTCGTTCGAACAGGGGGACGTGAGGGACAGAAAAAAAACAACAACAACAAAAACAAAAAAAAAACACAAAGTCAAAAACATCATTAATTAATCTTGCAGAACTTCAACTCAAAACTGCATACATTGTAACTTACAACCATTAAACATTACAGTAAAACATTAGTATCATCATAACATTTACCTCATTAACACTTCAAATAAAGCATGTATCATGTATAAAATGCATTTTCACTGTGTACTTTCAATATAAACTTTTTTATTTATTTATTTATTTATTTATTTATTTATTTATATTTTTTATTTTTTTATAAATCATCTTAAATTTCATCATACTGTCAGTGTGGTCATTTTATGTTAATGTAATGTTCACTATTTTACTTAGAGAATGCATGGCTTCATACACATGCTGTTTTATATAACACATTACATCGCTAGCAAGGCTAGCTTCACGTGGGTTGCACATGTTGCATCACACAGTGGGAAAAAAAAACTCTGTTAGCACATTTATTTAATCGACTAACATGCTTATTAAATTCATTTATTAATTCAACATAGTATTAAAGCTAACTAGACTCACGTTTTTCCTATTTGACCCTCAGTTACTCCCATTGCATATAAAACACAATAATAATATTAGTAAATGGCCTATATTTAACATGCAACACTCTTAATCAACATATGTGCATGAATATGTTTTGTATAATATTTATTTTTAAAGTTTCACTCACCAAAGAGAATATCTTTTAATGCACAATGAGTGAGATCATTCCCAGGAGACGGGGCGCTTGGTTGTGATGGCAAATAATCTTGTGTTCAAAGTTTCAGTTCTCTCTCCTTTGCTTGTAATTTCTCTGCACAATGCAACACAAGTCAGTTGTAATGAAAGTTCAGCTGGTAAAAATAAATTCTCACAAACTTAGTCTTGTTATACTTCTAATTTTCAAGGTTAAGTAAGGGGGTTTCCTAAATGTGGGTACTGGAGTCTTCTTGGGGATTCACACTGCCTTAAGGAGCGTCTAAGAACAGTACTTTCTTCTTCTTGCTTACTGTGCTTTGTCTGGTCGCTTTGAGGATTCATTATTGTACTTGTTTCATCATCTGACAGCATCATTCCCTTTTCATCCTCTGACACAGAGTTTGTTGAAAAGGTCTCAATTATTTGGTTGAAAAACTTGTCCAAGGGTTCCGAAGTTGCTTATCTTTGTCATACAGCCTCAGCTGCATCTCGTTCAGATTCACTGTCAGATGCTTCTGCTCTGGCAGAATCTATCATCAGTAAGTGGTCTCTTTCAGATTCGTCTCTTTCAGGTTCATCCTCAGGTAAGTCTCCTACTACAGATTCATCTGGAGGTTCTCTTGCAGATTCAAGATGAGTCTCTTACTGCAAGTGTAATTTCGGGTAGATCGATTGGGTTTGTTTGAATTTCTGGAGAGTGCATTGGTTCTGATTCTGAGAGAATCCTGTTATGAAATTCCAGTGTTGTTCCAGGTACATGACTAGGAACTTGATCATCCTCAGACTCTGAATGTTCACTGATGGATTCTGATCCTTCAACATTTCCAGTGTTAGGGAGAGCTCTGGTTCTGGGTTTGTGGATGACTCTTTGCTTAGGTGGTTCCTCAGGTTCATCCACAGGCAGAAATCTGCAGGGTTACAACAAGTCACGATGTAGAGTATGGGAAGGACCATCTTTTCCCTCTGGTCGGATAGTATACACCAGAAGATAACCAGCTTTCCGGATAATCATGTGAACATCTGGCTCCCACTTGGCTAGCTTGAGTTTCCCTCTTATTTATACATTTCTCACAAGGACTTCGTCACCCACCTCAAGGGCAAAGGCAACCACGTGCTTGTTGAACCTACGCTTCGTACATTCTGCAATTTTTTTCTGCATTCATGGTGGCAACTTCCTAGCTCTCTTGCAAGCGATCCTTGAGGTCCTTCACATGTTGAGAATGGGACTTGCTTGGGCCATTTACTGGTAGATTGAAAGCCAGGTCAATCGGTAATCTAGGTTGAATTTCAAACATGAGTTTGTAAGGTGTAAATCCAGTCACATCACTTCATGTGCAATTGTAGGCATGCACCAAAGGTTTTACAAACTTCTTCCAGCAGGACTTCCTCTTGTTATCCAGAGTACCCAACATCTGGAAAAGGGTTCGATTTAAAAGTTTCACTGGATTTCCTCTAGGGTGGTATAGAGTGGTTCTCACCTTGTGAATGCCAGCAATTCGACACAGTTCTTAGATCATGTGTGACTCAAAGTCTGGCCTTTGGTCACTGTGCAGTTTCTCTGGAAATCCATAATGCACTAGGAAGTTGTCCCATAAACATCTGGCTACTGTTTGAGCTTTCTGGTTCCGAGTGGGCACTGCCACTGTGTATTTAGTGAAGTGGTCTGTGATGGACAGTATATCTTTGGTATTGCTCTGATCAGGCTCTAGTGACAGGAAATCCATGCAACTCCAGAGTCCTGCTAGTTCTGATATTTACCAGAGGGGCTGCTTTTTCTGGAGGTATCTTCCTGTGTACACAACGTTCGCAAGTCTTGATTTTCTCCTCTTCTGCCAATGACATATTTGGCCAGAAGAATCTGGATCTAACAAGATCAAGGGTTCTCTCTATACACAAATGGCCCATGTCATCATGTAAGCTTCTCAACACTGTTTCTCTGAAATCAACAGGTAGTGCCAGTTGATACAGTGAATTTCCTTGGTCTTTTATTCTCCTATACAGCACTCCATTCCTCAGTTCCAGTCTCTTCCACTCTCTTAACCATAAGGCTATGATAAGGGGCAGTGTTGTGGTACTCGAGATCGGTCTTTTTGAAAGTCTCTGTCTCGTCTCAGAATCAACTGCATTTTTACTCGGTCTTGTCTCGGTCTCAGACAAAGAGGACTCTGGATTTTATTTCAAGACCGGTCAAGACCACAACTGCAGGGATATCACTAAATTGCCTGTGCATTGTCTGATTTATTTGTTAACATAGTTACTGTGATTGGATGTAAAACTTCCTGCTTCAAATGCAAGCAATAACTCTGACATTTTTGTTACTGTTAACGGCTGTCACCCCTCCCTGCCCACCTTCACACGCACTCTAAGGAAGTGAATGTGGGAGACAGGAGAAGAAACTGTGGCTGTCTGAGAGATGTCAGCCAAATCTTCTGTAATACAATCTAGCTACCAGTGTTTCCCAACCACTGTGTCCACTAGTGTGCTGTGAAAGATTGTCAGGTGTGCCATGGAAAGTTATAAAATTCCTCAAGATAAATAAATAAAAAACAATTCCGGTATTTTAGTGAAGAGATGGTAAAAGAGTTTTAAAGTTGCCAATTCAGTATATTTTCCATTACAAAGTATTTTATGCAACCATTTTAAATATTTAGTCCATCATAACATTATTGTTTTACAAACTCTAGTCTGCTGACAAACGCAACTCCTCACATGCCCACAAAATGATGCTTCATCATCACACTTGTAGTAAAAACATTCAGTCAGTGAACCAAATGAATGAATAGATTAAAACAGGTGTATTGTTTTACTCAAAGACTAATTCAAAGACTGTTTATTTGTTCACAGCATAGAGTTACAGATGTTATGAACAGATGTGGCTTACTTGTCACGGTTCTCTCATGAAACCTAAAAATAATTTAAGAAACTGTAACATACGATTACTAAAAGCAAATTCTCCAAAAAGTCCAAAAACACCGTGATTTGATGTGTAGATTCTGAGGTACTGTAATCTTCACGGAGCACGTTTGACATCTGAACTGGTGAATGAAGGCCAGGCGGCTGCTCCCGGATCCTAGTGCCTGCCGGATCCAACCTCTGTCAGTGTGACTTATGTGTTTTTTCTCTATCAACAATGCGATTTTGACCCGGTGCGACTTTATTTCCGGAAAATACAGTAAATAAATAAATAAATAATAAAAATGTATTTGCTGTGCCATTGCAATAATTAATTTGCAAGAACAAATCTACAAATTGGAAAATACACAAATTTGTTGGTTTTTAATTATCCAATTAGTGTTCTTGGCATCTGTGACCTCATTATACAGCGTACCTATGTTACTATGTTTTTTCATAGCCGAATTTCAAACATTACGTGTTCACACTACTAAGACATGGACAGAAAACATGGACAAGTTCTTGAAAAGGGAAACTATCGACGATGGTTATGTGGGATAGTGGTGTGCCATGGGATTTTTTAATTGTAAAAAGTGTAACGTGGCAGAAAAAAGGTTGACAAACACTGACCTAAACCACAAAGAGTTCATCTGCAAAAAAAATTGTCCAAAAGAAAACACACAGCAGTATGTAAATTCTGCAATGCAATGCTTACCGAGACAGCTGGGACCACATCAAACTTTTATCGGCACTTAGACAGGAAGCATAAAGAAAGATAAGCTAAGTGGTAAGTGATGCTAGCAAAGCTAGCTAGCTAACGTTAGCAATCTGCCTCTTGCTCCATTCCATTCAACTTGGAAAGTTACTATATTGTTTAAGAAAAGACAAGAAAAGTGAAGACTTGAGTATGAATAATTGTTTGATATATTCTGTACTTAATGATGGTTTCTAGGAGAAGAGTCATCCAGAGAACCTGATGCAATGCTTGCACATAATTGTCATTGTTTTAGGTGGATGATGAAAATTGGAAAAGGAGTGTTGAATAAAGATGGTTAAGTTGATTTCAGCTCCTTAGTGTTTGTTTGTATATGTTTGATCATAGAAAACATAGGAACATTCACACACATACAATTCACCTCTGCAATGCCTTTTGATTATTTTATCAAGAAATTTCTCATGGTACACTGATACACACGCACACACACACACACACACACACACATATATATGGCAATAAAAGAGATGAATGAAGTGGAATCTTTATTTGTTTTCTGTGAGTGCTTTTATGGGAATATGGATCTTTCAGATCAATTTGAGGAGTGCCTGTGGTTTGCATGTTCCACCTTTTATCGTAGGTTTGTCATGCAGTGTAGGACTCGCACTGGTCTGGTCTTGGTCTCGACTTGGTCTCAACCCCTCAATGTCTTGGTCTTGACTTGGTCTCGGTTTAGGTGGTCTTGACTACAACACTGACAGGGGGTTGTCTCTCAAGGTAGGTGGCTTTCCTCCAATCTCCAGGTGCTCGATTACCACCTTGAGTTCTGGATCCAGTCTTTACTGTTCCGCCAAGGCTTCTTCAGAGACATGGGGAATCACTGAGAGGCCATGTTCACTTTCCTGTTGGAACCCGTTTGGCAAGGCATCTGCATGAAGAATTAGTGATTCAACCAAGATAACTGAAGAGTGTGGTAATTGAAAGTTTTCAGAGGATTGGCTAACCTGGTGTCTCTCACACTGGCAGGATAACTGATGATTTCGCTCCAGTTTCTGCTCGTTCTTTTTCCCTTCACTGCGACCCTTTCTGAGTAGGGGATACTCTGCTGTGAGATAGTTAAGGGGCTTGATGATTTTGTAGTAATCCCGGACAAATCTTCTATAATATCCAGAGAAACCTTTTTTTAAAGTTATTTGGTCTTGGCCAGGTTTTTAAGGTTTTAATCTTTGCCGGATCAGTTTCCACTCCGTTCTTAGATATGATGTGACCCAAGTATCAAACAGTTGTCTGGAAGAATCTGCACTTCTCAGGTGACAAATTAAATCTGTAATCTTTGAGATGTTTGAGAACTTGTAAGCAACCGGGATTTGTGTTCTTTGAGAGTTTTTGAAAAGACTATAAGGTCATCAGTGAAGACCAGTGCTTCCCTTCTGTTTAGGTCTCCCATGCACAACGTTCCATGAGCCTTTGAAATGTGCTTGGCATTCTGTTAAATTCCCAGAATCCAAGGGGGTAGACGAATGCAATCTTGCATTTATCAGCTTCCTCCAATTCAATCTGTTAGTAGCCTGATTTTAAATCAAGGACTGAGAACCATCTTGAGCCAGTTAACACGAGAAGACTTCATCTAAGTTCAGCAAGGCATAAGCATCCTTGATGGTCTGCGAGTTGAGCTTTCTGTAGTCAATACACAGGCATACAGAATTGTTCTTCTTTCTGACTACTACTATAAAAGAAGTGAAGGGGGATTCTAATTCACGGATGATTCCAGCAGCCAACAGTTCTTGAAGATGCCTCCTCACAGCGTCAATGTCTTGAGGGTGAATAGGTCAAGCCCTGTGCTTGAAAGGGGTCACTGAACTTCATGTGATGCTTTACTTTATCGGTGTGACGATAATCAAGGTTGTGCAAGGCAAAGACTTCAGGCATAGAGTTCCACTGATTTTTTTTTATCCATTTTTTCCATTCTGATGGCAGAGGAAATAACCAAAATCAAAAGTGAAATTAGAACAGGCAGGCATCTTTCTATTCATGTCAACAGTTCTTGGAGGCTCCTTCTCCATCATTCGCTGGACAGCATGAATCTCTTCTAGCATTGTTTTGGGGGAAATCGTTATGTCAGTCTGGGTTCCATACTTCAGCAGGACTGGCAATTGATGAGTACGTTTTGATGGTAATGAGTGTAAACAACTAGCTACCAGCAAACCACAAGGTAAGGAAGGCGATGTTGGCAGCTCTATGGCTACCCATTTCTCCACATAAGGGCCAATCACATGGACAAGGCCATCTAGGACCACTGTGCACCCAACAGGCACAACTTCAGGAGCTTCTCCCTTCAACTTCACCCACCCTAAGGTACCAGTGCAAGCTTGTTTCTGTCTGGCTTCCAGGACTTTGAGCACTGCTTGGTAGCATGGAAACTTGATTTTCTGGGGCATAATTACAGTAGAGTGCATCCAAGGATTTGGTGCCCATTAGGATTTTGGACACATTCATTAAGTCTGGAACCACTAAGTCTAAGGTAGGAACTTAAGCTTCTGTCCTTAGGAATTCTTTGGGAAATGTCAGGGTCAGTTCAACATACCCAAGGTAAGGCATGGCCTGTCCATTTGCTCCTTCTACTTCTAGCAGGTTGTTCAATGACTTCATAGGATATCTTGTTAAATGACTTTCATAGAAGGACCAGGGAATCGTGGTCACTTGAATTTTTTTCCTCAACTCTAGCAGGGTCAGGAACATTACAGAAGTTGGTGGTGAGATGACGTCTTCTCTGCAGCGGAAACAGTACCAGGGACTGGGCCTGCTATCATTCAGCCTACCATCCTTAGGTTGCTCTTTTGCATCTGGTTCAGCGGGCATGGGCTTGTAAGAGGTTCTTGATTGAGTGAACTTCTCAGAATGGCTCCCGTGTGTCTCTGGAGCAGCCATTTGGACTTGGAGCTCTACGATCTGTTTCTTTAACTTTGTAATTTCAACTGCTTCAGAGTCTTCTATCTTCACTTCCTGAGAAGCTGATGCGGCTTTCATGTTTGCAACTTGGGCTTGTAGCTCATTAATGTCTTTCTTTAGTGCACTCACTTCAGCCTTTTCAGTATGGCTAGCCTTGCTCTTCTGGTTAGGAGACCTCTGCATGGCAGCAACATGAGTTTGGATTTCAATGATTTGTTTTTCAGGAGATCAGTCTCAGTGCTATTGACACAGGATGCATCGCATGGGTAGGCAGACAGCGGGTGAGTGGCTGCCCGTATTTTCGGAGGAGCAGGACAGTGCTTGCTTAGCCCGAGGTGTTTTCTCATTTGTTCTTCTTTTGAGGCATGTCTGTCTTCTGTTCAGTTAAGCACTACCAGCTCAGTGAATGAAGGTGACTTTACTTTTCTCTTTTCCAGCTGGAGGTCAGCAATAAGTCCATTGTTCCAACAGCCATGGCAGAACTGCTTCAGGAGATAGTGGTCTCACTTTCTACAATACCACCTCATCTGACCGTCATGCTCAGGATTACTTGTAATCTATGTAAGTAGCGTGAAGGTTTTTCACCTTGGTTCTGTAGTGTGCTTATGAACTTGGCTAGCAACTCATCTCCATCCTCAACTGAGCCATACACTGACTCCAGCAGTTAAAGGTACACCACAGGTAAGGCTTGAGGGCAGACATGCTCTGCAGCTGGGGGTAACAGACTGTCTAAAATATTTTGTGTTCGATGTAAGTCAGAAACAGATGTGTCGGTCAACAGGGGGTTGACACTTGTACGCCATGTGTCAATGCGATCATTGTTAGTGGCATCATGCTAACAGAAATTGATCAAGACTTAGAGACATACGTATTGAAATATTGTTCCAAAAAACAAAACAAAAAAATGCCTTGCAAACACATTCAAAAACATCATTAATTATTCTTCTTGCAGAACTTCAACTCACAACTACATACATTTTAACTTACAACCATTAAACATTACAGTAAAACATTAGTATCATCATAACATTTACCTCAGAACTCAACACTTCAAATAAAGCATGTATAATTTATAAATGTGTACTTTAAATGCAAACTCTATTTTTTTAATAAATCATTTTAAATTTCATCATACTGTCAGTGTTGTTATTTTATGTTCAATTAATATTCACTATTTTACTCAGAGAATGCATGGCTGCATATACATGCTGTTTTATATTTTACATCACATCACTAGCAAGGCTAGCTTCACGTGGGCTGCACGTTGCATCACACATAGTGAAAAAAAAAATCCATTAGCACGTTTATTTAATTGGCTAACACGCTTACTAAACTCATTTATTAATTCAACATAGTATTAAAGCTATCTAGACTCATGTTTTTCCTATTTGACACTCAGTTACTCTCATTGCATAAAACAGTAATAATATTAGCCAATGGCCTATATTTACCATGCAACACTCTTAATCAACATATGCGCATGAATATGTTTTGTATCATATTTATTTTTAAAGTTTCACTCACCAAGGAGAATATCTTTTAATGCACAATGAGGGAGATCGTTCCCACGAAGCAGGGTGCTTGGTTATCAGCGTAATGGCAAGTAATCTTATGTTCAAAGTTTCAGTTCTCTCTCCTTTGCTTGTAATTTCTCTGCACAATGCAACACAAGTCGGCTGTAATGAAAGTACAGCTGGCAAAAATAAATTCTCACAAACTCAATCTAATTTTACTTGTAATTTTCAAGAGTTCTCTTTTCCCAGATTGGGAGGGATAATCGCTCTTGTCTCTGATCCCAGACGTAAAAGAACGCTTTCACGTGAAGTGATTTAATATCATTATAAAAAATAATTTTGGAAAAATGTTGGTATGTGATTCTATGAGACCAGGTTGTTTTTAACTTTTAAAAGGAGTCTATCAACTGTCATTGTATTGAAAAGACAGGATATTTATTAAATTGTTCCTTTTGCATTCTGCTTGAGAAAGAAAGACATATAGGTTTAGAATTACATAGGGTGGGTATATTATTACTTTTTAGGTGAATTATTCCTTTAACAATCTTTAGCTCTTAGAGCAGCCCTCTCTGTTCCAGCAGTATGTAAGATGAGTGAGAATGTGCAGGAGAAAACTGAAAACCACCTGTGTAAACTTGTAACCAGAAAAAAGACAGTTTTATTCTTGTTATTGATAGGCTTTGTTAGTGCCCAATTACAGACATGCCTTTCAATCAAACAGAATCAACAATTATACTTTTTTTTTCTCAGATGAGTTTTCTGACAGCTCAAATCCTGCATCAGGCTCAATTGACTTTCAATAATTTTTTTTATTTTTTTTTTTTTAATCTTTTTAAAAAAAAATTTACGTATACGTATTTAATCTTTAACCTGGAACTGTAAGCTACTTCATTAAAAGCCACTTATTTGAAAAATAGGTTTCATTTAAAAGCTTTGAATTTGGACTTTACAATCTGACCAACTCTTAACTGCTGCTACTTAAGGTTTGGCAGATGTAACATGAACTAGAATTGTTCCTATATTACAGATGTATGCTGATTTTATTACGAAATATATGAAAATACACTTGCATAAATTGTTTGGTACCCTTTTATATGAGTGTTTAAAGTAATCCTAATAACTCGCTAACAGAGAGAGAAAAATGAACTTCTAACAGTAGTGATAATGCATTAAACCAAAATGAGGCGATAAACAGCATGTAACAAACATTAAACAGCAAAACACACAAAACAAACCCTAATCTCTGTATATATGGTATAATATTTATGTCGTCAGCCAGACAGCAGTGCAGCGGCCGTTTGTGTGTGTTATGTACTGTATGTGTGCACACTGTGCTCATGCGCGTCTCATTCACAGACGCCAATTACAGCACTCATCTATGACTCCCCTGTATAACATATGAAATATGATTACAATAATCATAATGGGAATAGGTAACATCATACAGATCGAATAGTCATGAGTCATAACGTTAGAAAAGTCTAGTTCTTGTAAAGTACAAGAACAACATTAGTTTTACAAAACAGTGTATTTAACCATCTCATGTCGCTTTGTGAGAATTATTTCAAGATCTATGCACCGCGTTACATGGTTTTGACTTGTTTTCATCGCAGTGCTTTGCTGTAAGTAACAATGTGCTATTTTCCATATTCTTTTTATGTTTCATGAAGTAATATACAAAAATGATTGCCCCAAAGTAACATACATACTACACGTACATAAATGTTTTTCACGTTTTCGTTTATTGCCTCATGAAACATAAACAGATAATGGTGAATGGCTTTTTTTTTTTTTTTTTCATTATTTACAGCAGATGTTCCCAATTGAAACCAGCCCCAAAAGAATGTAACAAGGTGCAGAGATGTTAAAATAGTCCAGGCTCTCATTGTCAGACACTTTGTGTGCACACGCGCACTGTCGCTTGAGACTGCCTGAGTCCCTGCCTGAAGTAGTGAAGCCACAGACAGTCAGAGCTTCTTAGCCGCAAGCAGATAAACCGTATCAAAATATTGGTGGTAATGCCATTATCAGCGAGATAATATTTTTATTTTCTCGGTTATCGTCCAATAATGTATTGGCTACCAATTTATCGTGCATCCCAAGTTTTTAGCATTAACAAGCTTCTCTCATAGCGCTCATGAAGGCGCAACTGATAAAAGATTACTAAAATTCCTAGTTGTTTCTCATCAAAACTTACTGTATGCCTTACAGACGCTTCATCAGATAAAGGAGCAAGTATATTTTCCAGACAGATATCACGTTCTCTTAATCAAAGACCAAATCGAACCCATTCAAGGTTATCGGCAAATGGATATTTACCAAAATAAACAAAGAGTCTCCACTAGACACAGAATGATCTTTACCCTTTTGACATAGAGATTAAATCAATACAGGAAGCTTCAGTAATAAAAATGGATGATCAATGATGACCTTCTGCCTATTCAATCAGGGATCATCTGACCCTGACCAGAAAGGAGACAGATGTTACCACTGCGATTAAAAATCCTCCTATACTCTAAAATGTCTTAAGATTCCTCTGGCATTTTTCAATGGCCAGTTTAGCCTGAAATGTCACTGTAATTAATAGACAGTTGTACAAGGGTGTCAGGAAATGTCAAGCTCTAGACGGGTAAGGAAATGGCAGTGTGTAACCTTTCAGCATGCCAGTAACCTATAAACAACAACACGCCCACCATTTACACAACCTGCCTTTTGGGCTCTGTCTTTTCCAACTTGGATTAAACTCTGGTTATTTTTTATTTTATTTTTGTGTAAATGTTAGCTATTTAATTTCCCCCATAAACTGTAGAAATTGGAGCGTTTCGAGGAAGGACAACAGCAGAACTTGGACCATAGAGACCTAGAGCTGATTACAGAACCAGGAGAACAGGGAGTGATTAATGGAAACTGACAGAAAAGATGGATCACAAAGGAATATGTACAACAGGGGAATACCTGCTTCTCCAAACACAGCCAGGAGAAAGGCAGCTCTCCAAGAGCATGTCTAAGTGTGGAAAAAAAACTTTTCCCAAAGCTCTCCTGGGTTGGGGATGAGCCTTTGAGTTTGTAGAAAGAATGTGACATATCAAAAGACCAGAACAGAGAACAAGTCAACACCAAACCTTTCAGAAAATTCAGCCCAACTGGGTAATGTGTTACTCCTAGTCATACATTTTTCCACAGCACTTCAGATGGTTGGGTGGAGAGGAAATGGGTGGGTGTTGTTGGGAGAAAGAGGTGAACATTAAACAATAAAAACTGAACATGCATAGAGGCTGGTAGTTTGGGAAAAACACTGCAACCAATGCTTTGTTTGAAAAGACGAGGCCCTCCGAAGGAGTCCACTTAGAGTGTAGGGGCCCTGTTTTAAGACCACTACGTCTTTACCACCATACTATGCGATCTGGCATACGCGCAAAGTCAGTGGGCAAGGAAATGAAATTTTGGTATTTACATGCAAGTATGTGCATAAAGCATAAATCTGTTGGCATGCAAACGACAAATGAAGACAGCCCATTCATAAGACATTGGTAGCTAACTGCATCCTTCTTCAATGTCAGGTATACCTCTCTGAGTTGCTCCTTATTTATGCGTGCAAAATGCATTTTTTGTCGGGACTGATTGGATGTAGGCTCCTAAATTATAGAGAATGTAAGGATAATTAATCATACTGATCTACTGACATACAATCCCATGGCTAGTAATAACTGTAATTGTCAGGGACATACATTTTGTGCCATTGTAATTCCAGCATTTGGACAGCACCTGCTAGTGGAATCCCCAAACTGCAAATGCATGGACTGAGTTTAGACATTTCTCTAAATTTCCAGACTTATAAAGCTCAGTGACCCATTTCTCACGAAAATAGAACATTCTATTTTGTACCACTGCATTTACACAAACCTCCCATATATACTCCCACAGTTTGCGTATATTCAACCATAGACAGCGCAAACACTCGCATCCACGGCCAGTTGCGTGTTGCCCTGGTACAAAAATTGTACTTGAATTTAAGGGCTTTCACGGAAATTGCATAAGAAGTAGTGCATTATCGTAGCGCATAGCCCAAGATGTGACAATCACCTCTTCACCAACCCTCCTAAGATGGGTGCTATGGATCATTGCTAAGGGCAAGCATCATTATTATCATTATTAATACTTAAGGGTTATTGTGCTACAGACATCAATAACACCTCAAATCATGCAGCTTGTTGAGGAAAAGTGTGCTTTCAATATTACCTGGCAGACAATGAAACAGATAGAATTACATTGGAGGGACCTAAGCCATTTGCTGGGATCATATATATCATAGAGATTTAAATATCATAGTGACTTAAATTTATTTATTTTTTTTAAAGTTACACCAACAAAACTAATTTAAGGGTATAAATCACGTAGGCATAGATCTCCAAGGTAAGAATTGCAGTTTACATGGTGCCGAGTGAAATAATTTTTCTTTTTCCAAATTCCATTTTTTATTAATTCCATTTTAAAGTATAATACACTTGTATCATAAAAAGACTGTCAACAAATGAATTCATAAAACTTGAATCAAATAAAAACAGAACAATTATTTTTCAACATACAATTATATATACAATACAAATTACAAACCTCTGTAAAGATACTCACAGCACAATCCAAAACATAACATTGGAGTTACTTTTTGTCATAGTGCTGCACAATAGAGCATAACAGTATTATTGAACGCATTGATGAAACCTTTTTAATACAATAGAACTCTTGTTTATGAGAAATTGTTTAAATATAAATGTAATTATTATTGATATATTACTAATATGAGTGCACCGTTTAATCAGCCACGATCTAAATCATCTGATCTTCGTCTTAAATTTGTGATTGGCAATCGAATGATCATTCATCTTTTTTGCAGCACACAGAGAATCACACATATACTGCTGATGCGCCCCGATTCGCCTACTTATACTATGCCCTAAAAGTGTGCACTTTTTTGTGGTGGTAAAGTGTCTACTTTTCAATGTGTATCAAAAAAGTGGGCAAGTATTGGAACATACTACCACGTCATTATAACGCGTATTAAAACCAAAGACCCTTCAGTCGCATTATGTGCATCCTGTCACCGAACACCAACCTGTCAATCATCCCGTTACAGTTATCATGACCTGCACATTCTTCATTTCATTTTTACTATCATTCGCTTATCATTATTCATTGCATTTCATTTACAATACCCTACAATGCTTCCTACCTTATTGGAGAAGAAACAGCGCATCGTAAAAGATCTGTCATGGGCTGTTTCATGTGGAGAGTCACTGATGTTTTCATATAATAATGCATGTAGTAATGTGCAGTTAATGCAAATCAAACTTATCTATTTTCCTGCTGTTATATCTTTTCAATGTGTAATGTTTTCAGTGTGTTGCAGATTAAATATAAAAGATAACAGTTATATTTAAAGTTAAAGATGTGATTTTATTATTCATCATCAACTAAAGTAAAAATCTTGGATTATCAACTTAACTAGAATGTTATACAAAGTTGGAAAGACAGAACACTTGAATGACACTGTGCTGGATCACTTTATTTATTGTTGTTTTTCTTTTCTTTGGCAGTGTTACATTCTGTTCACATTAGACATGTTCACAACTCTCTAAGATAGATTCCAAGTCAAGTCTCAAGTCTTTGAGGTGGAGTCGAAGTCAAGTCTTTCAAGGTTAAGTCTAAGTCAAGTCTCAAGTCTTTGGTCACAAGTTCAAGTCAAGTTTAAGTTCTTTTTTCTTTTTCTTTTTTCTTTCTTTCTTTTTTTGGCAATAGTTCTTTATATGCAGCTGGTTAGTTTAATAAACACTATATAAGGCTAATTCAATTTTGAAATATTAAAAATGACTACTTTAGGGATTGCCTTGTTTGTTTATTTATTTAAACTTGTCTAACAAAGGTTTTACTTTAATCATGGATTTTATTTTTATACAATAAACTATCTTTTTTATTTAATTTTTTGGCAGTGGCTATTTGTACTAAGTGCAAATAGCAATAGATGTTATTTACACTAAGTGCAAATAGCGACAGATGTTATTTTCACTAAGTATAAAAAGCAACAAAAAGCATCTTTGCACTAATTACAAATAGCGTTAGATGCTATTTGCACTCTAGTGACACCCTACAGCAACCCCTACCCCTAACCCTACCTTAAAAAAATTAACCATGGTTTTACTACAGTAACCATAGTATCATCATGGTATTTTTCTAGTAAAATCATAGTAACCACAAAATTAAACATGGTTACTATTAACTACTATTAACAACATTTTACTGTAGTAACACCATGGTTAGTACATCAGAACTATATAGTATCCACCAAAACACATGGTTACTACAATATTACTACAGTAAAACCATGGTTTATTTTATCAGGATCAAATCCTTCTCTCAACACCCCAACCTTCATTGTGACCAAATCACTGTGAGGAATTTCTTTTACTTATAGTAATAAGTAGTATTATAGGAAATATTAAGAGTATAGACATGGAAAAAAGTATGTCAAGGGGTGGAATTCGAACCCAGATCTCCAGCGTGACAACACATAGACATACTGTCATTGAATTCAGAGCTACTACAGCTGCACATTAAAGCAGTTTGTCATAAAATCCTGTGCTTCCACCAGACTACTGGAGCGCAAATAGTCACTTAGTTATCCAATCTCTTTATCCACTAAATGTCTAACCCGTTAACCAGTTTAATGTCTCTGCCCCATCCTGATAAAGTCAAATATGCCCGCCTTCATTTGATCTGCAGTCGACCCCAAATAAATCTGTCGGCTGTCTTGAGTTTGGTCAGAGCAGTGTTGGGCGGAGTTAGTGTAAACAGCCTCTGCCAACAAGATGGGCTATTTGTACTTAGTGTTTTTTTTTTTTAATTATTATTTAGTTTATTTTTTTTGCATTAAAAGAGAACAGATTTTACACAGAAGGAAAACTAGCTTTGTCCATAATTATTTAGGGCTTTAAAGCCCTTTATTCTATTTTGCATTTGCCTTTATAAAAATGGACCATAGTTTTTTATAGTTTAAACAGTAGTATTTATTTGTAACAACACCATGGTAACCTCAGGTAAGACCAAGCATGAATTGTCACTACCATGGTCAAATGTAACATGATTTCTGTAAAACAAACTTTGGCATTTTTATTTAAGAAAAACAGTACCCTAAACACATTCAAAACTATAAATACAAAATATAAACATTTATAAACTGTCATAGTTGTAACAAAAATGAATGATATTTTTTATCTTCCCTTAATGTAGCCTATTATAAATTTAATAGAGCTATAGTAGTAATATAATATTTATTATGAATATATTTCTGCCTAAAATACTACAGTGAATACAGTTATTGTTACTATAGTAAAATCATGATAAAGGTAGATAATTATCACATAATGTGTGATAAGTCTGCTAATTTATGTCTGTGCGAGTCACAGTATTTTCTCAGCGTCAAGGCTGTATTGTCGGGCCACTTAATGTGGTTTAAAACTAGTTTGCTCACTGAGCGAATTCTGTGCCGAATTCAAATGTTTCCATGACTCGCACCGTGCTTCTCACTGGTCCTTGAAGCACTGTAATGATTATGCTGTGAGGTTGAGAGCTCGAGATTGGTCAACAAGACACGTGAAAGCACCTGCTCTGCGCTCGCGCTGCTTTGTCCATTGATCTGTGTACCGAATAGTGCTGTTTAATTTCACTTTTTTATGTGTTTGCAGTTTCATATCGCTTAACAGAAAATAGCTGTGCATAAACAGAGAGAGAGAGAGTTGGCCAACTCTGTAGTTGCACCGGTGGGAAAAACAGTCACAAAATGACTTGTTATTTTTACAAGTCTATGATTTCGAGTCCAAGTAAAGTCTTGTTTACAAGTCTTTATGAGTCGAGTCGCAAATAAATTTTGCAAAAAAATCAGAGTATACGTGATGTAACGTGAGGTGTGACAATCAGATGGTGTGTGGAGCAATGCAGACTGTTTGACCGATCTTGATCGCGTTCAGCTTCACTCCCTTCAACATACGTGTCAATCAAACGTGTGCTCTTAAAATCTTATCAGTCACTCATCCCAGCGCTATTCTGTGAGGATCCCAATTTAAATTAGATTAATGTTGGTCACAATACCACCAATCACAAAAATTACAGTTTAACAGCACAGCATCTTCATGCAATTGCTTAAAAATTATTAGTTATAATTAAAATTAAAGTTATAACAAATATACTACTGATTTCTCACTGGAGTAGTTTTGGATCTTGTAATGGAAATATCTTTCTTATTTTTGAACGTATCTCTGCTGTGTGTGATGCTCTCGTGGTTTTTACTGGTTACCAGTATGTCACAATGACCTTTGATAGTGACAATAGAACTATTCATAAATGTATTCAATGGAAATCCATTTTAGAAATTTAAACTTAATGTTATTTTATTGTGCGGGGCATAAACATATAACTGCAGCATATAACTTGCAAAAGTGTGGCAAAGGGCACTTTAAAAAAAATCAGGATCGTTATCTGGTATATACACTATATTGCCAAAAGTATTCGCTCACCCATCCAAATAATTGAATTCAGGTGTTCCAATCACTTCCATGGCCACAGGTGTATAAAATGAAGCACCTAGGCATGCAGACTGCTTCTACAAACATTTGTGAAAGAATGGGCCACTCTCAGGAGCTCAGTGAATTCCAGCGTGGTACTGTGATAGGATGCCACCTGTGCAACAAGTCCAGAAATTTCCTTGCTACTAAATATTCCACAGTCAACTGTCAGTGGTATTATAACAAAGTGGAAGCGATTGGGAATGACAGCAACTCAGCCACGAAGTGGTAGGCCACGTAAAATGACAGAGCGGGGTCAGCGGATGCTGAGGCGCATAGTGCGCAGAGGTCACCAACTTTCTGCTGAGTCAATCGCTATAGACCTCCAAAGTTCATGTGGCCTTCAGATTAGCTCAAGAACAGTGCGTAGAGAGCTTCATGGAATGGGTTTCCATGGCCGAGCAGCTGCATCCAAGCCATACATCACCAAGTGCAATGCAAAGTGTCGGATGCAGTGGTGTAAAGCACGCCGCCACTGAACTCTAGAGCAGTGGAGACGCGTTCTCTGGAGTGATGAATCACGCTTCTCCATCTGGCAATCTGATGGACGAGTCTGGGTTTGGCGGTTGCCAGGAGAACGGTACTTGTCTGACTGCATTGTGCCAACTGTGAAGTTTGGTGGAGGGGGGATTATGGTGTGGGGTTGTTTTTCAGGAGCTGGGCTTGGCCCCTTAGTTCCAGTGAAAGGAACTCTGAATGCTTCAGCATACCAAGAGATTTTGGACAATTCCATGCTCCCAACTTTGTTGGAACAGTTTGGGGATGGCCCCTTCCTGTTCCAACATGACTGCGCACCAGTGCACAAAGCAAGGTCCATAAAGACATGGATGAGCAAGTTTGGTGTGGAAGAACTTGACTGGCCTGCACAGAGTCCTGACCTCAACCCGATAGAGCACCTTTGGGATGAATTAGAGCGAAGACTGCGAGCCAGGCCTTCTCGTCCAACATCAGTGTCTGACCTCACAAATGCGCTTCTGGAAGAATGGTCAAAAATTCCCATAAACACACTCCTAAACCTTGTGGAAAGCCTTCCCAGAAGAGTTGAAGCTGTTATAGCTGCAAAGGGTGGGCCGACATCATATTAAACCCTATGGATTAAGAATGGGATGTCACTTAAGTTCATATGCGTCTAAAGGCAGATGAGCGAATACTTTTGGCAATATAGTGTATGTATGTATATATATATATATATATATATATATATATATATATATATATATATATATATATACATTCATATTAGAGATTGACCGATATTCACGCATTTTTCCTTACTTGGATATAGTTTTTGTAATATCAGATTCAAAATAAATGGCTCCATCTGGTGGGTGTTTCAGAAATTGCATGCAAAACCACCATCACAGCAGTGTGTGTGAGAGGAAACAATATGCTGACCATTCCGAGGTAAAGTAACTTGATTTTGCAATGTGTTGCTTGAATTAATAAACTTTATTCGACGTAACAGCCATTGATGCTCAAGTGAGATGTGTATCATAAATGATTGATGTGAAGTTTAAGGTTAACTCTATAAGAAACTGAGACAAACTCACGTAGTGGAAGACAAATCCTGCAAACTACCTAAGACGTAACATTACACCAATCAAATCGAAGAGTCTTGGATGAGTGCATGTTGGAAGTAAAATGGTTTAATTTAAATCTCTGTTGCATGTGCTCATTAGTCTTGTAAATTTGCCGTTCACCAGGTTGATGCTCACGTTCCAACAGAATCCCCACCGTATGTATAGCCAGCTAGGCTTTAAATAAGATCAGCTTGTTTAAAATTCCCATAATTATATTACAATTTACTATATAACTTTATTTCGCTGTGAATCATCATCTACTGTACGTAATTGCAGTGCTCTGGAAATTAATTAATTACCTCCGTGACACTGTTCGAGTATAAGGTTTGCGTGAACGCAAAGAAATTAAAAGGGCAAAATACTCGTGCCTAAATATTGCTTTGTTTCAGGTGACAATGAACATTGATGAGATGTGCGTGTCATTTGCTCCCAGATAGGCTTCAGATGTGCTGCTCACTGTAAAACACTAAAATAATGCTCTTTTAAAATAATTGCTAAATGCAATTGTCCTTGTGTTCTGTCTCCGGACAGCAATTCCTAGTAAATTTGCCGTTGCCTTTGAAGGAATGCAATTTGAAGGTTGTTCAAAGTAATAGTTATCTTTAACAACGCTACAAATGTGAATATCAGGCACAACAACACTGCAACAACATTGGCCACCATCTTGAATGTTTTGGGATGAATGGATCACATGACTCTGTCACATGACAACAAATACGTTCTCAGATATCTCTGTTTCCCCTGTCCATGCGAAGATGGCATTTTATTTTTTTTATCCATTTGGGATAGCGTTTTCGAAAAGCTCAGTTTTTGCTGTAAAAAACGCCGTCACAGTGTTGACGGAAGGCCAAATGTAGAGAAAAAGATGCGTTTTCAAACTAAAATGTATCACTGTGGACGTGGACTCAGCAGCTCCTGAAGAGCGTGTGAAGATGAACCGCTTCAGAAGTTTTGCGCCGTCTAATAAAATATTAATATAAAATATAAATGTTATGTTTAATATAAATTAGAGCTGTCAGAATAAACACGTTAATCACATGCTATTAATTTAAAAAGCTTAACGCAATTAACGCATTAACCTTTAATACAGCATAAACCAGCATAAACACTTGTTGGGAGGGCGGAACCTTTGTAATGTGTCCTCCCGGAGTCATTACACTGACGCACACACCACAACAGTGTTTCCCTGTCAGTGACAAATTGATGGATAAAGGACCTCTTAGCGCTATTATTTGATGTGCAAAACAAGCCCAGATGGGACTTGTGATAGATATCAATATTTGCATTTTAATTACCACTAAAGCACACCAAGTCTTAACTATCACTCCACTTTTCCCATGGACTTCAAAGTGGAGCTGGACGCCGGCGTTGACACTCTGACGCGAATCATGAACGCAGCTTCATGATTGCTGTAACAAAGCGGATAGTCACAGTCTACCGGAAGATTAATACTGTGGAGGATGAGAGTTTAAGAGATTTAATGCCCATGAATATTAAACCTATGGGGACTAAAGCCATCTTTACACAGCAAAGGTGGCACAGAAGCTGCATCTGAAGTGGCAATAAGGTGTATTTTCACAGAACAGGAATAAATGCTTTTACACAACAGTTGCAAATGCATATATAATGTTAATAGATTCTTAGAATTAATAGAATGTTAACTAATTCTTTCAATAAGCCAACCTCTCACTTAGACTTTGGGAAAAGTTTAATGTTACTTGAATATGTGATATTTTAGTGCATTTCTGTCTTTATAATGTGGAAGGCTTTGTTTGGAAAATGTTAATAAAGCATTATATTGTTACATATTGTTATGTTTTCTTGGCTTTCCTAAGATGGAAATAAATGCATATGGAGTATATGGTGTCAAATTTCAGCATTTTCAATTAATCAATTAATCAATCGATTAATCGCGACTGAAAATTTAATCAACTGACAGCCCTAATATAAATATAACTATGTAATAGAAATGTTAATGACATGCAGTGACACAGAGAACAAGCCCGTTTACCCTTTTTCTAAACAGATAATAGAATGAAGAAACACAGTTTTAAAGAACTTCCTTCATGGAAAATGATGGGTTTAATCAGAGAGCCTTAAAATAAAGTGTGAAAGTGAAGAATTTAGGACAATAAATTGTCATACATATGAAAGCCCTAAAACAGACAATTAATCGTCATAATCACAATTATTTGTTTGACAATCAATCGACAGCCAAATTTCATAATCGTGACAGCTCTAGTTTGTGTACTTGTGTAGAGTCTGTTCCTGTCCTAAGAGTGTGTGAGCATAGTTCTTCAGGGACTGACAGGATTTATTAATGCCTCAAGTTGTGTCAGACTGCAATATCTGTAAGATGCCACTTTTCTGAAATGAATCACTCAGTCCTGAGTACCTCAGAAACATTTTCTCCAAATAACTTCCGTAATGGTCATAAATTGGTTACAATAAAGAGGTTTAAACCTCACCTGTCGGGTATTGACAAGATTTTTTGGTGTAATCTCTCTCGCTCTCTCTCTGCTGTCCCTCTCTCTGAGAATGTTCGTGTTAAGTCCAGTGTAAACTGAGGCCATGTAAGGAGTGAAATGACAGAATTATTCCACAATTTCCTCTTGGAGAAATAAATACACAGATCAATATATCAAAGGACCGGCCACACTCGGACACTGACCGGAGGGCCTGCTGCAGATATTTAAACACCCACAAAAACAAATAGGATTTATATATATATATATATATACTGTGGCATTATCACATACATAAACTCAATAAAAAGTTAAAGCACAGAGTACCATTTGTGCTGAACTTTGCTCACCCTTTCGCAGAGTTGCTTGTGCACATAGACATAGATGGATGTTAGGCACTTCTTCATACATTCACGACTCATCCATAACGGAGAGCTGTTTTCTTTGGCTACCCTGAGGGCTGTCTTCCTCCAGTTTATATTATTCTGAGCTGAGAGTGTTTGGCTCATATGGCCCTCCTATTCTTCTCCCAAAGAGAGAGAACTAATCTACCCAGACAAATAGGACAGGCAATATATCATTTATATATTCTTTACAGATGGATATGATGACCTTAGGTTGATGAACCTCAGATCTTCTTGTTGAAGATATGAAGTTAGTCTTAAATATTCTGAAGTTTTTCTTTGATCCCAGCATACAGTAATATGCTGACAATTATACCGATTATACCATAACCATTTCTCATCATTTTCCTCAGCTAGATCTGAAGTTCATTCAGAACCTTTTTCCAATTCAGATTGTAATTCTTCAGTGTGACAGGCTCTATTTAGCTGCACTTTTACAGTAATTGTGATATGTATTGGCTGTGAAAGTTGTACAGTAAGATGAAGATGTTAGACTAAATTCAAATAATTAGCGGTGCATTCATACATAACAGATTTAGAAGTGGGAAGTTTCAATTAATTGAAATTGCGAAATGACCTTGTGCAATTTTAAAAACATAAAGGGTTGTGATATAATTAAATGAATAAATAAATGGTCAACTCATTTCAAAGTTTATGTGCGCTGCTTTGTTTGTTTTATCTTAGTGCAAGGGTCTTCAACAGGGGGTCCGCGACACCCAGGAGGTCTGCGGTGGTACCACAGGGGGTCCACAAATAATTTTTTGATCCACAATTGGCATTAGAAATAATCAGAGAGAGAGAGGGGTATGAATTTTAGTCTGTCAATATGTTGAAGTAATTCACAGCTACATGCCAAATCTTAAAGTGTGACTAAACAGCACTTGCAGCAGAAGTGTGCAGCCCGGACAAACCCTTCATGCCCCCATGCTTATCACGAGCCACTCAATGCGTGACACATATCAGGTTTATTTTGAAATATATGTATAAAATGATCACTCACATGAGATGAAGAATCCATTTTATTAACCTTATAAAAGTTGTTTTATTCAGCATGGACAGGGTCTGTCTGTTTTTCTGTCTGTCTGTTTGTCTGTCTGTCTATCTATCTCTCTGTCTTTTTATTTCTTTTTGGAGGAGGTTTGGCACAAGGATTAAAAAGGAAAATTAAAAATGACACTTCATGTCAAAAATGTTGCAGACCCATGCTGTATACCCTGCTGAAAAGACCAACTAAAACCAGCCTAAGCTTGTTGGCTGGTTTTAGCTGGTCGCCCAGCCTAGCCAGGCTGGTCAGTTAGCTGAGGGGGTTTGAATCCGTTTTAGCTGTTCAGGCTGGGAAACCAGCTAGCTTCCCAGATTAAACCAGCTTGGCCAGGCTGGGAGACTAGCTAAGACCTGCCAAGACAACCCTGACCAGCTAAGACCAGCCTGACCAACTAAGACCACCCTGACCAGCTAAGATCAGCATGACCAGCCTGACCAGCTAAGATCAGCCTGACCAAATAAAAAATGTGTTCAAAACCCTTTTAAAACCAGCCTGACCAGCTAAGATCAGCCTGACCAAATAAAAAATGTGTTCAAAACCCTTTTAAAACCAGCCTGACCAGTTATGACCAGGCTGGGCAACCAGCTAAAACCAGCCAACCAGCTTATGCTGGTTTTAGCTGGTCTTTTCAGCAGGGCAGCATTTAAATAATCATTGATTTTAATGATTATTTCAATTGCTTTGCCATGTAAATATCATGAAGTATGTACATACAATAATATTGTAGCCTACCATTAACGTTTTTATAGGCATAAAACGCAACACTCAATTTTATACAGTATGTAATGGGGGTCCTGACTCCGTCTCTCTACCCACCAAGGGGTCCTTGGCCTGAAAATGGTTGAAGACCCCTGTCTTAGTGCATTATTACAGTGTTTTCAGAGTGGTTCTGTGCTCCACAACACCATCGCATGCTCAGAGTAACAGATGTGCTTGGAGTTCGGTTTTGTTTGCGTGTGTGCACTGAGAACGTAATTTTTAAAGTGCTCCAGATTCACTTTAATTTAACTTTTGTATAATTCTAAATATGTTTGGCTGCTATAAGTTAATATACAAATACAAATAATACACCCCATGGCACCAGGTATTTGTGGACAGGAGAGATGTTAAAAGGGGTCATGACATACTCTTTTTTTATATACAATTGTATTAAGGTCCACTTATAATGTTAGTAAATAATTTAGTCATAATTTAGTAATATATGATAATTTTTGTCCCAGCCTCTGGCCCTCTGTCTGAAACGCTTGGTTTAGTAATCAGCGTCTACTTTAAACTTCAATGTAAATGCCCACTGTTAAGATTGGCTAACATCGTGCAGCCCCTCGAATACAGCCATATATATTTGAAACTCAGTTGGAAGACAATGAACCAGCTCTACAACAATGAACTACATTTTAGGGTTTACACATAACGCACAACCAACACATTGCATCTGAATGTATCAAATGGTTCAATCAAGCACAGCAGCACCATAAACTATAAATATCAAACAGTCAATCCAAACTAGCTTTTATTGCAGCTTGGTTTAAATGAATGATCTTTTTGTATTGAGGAGGACGTTTTGAGTTTTGAAACATACCGTATGATTTGTAATACAATGAGCTCTTACATATTCAAAAGATCAAGGGAAATTTTATTCCTCATGTCATGAGCCATTTAAAATGAGTAGCACATTATACAGCTGTTGTAAAAGTGAATTCAGCTACAAACAAACTCCTGGATTGGGATTGGACCCTCCTTCTCCTGAGTCACCCAGGTTGAGAGACGTGGGGATACTCACAAGCCTCCAGCTCGATGCCACAATTTCGGAGTATAGACAGGTAGATGAGAGGGTTGCCTCTATGCGTATGCGTGTTTCATGGGGGAAGGCTCTAGCTGTAGTCTGTGCCTATGCACGAATCTCAATTTGGAGACCCTGAGTGGTGCCCTGGAAGGGGTGCTTTATTGTTGTATCATCAGACCTGTGGTCATGTTTTGGACACTTGAGTAAAGAGAGGAGCAGAGCTGTCAAATGATCACCATCTGGTGGTAAGTTAGATCAGATAGTGGGGGAAGCTGCCGGATAGACCTGTAAAACTGAAGTGAATTGTAAGGGTGAACTGGGAACATCTGGTGGAGTCTTCTGTCCAGAAGATCTTTAACTACCAACACCAAAGCAGCATTTCCCACATCCCGAGGGGGGCTGGGGACATGGAGTCCGAATGGGCCCTGTTTAAAGCCTCAATTGTAGAAGTGGCTGCATGGAGCCATAGCTTGAAGGTAGTTCAGGCTGAAGGAGGAGGTCTTTCGGAATTGGAAGTCCTGCTTCAGCTGATAGGTACCAGCAGGCCAGAAGGACTGTGGTAGTAGTTGTGTAAGCAAAAACTCAGGTGTGGGAGGAGTTTGGGTAGGCCATGGAGAAGGACTTTTGGTCGGCCTCAAAGAGGTTCTGGAAAAACTGTCAGATGGCTTAGGCGGGGGAGGCAGGTTTTTTTCTAGGCTGTGGATAGCCAGGATGGGGAACTATTAGCCTCATCTGGCAGTATAGTCGGGCAGTGGAAGAAGCACTTTGTGTCAGGTTAGATGTGGGAAGAGGGCGAGGACTCAAAAGCAGAGAGCAATATGGGATTAATAACACAAAATTAAACAAAAACAAACAAAAACTACCCTGAAGGGCAATAAACATAGTCCCAGGGAAGGGAGTCGAAAAGACTGACTGGGCTGGAGAGGGGACCCTCACAGGCCACGTGGTCCAGAGCCAAAACACCAGGACCAGCAAGGGAACAGGAATGAGGCTAAAAATGGGAACTGGACATAAAGAAAATAGATCAAGACAGATCTATTACTATAACTGATATTTGGGGCACACCAAACCAAACACATTGACAAGGTACAAACCACAACAAACTGGCACAGAACAGAGAACACAGGGAGACTAAATAGGTAAGCAAAAAAGGAAGGTAATGAGGAAAGGCAGGTGTAAATGGTAAACTAATAACAAGGCAAATGAGGGGACATAATTTACCTTAAGACAGCACAGACAGTGCACATGGATATGAAGAGCCAACAAAGCCATGTGCACTACATAACATGAATGTCAGGATTGTGCCACTAAAACTATAAACAAGACCAACCAAGGTGGCAGGACCCTGATATGAGTGTACATGGCAATGAGAAAACCCACAAAGCAATGTGCACTCACAACAAATGATACACAATGAGTGTCAGGATCCAGCCACTAAAAAACTAAAAACAAGTCTGACAGAAGTGGCCCATTTCTCTTGCTGAAGCCACTGAGGTAGTCAAAAAGCTTCGAAGTGGCAAGGTGCCAGGAGTGGATGAAATTCGCCCTGAGATGCAGAAGGCCCTGGATGTTGTTGGGCTGTCATGGCTGACACACCTTTTCAGCATTGCGTGGAAGTCGGGGACATTGCCTATGGATTGGCAAATGGGTGTGGTGGTTCCCATTTTTAAAAAGGGGGACCAGAGGGTGTGTTCCAATTATCGAGGGATCACATTTCTCAGCCTACCTGGGAAAGCCTATGCCAGATTGCTGGAAAGAAGACTGACCAATTGCACACAGACTGAAGTAGTTTAAGTCTTTGGTTCTTTTAATTGTGATGATTTTGGCTCACATTTAACAAAAACCCACAGCCTTATGATTGTGGGTTTTTGTTAAATGTGAGCCAAAATCATCACAATTAAAAGAACCAAAGACTTAAACTACTTCAGTCTGTGTGCACTGAATTTATTTAATACACGAGTTTCACAATTTGAGTTGAATTACTGAAATAAATGAACTTTTCCATGACATTCTAATTTATTGAGATGCACCTGTATAGTCAGGACATTAATAACATGAAAAATTACTATTACAGTTTGGAAAAAAATTTCAGAACTTCTTAAACTACTTCAAAGAGTTCTCATCAAAAAATCACCCGTGCAGCAATGACAGCTTTGCAGATCCTTGGCATTCTAGCTGTAAGTTTGTCCAGATACTCAGGTGACATTTCACCCCATGCTTCTTGTAGCACTTGCCATAGATGTGGCTGTCTTGTCAGGCACTTCTCACGCACCTTACAGTCTAGCTGATCCCACAAAAGCTCAATGGAGTTAAGATCCATAACACTTTTTTCCAGTTATCTGTTATCCAATGTCTGTGTTTCTTTGCCCACTCTAACCTTTCCTTTTTGATTTTCTGTTTCAAAAGTGGCTTTTTCTTTGCAATTCTTCCCATAAGAAAGTTTTTAGTTGTACATCTAACCTTCCACATCTCTTTCTGTCCTCATTAGAGTCAGTTGTCCTTTGTCTTTGAAGACTATAATGTACACCTTTGTATGAAATCCTCAGTTTTTTTGGCAATTTCAAGCATTGTATAGCCTTCATTCCTCAAAACAATGATTGACTGACGAGTTTCTAGAGAAAGCTGCTTCTTTTTTGCTATTTTTGACCTAATATTGACCTGAAGACATGCCAGTCTATTGCATACCGTGGCAACTCAAAAACAAACACAAATTCAATGTTAAGCTTCATTTAACAAACCAAATAGCTTTCAACTGTGTTTGATATAATGGCAAGTGATTTTCTAGTACCAAATTAGCAATTTAGCATGATTACTCAAGGATAAGGTGTTGGAGTGATGGCTGCTGGAAATGGGTCCTGTCTAGATTTGATCAGAAATGACTTTTTTCAAATAGTGATGGTGCTGTTTTTTACATAAGTAATGTCCTGACTATACTTTGTGATCAGCTGAATGCCACTTTGGTATATTAAAGTACCAATTTCCTTCCGACACAGCAAAATCTGTACATTATTCCAAACTTTTGTCCACCAACAGTTTTGGAATAATCGTGTGCAGGTACTAAAGGAACTGAATGGAAACAATTGAATCTGTCAAATTAAAAATATTACTTTGTACAGTAGTAAAACAAAATTAAGAAGTTAATAAAATAATAAAGAAATAACAAAAATAAAGTAATAAAAGCAGAAGAATAAAGTTAAACCAATATATATATATATATATATATATATATATATATATATATATATATATATATATATATATTATACATATCATACAATTTCTGTTGTTAAAACAAATATCTGACGTGTCCATAAAAAAAAAAACAATATGAAAACTTTAGGAATCATATAGGCCTAAATCTCAACCGTTGTGCACAGTGGTATTACTGCTAATACCTACTCTTTTGTCTGGCTTAAAGGAATAGTTCACCCAAAAATTAAAGTACTCTCATTATTCACTTACCCTGATGACATCTGAGATGTGTCTTTCTTCAGTAGAACACAAATGAAGATTTTTATAATTTATAATAAATTGTATTCATTTATCACACATTATACATTTTGCACATATACAGTGAAAAATTTTTTTTTTTTTTTTCCCCCACATATCCCAGCTAAGCTGGGGTCAGAGTGTAGGGTCAGCCATGATATGGCACCCCTGCAGCAGATCGGGTCAAGGGCCTTGCTCAAGGGCCCAACAGTGGCATCTTGGCAGTGCTGGGGCTTGAACCCTTGACTTTCTGATCATTAACCCAGAGCCTTAACCACTGAGCCACCACTGCCCTTTCTTTTTTTAGAAGAAGATAGAGCTCTGTCAGGTCCTTTTGATGGAAGAACACGGATGCCAGCACTTTGATGGTCCAAAATATTTAGGCAGCATAAAAGTTATCCACACAACTCCAGTCGATCAATGAATGTCTTCTGAAGCAAATTGATAAGTTTGTGTAAAAGATTAATTGATAATTAAAACGTAATTAACTTTTAAAAAGCACATCCTGCCAGCAGCTGGCGTGAAGTGTGACGTGTCGGCGAGTTCACGCGAAAATTCAGAAGCGGCGCTTATTTACAACAGAAGAACGAACATCACTTGAAACTTCGGCCATTTCAAACCGCATCCGAGCTCTGGATGGAAGCGCCAATTTAAAGTTAAAAAAAGTTTTAATTATTGACTTGTTTCTTACATAAACCTATTGATTCACTTCAGAAGGCTGCCTAAATATGACTTTTGGACCATCAAAGTGCTGGCACCCATGTACTTCCATTATGAGGACCTGACAGAGCTCTATCTTCTTCTAAAAATCTTAATTTGTGTTCTGCTGTAGAAAGACAATCAAACACATCTGATATGGCATCAGGGTAAGTGAATAATGAGAGAATTTTCATTTATGGATGAACTATTCCTTTAACTGCACAGATGAAGTACTACGTACACATCTGCCTGAAATATGTTCCACGGGTAAAAACATTGCTGTAGAGTCAGTCTGTATGCCCTGCAATCTCCACACCTCCAGAGGGCTCCCAAAAAATGTGTGTCTGGATGAGGGTGCAAACATGTTACCTTTACAACAACATGCTGTTAGGTCAATGTGTTCCACAACGTGTGTCTTTTTCTTGAGCAATAGCGTGGAGGTGCTCAACAGCTTTTTTTACCCAACCCTGCTAAAAAGACCAGCTTACCCAGCATGCAATTCCCATGCTGGTCTAGGCTGGTTATGCTGGTTTGGTGCTGGTCTAGCTGTTGGACCATCATAGACATGCTTTTCACCATCAAAAACTAGCTTGTAAAGCTGCCTGACCTGGTCATGCTATTGAAGCTGGTTAAGCTAGTTTAAAAGCCTGGTGCAGATACCAGCACACTAACATCCCATGCTGGCTGACCAGCACCCAAAACACAACATAAGCTGGTGACCAGCAATGCTGGTTATTTCAGCTACAGAAAAAAACTTTAAAAAATAAACCTATTCTGAGAAATATTTAATGGAGAAACAAGTTTAACAACTAGCCCCGGTCTACCCCATTGTTGACTATTCATGATTGACCCACCCCCCCACCCCCAATCCCCAATCCCCAATCCCCAATCCCCACTCCCCACATACACACCTCCACCTCAAACCTAACCCCTCCTGAGCAGACTTTTGTTGTTCTGATCTCTGGTCAGATTTGAGCCATTTCAAACACACCTTCAGATGCTAGACAGACTGTCAGACTGCAACATTCTAAGAAGAATTTTCATTCAAATAATCCACTAGCCAGGTAAGATATATGATTTAAACTGTATTAAATACAAATACTGTATTTAACTGAATCTGATTTTAATCTCTCACATAATTGTTCTTCTTTTCCACAGAATAATTTTTTTCCACACGGTCAGACTCAACTCATTTTCTGAGATTATATTATAAAAGGTAACATTCAAATCAATCAAATCAAATCACTTTATTGTCACACAGCCATATACACAAGTGCAATGGTGTGTGAAATTCTTGGGTGCAGTTCCGATCAACATAGCAGTCGTGACAGTGATGAGACATATACCAATTACAATAACATCAAATTAACACAACGCAATTTAAACATCTGTTATACATAATTAAACAACTTAAAACATCAAATTAACACAACACAATTTAAGCATCTGTTATACACATAATTACACTCAACTTAAAACATCAAATTAACACAACACAATTTAAACATCTGTTATACACATAATTACACTCAACAATATACAAATAATAACATACACTGTACAGTATACAATATGCTGTTTTTTTTTTTTTTACTATATAGATACACATTATTCAATAAAAATTAAAAATTAAAATATATATAAAAAAAAGTATATATATATATATATATATATATATATATATATATATATATATATATATATATATAGAATGTACAGTATTGTACTGTATTGACATTCAGGCTGTCGGTTGATAGTCAGTTGTTAAGAGAGACATAATATAATAACAGTAATATAATTTATGACAGTCCGGTGTGAGATAAAAGAGTAATAAAGTGCAGGGCTGATGTATTTTGATCATGGGAGATCAAGAGTTCAGAAGTCTGATTGCTTGGGGGAAGAAGCTATCATGGAGTCGGCTGGTGCGGGTCCTGATGCTGCGATACCGCCTACCTGATGGTAGCAGTGAGAACAGCCCATGGCTCGTGTGGCTGGAGTCTCTGATGATCCTCCGAGCTTTTTTCACACACCGCCTTGTATATATATCCTGGAGGGAGGGAAGCTCACCTCCGATGATGTGTTTGGCAGTTCGCACCACCCTTTGCAGTGCTTTGCGGTTGTGGGCGGTGCTATTGCCATATAAGGCGGAGATACAGCCAGTCAGGATGCTCTCCACAGTGCAGGTGTAGAACCGTGTGAGGATGTGGCGGTTCATTCCAAACTTCCACAGCCGTCTCAGGAAGAAGAGGCGCTGATGAGCCTTCTTCACAACGACTTCAGTGTGGACGGACCATGTGAGTTCCTCAGTGATGTGGACACCCAGGAACTTGAAGCTGCTGACTCTCTCCACTGGTGCTCCATTGATGGTGATTGGACTGTGTTCTCTGTCTTTTCTTCTGAAGTCCACCACAAGCTCCTTTGTCTTACTGACGTTGAGGGAGAGGTTGTGCTCCTGACACCAGTGTGTCAGAGTGTGCACCTCCTCTCTGTAGGCTGTTTCATCATTGTCAGTGATCAGACCTACCACCGTCGTGTCATCAGCAAACTTAATGATGGCATTGGAGTTATGTGTTGCCACACAGTCATGTGTGTACAGGGAATACAGTAGTGGGCTGAGAACACAGCCCTGCGGGGCTCCAGTGTTGAGGGTCAGTGATGAGGAGATGTTGCTGACTATTCTAACCACCTGGCGTCTGCTTGACAGGAAGTCCAGGATCCAGCTGCACAGTGACCTGTTTAAGCCCAGAGCCCGGAGTTTCTCATCTAGCTTGGAGGGCACTATGGTGTTGAATGCTGAGCTGTAGTCTACAAACAACATTCTCACATAAGTGTTCTTTTTTTCCAGGTGGGAGAGAGCAGTGTGTATTGTAGATGCAATGGCATCATCAGTTGAGCGGTTGTTGCGGTATGCAAACTGCAGCGGGTCAATATTGAGTGGTAATACAGAGTAGATGTAATCTCTGATTAGTCTCTCAAAACATTTGCTGATGATGGGGGTCAGAGCAACAGGACGCCAGTCATTTAAACAAGTTATTTTTGATTGTTTTGGAACAGGCACAATGGTGGATGTTTTAAAGCATGTGGGGACTACAGACAAAGAGAGGGAAAGGTTGAAAATGTCCATAAAAACACCAGCCAGCTGGTTCGCGCACGCTCTGATGACGCGGCCCGGAATGCCGTCTGGACCCGCGGCTTTGCGGATATTCACCCGTCGGAAGGATCGGGTTACATCCGCTACAGAGACGGAGAGTGAACTAACCTCTGTAGCTTCGGCCGTGAGAGCTCTCTCCGCGAGGGCGGTGTTATTTCCCTCGAAACGAGCATAAAAAGTATTTAGCTCATCCGGTAGAGAGGCAGCGGTGTTCATGGCGGAGTTTTTATTCCCTTTAAAGTCCGTGATGATGTTAATTCCCTGCCACATGCTTCTAGAGTTGGTGGTGTTAAACTGTCCTTCAATCTTGCTCCTGTACTGGCGTTTTGCTGTTTTGATTCGCGTTCCCGGAATTAAAAGCGGAGGTCCGCACATTAAGTGCCGCGCGAACATCGCTATTGATCCACGGCTTCTGATTCGGATAGATTCGCACAGTTCTGGTCGGAATCACTTCCTCTACGCACGTTCTGATGAAACACATTACGCTATCAGCGTAAAGCTCGATGTCGTCATCAGAGGCGGACCGGAACATCTCCCAGTCCGTGCGATCAAAACAGTCTTGTAGCGTAGAGTCTGATTGGTCCGACCAGCACTGGATCGTTCTGAGGGTGGGTGCTTCCTGTTTCAATGTCTGCCTGTAAGCGGGCAGAAGCAGAATGGAAGAGTGGTCCGATTTGCCAAATGGTGGGCGGGGGAGGGATTTGTAGCCATCCCGGAACGGAGAGTAGCAATGGTCCAAAACCTGGTCCCCTCGTGTGTTGAAACTAATGTGCTGGTGATATTTTGGTGCGACTGATTTTAAACTGGCTTTATTAAAGTCCCCGGTCACAATGAACGCGGCCTCAGGGTGCGCGGTTTCCTGCTCACTTATACTCCCATACAGTTCCTTGAGTGCCCGGTCTGTGTCGGCTTGTGGGGGAATGTACACAGCAGTGATAATGACCGCTGTGAATTCCCTCGGTAGCCAGAATGGTCGACACAGAAGCATAAGAAATTCCAGATCAGGAGAACAGAAAGACTTGATGGAATGTACGTTCCTCTGATCACACCAGGATTTGTTGATCATAAAACATACACCACCTCCTCTAGTTTTACCTGAGAGGTCTTTCGCTCTGTCCGCTCTGCAAACTGTTGTTGCTTTTAATATCCATAATTATGCTGGTTTACCTATCCAGTCTTCTGTTACTAACAATATTTTATGTATTTTATGCATCCTGCAAGACTTACTATGAGAAAGACGTTTTCCTACTTTCATCCTGGAAAAGGCAGAGCTGAGATACTCAATCAAGATTGTGGCAAAGACAGCGACATTTTTTAAATAATACAGTTGATGTACCTTTTTTTAATGCATTTGTTGTTAGGGGTTCTTTAATTGGGTGTTTTCAGTTGTTAAATGACTGTTGTGTTTTGCAGTTGCTGGAGACCAGGTCAACAGAGACAGACACAGGAGTATTGTGTATTCCGTGGACATGATGTCTGATGAAGAAGATGGTATTGTCTAGGTCAGTGTGGGTTGTAAAACCAGCAGCTTTGAGAAGCTCTGTTCCAGGAGCTACAGAAGACACTTGATGCAAACCCACACTATACTGGAACTGATCACTTTCATGTGATGACAAGGACAGAGTCAGATGCCAGTTAATTTACTGAACTCTAATTGAAGCTTCACAATGTGTTTCAGATATTTGTATTTTTATTATTGTTATATTTGGATATTTCACGTTTTCCTTTTAAATAAAGATATATTAACCCAATTATTGTCTCAACATTTATGTTGTGTCAACATTGATTAAAGGCTTGTAATAAGAGGCATAAGCTAAATGCTGTTTAGAATTGGGCGAGGTAAATTTTAAGTTTAACCAAATAAATTAAAGCCAATGCATGCAGTGGCCCAATAGCTGTCAAGATTTAGGGATGTGCTAAATAAATTGTAACCAATAAAATAAAAGCCAGTGTATGCAGTGACCCAAAGGTTGTCAAGATTTAAGGGTAGGTTAAATTTAAGGGCAGCCAATCCAGTTTGAGATAAATGAACAATAGGGGTGACCATTTTATCTAGAAGGTGAAATATGTAAATGTGACTCAGGTGTGAAAAAGTCTGCTGGCAGACAATTTAAGGGGATTACTTACCATGGCAACAAATGGCCATAACACGGAAGGAATCGTCAGTCATTATACATCTGAAATGGTATATAATCGGATGTAAACGGGCCTGTTGAATTTGAGACTCTGGGCCAGTAGATATTTGAATACATCCAAAATTCAGCAGTTTATAGGGTCTACTGGTATGAATACAGCACTTTTCATGCAGTGATACTATCATGGTTTATGCAGTAAACATAATGTTCATCTACAGTATATACCTGTTTCAGTGACGTCAGTTTTTCCCTACAGCTGCCATATTTGTGAACATCAGTGGGAGGAAACAATGGTAGTGAATCAAAAAACACCAGTAAAACTAGATCAAGAAAAACCTCAAAAATGATTTTGATTCATGCCAAATCCCAGGAAAGGTGTATTCAGGTCTGATGTCTGCACAAACGTTGCAATAAGTGACTTTCACGGACATTTAAATATATTTTGTCCACAATTCATCTCTGTACGCCGGCGAGTCTGATGTTTGACCGGCGAGTAGACACACCTACCGGTACATCACTGTAAACATCTGTAATACAGAAGTTACAAATGTTTTTGTAGAGTCTTGTTGTTATGAATAACATCATCCTATTTGCATTTCCAGTTTAATTGTATCCGAATCGATGGTGGTATAAATATAATTGACACGTGTACAGATAACTGAAATGTCTGAATAAATGAGCAAAGACCCACAAGTGTTTTTATCCCCACTCTCCCCCGTCATCGCTGCTTGACTTTGGCAAAATCAAGCCGTGTCACTTAACAGGTAAAACTTTATTGAAAGAAAAATTACATTTTGGCTCTGGTAATTAAACAGCAGTATCACCTTTTCAAGTTTTATAAATAGAAATAAAAATGTTGCCGACTTTTGTCACATCCCACAGCACAACACATTGAATGTATATGGAATTTTGGTCACAAACATGGCGGCGCAGTCATACAGTGATGTCACATGAAACAGGTCAATAGATAAACAAAGTGCAGGAAGTGAAGGATTTTTTTTATTTTTTATTCTGTGTTGCTGACAAGAGGTGACGTAGCATGCAAGCAACAGTGCAACAGCCCTCTAGTGGCAGATTACTGTTAAGACAGATGAATACTGAACGTATTTGTGCTGAAATTGATAAACAATAAGCTTCATCGACCAAATTATTAACGATTAATTATTAACATCCCAAAGCCCTACCAATAAAATTATTATACTCCATGTCTCGTCATCATTTACAGTAAGCAGCACCTTGTTATAAAGACAATATTCAATAATACACAAGTGTGTGTGTATACAGGTATATATATATATATATATATATATATATATATATATATATATATATATATATATATATATATATATTTACACACACACACACACATTACCGGTCAAAAGTTTTAAAACACTCATTGTTTATTATAATTTCTTTTTTTTTTATTTTATTTTTATTTTTTTTCACATTTTAGAATAATAGTAAAGTCATCAAAACTATGGAATAACATAAATGGAACTATGGGAATTATGTTGTGACTAAATAAAATCCAAAATAAATCAAAACTATGTTATATTTTAGCATCTTCAAAGTAGTCACCCTTTGCCATAGAACTTCTTGAGGTATCACCCTGAGATGCTTTTTAAACAGTATTGAAGGAGTTCCCATCTATGTTGGGCACTTATTGGCTGCTTTTCTTTTTTTTTTTTTTATTAAATTTTAGTCTTATAATGAAATATAGTGGAACAATTATATTTTTGTCTACAAAACTAATTTTGAACATTTAAGCATAGGCCTTCAGATCAAAAGATTTTTAAGATCATGAGAAACATTTCAGTCAAGCGTTTTAAAACTTTTGACCGGTAGTGTGTGTGTGTGTGTGTGTGTGTGTGTGTGTGTGTGTATATATATATATATATATATATATATACACACACACATTCAAAATATACATAAAATGTTTAAAATAATAAAATATAAATTAATATAACACTTATCACATAAAATCAATTATACTTCAGGAGAATAAGGAAAAGCCCATTTCAGTCTACTCTCATAACCATGTCATGGGAGACTTACCAAAAAAAAAGTTGCATACTGTAATATTTCATTGGACCACCTTCAATTACGACATGCATTCGCTGTGGCATTGTTTTGACAACCTTATGCAACGTCACAACATTTATTTCCATCCAGAGTTGCAATAATTTTTGGGTGAGATCTTGTATTGATGACAGGAGTGTCAAACCACTCTGTAAAGTCTTCTCCAGCACATCCCAAAGACTTTCAATGGGGTTAAGGTCAGGACATTGTGGAGGCCAATTCATGTGTGAAAATTATTCCTCATGCTCCCTGAACCACTCTTTCACAATTTGAGCCCAATGAATCTTGGCAATGTCATCCTGGTATATGCCTGTACAGTGGACACTATACATGACGGGTGCATCACTTCATGTGCGTCCCTTCTTACCCCGACGCACCCATCGCTTTGGAATAGGGTAAATCTTGACTCATCAGACCACATTACCTTTTTCCATTGCTCCACATTCAATCTTTATGCTCCCTAGCAAATGTAATTATTTTTTTTTCTGATAAGCCTCACTAACAAGTGGCTTTCCTTATGGACACACAGCTGTTTAGTACCAATCTTGTAAGTTCTCGTTGCATTGTGCATGTGGAAATGCTCTCACTTTCACTATTAAACATAGCCGTGAGTTCTACTGTCAATTTTTTTATGATGTGACTTCAAGTGTTTTAGTGATCTCTGATCACGATCATTCAAGATATTTTTCTGACCACATTTGTTCTGTGAAGCTGACGGTTCACCACTATCCTTCCAGGTTTTAATAATGCGTTGGACAGTTCTTAACCCAATTCCAGTGATTTCAGCAATCTCCTTAGTTGTTTTCTTTGTATGATGCAGGCCAATAATTTGCCCTTTCTGAAACACAGTAACATCTTTTCCACGACCACGGGATACGTCTTCCAACATGGCTGTTTAAGAAATGAGAAGCTTCACACTGCATCAGTTAGGGTTAAAAGAATTGTTTCCAGCTGAATCACTGCAATAATGGTCCAATCATAGGCTTTTAAGTATCTGCTTATTTAAATCCAAACAGGGAAATTTTTTTTTTTTTTTTTTTTTTGGCCAGGCATATATTGTTCTTACATATTGACATACCTGCAGTTTATTAAACACAAAACAGGAAAACACACCCACGCTCTCAAATTCCATGGTCCCTGCCACCATATACAGTGGCAAGAATAAGTATGTGAACCCTTTGGAATTAGCTGGTATTCCGCATTAATTGGTCATAAAATGTGATCTCATCTTCATCAAAGCCACAAGTATAGACAAACACAATGTGCTTAAGCTACCAACACACAAACAATTATAATCTTTCATGTCTTTATTGGACACATCCCATTAAACATTCACAGTGCTGTGGAAAAAGTAAGTAAATTCTTGGATTTAATATCTTGTTGATCCTCCTTTGGCAGCAATAACCTCAACCAAGCATTTCCGGTAGCTGCAGATTAGACCTGCACAACATTCAGAAGGAATTTTGGACCATTCTTCCTTACAGAACTGCTACAGCTCAGTCACATTCTTAGGATGTCTGGTGTGAACGGCTCTCTTGAGGTCATTCAACAGCATCTCTATTGGGTTAAGGTTGGGGCTCTGACTGGGCCACTCCAAAAGGTGGATTTTCTTTTTTTTTTTTTTTTTTTTAAGCCATTCTGTAGTGGATTTACTTTGATGGTTAGGGTCATTGTCCTGCTGCATCACCTAACTTCTACTAAGCTTCAGCTGGCACACAGTCACCTTTACATTATCCTGTAGGATATCTGGATAAATTTAGTAATCACAGCATCTCTATTGGGTTAAAGTCTGGGCTCTGACTGGGCCACTTCAAAAGGTGGATTTTATTGTTTTGAAGCCATTCTGTAGTGGAATTACTTTGATGTTAAGGATCATTGTTCTGCTGCATCACCCAACTTCTACTGAGTTTCAGCTGGCACACAGTCACCCTGACATTATCCTGTAGGACAGTGGTTCCCAACCCTGTTCCTGGAGGCCCCCCAACACTGCAAATTTGGCAAATTATATCTCCCTTTTCTGACACATCCAATTTAGTTCTTGGAGTCTCCACTAATGAGCTGATGAGTTGAATCAGGTGTGTTTGATTAGGGAGATATCCAAAAAGTGTAGTGTTTGGGGGCCTCCAAGAACAGGGTTGGGAACTACTGCTGTAGGTTATCTGGATAAACTTGGGGATTAATTTTTCCCTCAATGATGGCATACAGTCCAGGCCCAGAAGCAGCAAAGCAGCCCCAAATCATGATACTACCTCCCCCGTACTTCACGATTGGGATGATTTTTTTCATGTTGGTATGTGGTGCGCTTTTTACGCCATATGTAAAAAGCGCCATTACGCCACTTCCCAAACAATTCAACCTTAGCTTCATCAGTCCACAAAACATTTTATCAGTAGCATTGTGGAATGTTAAGGTGGTCTTTGGCAAACTTCAGGCACACAGCAATGTTTTTGTTGGAAAGCAGCGGCTTCCTTCATGGTGTCTTGCCATGGACACATGTCAGTTTAATGTTTTCCATATAGAAGACTCATGAACAGAGATGTTAACCAGTTCCAATGATTTTACTAATGTTATACAGCACAAATCTGCATGATCGGGCTGTTATTGCAACGTGGTCTAAAGTTCAACTGATCGTCAAACATAAAACCAACATTTCTGGCTGTCCTGGGTGGTGTAATTGTTGATGATTTAGTTGAATGGAAAAGTTATCATGAACTGCTGGCCTTTGCTGGGTTGAGTTGTAGGTGGTGTGCTTGCATCCAACATGAAATGTCTGCCAGACAGGCTGAACCGTATGATCGTCGGGCTGGAATAAGAGGTAGAGTTGTGTGTCATCGGCATAGCAATGATGGGAAAAGCCATGTACCTTAATGACAGATCCCAGTGATGTCACGTAAATGGAGAAGAGGGGCCCAAGCACTGAACCCTGAGGTATCCCAGTTGCTAGTTGGTGAAAATTGGACACCGCTCCCCTCCAAGACACCTTTGAAGGTTCTACCTGAGACATAAGACTCAAACTAGCAGAGCACGTTTCCTGTGATACCCATTGCTGTGAGAGTTGAAAAGAGGATCTGGTTGTTGACAGTGTCGAAAGCAGCAGACAGGTCCAGTAGAATGAGGACAGACGAATTGGATGCTGCTTTCACCATCCTTAGAGCTTCAGTAACAGACAGCAAGGCAGTCTCAGTTGAGTGTCAACTTCTGAAGCTGGACTGGTTGGCATCTAGAAGGTTGTTCTAGGCGAGAAAAAATGAGACTTGGTTGAACAAAACTTGTCCAAAGGTTTTTGCTATGAATGGGAGGAGGAAGATCGGCTGTAATTTTCTAGGAGTGCAGAGTCTAGTGTGGGTTTCTTAAGCAGTGAGGTTACTTTAGCCTGTTTTAATATAGTGGGAAATGTTCCTGTGAGAAGAGGTCTTTGAGAAACTTTGTAACCCTTTCCATCTTTATGCAACGCAACAATTCTTGATCATAGGTTTTCTGAGATCTCTTTTTTGCGATGCATGGTCCACGTCAGCAGATGCTTCTTGTAAATAGTAAAATCAAAATGTTTGAGAGCCTTGAGCTTTGATAAGTCAAAGTACCTCTAACCTACACCTCCAATCTCATTTCATTAATTGGTTGCCAGGTTTGCCAATTCCTGACTCTAATTAGCTTTTGTTGACGTCATTAGCCTAGGGGTTCACATACTTTTTCCAAACTTCACTGTGAATGTTTGAATGATGTATTCAAAATGTAAAAGACCAATACAATATTTTGTGTGTTATTAGTTAAAACAGACTGTGTTTGTTCATTACTGTAACTTAGATGAAGTTCAAACCAGATTTTAAGACAAATTTATACATAAATGCAGGTAATTCCAAAGGGTTTACATACTTTTCTTGCCACTGTACACTGTAACTGCAAGCTCATCAAACATTTCACATACACATGTGACTACAAACTAAGGATCTGCAAAATGACCAATTTTTCGACTAGTGGGTCGGTTATTTGAATGAGTAATCAAGGGTTAAAAGATAGTAATGTAAAACTAGGTTCTGTTATGTGACCCAGATCAGACATGTTTCAGAGGGATATATGGACGCTAAGTGCAGCACTTCAACATTGTAACTAACAGATATTCAACAAATAAAAAGGCTAAATAACTGTAATATCTTATTGCACAAAACTATTGAAGTAAGAAATTAGAAAGGCTCCAATACAGAACGGCACAAAACCGCTTATGCACAACCTGAACTCAGAATGATGTGCTTCAATGTAATCATACTGCGTCAAGATGATCCTCCCTGCCCATTCAAAAGCGCAACTGCAAGATAATGTTGCCAGTACTTAGAATGTGCAAAACTACCAATTTTCATAATCAACTATCAAACTATCAAAGTAAGCAAAGTAAGAAATAAGAAAGGCCCCGATACAGAATGGCACAAAGCTGCTTATGCTTACGCACAGAATGATGCACTTCAATGTGATCCCCGTTGCTCATTCAAAAGCATGTAACTGTAAGATTGTGGTCAGATTGCTAGTCCGGCCATAGGGAGAACCAGAATTTTTCTGGTGGGCCAGCCACGAAACAGGGCCGAACGGGCGGTGATAAGCTGAAACGGGCCAGCACGTTATTCCGAACGGACCACGACTGGCTGAAGAGGGCCGCAAAACGGCACTGCAATATGCAGAAAAGGACAGTGACAATCGACTAGTCAGTTGTTGGATGACTAGTTAATAAGTTGACCATCCTGGCACATCCCTAGCCAGAATATATCTAGTTCACTACATCAAGTAATTTAAACCTTTTTTTACTGAAACCATTTATTCAAGCAGTGTCAGACAGAATCCGCTAAGCACTGAGTTTCCGCTAATAAATTTTTGGTGCCGACCAATGTATCTGGGAATTATAAAGTTTACCGGACAATTTGGAAAAAATTCTGTCATCTAATTTTGATGTATATTTTGCACTGTGGACAATGGACTATGCATAATATGTGATTGTAAATAAAAGGAAGGGGGTATAGCCAAACATATTGGTCCAATGTCGGATTCCAATAGAATGGCCCCTGAAGGTTTCTGTGTTGTTCTGTCTTTTCTGAGTGCTGAACCAAAAACATTTATTAATTTGCACTTTATCAGTTGACTCCAATTTAATTTTATCTTACTCCAATTTTATATTAATCTGACTCCAATTTTAGTTGACCTCTAATCTAGATTACAGCTCTAATTAATTTATGATCATTCTTTTAAATTGATCTTTTTAAGTTATTGATTACTCTGAATCATCTTAATTTTCATTTACCTTTCATTCGGGTCCCAATTGTCGCTCAGAGTCATATGCCGGCCAATTAATTGCATAGATCTCACAAACATAAAATCGCCAATCCCGTTCATAGTCAGCAGTTGCAGGGTTTACTAATATCTATATAATATAGATGTGGATAGTTTTATTTAGTCACATTTCATACAACTTGCTAAGACGGTGATAAGCAGTGACTAGTAGTCTTACGTGGTTTTCTCCTATTCATAAGCTCCAGTAATGATCCTTAACCTGGACATAAGTTTGCGTTAACAAAAGGCATCCCTTGAATCTATTGGTGATAAATGATTTCGGAGGAATACAGAATAAATCAAAAAGTTACAATTTATTTGCCAGGTAGGATTTAAAACGTAAGTTACAAAATCAATCAAAGCCAATTTCACACATGATCAGAATAAACAAACATTCCTAAAAATAAAAGACAAGTAAAAGAAACATACCTGGCAATGGAAAACTACACACAGCAATTGTGTGAGATATCTGACTACAGACTCCCCGAGCTCCTCTGCCAACCCTCTTTAAATACGAAACAATTCTATTGTTGTTTCAGATGTGTTTGTTTGATGATATTCTTGGTTTACAATTTAAGGCAGGGGTGTCAAACTCAGTTCCTGGAGGGCCACAGCCCTGCACAATTTAGTTCCAGCCCTGCTCCAAAATGCCTCCTTGTAAACTTCAAGCACTCCTGAAGACCTTGATTAGCTGCTTCAGGTATGTTTAATTAGGGTTGGAGCTAAACTCTGCTGGACTGTGGCCCTCCAGGAACTGGAGTTTGACACCCCTGATTTAAGGGGTTGTAAGTAGACCTTCGATACTTGTGATTGAGTAGGTCGTTTGATGTTTACAAAGAATGCACCTAATCTGATGGTTCCTGCAAGAGATCTGGGAGGGGGGCATGCCCCGGATAGAATACAGTATTTTACTAAGTTCTTAAATCTTACATGTGATTTGACTTTGCTGAAAGGGAATGAGACCGTTTTACCAGTTGCACTGAGACCTCTTGAATGATACCAAATATGTATGATCAGAAAACCTTTTACATTACAGAACAGGATAAGGCATAACTTAGTTTTTGGTGTCCTTAAAGTGACCTGAGGTGACAGAGAGGGCAGATGTGAGATTTGCATTTTATCTTTAAAAATTAGGGTGTGTTGTCACAGGTGGAGATGCTCTTCTGTGTGAGAGTTTTATGACGTTGGCTCTCACAGAGCCTTTTGGGTGTAGACATCCCGGTACACCCGGTGCCAGCCTTACATGATATAATAATGACACAATCAAGTCAAATGAACAAAAACATTTGTTCATTATAGCTGCTTTTCCAATAAAAACGGCAGTCATGGATTTAGCGTCTAATTAAAAAAAAAAAACAGAGGGCCAAGCAAAAAGCTAAGCTGCAATTTGAAACATATCTTTTGGTTCACAAATAAATATTAAAATAACAAAAATCGTTAGGTTATGTCATATAATTTATCACTTTGTCTTACTTCTTTCTCTTTATTTTTTAAATTGTAGTTTTCCTACGATTTTACACAGCATAGAAGCGTTTTGCTGCCAACGTGCAGTCAAATGTGTGCAGCGTTTCTCTAAAGCTTGAGATGCACATAAGCCTGGATTCTGAATTGAGAAGCTTCTCACTGCGAGCATGCGAGACAGGAATAATGCAGGCTGCTTTTGCCAGTGTGTGGAACACAACTCGCTGTAGTCACGGATTAGGACTTTGCAAGCTGTTGGGAAAGTTTAAACCTCTGTGGCAGCAAAGCACTGTCATCATTGGAATGGTGTTACGCTGTACAGTTGTGGGGTCAACTAAAGGGGTTGCTGATTTTTAAAAAATTTTGACACTGGGATGTTTTATTGTTCAAAAAACTGTATTTACTGGCTAACAGAAATCCTGACTCACAGAAGAGGATTTAAGGTCTGATGCAGCGTTTTGTTGTAACAACAGAGCATAAAAAATCTATACTTAAAGCATTAAAGAGACTAAACTTCTGACAGAGGGTTTTACTGTGCTGACTGTTAGTCACTGTTAAGCAAAGCAAGCTATCATCACGCAAAATGTTCTCCAAGAATTTGCGTCCTTCAATTAATTTGACAGTTGTGTCTCCCATTAAAACCACCACCACTAAAAATATTAATGTTAGAAGTTATTTAACTAGTCAATTAGTCGACCACCCTGGGACATCCCTAGTTGTAAAATATATTTTGATATATTTTGATGCTTACTTTTTCATAAATTAAAGAGCTAATGCTACAAATTAGGACAAATCAAGAACAGGATTCATTATTTTCACACTGAAATTTCATAAGATGCAACTGGCTGTTAAACACATATAAAGCTACACATTACACATAACCTACACATAATGTATGTGACACTTACTGTATGTGTAGCTTATGTGTATCTTATGTGTATTTTCTCAGGCACTTGTTAAGTCTAAATAGAACTTAATTATTTCAGTACTGCACTCAAATGACAATAATCATATGCTTTCCATGTGTTGTACTTGCTATAAGTTTACTTTGATGTTGTTTCTTTTCAAATAGCAATGTCAAATGTAAATCAAGTCAATCACTGAAACATCTGTGCCACCTTGAGTAAGAAATAACTTTTTCTTAAAGTTCTATCACTCTCTCTAGGAGGAAGCCGGAGACGGCGAATCAAACTCAAAAGGTATCTTTATTTTCCCTCACTCTAATGTTTTTTTTTATTTTGTACACGCAAATGATGCCCACACACACACACACACACACACACACACACACACACAAAGTACAGGCTTCTCTCTCTCTCCCCTCCGGCGGTCTGGATCGCCCTTTAAATCACTCTCTGCTCTCACTGCAAACACAAAACAGCTGTTAGAGGTGATTTCCCACAGGTGCCAACCCTTACCGCACTCACTCTCTCGGCCTCGCTCTCCACAGACGTCGCTTGGCCACCTCCCATCACCACATTCCCCCATCACCCGACTCAGGCCAGGGAGCCACTTACTGTCACTTACTCCTCCCCCCCACCATTTCTGGAGAGGAAAGATGCAACAGCCTCCGGCCTGTGGACCACCTCGAACTTAAAAGCCTGGAGAGCTAGATACCAACGGGTGATCCGCATGTTGGTATCCTTCATGGGGTGGAGCCACTGGAGCCACTGGGATGGAGCCCAAGCGGGGCGTGGTCAGAGGGTGAAAGCACGCCCCAACAGATAGTACCGGAGGGTGAAGACCACTCACTTGATGGCCAAACACTCCTTCTTTATTGTGCTGTACTTAGTCTCTCTCATCGAGAGCTTGTGACTAATGTACAGCACAGGGCGCACCTCCCCCTCCATTGCTCCCAACCCCCTGTCCGATGCGTCCGTCTGTAAAATAAAAGGGAGAAAGAAGTCAGGAGAGTGCAATAACAGCCCACCACAGAGTGCAGCTTTTACTTGCGTGAATGCCTGCTGACACAGCTCTGTCCACTGGACCGGATCTGGTGCCTACTTTTAAGTAAGATCAGTCAGCGGGCTGGTGACGGTCGAATAATTAGGCACAAACCTACGATAATAGCCAGCCAGCCCCAGGAACTGTCTCACCTCCCTTTTGGTCTTATGTCTTGGGCAGGCTGCAATTGCCGCGGTCTTATCAATTTGAGGCCGCCCCTGTCCATGACCAAAGTGGAAGCACAGATTCCACCCGTCCAATTGCACACTTCTTAGGGTTTGCCATGAGTCCCGCCTGTCTCAACGACTTCAGAACAGCCCTCAGATGCTGCAAGTGCCACTGCCAATCATTACTGTAAATGATGATATCATCCAGATAGGCAGCGGCGTAAACAGTGTGCGGTCTGAGGATTCTGTCCATGAGCATCTGGAACGTAGCCGGTGCCCCCAACAAAACAAAAGGAAGGGTGACAAATTGGTGTAAGCCAAACGGTGTGGAAAATGCAATCTTTTTCACAGGACATGGGAGTTTAGGGGATCTGCCAATATCCCTTTGTCAAATCCAATGTCGAATAAAAGAGAGCCACGCCTAACTGATCGAGCAGCTCATCAATCCGAGGCATCAGGTGTGCATCAAACTTAGACACAGCAATGACTTTTCTATAATCCACACAGAACCGAACAGAACCAACACCACCAGGCGGCCCAGTCACTGTGGGATTCTTCTATTACCCCCATATCTAGCATGGCCTTCAATTACTCCCGTACCACTTCCTTTTTTGTGTTCGGGTAATCGATAGGGATGACTACGTACCACTACCCCTGGGGTCATTTCTAAATGGTGATCTGTGAGATTCGTATGACTGGGAAGAGGCAAGAACACGTTGGAGAATTATCCTTGCAACCTGGCAACCTCCGTGATTTGGGATGGTGAGAGGTAGTCTCCATAAGTGACCAGGGTGACTCAATCTGAGACTTTGAAGTTCACCTCCAGTCCAATTTCCTCCCTCACGGGGACCGCCTCTCTCCACAGTTTTAGGAGGTTAAGGTGGTAAATCTGACGTGCTCTGCCTCTATCCATTCGTTTCACCTCATAATCGATTTCTCCAAATCGCCGTGTGACCTCAAAGGGCTTTTGCAACTTGCCTAATAATTTAGAGCTCGGTGTGGGGAGCAATACAAGGAATTTATCTCCCGGTGTAAATCCCTGTAGCCGAGTATCCCTATTACATAACCGGCTTTGACTTTCTTGAGCCTGGAGCAAATTCTCCTGTGTTAATTGCCCCAGTGTGTGTAGTTTTTCTCTCAGGTCAAGAATGTATTGAATTTCATTTTTGCTGTTTGAAGGTCCCTCCTTCCAATTTTCTCATAGGACGACGAGCACGCCACGCAGTTGATGCCCATACAATAATTAAAATGCCGAAAACCCTGTGGAGGCTTGCTGAACCTCTCGTACTGCAAATAATAGGGGCTCGAGCCATTTGTCCCAATTCCGTGCATCTTCATGCACAAACTTACAAACCATATTCTTTAGGGTTTGATTTAATAGTTAGACCAAGCCATCCATTTGGCAAATGTCAATGTCAAATGTTAATATGATTGTCTCTCTCCACGTGGAATGTGAATGGGTTGGGGTACCCCATAAAAAGAAGGAAGGTTATTTCTCTTCTTAAGCGTAAGAAATATGATATAGTGTTTCTTCAAGACAGGAAGCTGAAAAATTTGGAAAGATATGGGGTGGGCATTTTTTTTATAGTGCTGGCTCAAGTAAGAGCAGGGGAGTCATTACGCTGATAAGTAAACATCTACATTTCAAATGTCTCAAACAGAGTAAAGATAATTATAAAGAGTCATTATTGTTTTAACTGAAATTCAGGGACAAAGTCTTATTTTGGCTAATATTTATGCACCTAACATTGATGATCAGGGCTTTTTTATAATCTTGAAGGCATGTTGCAAGCCGCTAGCACCCCTCATGATATAATATTGGGAGGAGACTTTAATCTTTTGATGGACTCAGTCCTTGATCATAGTGAAGCAAAAGTGTGCACGACCCCTAAAGCAACATTGACGCTTCACAGGATGTGTAAAAATCTTGGTCTTACAGATATTTGGAGACTTTTAAACCCATCTGGTAGGTTTTTTCATCAGTCCATAAGATTTACTCTAGAATAGATTTGTTTTATATATCCAAGTCTTTCATTTCATCTGTCGTTGATTGCTCAATTGGAAACCTTTTAGTCTCAGATCATGCCCTGGTGTGTTTAGAGGTGTTGCCACATATGAAGAAAAGGAAATCATATAGTTGCCGCTTTAACCCTCTGGGGTCTGAGGGTGTTTTGGGCCCTGGAGAAGTTTTGACATGCCTTGACATTTGTGCTTTTTTCAGTTGCTTAAAAACATATTAATGGCTAAAGTCTGATAACACTGTATTCAGCACAAACTGGGCTACAATAATATGTGAACAACATGTATGTACATGTTTGTATTTTTGAGAAAATAACGTTTATGCATGGTTTTTGAAAAAACTAAAATTGTAAGTCACTGAAATAAGGCCATATATCACATACTAAACATTTGTTCGCAAGACTTTTGAGAACTGGATCTTGTAGCCTAGAGTTTTTGCTACAAAAATGATGTGAAAACCATCCTGATCACTCATTCATACAAAACAATATAGTCATTTAACTTTAGTAAGACACTTTTAGTGTTAGAAAGGCCATATTCATGATCATGAATATTGATGTGATTCACACCTGAGGAGACAAAGACCCCTCCCCTGAGAGAGAATGAATGTGAGGAGACTTAATGAATGAATGTATTATCTGACTATATATTTTCCTAACATAAAGACTTTACTTAAAAGCTTTAGACCTACACTACCCTTTAAAAGTTTATAAATCTGAAAGATTTTTTAATGTTTTTAAAAGAAGTCTCTTCTGCTCACCAAGGCTGCATTTATTTGATCCAAAATACAGCAAAAACAGTGATATTGTGAAATATTTTTACAATTTAAAATAACTTTTCTATTTGAATATATTGTAAAATGCAATTTATTCCTGTGATGTAAAGCTGAATTTTCAGCATCATTACTGCAGTCTTCAGTGTCACATGATCCTTCAGAAATCATTCTGATATGCTGATTTTCTAATATGGGCATATTTACAGCACATTTGACACATTTACACCTGAACAGATATTTGCAAGCACAAGCTTCGTTGATGATAATGAGGCAGCATAAACACTAGTTAAAATTTAATCATATTACATATCATATTTATATCATACAGCATACAATTTAAATACCTGCTTTAGCTGAAACAACATTTAAATGTAACTACAACTTGCCTATTGGAACATATTTCAGATGTCAACACTCTGAATACTGGCTGGCAAGTCTGGAAATAGTCCAACTAGTAAAATATGTACATATTTTTATAAAATAGCATGTCAACTAATATGTACATAAAACTAAATGACTTACTCATCCGGAATTGTATCCTCGGCTGGATCAAGTCACTCTTCAAAATGTAAATGTTCATCGTCGGAGTCCTGCTTTTCTTCTGAGGAAAATGTGAACTCTTCGTCACTATCCGGGACCATCTGTAGAGCTTCCTCACCTGTGTAGCGTGCCATCTTCCAAATGCGCAGGAAAGCGAATGAATCAGATGATGAACTTCATGTTTTTTAAGGCATTGTTGTGGGGGCATTTAACATTTGCATATTTGCATAGACTGTCTCAGCACATTACCGTATGAATAGCGTGCTCTGTTGGTGGATGGGATCACATTAGTGATAATGAGCTGAGCCAGGAGAAAATGTACATCGCTTTGTTTCGTACAGATTACATTGCAGGAGAATATTTGTTTTAAATTGGAATAGTTTTATTTAAAAGTAGACATTTTAAACTTTCTTTAGACATATGTTTCATGTTCGTGTGATAAGTATTCACGGAGTTTCACTTCATTTTTGTGACGTGTTTCAGAAAGATGCTCGCGGAGACAGAGACGGCTGAAACGCACCCTGTTTAATTTCTTTATTTTACAAAAGCACAAGGTTTTGTTGTTATTGTGAGTGTACACAAATAAAAGTAGACCCTTTATAGTTTCTAATGATGTCTTACACTTATCTGTATGCCCAAAAATGAAGGAGTATTTTAAGTTGTTTCCGCTGTTATGTGGATAAAATCCAGCAGGACGCGCCGGCGCGTCCGTCGACCCCAGAGGGTTAATGAAACCCTCCAACTGAATTCCAACAAATGCTAAAGGCTGAAATCAATGTCTATATGGAGACCAACTGGCCCTTAGTATCATCTGTGGACGTGGCTTGGGAGGCACTTAAGGCAGTTCTTAGGGGCCGGATCATACAGTATGCCGCATTCACCAAAAAATCCAAAGCACAAGAACTTGTGGAATTGGAAGGGAATATTAAAAGTGCCGAGGCAGAGCTGAAGTGCTAAATGTCATCTAATGGCCTCAGAGAACTGACCCAGTTGAAATACAGATATAATACTATTTTGTCACAGAAGGTGGAGTTTTGGCTATTCAGGGCAAGACAGTCATACTTTGAGTCGGGGGACAAAGCAGGGAAGCTTCTGGCTAGATATATAAAACAGAGAGAGTCTTTTTCTACCATTCCCTCAGTGAAATCTGCTGGTGGTGAGATATTTACCTCGTCCACTGATATTAATAATGCTTTAAAAAAAATTATCTCTTAATCTTTATAGTTCCACATCTTCGTCTACTGAAGAGGATATTAGAAACTTTGTGGAACCATTAGAACTTCCTAAACTGTCGGCTGAGCAAAAAAATTATCTTGATTCTGAGATAACCTTGGAGGAGCTCGGTGATGTAATTAAGGCCTTTCCCACAGGCAAGGCTCTGGGGCCAGATGGCTTTGCTGCTGAATTTTATTTAGATCTTATGCTACAGAACTAGGTCCACATTTGCTAGAAGTTTATATGGAATCATTAAAGAATGGAAAGCTTCCGCCAACCATGACACAAGCACGGATCAGTCTGATTCTTAAAAAGGACAAATATCCAAGCGAGTGTAAGAGTTACCAGCTAGTCGTTAAAATATTGTGAAAAATTAAGTAAAGTTATGACATCTCTTATACATATAGATCAGGTGGGGTTTATTCGGGGCCATAGCTCTTCTGATAACATTAGGCGCTTCATCAATATCATGTGGTCAGTGGCAAATGATCTGACTCCGGTCGCTGCCATCTCACTTGATGCCGAAAAGGCGTTTGATATGGTAGAATGGGATTATCTTTTTAAGATTTTGGAAATGTGTGGGTTCGGGAATAGTTTTATTGAATGGATTAAGTTACTTTATAGACACCCGGTAGCGGCGGTACAAACAAAATGGATTAATTTAATATTATTTTACTCTGGATAGGGGCACCCGTCAGGGTTGCCCTCTTTCCCCATTATTGTTCTGTCTTACCCTGGAACCATTAGCAGCCACGATAAGAAAGGAGGATGATGGCGGGAGGTGTGGCGCATAAGCTTTTGCTTTACACAGATGATATTTTATTATTCGTCTCTGACCCCACTAGATCTATGCCTTGCCTCCACAGAATTATTAATTCCTTTTCTAAGTTCTCAGGATACAGAATTAATTGGTCAAAATCCAAAGCTTTGGCTCTGACAATGTACTGCCTGGTAACGGCTTTTCAGTCAGGCACCTTCCAGTGGCCCAAACAGGGAATTAAGTATTTGGGTATTTTATTCCCAGCAAATTTCTGTGATTTAGTTAGAGCTAATTTTGACCTTTTAATAAAAAGGTTTTCGAGCGATGTGGGCAGGTGGGCTTCATTACATTTATCTATGATTGGGAAGGTTAATGTCATTAAAATGAATTGTATTCCAAAATTCAACTACCTGCTAGATGTCCCTCTCTCTTATTTCAAGCAATTTGATAACATAGCGAAGTCCTTCATTTGGAATGGTAAACGTCCCATTTTACATATCAGTAAGTTGCATAGGCCAATTGATAAAGGTGGGCTAGGCCTACCCAAGAGTTTGTTTTATTATTGTGCATTCGGTGTCAGACATTTGGCTCATTGGTTGCTTCCACCTGAGAGAGGCCCTCCCTGGTTTTGTATTGAACAAGAAGTTCTTGCCCCTATTTTGCCATTGCAAAGCATTTCTATCAAACTAACCGGAGAAGTATGGACAAAAGTGTCCAGAGTGTTTAATTCGGACATTTATTTAAATGTAGCCTCAAGCATATGGCTGAACCCCAAATTATGTATTAATAAATCCCCTTTCTGCTGGACAGAGTGGATTGAGAGGGAGGTTAATACGCTCAGTGACATATATGAGAGTGGAGTGTTGAGATCCTTTGAAAATATGGTTCAACATTTTGGAATTCCCAGATCTCATTTCTTTAGGTACTTACAGCTGCACCACCTGCTCTGTACTATTTTTGGGAGTAGCATACACCCACCTAAAGTGGCAGATCCTCTGGGAGTGGTGATTACTGCTTTTGGAAAAGGTCATGAGGCATCAGTGTATTACTCCCTGTTAATTCAGAGTCTGGGGGACGGAGCTTCAGCTCCTCTCAAGAGATTATGGGAGAAAGATCTAAACTTGGTATTGAAGGAGGGAGTGTGGGCTAGGATTCTAAAAAACATCAAGTCTACATCTAAAGATGCAAGGGTGCGTCTTATGCAATTTAAGGTTTTACATCGATTCTACTGGACCCCCTATAGATTGTATAGGCTTGGTCTTAAAGACACACCCACCTGCTGGCAATGCCAATCAGAAGATGGGGACACAACCCATGTTTTTGTTGGTGTGTTAAGATCCAAGAATTTTGATTGAGGGTTCAGAGTTTAATGTGTGATGTATTGGGCACTCAAATTTCATTTTGCCCCAGACTCTGTATTTTAGGCGATGGGGCGGTCATTAATATAGGGGATAAATACATAAAAAATTGGGTCCTAACCAGTGTTAGGGAAACTATTCCATAATTTAGGAGCCAAATATGAAAAGGATCTGCCTCCTTTTGTGGATTTTGATATTCTTGGAATTATTAATATTATTAATATAGCATGTCAGAAGGTCACTTAAGTACTCTGGAGCTAGCATTCAAAGCTTTGTATGTTGTTAATTAATATGAAATTTAACAGATAGACAATGTAAAATGGGGCTAATATAATCATATATCTTGGATCTAGTCAGCACACTGGCAGCTGCATTTTGAACCAATTGAAGTTTATTTATTGAACTTGCTGGACATCTTCCCAGTAATGCATTAGAATAATCTAGTTTTTCGGCATCAGCAACAGAGAGCATGTGTCGTAAGCAATATTTCTGAGGGGGATGAATGCTGTAATACAAACATTGGAAATTTGATTTTCAAAGGACAGATTGGTATCAGATGTAACACCCAAGTTCTTTACTGTAGAAGGTGATGTAACAGTACATCCATCGAGAGTCAATTTATATTTTAGAGGCTTATTTTTATAGGTTTTTGGTCCAATAATTAGTACCTCTGTTTTGTCGGAATTGAGTAGAAGGAAATTTCTGGCCATCCTATCTTTGATTTCATTGATACACTCTACTAATTTGGAGAATTGTGAATTTTTGTTGGGTTTAGAAGAAATATAAAGCTGGGTATCGTCGGCATAACAGTGGAAACTTATTCCATGATTCCTGATAATATCACCCAGGGGAAGCATGTATAATAGAAAAGCATAGGCCCTAAAACTAAGCCCTGTGGCAGTCCATACTTAAATTTTGTTTGATTTGACAATTCCTCATTTACACATACAAAGTGGTAGCGGTCTGATAAATAGGACCTAAACCATGCTAATGCAAGTCCACTAATGCCAACATAATTCCCCAGCCTATTCAAGAGAATGTCATGATCTATAGTGTCGAAGGCAACACGAAGATCTAAAAGCACTAGAAGAGAAATGCAGCCAATGCAAGTCATTTTTTAACTCTATAAGTGTAGTCTCTGTACTGTGAAGGGGCCTAAATCCTGACTGAAATTGTTCATATATACCATTTATCTGTATAAATGAACATAGCTGGGAGGACACAACCTTTTCCAGTATTTTCGACATAAAAGGTAGATTTGAAATCGGTCTGTAATTAGCCAATTCTCCAGGATCAAGCTGTGGCTTATTGTTTTCTGATTAACACTTTTTATTGATTCACACAATTGACAAAGAAAAGCAAAACATATATTCGCAGAATCATCATTTAACCCCCATTATTGCCTTTCCCCCTCCCAATCCCCAACCCCACCCTGACCCTCAACAAATATCCCCGTGGTCACACTTGAGTGTACACACACACACACACACAAAAAAAACACTCTTGAAATGAGGGCGCTTCAGCTGACTTCCATCCCCTAAGAACAATCTGTCTGCCAATCATAACACTGTTCGGGACACAGACACATTCACTCAGTTTAAGTCTAGACTAAAGACTCATGTATTTAGCCAGGCATATGCCTAATTTATCCATCAACTTGCAATTAGGCTGCTTTAGTTAGGTCTGCCGGAACTAGAAACATCAATCATGATCTATAACTCTGCATAAAACTGAATGGCATCTACGCTAATATTATTATATTTGTTTCATATCCCAAGGTTACCAGAGCCGGCCAGATCCAGCTGTGTTCCTGCTTGGTGTCAGATTCCACTGCTATGTGTCTCTGAGTGATGATGACTAAATGCAGCTGGTGCTAGCCAGACATCACTTCAGTCTTTTACAATGGATTTCAGAGGATGAACTGATGCCAACTCCAACTGTAAGACATCGGATACTTCATATGCCACTGCCTGAACCTTGGAATTAGGATGGACCCCACCAAACCTCACCGAAATGAGTTGCCCGTTGAACTGCGATGCACCTCATTGATCTCTGCCTGCATCACCTTTGTCTACTGATGGACTACACTCATTAAATGGAATACATAGACTATCATTTAATTGCCAGCAAAAGCCTTCAGCCAACTAACAAAGGACAATGCATCTATGTGAACGTCTGCAGTTAATCCAGGACTGGCTTCAAAGACATTAGTCATTAATCTTACAGTTCATAAAAAATCTCTTTTTTAAACACTGAACCATAACACATAGTTTACTAATCTTAAACCATGACCTGCACTGCATATCAATAACTAATATTGGTATTATATTCATGCTGGTTAGCCAGAGGGGAACTGGCCCCCACAGTGAGCCTGGCTTCTCCCAAGGTTATTTTTCTCCATTAACCAACATCTCATGGAGTTTTGTGATCCTTGCCACAGTCGCCTTCAGCTTGCTGACAGGGGTTCTAAATACAATTTGTATTTAATTATTAATTTTTTATACATAATTTACAACCATATTTAATCAAACTACACAATGATCACTCTAAAGACTTTATAGATATTACAGTTTCATTTTCTTATGAATGTGTTGTGAAAAGTGCAAATTTTATACTGGTCACCATCTTTAATCAGGAACTAGACTGTTTTCATTGATCCCTGGATATGATAATGATCAGTGATCAATTCAAATCTTGACTATTTAAAAGTTGCTTTAAATTTATAAATTACATCTCTTTTTCTTCAGGATCTTCTCAAATTTTCTCACAGCCCGTTTCAACATGAAAGGAAAAGGGAAAAAAAGACAAGATGGCTCTGGAGACCACAAACCTTTATAAAGCAATACAAGGTAAGCCTATATTTCATGTTGGCACAGTGAAGTGTAGAAGGGAAATAGTTTGTTCAATGGTCAAAATTGATGTAATGAAACTAAACAGTTTCAGTGCAGCAAGAAAGGACTCACACATGGAGAACAAAAAAGGAATTCAGACTAGAAATCTGGATTTTAAATATTTGTTACATTGCAGGGATGTAAAGACGGTGACAAAATATGCAAACGTGCATAACATGCAAAAGTGCAAACATTTCAGTACCTGTTGGACTTTCCTCAGTGCAAAATGAGGCATGCATGATGGTGCACCCAATCAATGATCTGAGCTTGATTGAACACACCTGAAGCCAATTGCTAGCAGGTCAGGTCATTACAAACACATTAGAATAATATAATTCCATAGCATCAACACATTCTGATACACATACTGATATATCTACATACAAATGTTTACACTGGGAATGGGACCCACTGGTACAGGAAAACAAAAGGAGCAAGCTCTTTGGTCTTACTGAAGTTGAGGGAGAGGTTGTGCTCCTGACACCAGCATGTCAGAGTGTGCACTTCCTCTCTGTAGGCTGTTTCATCATTGTCAGTGATCAGACCTACCACCGTCGTATCATCAGCAAACTTACTGATGGCATTGGAGCTATGTGTTGCCACACAGTCATGTGTGTACAGGGAATATAGGAGTGGGTTGAGAACACAGCCCTGCGGGGCTCTAGTGTTGAGGGTCAGTGATGAGGTGATGTTGCTGCCCATTCTAACCACCTGGCATCTGCTTGACAGGAAGTCCAGGATCTAGCTGCACAGGGAGCTCTTTAAGCCCAGAGCCCAGAGATTCTCATCAAGCTTGGAGGGCACTATGGTGTTGAATGCTGAGCTGTAGTCCACAAACAGCATTCTCACATATGTGTTCCTTTTTTCCAGGTGGGAGTGAGCAATGTGTAGTGTAGATGCAATGGCATCATCAATGGAGCGGTTGTTGCAGTATGCAAACTTCATTGAGTCCAGTGAGGCAGGCAGCACAGAGCAGATGTAATCTCTGAATAGTCTCTCAAAGAATTTGCTGATGATGGGGGTCAGAGCAACAGGACGCCAGTCATTTAAGCAAGTGATTTTGGATTGCTTTGGTACAGGCACAATGGTGGATGTTTTAAAGCATGTGGGGACCACAGACAAGGAGAGAGAAAGGTTGAAAATGTCCATAAAAATACCAGCCAGTTGGTTCATGCATTATCTGATGAGAGCTCTCTCCGCGAGGGCGGTGTTATTTCCCTTGAAACGAGCATAAAATGTATTAAGCTCATCCGGGAGAGAGGCAGCGGTGTTCACAGTAGAATTTTTATTCTCTTTGAAGTCTGTGATGATATTAATTCCCTGCCACATGCTTATAGAGTCGGTGGTGTTGAACTGTCCTTCAATCTTGTCCCTATACTGGCGTTTGGCTGCTCTGATAGTTTTGCGGAGGGCATAACTGACTTGTTTATGCTCCTCCGCGTTCCCGGAATTAAAAGCAGAGGTCTGCGCATTAAGTGCTGCACGAACATCGCTATTAATCCATGGTTTCTGGTTAGGGTAGATTTGTATTGTTTTGGTCGGCACTACGTCATCTATACACTTCATGATGAAACACGTTATGGTATCAGAGTAGACATCGATGTCATCATCAGAGGTGGACCAGAACATCTCCCAGTCCGTGTGATCAAAACAGTCTTGTAGCATAGAATCTGATTGGTCCGACCAGCACTGGGTTGTTCTGAGGGCGGGTGCTTCCTGTTTCTGTTTCTGCCTGTAAGCGGGCAGAAGCAGAATGGAAGAGTGGTCCGATTTGCCAAATGGTGGGCGGGGGAGGGATTTGTTGCCATCCCGGAAGGGAGAGTAGCAATGGTCCAAAACACAGTCCCCTCGTGTGTTGAAACTGATGTGTTGGTAGTATTTCGGTGCTTTGACTTGAGGTTGGCTTTGTTAAAGTCCCCGGTCACAATGAATGCAGCCTCAGGGTGCGCGGTTTCCTGCTCACTTATACTCCCATGCAGTTCCTTGAGTGCCCGGTCTGTGTCAGCTTGTGGGGGGATGTACACAGCTGTGATAATGACCGCTTTGAATTTCCTTGGTAGCCAGAATGGTTGACACAGAAGCATGAGAAATTCCAGATCAGGAGAAAATAAAGACTTAATAGGATGTACGTTCCTCTGATCACACCAGGATTTGTTGATCATAAAACATACACCATCACCTCTGCTTTTACCTGAGAGGTCTTTCACTCTGTCCTTTCGGTGCACGGAGAACCCCACGGGTTCGATGGCTGAATCTGGAATCTCCGCAGACATCCAAATTTCTGTAAGGCAGATAATGCAGCAGTCCCTCGTCTCTCATTGGAAAGAGATCCGCGCTCTCAGCTCGCAGAGCTTGTTGTCCAGAGATCGAACATTTGCCAGTAGAATGCTGGGTAGCGGGGGTCGATTTGCGTGACGTCTTAGTGATTCAAACGTCTTAGTGATACAAGGGATTCAAACCCTGATATTTTTTTCATACAAATATGTGGACCTGGTGTATGATTACAGGTTGACATTGCACATTTATAATTTTTTGTATTTTTCCACTCTTGCAGCCAGGGCCGTAGCTAGTGGGGTAAAAGTTGGTAACTATTCTAGGGGCCCAAAGGTCCAGGGGGCCCCACAACAAATTCTAAACTGTATTTTTTTTATAGGAAAGGGGCCCAGAGCAATATACAGTCAGAGGGCCCAGATTACATTGTTACAGCCCTGCTTGCAGCTGCAGTAACAAAATGGGGCAAAGATGCAACAGAGAAGATCAAATAACATGCTTCAGAGCACCTTAAGCATACACCAGCAAGAAAGGAAGGGGGGGGACACAATGAACTTTAAATAACATTTTTTTTTCTTTAAAAACTGCAACACAGTCGTATGAGTTCTGAAGCGCATGTGCTAGGTGGATTGTTGTTTGTTATTTGTTAATTGTTATCCACTGCAGCGTGAGTTAAGTTTCACTTTTGTTTTCATGATTCTTGGACACACACACAGTGTCTGGAGAGTTTCTTTGCAACTACAAATGGAAATTACATTGAAATAAAAGTGAGTTTTAATTGAATGCAGCGTGAGGCTGTTTATTTGGTCCATTTTAAAAGATGTCTAAAATGAGTCTGCAGTTGACAATATAAGACGTTGAAAAGACGTCCACAATGACCACATTTGAACTAATTTGTAACCTTGTAGAGAGGTCTTGTGGACATCAACATTGGACGTTCAGAGGACGTCATAAAAATAAGTCATAAAAACTTTCATTCTGGTGGATGTATCTTTGCTCAGTGGGAGGGTGGAAAAATTGAATGATGGAGAAAAACCTTAGTAATGCTGATGTTGCTTCTTTTTTGTTGGACAGGTAAGGAATTGTATCAGTGGAATTTACAGAAAACTCAAACAAGTTTCCATTGAACTTTTTAATATTACATGTGTAGTCAGTGTATGTTAGTAATGGACAGTTTTCAGTGGTGTTTACAAACGCAACCGGAAAGCAACATGTAATTTTCTTTTCTTTGCTATCACAGATACAGTAAGGGGGGTGGGGGGCATCTACCTCCTTCTCTATGAAACGGCATAGGTCTTCATTCGTTTAGTGCAAAGTAGTTTGGCACAGCGATTGCTGTGGATTTTGTGTAAACCATGACTTCTGGTGCTTGGAAACAAAACAAGTTCGCCAAATACAGTATTCATGGACATGATTTGATCATTTGATCAATTTGATCATTAAAAACAATTCCAATCTTTCCTTTAACATGACATTCTGTATCGCTAGATAATTTAGGTTTATTTTACGCTCAGCAGTTCTCTAATAAAAGTGTCTAAAGAAATAACGTGAAACGTAGACAGTCTCCAAATATTATTGATATGAGGGACAATAATAATCTGTCCTTAACTGTAGAAGTCTATTCGCTTGAATTCTTACATTTGTTTTTAGGCAAAGCAATTATATTATAGTAGTAATAAATACCTATAGAAATTACCTCAAATGCAACCGATGCAAATGACATTCCAGAGCTGGAGGGGGCAGCAGAGACAATCATGCTGATCCATGTTGATAGATGGCAGTAGAGCATCTAACAGTGGTGGGTGACAATGTGAAAATCATTGGGCAAAAAGAAAATGTACCTACATTTGCTGCTTAGTGGGTGCTAATTTCAGATGCTGCTCATTTAAACATATTTTTATTTATGTTTATGTTTATCTTATATATTAATTAAATGCAATTATGTAATAAACCAACTTTAAGCATATGGGTGACCATATACAGGTGCATCTCAATAAATTAGAATGTCATGGAAAAGTTCATTTATTTCAGTAATTCAACTCAAATTGTGAAACTCGTGTATTAAATAAATTCAATGCACACAGACTGAAGTAGTTTAAGTCTTTGGTTCTTTTAATTGTGATGATTTTGGCTCACATTTAACAAAAACCCACCAATTCACTATCTCAAAAAATTAGAATATGGTGACATGCCAATCAGCTAATCAACTCAAAACACCTGCAAAGGTTTCCTGAGCCTTCAAAATGGTCTCTCAGTTTGGTTCACTAGGCTACACAATCATGGGGAAGACTGCTGATCTGACAGTTGTCCAGAAGACAATCATTGACACCCTTCACAAGGAGGGTAAGCCACAAACATTCATTGCCAAAGAAGCTGGCTGTTCACAGAGTGCTGTATCCAAGCATGTTAACAGAAAGTTGAGTGGAAGGGAAAAGTGTGGAAGAAAAAGATGCACAACCAACCGAGAGAACCGCAGCCTTATGATAGTCAAGCAAAATCGATTCAAGAATTTGGGTGAACTTCACAAGGAATGGACTGAGGCTGGGGTCAAGGCATCAAGAGCCACCACACACAGAGATGTCAAGGAATTTGGCTACAGTTGTCGTATTCCTCTTGTTAAGCCACTCCTGAACCACAGACAACGTCAGAGGCGTCTTACCTGGGCTAAGGAGAAGAAGAACTCGACTGTTGCCCAGTGTTCCAAAGTCCTCTTTTCAGATGAGAGCAAGTTTTGTATTTCATTTGGAAACCAAGGTCCTAGAGTCTGGAGGAAGGGTGGAGAAGCTCATAGCCCAAGTTGCTTGAAGTCCAGTGTTAAGTTTCCACAGTCTGTGATGATTTGGGGTGCAATGTCATCTGCTGGTGTTGGTCCATTGTATTTTTTGAAAACCAAAGTCACTGCACCGTTTACCAAGAAATTTTGGAGCACTTCAGGCTTCCTTCTGCTGACCAGCTTTTTAAAGATGCTGATTTCATTTTCCAGCAGGATTTGGCACCTGCCCACACTGCCAAAAGCACCAAAAGTTGATTAAATGACCATGGTGTTGGTGTGCTTGACTGGCCAGCAAACTCACCAGACCTGAACCCCATAGAGAATCTATGGGGTATTGTCAAGAGGAAAATGAGAAACAAGAGACCAAAAAATGCAGATGAGCTGAAGGCCACTGTCAAAGAAACCTGGGCTTCCATACCACCTCAGCAGTGCCACAAACTGATCACCTCCATGCCACGCCGAATTGAGGCAGTAATTAAAGCAAAAGGAGCCCCTACCAAGTATTGAGTACATATACAGTAAATGAACATACTTTCCAGAAGGCCAACAATTCACTAAAAATGTTTTTTTTTATTGGTCTTATGATGTATTCTAATTTTTTGAGATAGTGAATTGGTGGGTTTTTGTTAAATGTGAGCCAAAATCATCACAATTAAAAGAACCAAAGACTTAAACTATTTCAGTCTGTGTGCATTGAATTTATTTAATACACGAGTTTCACAATTTGAGTTGAATTACTGAAATAAATGAACTTTTCCACGACATTCTAATTTATTGAGATGCACCTGTACGTCATTCACCACTGAAGACCATTTTTGACAAAGGAAAAACTCTGTATTTTATAATAAAATGTGTAGTTAAAGAAAAGGTGATTTTGGTGCACTGCTAATAATAACATTTTGAACTTAATTATTCCAAACAAAGCCTAATTTAAAATAATAATTTTCTGTTTTGGTTTTCGGCCCAGTCTGTCCAGAATTTCCGGTTTTGGGCAAGAATTTCCTTTCTGTTCATCACTACTACAAACACATATTTCTACAATGATAAAATACACATGTATAATTAATTGTATGACATTTACTTAAAACCAATTTATTTCCTTTTTAAAGCCATGAATGGGTAAAAATGGCGCACGGGCGGCAACATTAAACGAGCCCTTAAACACACCTCAATAACACAACACTCTGAATAAACATAAAACTAATAACAATAAAGCATATACATGAACACAGTACAGCATTAAAACACTTAATCCACCAGTATTGACACAAACTTCACTTAACTTGTAATTTAATTACTACTTTTTCGAGCAGAGCTGAGTGACAACATACCTGTCCCTCTCAAGTCTCAGGCAGTTCTGAGAGAGAGCAGGAAAATGTACAGTAATTGGTGAAAGAGAAGGTAATTGGAAATGATGACACTCAAATGCAAAACTCAAGATATTAATTAAAACAACAACACATATTTTTCTCATACTCTTGTAAGATATTAAAGTAATTTGCACAGAATATATAAAAAGAAAAACAACAAATTATTTCAACTGTCTTTTACACATATTTACAAAAAATAACTTAAAATTAGCTGAGCATGTAGAATTCATAACATGGAGTTACATAAAGTTTGGGAGGAGCATGTTCATTTAATCCGACCAATCACATCGCCAGAGTAAGTGTATATAAACAGCTACTTACATCCATGCTGCAATGATTCCTCCAGCATTTGGCTCTGCCCACTTACCCATGACAGATCCATGCGACAGTTTTGGATGACACACTATTCTACTTCATGCCACTTGAGCTCTATTACAACTTTAATTTAATCAAAAGATTAACAATTTCATTCAAATATTATTCCATGATTACCTCCCCGTGCAGCTCGTATAGGGCGTGTTCCATTCAGTGATTGTTCCATGCCCTATTCCCTTCTAAGACTTTACCATCAACCGTGAGATATTTGGAGGGCTAAGAAGTGGGGGGGCTCTAAAATTTCAGAACTCACTTTTAAGCCTTTATTATCAGAAATTCAATTTGAAGTTATCTTCCAACATGACTATAATGATTTTTCTCCCTTCAAAGTGCCCTTTGGAGTGTGATTTATTCAATTTGGAACACAGGGGCAATCATGCAACAAGTGAACTTCCTTTCAAATGACCACTACTCTAATTACAAACATCTTTCCAAATCAGTGCAGACATTTTAGTGCAAGCTCGCTGCCGCAGCAGCATCCGCTCTGACCATGCTACAGCTCACTACGGCTATTAGTGCCCGACTGATATATTGGTATATACTGGAAAGTTAATAGACAATGACCCCATCATTTTCCCTTTTCAATATAACTAATATAACGTTAACCCTGTCCCTGACAACCATGTCACTCATGTCTGTTTGTTGTTAACCAGCTATAGTTTGTCAGTGCAATACGTAATGTAGCAGACTGAAAGGTAAACATCAGAGCATCTTTTTGCAGCTCAACAGACAACAGTGCAGTGGTGGATTGTGTATGTTGAGTGTTGATTTCACACTATGTTGTTACCTAATAGGTGAGATGCAATGCTGGTCCCTCTTTTACTCTCTGTGACAATGAGCTTATAGCTAACTAGCTAACCATGTAGCTACTTTCATTGCTTATCAGCTGAGTGGAAGCTAATGTGTAAACGTACTAACCAAACTGTGTTGTTGAGGATTCACAGTTTGGTACCCCCTTCAACCGAACAATTCCAGTCGTTGCATTTATAAAATGTAATATTTAAAAGTCTGGTTTTCCACCATTGAAAGTTTCCCCTGAATTTGTATAACAGAATAAGGTGTAACACCGCTGCCGCTGTTTATCTCTTGTCTCGGCAGGTGTAAATGCTTCTTGTTTTACAACCTGCCAATAACTGACTGGCAGTATTAATATAGTAAATATTTGACTGATACTAAACAGTACTGATGTTTATTTAGCTATTTATTTTATTTGAAATTATTCTTTATTTGAATGGTCAGCAACTGACTGATACTAAACTGTACTGATGTTTATTTAGCTATTTATTTTATTTGAATTTATTCTTTATTTGAATGGTCAGCAACTGACTGATATTAAACATACAGTACTGATGTTTATTTAGCTATTTATTTTATTTTTATTTATTCTTTATTTGAATGGTCAGCATTTGACTGATACTAAACAGTACTGATGTTTATTTAGCTCTTTATTTTATTTGAATTTATTCTTTATTTAAATGGTCAGACTGATACTAAACATACAGTGCTGATGTTTTTAAGCTATTTATTGTATTTTTATTTATTCTTTATTTAATTGGTCAGCAACTGACTGATACTGAACATACAACATTGATGTTTTTTAAGCTATTTATTGTATTTATATTTATTCTTTATTTTCTCAGTGTTCATTTCTAGAATTTGTTGACAATATATAATAATAATGTCAAATATTCTTTGATAAAAATATTTAAGAAAGCAGCCTTCTGAGTACCTTTGCATAGTCATATCAGTGCAAAAATGGTGAACAATCCACATAGAAAAGGTCTGTTTTCATTCCAGCTCAAAAAGTAACTATATTGGCCACCATATCGGTAATCTGTGAATTTCCCCCCTCTAAAATTGGTATCGGTCTCAAAAATCCCATATCGGTCGGGCTCTAACAGCTATATACAGCTTCTGTCTGAACAGACCTAAGCCAAATTCGGCTCTGCAAGTGGCGGGTCGCACTCCGTGTCACAACTTGTTCATGAATCATTCCGTAAATGTGTCTCGCCTCCTCACAGCATTTGAGCTTACCACACAGCTCTGATAACCATGAAGCATGTGCTTCTACAAAATTCTATTCATTCCTAGACTATAACGTGACTTTCTCCCATCCAGGACTTTCTTCCATTTTACAGACAAGTTTTCTCTACTTTTACCTGAATCATTGGATTCCAAACTCTTAACCAGCTTGACCATAGAACCTAATTGCTGCATGACTTTAAAGTGTTTCAGCAATCTGTTATAATCTTGCGCTACACTCAGGCTTAAAGCAACGGGTTGAAATCGGCACCGGATGATTCGGCTTCGCATTTTGCTTCATCCTCCCAGTATTTTAGTTTTTCTGTAGAATTTATTGCAGGTTATCAATATAAGTAAGTCATATTTATTCACCACACTACTGCAAATGGCACCCATATAGTATCTATTAAATCCAATTCTCAGACACAAACTCCAAATGATTTCATACGGTGAGTCACGCCATGCCAACGAACTATAACACTTCATGTTGCCCGAAAAAATGAAACGTGCTTTGATCCTGAAGAAAACTGCTGCAACATTTCTTTGCCTAATCGCCCGTTGTGGATGAAGCATTCTGTGAATGAAAACCTTTTTAACAACTACGCATAATTACTACATATACATGCACGGCTAATTCAGATACAAGGAAAACATTATTAGAGGTAAAAAGTACATTTCTCAGTTGTTTCCAAGTCTTTGCTGAATTATTGTCAGATATGAGGCATTAATACAGATTAAATATGGCTGGGTACTGACCGAGAAGCAGATCTGTAATTAAAATTATACTTATCTGTTAATTAACTCTATGCTTGTTATGATTTCTATGCTGATAAATCCACCACACAGGAAAAAATGTTATTGCCTATTTTCGCTTATTTTGGTGAGGCAAGTGACTTATTTTGGGCTTGTTTTTTCCAGACCAAGTTGCTTGTTTCTCTTGCGAGATCTGGCAAAACTGCAACTGGCGATTCACCCCACCCCGTCATATAAAATGTACAAAGTACCGTCATTTTAAAAAGAACATTATTAACCATTCTTTTATTTTGTTCTAACCGGTAACATTTTGGAAAGGAGGCTGTGGAACTTCTGAACCAGAATGAAAAAATACAGTTTTTGCTCAGAACAAACCGACATGGAAAACATTTTGTTCTTAGTCCTTGGTTTCAGGTGCCTTCTAATTTGTTCGTATTGTACGTATGCACATGCAAGCATGTATCCTGACATTGCTTCACGTTACAGATATTTAATCTAGCAAACAATTCAGTTTAAGGTGTCCACAGACACTACATTTAATCCTGTCTCCCTCAATAAATGTTTGTACAAGCGTGTTTGCAGGTGTCTTGCAACACCTAATCATGAAAAAAAAAAAAAAAAGTTCTCAAAGTTTGAAATATCTTTCTAGAAGAGCTTTTACAGGGGATCACCTTTTACGATCCTGGCTCAACTATTCGTCTGTTACCCCAATCGCCAGCGCCATTTAATGATGGCGTTTCTGCAAATGCATGTTTTACATATTACTGTTTACATTATCAGTAAATGTTATATTAACCATAAACCCATCCCTCTAGGAAGCAGCAAGTAGTGGTAGCCCTGCTTCCATTGATCTTGATGCACATTCTTTTACTGACCTCATGTGAATTCTACTCATAGAATAAGGCATTTTAATGTCATATTATTTATGGTTTTACATGTTGCGTCCTCATATTTAAATGCTTCTCTAAACGCCTCCCACAGCGTTGTGGTGGGTGTCTGAATATTCACAAACAGTATACCGTTGCTCGGCTGTTTAGAACGGTTTAGGCTGTTGATTAAAAGAAAAGGAAAAATTTCTAAATCAACAAACCTTGAAGTTACCTTTATTGATTGTATTTCTAATTAATTCATTAAATCACCTAATTGTGTGTAGCACACATTCACATGTCTCTCTCTCTCCCTCTCTCTCTCTCTCTCTCTCTCTCTCTCTCTCTCTCTCTCTCTCTCTCACTCACTCTCAAATACACACACACACATTCAAAACAAAGTGTGTGAGAGCCCAGGACTAATAAACACTCTGCCAGATCCAACTGATTCAAAGCCATGAGCGGTTCCCATGATTGTAAATTTAACAGAGGCAAATTTTCTCTTTAAAGCGAGTTAGGCTGGCAGACAGCCACATGCCTGCTAATTATGCCGATTGTAATTAGTTTGCCGCAGGTATTTATGTGTGTGGTTCCTGGCTGTGCTCTTTCTCCTGATTTCTGCAGTGCCTGTCAGTTTGAAGGAAAGTAAATGAGCAATGAAAAGAGTATAGATAAATAGTCTAGCACACACAGAGAATTTCAATAATTAATTCCTTTAATGAGCTTGCCAAAAAATGACAAAAGTATTGTACAAATGGGAATGAGGATTGATGAAAATGTATAGATAGATAGATAGATGGATGGATGGATGGATGGATGGATGGATGGATGGATGGATGGATGGATGGATAGATAGATAGATAGATTGTGTGTGTGTGTTGTGTGTGTGTGTGTGTATGTGGAGTATAGAAAGAGAGAGAAACACAGAAATGATGAGAGTGTCAGAGCAGTAAGCAAGTATCTCCATATTTGCTCTGCTTGTGTCTCAATGATAAATTTCTCAGGAGTACTGCTCTATTGTAAGAGAATAATTACCACCTTTGTTGAAGCAGATACTTTGCAATTCATATTCATGTTGAACTTCAGAGACAAGACGCTGAGAGAACTTACATTTGAGCAATCAGCAATTGAGTAATGCTATGTCAGTAAACTTCACTGCTAGTACTGAGACTCATAGCTTGAGTCATTTCAAGTGCTTGCCTCAATCCTTCACAAAGCTCACCCTGGCCACGTTTTTTCTTTAAACGTGCATTGCGAGAATATCCTTTATACATTTCAAACTCATTTCTTTAATATCCACAATAGTAGGATCAGCAAAAGCACTGGGTAGACTGTAAATTGTTACATGTTTGGTTGGGCTCCATCTTTCCAGGTCACTTTTGTGATTTTGAACAAAAGAGGCAAAGTTTTGCTATTACAAGTCCTTCACATCTGATCCCAAGATATGCAAATTAAGTCAATTTCAAGGCAAGTCAATCAGTTCAGTGGCCATCTTGGGAATGCTCCCAATCAGCTATTTTCTATGAATACAAGCAGCATACAAATATAGCTCTTATCTAGACTGAAATTTTCAAATGAGTTTGTCAAGATTACTATCAAATAACATATTTCAAATCAGCAGTAAAATCTGACGACAATGGGATCATATATTGTGCATCTTTAGCTCAGATCACACACACAAAAAAAAATACATATATTTTTCAGCTGGTTCATCTAATGTGCAAGCACCTTCTTGCGTTGACTGACAGGTGATGTCTCTATCAAAATCGTGTTTGGCTCTTTTACCTGTAAGGCGGGACATCCTTTTCTACATCTGCCATATTGGCCATTCCAATTTCTCCAATTAGTTTTAATACAAGTGCTCCGTCATAGCTAAATGCTCTCAGCCCATATATCACATAAAATTATTCAACCAAAATATTCAAGAGGCATACTTTCAGATCATGTGGCGTACGTAAATTTACTCTATAACCTGATATGAATCAATCAATGAATCAAAATCAATTAAAGGAATAGTTAACACAAATATGACATTTCTGTCATTATTTACTGAAAAACAGCACTGAAATCAAATAAGGCTGCTATGTTGATAGCCTCAAAACACATTGGTTCATCATGATGTTTGGTCACAATACATGTGAGAACCAATGAAGTTTAATATTATTATTAACATAGCCACTATGATAATAATAATAGTTGTATTTTTTATTTTATTCACTTTATTTACAATAGTAACTTTATAATCAGTTACTTGTATCATTCTCTATGTTCTGCACACATTTTAAGAATATGACTCATGAGTCGCATGAACTACTTTTATGACACTTTGGAACAGTTTTTTAAGCTTTAAAGTTGGTTAATATCAACAGCCCTTGTGTTGTTATTTGTTCATAATTTTTTTTTTTTTTTTTTAATTTCTCCTTTTGTGTTCTGCAAAAGGAAGAAAGTCATACAAAAGTCAAATTAATTTTCTGGAGCAACATAATTTGAGTATTTTCTTTCTTAAAAAAAAGACAATTTCTTTCTGCTTTTCACCATGGTTAATGGATTAAAATCACCTATGTATAAAGATATTGATTAAAAGCTTTTTTTTTTATATTCGTCTTTTTAATAAAATCACAAACATTAAAGCACCTTATGAAACACTTTTGTGCACTTACTATGTACATGGGAACTAGAGATTAAATACAAAGTCAGGACGTAGCATTTTGGATTTTTGTGTTCCACAGAAGAAATAAAGTCATGCAAGTTTGGAATGACCCATATGACCCGAGTGTGAGTAAATGATGACAGAAATTTCTTGAGTGAACCTTTAAAGTTAGACCAAACTGTCATCTTTCAGCTTGCTGTTGACTTGTTACTTCTGCAGACTGCTTTGTGTGTTGGATACTACTGTCATCTTTTTTTGGATATATTCAGGATGTAATTAGAGGTTACATGTGTGCGAAAAAATGTATTATAAAAAAATCTAGAGATGAAAGTTAAAGGGACAGAAACTCAGTAAATCAATTCTTTCAGGCTGGAGAAGGACAGAAAGTCAAAACTAATGATGGCCAGTGAAGACCAGGTGCGAAATGATTTTGTGTGCATATGCGTCCATATCTCTAACAATATCAATATGTTCTTTCTAGAGAAAAAAAGCCTCTTTGGTTTGCAATTCAAAAGGAGGTGACATTGATGAAGAACTTTAGAGGTATATCAGTCCACATCAGAGTAATAATGTCTATTATTATTCTCCCTGAGATTCTGACCAGATGAGATAGGGGAAAAAAAGGAGAGAGAAAAAAGAGAGGTGTTAGCAGATGGCTTGTTAAGATCAGTATGGAGCCAATTATTCCATATCAATCATTTCCAACTCCCCTTTCTTCTACCTCTCTCCCTCTAACTTAATATCCACATAATAGAATTCATCATTAAAAATAGATATGCAAGTGTGCTCATCTACAAGCCTGACTTTAAACACAAAGCATTGTCTGCTTGCATCTAGTAAATTTCCATGCTTGGACAAGAGCATAAGTCAGCATTTAGGCTTCAGCGCATACTTGAGCTTACATCAATTTGTACGGTGAAAATACTGGAAAATTTTCCAGCACCTTAGTCAAATTACATTTCATAGAGCAAACAGATGCATTGCAGTTAAAGTCAGATTGGCACCAATGTTTTAGTTGGCTGTGGAAGGCAGACTAGCGCATGCTGGAGCTATTGCTTTCAGCCGCCTCTAAATTCTAATGGTAATAAGTGTGTCTTTACACTGTATGCAGTACCAGAAAGATGGAGTGGCAGATAGGTAGAATATGGCATATTTAAGCACAGGACAAATCTCTTTAGTGTGATAATATAACATGATGCCAACCTATGCCAATGCAATAACAGAATCCAAACTCATGGTAATGGTATAATTTAACCTGCTCCTGTCTCATATCATGTTTTTGTGGTTTACGAGGACAATTTTTTAGGTTACAAACCGGTAATTACAAGGGCATTATGCTATAATTGTGGTTTATGAGGACATTTCTAGTGTCCCCATAATTCAAATCACTTAAAAAACATACTAAACTATGTTTTTTTGAAAATGTAAAAATGCAAAAAGGTTTCTGTGAGGGTTAGGTTTAGGGGTAGGGTTAGGGTTAGGGGACAGAATCTATAGTTCGCACAGTATAAAAATCATTATGTCTATGGAGAGTCCTCATAAGGATAGGTAGACCAACATGTGTGTGTGTGTGTGTGTGTGTGTGTGTGTGTGTCTGTGTGTGTGTGTGTGTGTGTGTGTGTGTGTGTGTGCTCCAACAGAACAATATGTACATGAGTACGAAAACTAAATTGAAAACTAACTAAAATCATTTCGTTAGCTAAAATAAAAACTGAAATTATTGGAAAAAAACAGAAATTAAACTAAAATACTTTTTCATAACTCCAAAACTAACTAAAATAAAACAAAAATGATCTCGAATTCATTTTAGTTTTAGTTTTCAACATAATATGGTGAATATGGGCAAAGTGGGACAATTTTGGAAATTTTTCTTTTCTTGACACTTTGAATTATGATCCAAATGACACAACCTAACATTATACCTTTGAAGAAAGCTTAAGATGTATTCTACCTTAGTCAAAAGCACAAATTAAGAAATATTCAATACTGGGAAGAAGAACCTTTGAAGATCCTCTTTTGACAAAATTCCAGATGTGTTTAAGCAGCAGGGCCTATTGGTAAAGTGGGATAGAGGAAAAATAATTATCTAGAAAAAAAAAAAACAAACAAAAACAAAACAAAAACATATATATATAATTATTATTTTTTTTCTTCTACACCTTCACATCATAACATTTAGTTAACTTTTACTTCAAAAAAATTCAAGTAAAAAAGTTTATAAGCTTAACTAGATTGACCTCACATTTCTGTCATTTTCTTTACCATTGCTTTTCATTGAGTTCTGCCACACATTCCAAAGTCATCAATTTTAAACCTCAAAAAGATAAAGGGATAGTTCACCCAAAAATTAAATCTCTCTTATCATTTACTCACCCTCATGCCATCCCAGATGTATAAGACTTTCTTTCTTCAGCTGAACACAAATTTAGATTTTTAGAAGAATATTTCAGCTCTGTTGGTCCATACAATGCAAGTGAATGGTGTCTGAAACTTTGAAGCTCTAAAAAGCACATAAAGGCAGCATAAAAGTAACCCGCATGATTTCAGTGGTTTAATCCATGTCTTCTGAAGTGATCTAATCTGTTTTGGGTGAGAACAGACCAAAAATGTAACTCCTTTTTCACTGTACAGCTTGCATTTGCAATCTACAGGAACAATCATGATTTCAAGCTCAACTACACTTATTAGTACAGTTTGCAGAGTGCTATAAGGTGCTGGGAAATATAATAGAGCTTGAAATCATGATTGCCAAGGAGACTTCTGATGTCAAGATTTACAGTAAAAAAGGACTTCAATATTGATCTGTTTCTGACTCACACCTATCATATCACTTCTAAAGACATGGTATTAACCACTGGAGTCGTATGCATAACTTTTATGCTGCCTTTATGTGCTTTTTGGAGCTTCAAAGCTTTGGCCCCTATTGACTTGCATTGTGAGGACCTACAGAGCTGAAATATTCTTCTAAAAATCTTCATTTATGTTCAGCAGAAGAAAAGAAGTCATGTACATCTGGGATGGCATGAGGGTGAGTAATTGATAAGATTACTTACATTTTTTTGAGGTGAACTAACCCTTTAACTGTATACTCCCCAAAGATTAGTTTAATAATGATTTATCATCATTTAATGAAATACATATGGGTACAGTGTGGATCAAGCTTAAATGCCTTTTGTCACTTTGCCCATATTCACCCTATATTATACAATTTGAAACATTTACAATCCACATAAACATGAAAATCCACTAGATAGATGTAACACAAGACTGCGCTGAAGCCTAAATGCTGACTTATGCTCTTGTCCAAGCATGGATATTTACTAGATGCAAGCAGACAATGCTTTGTATATCTGCCCAGATATACAAATTGTAATGATGTTAGACTTTTTAAATTACACCAGTAAACGCTCAGCTTTGGCAGCCATAAAAAAATACTAAAACTAAAATAAAAACTAATTAAACTGTGTCAGGTTTGGGTTGATGAAAAGTCAGGGCTCAAACGCAGAGTAGCATAAAGGGCTTTTATTATTCAAAACATAAAACCAAAACAAACAAAACTACCCCGAAGGGGGAAAAACACAGTCCAAGGCGACACAACGATGACAGGCTGGGCTGGGCTGGAGCAAGGAAACGACAGGAACCCACATGAAACAGGGAACACGATCAACAGAGACTTAACAGGGGCCATAAACATAAACAACATCCCACAACGAACTAGCACCAGACAGAGCACAAAGGAAATTATAAAGGGAGAGAAATCAGGAGGGAAACGATGAAGGCAGGTGAAACTAATAATAAGGCAAACAATAGGGCGGGGTTATCACTGAAGACAAGACAGACACGAATGCACAAGGAAATGAGAAAATACAAAACCAAGTGCATTCACATAACACAAGACAAAACACAAGTGCCTGGACTCAGCCACATAGTAAATAAACCAAACCAACCGAAGTGACTGAATCCAGACACAAGACATAAAACAGACATAGAACACGTACATGATCTGCCACATAGGAGAAAAAAAAAAAAAACTAAGGGCAGAACACTGACAAACTGACAAAAAAGAAAACGAAAACTAAATTAAAACTAACAGACAAACTGTGAAAACTAATGAAAACTAAACTAAATTGTAATGACAAATTGAATATTAAATAGAAATAAAAACTAAATTAAAAATCCAAAACTATAATAATAACACTGGTTGGGACATCCAAATTTAAGTCAGTCAGTTTGTTTGTATAGTCCACGTAGACGGGGGGTGTTCCAATACTTACGGGTCATTGACAAATAAGGTTGTCCAAGGTGTTAAAGTGAGAAATCTTTTAAAAATCTAGTTTATGTTCTCAGAAATGTAATCTATGTGTCCAATTTGGTTTCATACATTTTTGAAAAAAATTATAGCATTTTCTACAAAATTCAAACTTTTAAAATTGTCAAAAATGAGCGTCACTTCATTGACCCTTAGAACACGTGGCCATAATATGCAACTGTTACTCTCTGTTATTGTATTTTATGATGAATGTGAAAAGAATCCACGTTATGATCATGAAAATGTTTTTTTACTAGATCACTTGCCCACTGTCACAGACATGCATTTTTTCTACTCCAATAACCGAACTAGCAAAGGAATTCAGGGCTGTTTCCATGAAGAATGCTTTACATTGTATTTTGACTTCACTATACACAACACATAATTTAAATAAATAAAAACCGACTGAATACTGTTCACATGACTCTAGTGTCATTAAAAGGGTTAACTTCTGCTGCACCGAGTCATGTGACACAACAGCATGCCGTCGATTTCCTTGAAGCGCTCCTACGGACACAGCGCCAACAGAAGTGCCTCTGGTAAGAAATCTCTTTAAGTGTGGTTGTAAATTGTATAGTCTCTAGTTTCATTTAATATGTCGCATTAAAAAAATCTGTTCATTTTTTTTTGTGTCAGCGCCCTGATATGTCCACATATGCATTTCCTCAAAAGTAGAAACAATATGCTAGTTATTTTGAATAACTTTCAACTAACACATCTGTGGGTCATTTAGCTTCATTTTAATATACATTTTGTTATATTTCATTTTGTTATCTCTGTGTAATATGATTCTATTCATTAATAATAGTTAATGCATTCCTATATATTTACTGTGCATTACTACATTGAGAATATATGGGTTACTCCAAAAATGTCGCTTTCAGAGGCTTTATATGGACTTAGGATGAAAATAAGGTGCATTTCAAACTGTTCTGAGACCAGTAAAGACAGACAGCACACTGGAGGTTAAGTCATTCACTAAATAGGGAGTATCCTATAGCTTTCTATGCAGCTAAGTGCATTCAATACTAAAATCCGACTAAAAGTTCAGTTTCAGGCTGCAGATGATGTTTGGGCCACTCAACATGTTTGGCAGACATGGGACAATGGTAATAAGTACATTTCTATCAGAAAGACTCGAGATTATTGGAATTAATACAAATGAAAAATACTTATTTCATTTGGCATATGCCCCGCCCTACAGTCCAGCGCTAAGTTGCTGCTTGAACCATCAGATCCTGCCAAAGGCGATGACGTCAGGGGAGCAGAGCTTACCCCAGAAGTAATGGAACCTGTTTGAACCTAGCCCCCAAAAGAAAATCAATCAATTTGATTAGACTAAGGACAGCAACCAGATCTACGAAAGGTGAGGACAAATCTGAAAGAAGAAATAAATGTGAATGTTGCAGCATAGCCTGTGAATAACTGTATGGCATGCTACTTTGTGCCATACCCTGCAGGAGGGTAGGCTGCTTATGAGAATTGTTGAGCTCTTGTGAATGGGTGAGCCTTATTTGTGCAATATCTTTGCAGGGGGTAGACAATGCTGATTGGCCCTTCGATAAGGGTGAATGTTGTTTGTGCAATACCCTTTGCTAAAGGATATACAATGTTTGCATTTGAGCCCTTCGATAAGGGCGAACATTAATGGCAAAGCTTGCCTGAAGGATGAACAATGTTGCATTTGAGCCATACAATAAGGGTGACATTGTTGCACAATACTCATTGCTGAAGATGATTTACGTTTGATATGAGCCCTCTGACGAGGGCAGCCATTGTTTGTGCAATAGCCTAGCTAAAGGATAAAAATGTAATGTGTGGGCTCTACGATAAGGGTGACGTTGTTGTGCAGTACTCTTTGCCAAAAGATAAACAAGGGTGAACGTTATTGAGCAATATCACTGCCAAAGGATAACAATGAATGTAAAGGCCCTACGATAAGGGCAATGTTGTTGTGCAATACCCTTTGCCAAAAGATAGATAATGTTTGATTATGAGTCCTTCGACGAGGACGGCCATTGATTGTGCAATATCTTTGCCAAAGGATGAACAACGTAATGTGAGGGTCCTACGATAAGGGTGACATTGTTGTGCAATACCATTTGCCGAAAGATAAACAAGGGCAAATGTTATTAGTGCAACAGACTAGCCAAAGGATAAAAACGTAATGTGAGGGCTCTACAATAAGGGCGACGTTGTTGTGCTGTACCATTTTCTGAAAGATAAACAAGGGTGAATGTTATTGAGCAATATCACTGCCAAAGGATAACAACAAATGTAAAGGCCCTACGATAAGGGCAATGTTGTTGTGCAATACCCTTTGCCGAAAGATAGATAATGTTTGATTATGAGTCCTTTGGCTAGGACGGTGCAAGATCTCTGCCAAAGGATGAACAACGTATTGTCAGGGCCCTACGATAAGGGTGACGTTGTTGTGCAATACCCTTTGCTGAAAGATAAACAAGGGTGAACGTTATTTGTGAATGGGTTTGTACAACAGGGCACTTCACTGTACTTCGGACCCATTTTGTTGGACAAGAAAATGAATGACCCACAATTAGTTCCGACCATGTAAATGGGTAAAATTGACAATATATGCATGTATATATATATATATATATATACACTTTCTTTTTGAATGGCACTAGTTAGAAGGCAGATATGATTGTACGGTATCCTTGCTGGATGATAGACATGCTTGAAATTAAACAAAATAAATGTGTGCGAGCCCCTGCAAAGATAACCATGCTTTGCCTTGTAAAGGGAATTAAATGCTTTATTTTAAACCACATTGATGTATCGTGGGACACTCCTAGGAGATGGAACTAATGAATAATGATGTGATGTTTGAAGCCAAAGCTTCTGTTGAAGCCTCAACTTTGAGGAAAAATTATGGAATCAGCAACAACAAAAAAAAAATCACAATTACTATTTTGTTGCTTCTCCTCTGGCATTTATGATGGCCTGAATTCTTTGAGGCATGGACTTCACTAATGAAATATAATATTTTCCATCAAGCTGGTTCCAACTTTCTTGAATAGTGGTTGACAGATCAGCTTTGCAGAATGGAGCCTTGTCATGGACCATTTTTTTCAATTTCCACCATAAATTTTCCGTCAGATTGAGATCCGAACTGTTTGCTGGCCATGTCATTGAGTTGATATGCCTTTCCTGAAGAAAAGCTTTAACACTCTGTGGCAAGATTCATTATCATCCAGAAAAATGACTTCATCATCACCAAACCTATTTTCTATTGATGGAATGAGAAAAGTGTCCAAAATTTAAATGTACACCTGTGCATTGACTGTTGAGGTAATGATTTCCGTCTCCCATGGTCCTTTACCAGACATGCAACCCCATATCATAACTGGGGGAATTTGATTGTATTCTTCAGGCAGTCATCTTTATATGTTTCATTAGAATGGCACCAGACAAAAGTTCCAGCATCATCACCTTGGCCAATGAAGATTCGTGATTCATCACTGAATATCACTTTCATCCAATCATCCACACTCCATGATTGCTTCTCTTTAGCCCACTGGAGCTGTTTTTCGTTTGGCTTTTCTATATGTAAATACCATTTCATTCAGCCGATTTCTTACAGTTCTGTCACAAACATTGACTCCTGTTTCCACCCATTTGGTTTTCATTTGTTTTGTTGTGCAGTTTCTATTTTCAAGGCATATTGCTTTGAGTTTTCTATCCTGACGCTTTGACATCTTCCTTGGTCTACCTGTAGGTTTTCCTTTTATAACCTTGCCATTTTGTTTATACTTGCACCAAATTTTAGACACAGCTGACTGGGAACAACCAACTTCTTTTGCCACCAACTTCTGTGTTGGATTCCTTCTTTAAGGAGTTTTATAATTCTTTCCATTGTTTCAATGGACAACACTCTTGTTGGGGCCATGTTTCCATTCAATTAGCCAAGTCCAACAGCTCGATAAGGACTATTAGCGCTCTCTTTTAACTGCAGACTAATTTACATTTTTAGACTTGTGCCGGTATTTGTTTTAGAAATGCAAATTACAAGGTGATTCCATAAATTTTTCCTCTTCTTGATCTTGAAAACAATATGCCATTAATTAAAATAATGTAATTTAATTTGTTTGAGGGATGTTTCAAGAAGCCAGAATTTTCAGCTATTAAATGTGTGTCATATCTGTGATTTGTTTATTTGCTATGAAGTAAAAAAGCTGGGCGAACATCCTCTAAGTGTGGTGATTCCATAATTTCTGCCAGGGGTTGTAATCTGACATGAAACAATCGTTGCCTGGGGAAGTGAGGCATGTAGTATGAAGTATGTTTCACTCGCATGCGCGAGAGTAGAAAATGTCATAGTTACTTGTGTAACCTCCGTTCCCTGATGGAGGGAACAAGAGGTTGTGTCAATGTAATGACACTAGGGGTCACTCTAGGGAGCCCGAGACACCTCTGGTCTTTGATAAAAGGCCAATGAAAATTGGCGAGTGGTATTTGCATGCCACTCCCCCGGACATACGGGTATAAAAGGAGCTGGTATGCAACCACTCATTCAGGTTTTATGCTGAGGAGCCGATATAAGGTCCGGCCATTTCAGCGGGTAGTTCAGCGTTGTGGCAGGAGGGACCAGCGTCTCGTTCCCTCCATCAGGGAACGGAGGTTACACAAGTAACCATGACATTCCCTATCTGTCACTCACTCGACGTTGTATCGATGAAGTGACACTAGGGGTCCCAATATGAAACGCCACAACTGGCTGAACTGTTACGTGAACTGGCGGTGTTTGGTGGGCAGACTACTGTGTGCCTCATAGCCAGCACACCAGGTCGACACGTAATCTCCCCCAACATAATTATGAGTGTCGAACGGCCCTTTTTGGGGACAAGTCGACTACCCAAAAGATAGAGACAGGCTTAACCCAGTCGTGGCCTCTTTTCCCCTTCTTTTTTCCACTCCCTAAAAAAGAAGGGGGATTATCCGACTGGGCTGCCAGGTCTAGTCGGGGGGTGTCCCTCCCAAGGGGAAGACACTACGGAGACCACACCTCGCCCAAAGAGAGGGGGGGATATTTAAGTGGAAAAATACGTCACATGGTCTTTCCAACCATGTGGAGAGTCTTCAAGGTAGATCCTGCCCAGTGGGGGTGGAGTTACTACAAACATGGAGACTGGGGCAAAGGGGCTCTGCCCAAGGAAGACGCAGTTTGTCAACAGGGAAACGAATTAGCGGAAGATATACATCGCATGGGGTTAGCCTTAAAGGGAACTGCCACATGTGGAGCACCTACCCAAGAACAGGACTCTTAGTTCGCACGTGTACTGGGCCAGCAGCGAGTCTCTCCAAAAACTCGACTGCCACAGGGCTCGGAGGAAGTCAACCAGGGAACAAAGTTTGTGAACACTACTGGGAATTAATTGTGCACGTCTTCAGCTCCAAGGGAGGTGGAAGGTGCTATGTGCAAGTGATACACCCGGCTGGCTATCCCGGGCTTATCCGCTTGTGTTGTGTGCCACTACCTGGGACGAAACCAGTTCTACACAGAAGTTGTAGAACCTTGCACAGGTGTTGGGTGTTGCCCAGCCTGCTGCTCTGCAAATGTCTGTTAGAGAGGCACCCCTGGCCAGGGCCCAGGGAACCGCTACACCCCTGGTAGAATGGGCTCGTAGCCCTACCGGGGGCAGCATGTCCTGGGCGACATATGCCATAGTTATGGCATCAATGAGCCAGTGGCGATCCTCTGCTTGGAGACAGCACTTCCTTTCCATTGTGCACCAAAGCAGACAAAGAGCTGCTCAGAGATTCTAAAGCTCTGCGTGCTATCCATATAGATGCGTAAAGCGCGCACTGGACACAGCAACGACAGGGCTGGGTCTGCCTCCTCCTGAGGCAGTGCTTGCAGGTTCACCGCCTGGTCCCTAAAAGGGGTGGTGGGAACCTTGGGCACATAGCCCGGTCGGGGTCTCAGGATCACGTGAGAGTATCCCGGACCAAACTCCAGGCACATTTCGCTGACAGAGAACGCTTGCAGGTCACCTACCCTCTTGATGGAAGTGAGTGCAGTCAGGAGGGCAGTCTTCAAGGAGAGTGCCTTAAGCTCGGCTGACTGCAAAGGCTCAAAGGGGGCTCTCTGTAGACCCTGAAGAACTAAAGAGAGGTCCCATGAGGGAACGAGGTGTGGTCTGGAGGGATTAAGCCCTCTGGCACCTCTCAGGAACCTGATGATCAGGTCGTGCTTCCCTAAGGACTAACCGTCGACTGCGTCGTGGTGTGCTGCTATGGCAGCAACGTACACCTTCAAGGTGGAAGGGGACAACCTCCCTTCCAACCTCTCCTGCAGGAAGGAAAGCACTGATCCGTCTGCGCATCTTTGGGGGTCTCCCCGATGGGAAGAACTCCACTTAGCAAACAGACACCACTTAAAGGCATACAGGCGCCTCGTAGAGGGGACCCTAGCCTGAGTGATCGTGTCTACTGCCGCAGGTCTTCCACGTCCCGTCCAGGGGTCAGACATGGAGATTCCAGAGGTCTGGGCACGGGTGCCAGATGGTGCCCCGTCCCTGAGAAAGAAGGTCCTTCCTCAAGGGAATTCGCCGGGGGGGGGCTGTCGCAAGGAGCGTGAGGTCTGAGAACCACATCTGGGCAGGCCAGTAGGGTGCTACCAGGACGACATGCTCCTCGTCCTCCCTGACCTTGCACAGGGTCTGTGCAAGTAGGCTCACTGGGGGAAAACGCATATTTGCACATGCCAGGGGGCCAGCTGTGTGCCAGCGCATTTATGCCGAGGGGGTCTCGGTCAGGGCGTACCAGAGCGGGCAGTGGGGAGGACTCTTGGGAGGTGAACAGGTGCACCTGTGCCTGTCTAATCGACTACAAGTCAGCTGGACCACCTGAGGGTGGAGTCTCCACTCTCCCCTGAGGGTAACCTGTCGTGACAGCGCATCTGCTGTAGTGTTGGCTTGCAGCGACTTAAAGTGCTTCTAACTCCAGAGGAGGAGACGATGGGCGAGTTGTGACATACAACGAGAGCGCAGACATATGCTACCATTGTCGTGCTGTCTGAACTAACACGTGCTTGCCCTGGATCAACGGCCGAAACCTCCGCAGGGCGAGCAGAATTGCCAATAACTCGAGGCAGTTGCTGTGCCAATGCAGTCGTGGACCTGTCCAGAGGCCGGCGGCTGCGTGCCCATTGCAAACAGTGCCCCAGCCTGTTTTGAAGGCGCCTGTCGTGACCACGACGCACCTGGAGACCAGTTCTAAAGGAACACCTGCTCGTAGAAACGCGATGTCGGTCCAAGGGCTGAAAAGATGGTGACAGACCGGCGTGATGGCCACACGATGTGTCCTGTGGTGCCATGCCCATCTCGGGACTCGAGTCTGGAGCCAGTGCTGAAGCGGCCTCATATGCATCAACCCGAGCGGGGTGGCCACCGCCAAGGATGCCTTATGTCCCAGGAGCCTCAGAAAATGTTTCAGTGGAACCGCTGTTCTCTGTTTGAACGCCTTCAAACAGGCCAGCACCAACTGGGCGCGCTCGTTCGTAAGGCGCGCTGTCAAGGAGACCGAGTCCAACTCCAATCCGAGAAAAGAGATGCTCTGAACCGGGAGAAGCTTGCTCTTTTCCCAGTTGACCTGAAGCTCTAGTCGGCTGAGGTTTGAGAGCACAAGGTCCCTGTGTGCGCACAACATGTCTCGAGAGTGAGTTAGGATTAGCCAGTCGTCGAGATAGTTGAGAATGCGAATGCCCACCTCCCCTAACGGGCCAAGGGCAGCCTCTGCGATCTTCGTAAAGACGCGAAGAGACAGGGACAGGCCGAAAGGGAGGACTTTGTACTGATACGCCTGACCCTCGAACACGAACCGCAGGAAGGGTCTATGTCGAGGAAGGATCTATGTCGAGGAAGGATCGAGACGTGGAAGTACGCATCCTTCGGGTCTACCACCGCGAACCAATCTTGATGCCGGACGCTCGCCAGAATGCATTTTTGCGTCAGCATCTTGAACGGGAGTCTGTGTAAAGCCTAGTTCAGAACCCACCATCTTTTTTTGGTACGATGAGGTAGGGGCTGAAAAACCCCTTCTTCATCTCGGCTGGAGGGACAGGTTCTATCGCGCCCTTCCGTAGGAGGGTAGCGATCTCCGTGCAAGGTAGCAGCGTTTTCGCCTTCACCAAGGTGAAGTGAATCATGTAGCCAAGTCAGAAGGTCCGGACCAGCCCTCGCGACGGATTGGAAAGCGCAAGCCATGCGTCCAAGTTCCGCGCAAGGGGGACCAAAGGGACAACTTCATCGGACGTACCGGCAGGTGGGGCTTCGTGGCTCCTTGTGACCACCCCAGGAACAGCCTGGGATGGGGAGGAAGAGGCCTGTCCTCGTGACCCGTGGAGACTGTCACATCGGGGGCGGATTTGTGCCACAGCTGGGCACTCAGGGGTGGGAGACCGCCGCTGGAGCGCCAAACCTGCCAAATAGAGTGGTGGACGGTGGTCGTGATGACGGCCGTGCACACCAGATACGTGACCCAGGGACAAGGAAACCGCTCTTGCTGAGCTCTTGAGTACTGCAGCCACTTGGGCATGCAGCGCAATTAAATGCAAAAGGTAACAAAAAGATGGAGAGATCTGCATACCAGCTCCAGAGCAGCAGGTTTCGTTGTCCCTGGGTCGCCCATCTCAAGGGCGCTTTGAAGCCTTTGACGGGTTCTGGGAGGCTGCGAGACGGGTGGCGTCTGCTTCCTGCGGTTGGCTCCACGCCGGGGCCGGGCCGAAGGGGCGGGCTGCGGCAGAGCCGGTGCAGTCACCGTGGGAGACGCCCTTGGCAATGAGTAGATGGGGTGCAGGATCTTGAGCCGCGCCGGGGCAGGATATACCGGCTAGCATCTGTCTACTGCTCCATCATTGAGAACTGCTGGGCAAAGTCCTCGACGGTGTCGCCGAATAGGCCCACCTGGGAAATGGGGCAGCAAGGAACCATGTCTTGTCGGCCTCGCCCATCTCGACCAGGTTGAGCCAAAGGTGGCACTCCTGGACCACTAGTATGGCCATTGTCCACCCGAGAGACCGCGCCGTGACCTCTGTCGCTCGGAGAGCGAGGTCGGTCAACGAGCGCAGATCCCGCATCAATCCCGGGGCGGAACTACCCTCGTGCAGTTCCTTTAGCACCATGGCGGACTTGCAGGAGAGCCATGGCATGCAGGGTGGAGGCGGCTTGTCCAGCGGCACCGTAGGCCTTGGCCGTCAGAGATGACGTAAACCTACCGGCCTTGGACGGGTGCTTTGGGCACCCGCGCCAGGTGGCGGCACTCTGCAGGCATAGGTGCACCGCGAGCGCCTTTATCCACTGGGGGATTGCCGAATAGCCCTTGGCCGCCCCACCATTGAGGGTAGTGAGGGCGGGGAAGCTGAAAAGATCGGGACCGGGCAGTAAAAAGTGCCTCCCGCGACATTGTCAGCACTTCATACACTTCCGGGAAGAAAGGAACGGGGGCGGAGCGTGGCTTTGAGCGGAGCCACGAGCCCAGGAACAAATCACCGAGCTGCAAGGGTTCAGGGAGAGCAGAGGGTTCCACTCTAGCCAATGCTCGCGGCTTCCCGGGAAAGCATGTCATCATCTCTGCATCAGCCTGTGACTGGGCGATCGACCCCGAAGGGAGAAGCCCAGCTGAGGCTTCCGCGTCCGACTGGACGAGCCCGCTCTCTGATACTGTGCTCGAGAGCTCATCATTTCGAATAAGAGGTCGAACTCACCGTGAGACGAGCCGGCAGACTCATCCGGAAGCCCAATCGGGGCAGACGAGCATGCTGGGGAATGGGAGGTCCGCGGGGGGATACCCGGCAGAGGCGGTCCCATTGGGATCCCCAAATCGCCCCCAGTGCTAGCCGCACTTGCCTCACCGAGGCGGGGAGCCTCTGGCGTGGCTTGATTTCTTACGAAGGTGAGCCGCGACCGCAATGTTGCCAAGGACATGTCCTCGCAATGAGAACATGACCATCCACGAACGCTGTCTCCGCGTGAGCAGTGCCCAGACACGAAAGACCGTGATCGTGGGTGTCAGAAGGCGAGAGATAATGAGCGCAACCAGGAATAACACACAATCGGAAAAACATCTTTAGAAAGACGCATATTTAAAAAGACATTCCGTGTGTGCCACTCTTTTAGAGAAATACAGGTGCATCTCAATAAATTAGAATGTCGTGGAAAAGTTCATTTATTTCAGTAATTCAACTCAAATTGTGAAACTCGTGTATTAAATAAATTCAATGCACACAGACTGAAATAGTTTAAGTCTTTGGTTCTTTTAATTATGATGATTTTGGCTCACATTTAACAAAAACCCACCCATTCACTATCTCAAAAAATTAGAATACATCATAAGACCAATAAAAAAAACATTTTTAGTGAATTGTTGGCCTTCTGGAAAGTATGTTCATTTACTGTATATGTACTTAATATTTGTTAGGGGCTCCTTTTTGCTTTAATTACTGCCTCAATTCGGCGTGGCATGGAGGTGATCAGTTTGTGGCACTGCTGAGGTGGTATGGAAGCCCAGGTTTCTTTGACAGTGGCCTTCAGCTCATCTGCATTTTTTGGTCTCTTGTTTCTCATTTTCCTCTTGACAATACCCCATAGATTCTCTATGGGGTTCAGGTCTGGTGAGTTTGCTGGCCTGTCAAGCACACCAACACCATGGTCATTTAAACAACTTTTGGTGCTTTTGGCAGTGTGGGCAGGTGCCAAATCCTGCTGGAAAATGAAATCAGCATCTTTAAAATGCTGGTCAGCAGAAGGAAGCATGAAGTGCTCCAAAATTTCTTGGTAAACGGGTGCAGTGACTTTGGTTTTCAAAAAACACAATGGACCAACACCAGCAGATGACATTGCACCCCAAATCATCACAGACTGTGGAAACTTAACACTGGACTTCAAGCAACTTGGGCTATGAGCTTCTCCACCCTTCCTCCAGACTCTAGGACCTTGGTTTCCAAATGAAATACAAAACTTGCTCTCATCTGAAAAGAGGACTTTGGAACACTGGGCAACAGTCGAGTTCTTCTTCTCCTTAGCCCAGGTAAGACGCCTCTGATGTTGTCTGTGGTTCAGGAGTGGCTTAACAAGAGGAATACGACAACTGTAGCCAAATTCCTTGACATGTCTGTGTGTGGTGGCTCTTGATGCCTTGACCCCAGCCTCAGTCCATTCCTTGTGAAGTTCACCCAAATTCTTGAATCGATTTTGCTTGACTATCATAAGGCTGCGGTTCTCTCGGTTGGTTGTGCATCTTTTTCTTCCACACTTTTCCCTTCCACTCAACTTTCTGTTAACATGCTTGGATACAGCACTCTGTGAACAGCCAGCTTCTTTGGCAATGAATGTTTGTGGCTTACCCTCCTTGTGAAGGGTGTCAATGATTGTCTTCTGGACAACTGTCAGATCAGCAGTCTTCCCCATGATTGTGTAGCCTAGTGAACCAAACTGAGAGACCATTTTGAAGGCTCAGGAAACCTTTGCAGGTGTTTTGAGTTGATTAGCTGATTGGCATGTCACCATATTCTAATTTATTGAGATAGTGAATTGGTGGGTTTTTGTTAAATGTGAGCCAAAATCATCACAATTAAAAGAACCAAAGACTTAAACTACTTCAGTCTGTGTGCATTGAATTTATTTAATACACGAGTTTCACAATTTGAGTTGAATTACTGAAATAAATGAACTTTTCCATGACATTCTAATTTATTGAGATGCACCTGTATACTCTTTTAGAGAAATATACTCTTTTATTTCTGCCGAAACGCCCAGGGGCATTCTCTGCAGTGCACCAGTGCAGAGGGGGGAGAAGCCGCTGAAATGCGCCGTCAGATCCAGCAGAGGTGAATGAACAGTCATGGGAATTCAGCTCAGTGAGCGTGACCGTTCGGCTCTGAAGAGAAAATCTTAATGAGTGGTTGCATACCAGCTCTTTTTATACCCGTATGTCCGGGGGAGTGGCATGCAAATACCACTCGCCAATTTTCATTGGCCTTTTATCAAAGACCAGAGGTGTCTTGGGCTCCCAGGTGTGACCCCTAGTGTCACTACATCGACACAACATCGAGTGAGTGACAGATAGGGAACACGAAGTATGCGAACAATGAGAGACAGCTGGCCGTCTTTTAAAACGGAGGCCGATTGTGATTGGATGAGATGCCTGATAAATGAATCCCAATATCTCCCTGCTAGAACTACGCTCACACTTACATAGATTCCGAATTTTATAATTGGCAGTGATTGGATGATGCTGGACATTACTTTGAATAAGAATTATTTATTCAGCTTTAGAGAAAATCAGCTGTAATGTCTGTAACGTCTCAAATACATGAATAACCAACACTCCTGGAAACATAAACAATTTGATGAAAAAAATCTGACTATCTATAGCTTAGTTTTAATTAAAATTTTACAACATAGTCTCGCTGTCCATAAATGTGGACATACATTTTTAGGAAAACTATTTTCTCTAAAAATGTTTCTTTTTTTTTTTTTTTTTTCATGTGTATTAGGTGCTACTAGTTACAAATCAAAAAATGAAACAGAAAATGCACACAGCATTTTACACAACAGTTGTGTAAAAAAGTTGTTTTACCCACATACAAACTTCCTGATATTTTTGACTCAAATTTTTTTAATATTTTATAATATATATATATATATATATATTTTTTTTTTTTTTTTTTTTTTAATTTTTATTTATTTTTTTTTACCTTGAAAGATGGGTTTGAAAACTTTTTGGAAATTAATGATTAATGATCTCCTGTATTCAAGGTGCAAAGAAAGTATTAAAATACTTTTTTACTTTATGGTTACACCACATGACAATTTTTAATTTAGAATTTTGTAGAAATGCAATAAAGGTTTTTCAAAAATGTATGAATTACATTTCTGTATTACATTTCTGAGAACGTGAGACAAGTGTTTTAAACTAGATTTTTAAACTTGATTTTTAAAAGATTTCTCATTTTAACACCTTGGACAACCTTATTTGTTAATAACATAAAAAGGTGATAAGGCAAGGATGAGCAGACCCAGAATATGTGCTAGTGTTTGGTTAGAGACAGGCTTGTGATCAGCTCCCATCTGTCTGCACACACACATACACACGCACGCACACATGCATACATGTATGCACTAATCAATGAATACAGCAAATAGGCACAGTATTCTGTGGGACTAATGCATCTCCCTTAAGAGAATCCCACATTATCTTTTGAACACCCAAAACAATAAGTGCTCTCTTCTACTTTTAACACCAGCTTTGAGTTTGAATTACCGACCATTGGTCAAGTCAAGTCATTTTTATTTGTATAGCACTTTTCACAACACATATCGTTTCAAAGCAGCTTTACAGAAAATCATTGTGTAGTTTGATTAAATATGATTGTAAATTGTGTATAAAAATAAATAATTAAATAATAACTGTATTTAGAACCCCAGTGAGCAAGCCGAAGGCGACTGTGGCAAGGAACACAAAACTCCATAAGATGTTGGTTAATGGAGAAAAATAACCTTGGAAGAAACCAGGTTCACTGTGGGGGCCAGTTTCCCTCTGGCTGAACAGCATGAATATAATGCCAATTTTAGTTATTTATGTGTAGTACAAGTCATGGTTTAAAATTAGTAAACTAAGTAAGTGTTAAGGGCCAGTGTTTAAACAAAGATTTTGGATGAACTGTAAGATTAATGACTAATGTCTTTGAAGCCAATCCTGGATTAACTGCAGACGTTCACATAGATGCATTGTCCTTTGTTAGTTTGCCGATGAAGGCTTTTAGGCATTAGGCCCTGTCTGAATGTACCAACACACCCCTCTGGCTATTTTACATAATCCCTTTATGAATAAACATTTCACTGTGGCCCCCTGGCCACTGAGAACACTCCTTGTTCAGGAGGTGATAAATATTCATTTGGTTTCACAGCGTTTGCTCGTTTTTTATGTTCACTTTGCCCTTCTGAACAAGACAAAACTTCAGCCAATAAGGATTTTAACACAGATTTTGCAAGTATTTTGGGATTATTTTACAGCAAAAGATCAATATAAAATCAACATGCATTTATTAGGAGTTTTCAAAGAGAAGATAAGGAAGTTTAAAAATCTGTTAATATTTTATGTTGTGTAAATTTACTCTTATTTTATTCATTTTTTTTAATTTTATTTTTTTTCAGAAACCTGAAAGGAAGTAATTAATTAGAAAAAAACCTTCTTCATTGCATTTATAACACATATGCAAAGTGGCCCCATATAGTAGTTGAACACTTACAAATTTATGAATTTCATTACATAGATAATTAAATATAAAATCAAGTTGCACTTGTAAACAAATTATGCTTGACCATTTGTTTTAAAAAATAACCTTATCTTTCTTAGCCATTTGTACTTTTAAGTAATTTTTGTTGGATGTTTGAAGTCAGTGCCTCCTTAGGATCTTATATCAGTATCAGTATTTCTCAAAACATATTTTTGTAAAATGTTTTGCCTGAAAATGTGCTTGTGCTATCTTCTTTATTATTATTATTATTATTATTATTATTATTATTATTTGTATAAATGCCAATTGGTTTGATATTTTGTCATACAACCCCAATTCTGAAAAAGTTGGGACAGTATGAAAAATGCAAATAAAAACAAAAATGAGTAATTTGTATATTATATTCACCCTTTTCTATATTGAAAAAACTACACATTATATTATGTTTTAACCTGTGAATTTCATTTGTTTTTTTTTTGTTTTTTTTTGTTTTGTTTTTTTTTTTTTTTTTTTTTTTTTTTTGTACAGTAATTTCAAATCAGATGATTGCTCCAAAAAAGTTGGGACAGTCGAGTGTTTACCACTGTGAAACATCACCATTTGTTCTAATAACACTTATTAAGCATTTGGGCACTGAACAGTTTGTTAAGTTTAGAAGTGGAATTTTCCCCCATTCATCCATTATGTAGGTCTTTAGCTGCACAATTGTACAGGGTCTTCGTTGCCGTATGGTATGCTTCATAATGCACCACACATTCTCAATTAGAGACAGGTCAGAACTGCTGGCAGGCCAATCTAGCACCCACACTCTCTGCTCACACAGCCATGCACTTGTAATCAGGTCAGTACGTGGTTTGAAGATGTCCTGCTGGAAAATGCAGGGACGTCCCTGGAAAAGATGGTGCAGGGATGGCAGTATATGTTGCTCCAAAATTTGTACATGATGTGCGAGTTACCCATGCCATGGGCACTGACACACCCCTGGCCCATACAGACACTGGCTTTTGGACCTGACGCTAATAACAGCTTGGATGGTAATTTTCCTCTTTGGCCCGGATAACAGGACGGCTGTGTTTTTCAAAAGCTTTTTGAAATGTGGACTCTTCAGACAAAAAACATGGTTCCACTGGTCTACTTTCCATATAAGATGAGAATGAGCCCAGAAAAGTCGGCAGTGCTTCTGGACAGTGTTGATGTAGGGCTTCTGCTTTGCATAGTAAAGTTTTAACTTGCATCTGTGGATGCAGTGGCAAGTGGTGTTGACTAACAAAGTGTGACAAGGAGGAGGGCGGGGCTGGGCTGTGACTACGCCCGGCCCCCAATCGGGCTATTCAGCCGAGGAGAGGGATAAGTGCAACGAGATGCAGCAGGTCCCTCTCCTTGGCTGATTAGCCCGATTGGGGGCCGGGCGTGCGTAGTCACGGCCCGGCCCCACCCTCCTCCTTGTCACACAAAGGTTTACTAAAGTAAACCCAAGCCCATGTACATGTTCATGATATCCATTACAGATAAATTATATTTTTTAAGACAGTGACGTCTGAGGGATCATAGATCACGTGCATTCAGAAGTGGTTTTCGTCTTGCCCTTTACGCACCAAGATTTGACCAGATTCCTTGAATCTTTTAACTATATTGTGCACTGTAGAGGGTGAAATGCCCAAAATCCTTCCAGTTTGTCTTTAGGGAACATTGTTCTCAAAGTGCTGGATTATTTGCGTAAACATCTCTTGGCAAATTGACATGTCTTGAACAATCCTTTCTCTTGAAAGACTAGGCTGTTTTTGGAGGCTCCTTATACAGTATACAGTACTATGACATGATTGCCTCACCTGTTTAACATCTCCTGTTTCACATTACCTTGTTATTTTAACTCGTCAAATTGTTATTAGTCTTAAATTGCCCCTGTCTCAACTTTGTTGGGGCGTGTTGCAATCAACTGATTTGAAATTACTTTACATTTTCAAAAAAACAATGAAATTCATGAGGTAAAACATCATATAATGTGTAGGTGTAGTGCTTTCAATCTAGCAAAGGGTGAATATAATTTACAAATCACTCTTTTTTTATTAGCATTTTTCATATTGTCCCAACTTTTTTGGAATTGGGGTTGTATAATACAATGAAATTTTGTATACTTGTAGATGCAACTGGGGCGACTGTACAGGCTTCCAAAATGCACATAAAGGCAGCATAACCATATATGACTCCAGTGGTTAAATCCATCTTTTCAGAAACAAAATGATAGGTGTGGGTGAGAAACAGATCAATATTTAAGTCCTTTTTTACTATAAACCTTCACTTTCACATTCTTCTTCTTTGTTTTTGCCGATTCGCATTCTTCGCACATATTGCCACCTATTGGGCAGGGAGGAGAATTTATGGTAAAAACTTACTTAAATATTGATCTGTTTCTCACCCACACTTATCACATTACTTCTGAAGACATGGATTTAACCACTGGAGTCATATGGATTACTTTTTTTCCTTTTTTTCACTTGTATTGTGAGGACCTACAGAGTTGAGATATTCTTCTAAAAATCTTCATTTGTGTTCAGCAGAAGAAATAAAGTCATACATATCTGGGATGGCATGTGGGTGAGTAAATGATGAGGGAATTTTCATTTTCTGATGAACTATTCCTTCAAGCCACAGGCATTAACACTATATTTATATGAATGGAAAGCATATTTAATAGGAACACTCCAAACATACAAACTTACATAAACAAGACATCAACACACTTTAAGACATCTGGAAAGATAAACTACACAGAGACCCTCTCCTACTATTACACACACAGTATCAAGGGGGCAATCAGCAGGGCAGTTGTACATCCACGCCCCTCACTGCAAGAGCAGCTGTCTCACATGTCTTACCTCAGACAGCCCAGGAGGAGAACCGCAGTGCTCAGACAGGTGTGACAGTAATTATCAGCTCTGTGGTGTGTGTTTGTGTGTGTGGATATAACATAATTGCCTGGGTATCCACCCCTTTCACTGTTACTCTAATTATACCCACTTCAGTCCCTACCCCATCTTTGCTCTGCTCTGATTCTGACAGCTAAATACCCAGGCTCCCCTCATCTCACATTACTGTCTCTATGGCTTTCACATCTGAGCAGGCACACATTTACTTTATCCGTCTATTTCTCAATGTGATCAATCAGTGTAACACCTTCACACTTCTATGTTCAGACAGCTTTAACTATCTTAACATGCTACCTGATGATCATGCTTGGCTGGTCTGAATATTCTAGGTTAAAGGAATGTTTCACCCAAAAATAAAAAATTCTGAGAAATTGTGTTGTTCACGCAGGAACTTACTTCCATGAGGTTTAAGCATGAGCCATTGTGAATGAGCTATTGCATGCACTCATGAAAGCAGTTATGATGGAAGTCAAGATTTTCACTGTAAAATGATTTACATTTTGGGTTGTTTCTCACTAAAATCTACCCTATGCCTTCAGAAGATTTGGAATAATGCCTTGGTATTGATATCAATGAGACATTCTTCAGAACTCCCCATTTTGTGTTCCACAGAAAATTCTTAAAAACCTCTTGATCTAAAGGCTTATGCATAAATGCTTAAATTAGTTTTGTAGGCAAATATACAGTAAACTGTGCCTGTACAAAATTTCTTTACAAAAATACAATTTAATAAAAATAAAAAAACATTGAAATGGGAGAGTTGGACTAGATTGTGCTGGAATAAGTTTTAAAAGCATGCCAGGTGATGCCTCATGAATTTGGCTTAGAGAATGCCCAGAGTGTGGAGAGCTGTAACCTAGCAAAGGGGGGGACCCCTTTTTCAAAAATATAAAGTCAGCTGTATATTTGTATGTATAAAGGCCAACTGATACTGTGTGAGAAAAATAGTACTTGTGATACAATAAAGACAACATGTTGTTCACAAAAAATAAATAACTGGCTTTGTATTATCATTGTACTAAAGCCAGAATAACCAAATAAATTAGTCAAATAGTAATATTTATTATATATTTATTTAAATGTAGTTGTCTGTGTATTTTTTTCTACCCATTATTAATGTTACATGAAAAAAAATAAATAAATAAATAAATAAAAACATTTAAAACAAGTGTAATATTTTCTAATCAATACAAATATATCTGTGTAGTGCTTTTCACAATATATAAATAAATAAATTGTCCTAAAGCAGCTTTTTCCCCCCTAAAAGCAACAGTGGTGAGAAAAAACTATGGCTGTCAATACAATAAAATAATGAATCTCACGATTTCGCGATTAATCTCATGATTTTCTACAAATCTTTAGAAAGCCAAATTCACACATTATAATGTCAAATTCAGTAAATGTTAACTTTTTAACATTTACACTAACATTTTTCAACTTTCTTTAACTTTCAACTTAACATTTTTACACAGATTGTCTCAGAAACTTTCCAGACTTTTGACTTTGGAATTTCTAATGCCATACTCTGCCAGTTCAACAGACTAATATCAGTACTGGTACAATTCATAAAAATTTCAGTAGGGTAGATATCATTTCAGTATAGTTCAAGTCAAGTATTACATTTAGTGTCCATCCATTTGAACAGTGTTGGGTGAGTGAAAATGTAATCCACTGCTAATTACTCTTATAAAATTGTAAACAGATTACTTTACCAATAACTTAATCGGAAAGCAATCACATTTCTTTTTACTTCACTTGTTACTCTCTAAAACATTTGACACAGAATTTGTTTTTCAAATAATGCCTATATTTCCTCCTTGTTCATTGTTGTTGCACGCAACAATGTTCAAGTCATGCATTCAACAGCATCACACCTTTCTTCCTAACAATGACTCATTGGGGGCGTATGCCCTTCAGCTGTCACTGGAACGCAAACAGATGTACAGATCAACATAATTCATGTTTTAAGTTCTACATAAATAACACTATTTTAGAAAAGTGTAACCTACTGTAAGTAATGTACTTAAGTAATTCACTTAATTTAAAGTCAGTAATTGTAATCTGAGAACAAGAATTTAAGATGTAATACGTTTAAATACTTTTTGACTAAAAAAGTATTTTGTAACAAAGTTCTTAGGATGGGGTGCAAGTAGGAAGCAGGAGATAGTGAAATTAAATTCAAACAGGTAACTTATTTTAACACAAGATTTGCTTTTCAGCACACAAGATTTTGCTTTTCAGCACTGCATTCTTAATGAGTCTCTCTGAGCATGTGTCTCTCTCCTCACTTGTGTCCGGCTCACTCTTAAAAGCCGTCACCGCTCTCACTGCAATGACAAACAGCTGTTAGAGACAGTCATTGCCAGGTGATGATCCTTACCGTTCTCATCTCCTGATCTTGCTCTCCATTCACAAGCTCAACCACACCACATCCCACCATCATATGCCCCATCGCCCAACTCACCTGGCCTGCCCAGTACTTGGGTCTTGGGCAGGTCTTATCAATTTGGGGGTGCACTTGCCAGTGACCCAAGTGGAACCCCAGATACAGTACCTCCACCAGTCCAATTGCGCACTTCTTGGGCTTTGCCGTGAGTCCCACCCATCGCAGTGACCTCAGAACCTCCCCCAGATGCTGCATATGCCACTGCCAATCATTACTATATATAATGATGTTATCCAGATAGGCAGCGCCGTACGTAGAGTGCGGTCTGAGGACTCGGCCCATAAGGCGCTGAAACGTAGCCAGGGCCCTAAATAAACAGAACGGAAGGGTCACGAATTGGTGTAAGCCAAACGGTGTGGAGAAGGCCGTTTTCTCACGAGAAATTGGTGTTAAGGGGATCTGCCAATAACCCTTAGTTAAATCCAGTGTCAAATAAAAGTGAGCCACGTCCTACTGATCGAGCAGTTCGTCAATGCGAGGCATTGGATATGCATCAAATTTAGAAACCGCATTGACCTTTCTATAATCCACACAGAACTGGACCGAGCTGTCACTCTTCAGAACCAGCACCACCGGGCTGGCCCAGTCACTGTGGGATATTTAAATTCCCCCCATATCAAGCATGGCCTTTAATTCTTCTCGAACCACTTTATTTTGTGCTCGGGTTATCAGTAGGGACAACTGCGTACCACTACTCCTGGGATTATGTCGATATAGTGTTTTATGAGGTTCGTATGACCGGGAAGGGGCGAGAACACGCCAGAGAATTCTCTTTGCAACCGGGCCACGTCTGTGATTTGCGACGGTAAGAGATGGTCTCCCCAAGTGGCCAGGGTGCTGTGATTGGCTTTTAGGTTTACCTCTGGCCCGAGCTCCTCCCTCTTCAGTACCACCATTACCAAAACCAAAGGGACCACCTCCCTCCATGGTTTTAAAAAGTTGAGGTGGTAAATTTGCCATGCTCCGCCCCTATCCATTCGTTTAACCTCATATTCGACTTCCCAGACTCGCCGTGTCACCTCAAAGGGCCTTTATCTCCCTGTGTAAATTCCCGTAGCTGAGCTCCCCTGTTATACAGCTGGGTCTGACGTTCTTGAGCCTGGAGCAAATTCTTCTGTGATAGTTGCCCCAATGTGTGGAGTTTTGCTCTCATGTCAAGAACGTATTGAATTTCATTTTTGCTGTTTGAAGGTCCCTCCTCCCAATTTTCAATCACGACATCTAAGACACCGCGAGGCTTGCACCCATACAATATTTCAAACTGCAGGCTCGAACTTACGAATCATGTTTTTCAGGGTTTTATTAAACTGTTCGACCAAGCCATCTGTTTGCGGGTGGTACATGCTAGTCCGAATTGATTTAATACCCAAAAATTCATATAGCTCGTATAGTGTACATGACATAAAAGTAGTGCCTTGATCAGTGAGGATTTCTTTCAGAATTCCTACTCGGGAGATAATTCTGAAGAGTGCCTCCACAACACTATGTGCTGAGATGTTGCGCAAAAGCACTGCTTCCGGATATCGCGTTGCGTAGTCCACCAGAAACAACACAAAGCGATGCCTGTGTGCCGCTACTCTAATGGCCCAATGAGGTCCATACCAATTTTTTTTGAAGGGGACCTCGATCAAAGGAAGTGGAAAACAAAGGCGCTCTTGGGGTGGCCGGCAGATTTACCAGCTGATATTCATGGCATGCCTCACACCATCTGAGAACATCCCCATGAATGCCCAGCCAATAGAAACGGGTCAATAGACAGTTCAGTGTCTTTTCCTGCCCTAAGTGACCTGCCATCGGATTATAATGAGCTGTCTGGAATAACATTTCCCGACGGTTCTTCAGTATCAATAACTGGGTTGTATCTTCCTTTGTATCTTCCTTTTGTCTGAGCATCCTGCGTCCCTCAATACAACCAGTATAATAGAAAAGTACAGATATGCGAGTGCAATGTCTGGCTGAAGACATTGACCATCAATCACTCTCACTTGGTCGAAGGCGTGCCTAAGAGTCTCGTCTCACGTCTGCACCAGAGGGAAATCCCCAGCGGGGAATTCTCTAAGGACTGGGGAAGCCAAGACTTCCTGATGCGGAGCTAATGTAGATGGCCCTGGCTCTGCCTCCCCAGCCAGCGCATCACAAATCCCATACCAAGATGTTCTGTTACAGGACCCATCCGCACATATTTCCCTTAATAAAGTGTAAAACGCTGATTAGCGGATGGGTGAGGCAGGAACTAACTACCGCCTCGACACTATGCTTTGGTCCCCGGAATTGAATTATTTCAGTCATTACAGGATAATCGTGGATATCCCCATGTACACACCTTCACCTTGTAACTAGCACCCAAAGACTCATCTTGAACCAGGCATTGATGGATGGAGGTTTGGCTGCATCTCAAATCCACCAAGGCCTGGTATATACCTCCTTTAATACTCACGGTTATGTGGTACAACCTAGCTTGATTGGGGGCAGCCTGCGGTGCGTGGGGCCCCGAACCAATGTCCCCACCTCCTTCACCGGGCATTGGTCCCGGAAATGACAGGGCTCCCCGCAGCTCCAACAGACCGGCCCAGGCTCCATGCCCATGCCCGTGGCAGCGGGTCCACCAACCTGGGAGTGAGAGCAGAGAGGGGCAGGGGAAACTGGCAGGTAGTGCAGTCCCCAGAGCCGGGGAACCAGTTTGGGAGGGGTTAGGACTACGAATAGGATGACAGGAAGGGGAGGAGAGAGAGTGAGGAGAGACAGGAGAGGGAGCAGGAAAAAAAGGATCTATGGGCTCGCCGGCTCCAGAACACGCTGCCATATGGTCCTCTGCCAGCTGGATGGCCGTTTGGAGAGACGCTGGGTGGTAGCACTGGACCCACTCCGCTGTCCCTCTTGGAAGCCGAGCAATAAACTGCTCCAGTACCACCAGGTTGATCACAGCCCGATGTCGCATTGCTCAGCCAGCAACCACCACTGGCAGGGGTTCCGGATCTGTTGGGTGAAGGCACACCCAGGGTCAATGGGCAGAAGCGTTGGTGCTGTTGTTCTGGTGTCTGGCCGACACGTTGCAAAATAGCTTCCTTCAGATCGGCATACACCAGGAGGTTCTCTGCTGGCAACAGCTACGCTGAGAGTTGGGCCTCCACGGACAACAGTGGTAACAAGCGACCACCCACTGGCTGCTTGGCCAACTGCATGCCCCCACCGTCCACTCAAAAAGCTCCAAGAAAGCCTCAGGATCATCCTGGGGCCTCATCTTTACCAGGGGAACATGGGGCAGATCGGTCGCAGGGTTCGGGGTCGCAGCAGCAGCCACTTCCTGGGGTAGCAAGCTCAGGAGCACCTGCCAATCCTCTGCTTGGGCCTGGAGGTGTGCTGTGAATCGCTGCTTATGCTCTGTGCACAGCTCGAAGTGGGCTTGATGCTGTGACTGGTGAATGCTGGCTAGGGTCTTGAGCATTTCCTCCAGAGGTGAGGCCTCCATGGCAGCATTCTTCATCCTTCAATTTCCCAGGTTTCTGCACCAGTGTAACAAAGCTCTTAGGATCGGCGCTCAGCCATGCCCCCACCACCGCATATTTATATAAAGCAACTAATTACTTTGTAATCAGATTACACCCAGCACTGCATGTGAATCATCATAGATGTATGCATCATACTTACATAATCTTCATTCACCCCTGAAAATTCCAGACAGAAAAGCCTGTTTGAGAAGGGCACTGAGCAATTTTGTTTTGCAATATTGAAAACATTTCTTTCTATCTCCTGGGTCAAATAACTATAATGTCCTTAAATTACCTTTGGTCTAAACAAACTGTAAAAAACTAGTGGCACTTGTATTCTAAATGTCATGGTGATGGCGCAGATCAAGAGTTTCACTCAAGTGACTCATTATGTTATACAGATGCAGCTGCACTGAGTGAACTATTCATACAGAGCTTTTTCCTCACTTTTATGTCAAGAATGACATTACAAATGTGACATGAGTGAGAGAGAAGGGGGGGAAGTAAAAGCAAGGAATTACATCTTTATTAGCATTAAAATACATTTAAAAAAATCCTTAGTTGGGGTATTTTATAGGAAATACAGTATGTAGATTGTGCCATTGTACAAATGCAGGATCATTTTCATCCATCAGATGCAGTCATTTCTCCAGCATGTAATGTCCTGATTAATGTCAGGGAATTAGATCACAAAGGTCCAACCAACGGCTAACATTGTACAGCACGATTTCCTTGTGACACTTGGGAAAAACTTTAAGAGAGCTGACACAATGCCTTTCCATTCCTTGAATATATGAATTTTATTATTGTGACATATGACATATTCGGTTCTTCTGCTCATCACAAAACAGCAGATGTTTTGAGTATTAGTCTCACAATAGAGGCTCATTACTAACAATGCAGTTCTTTGATGACTGCCATTACAACACAATGGAAGGTAATTTTGCCCAAATAAGGTAATCTAGACAGAATATAATGAAATTAAGGCACCAGAACCACTTCATATCTTTTGCTTTCTTTGATTTGATGACCTGAAATAAGATTAAACTCAATGACCACTACACATGTAATAGAGAACTATAAACACACAAAAGTAATGTTGATGATCACATTTAGAATACTCAGGGGACTCAATTGTAGCACCTTCAAACCCATTCTCACCATCCTTTTTAAAAAAAAAAAAAAAAATTTGTAACATGACAAAATTCTTAATGCAGCTGAATCCCATGAATGGCTTCATGCGTACAGTTTTCATTGAGTTTCCAACTTGTAATTATGAGTTCTACAAAGATGAGAATGTTTTTTTCTAGTTGGAAACTTGTAATTACAGTAATTCTGACATGACGTGAACACAGCATTAGTCAGGGATGACGGCATATTAAATTTTTCGCGATTGAGGCTCTGAGGGATACGAGTTCAGTCTGTTCAATGGGTTGTACTATCTAAATATTCAAGATCATATAATTATCACAACCTGTGTTTTCTGGAGTCTTTTGTTCTCTGTCATTTTTTGGCATGACGTGTTTAATGTTGAGACAGCTGAATGATCAATACCATGGTATTTAAGAGTAGGCCTACAACGAATTAAACAGACTGTATGTCTATTCCTCATAGACTTGTTTATATTTGCGGAAAATTGCATATGTTATAGATCAGTCAGCTTGTCAGTGCAAGATGCATTGGAAGAGAAAGATTGTACATTTTAAATGCGTACGTGTGCCAAAGATAATTTTGTCAACTTTAAGGAGTAAACACTAATGTATAGTTGGCCCTAAAGCTAATAGACATGAACCGCAAAATTCCTATTTTGATTTAATATAAATTAACTTCAGGAGTGAATATCCACCTCGCAAACAGGACTTTGAAACAACACAAAGCATGCCAATAGATCTATTCACATTAAGGACAAAATTCGTCTGACGACAAAACTATTTTTCCCCAACATGATCACACAGAAATTTAACATGTTGTTACCAAATCTTCCAGTACTCTGACATCAACCTCATTTTGCCAAGTTACTGACAATCCCCAAATGTCTTTCTTAAAAAAAAGTATTAAATTTTTTTCTCACAAATTCCATCATAAAATACAATAAAAAAGGGTAACATATGTACATTAAAATCTTCATTACAAATTTTTTTTTTTACAGATAGAGGTAATTAGACAAATATTTACAGGTATAAATCTTTGATAAAAGTATATGTATAGACGATGAGCCAAAACATTATGATCACCTGCCTAATATGCTGTTGGTCCTTTGTGTGATGCAAAAAAGCACAGACCCACTGAGGCATGGACTCTACAAACCCCCTGAAGGTGTCCTGTGGTATCTGGCACCAAGACATTAGCAACAGATCCTTTAAGTCCTTTAAGTTGTGAGGTGGATCCGCCATGGATCGGACTTGTTTGTCCAGCACATCCCACAGATGCTCAATCAGATTGAGAGATAAGGAATTTGGAGGCCAGGGCACATCTTGTACTCTTTATCATGTTCCTCAAACCATTCCCGAACAATGTGTGCAGTGTGGCAGGGTGCATTATCCTGCTGAAAGAGGCCACTGCCATCAGGGAATACCATTGCCATGAAGGGGTGTACCTGGTCTGAAACAATGTTTAGGTAGCTGGCACGTGTCAAATTGGTATCCACATGAATGGCCGGACCCAGGGTTTCCAAGCAGAACATTGACCAGAACATCATACTCCCTCCACTGGCTTGTTGTCTTTCCACAGTGCATCCTGGTGCCATCACTTCCCCAGGTAAATGGCGCACATGTATGTGGCTTTCCACGTGATGTAAAAGAAAACGGGACTCATCGGACCAGGAGACCTTCTTCCACTGCTCCAAGGTCCAGTTCCGACACTTGCATGCCCATTGTAAGTGCTTTCAACGGTGGACAGGGGTCATCATGGGTGGTCTGACCGGTCCGGTGCTATGCAGCCCCATACGCAGCAGGGTCCACTGCACTGTGTGTTGTGACACATTTAATCCTGTAACCATCATTTACATTTTTGGATTTGTGCCACAATAGACCTGCTTTCGGTTCGGATCAGAGGGGATAGCATTTGTTTCCCTCATGCATCGATGAGCCTTGGGCACCCAACACCCTGTCGCCGGTTTGTGGTTTCTGCCTCCTAGGACCACTGGTTGGTACTCACCACTGCTGAATGGGAGCACCCCACAAGACTTGCCATTTCAGAGATTCTCTGACCCATTCGTCTGGCCATAATAATTTGACCCTTGTCAAAGTCTCTCAGGTCTTTTCTCCTGCTCATTTCACCTGCATTCAACACGTTGACTACGTGAACTGATTGTTCACTTAGAATCAGAATCAGAATGAACTTTAATGCCAAGTATGCTTACACATACAAGGAATTTGACTTGGTGACAGAAGCTCCAGTGCACAAACAGTACAACAACAAGACATTTATTGAAATAATAAAAATAGAAAAATAAAATTAGATTACCAACTAATCTACCCATACTTGAAATGCAGCCTTGTTAGGAGTTTATCAACATTATTAGCTTCACCTATGTGTTTGGTCATAATGTTTTGTCTCATCAGTGTACATGCCATAAAATCAGTGGACATGCTGTAATTAAAAGTTGGGCAAAATCTTCTGGTGTTTTACAGTCTACTTTTTTAATCATAGGATCAAATGGGCAAATTCAACTCATATTAAACTTTATTGGCAAGAGAAATTTAATAGTACAGTGCTAGTGCATATGAGACAATATACATAAAGATATACTGTAAAACATATTGAATGCTGAAGTTTAATTTGCTGAAGTTTAAAATCTTTTAAATTTTCTCTGGCTGGCATTCAGACTCTACAAGTATACCTGGCTACAGCTTGCTAAGTGGCCAGGTCCTTCTCAGTCTCTATCGCACACATGCTCGGTCTCTTTTGAGCAGTTTCCCTTTGACACTGGTTCAGATGAAAGTGAGTGAGCATTCTCGTGTGATGCACAGAGATACGGCAGCTTGCCCGTATCTCTCCCATGTCAGGTTCACTGCTTGTGGGTGTAGTCTCTGTTCTCGGTACAGTAAATCCGCTCCTGTGTTTATTATGGCTGGGACATGCGTTACGCGTAATGAATAAGCATGCACTGCTCCGCACAATCAGTTTCTGTGTTAGGATGTGCAGTCGAGTTGAGTTTATGTCACTTTCTCAGCTGACATCCTTTCTTAAGCTATTTGATTAAGCATGGTGTCATGTATACTTTGACAGAGAGATGGAGACTGTACCTCGGCAACGCAAAAACCCACGGTAGCTTGATTATAACTGCCCATGTAAATGTACTCACTGATATTGCGATAGCCCCATAGACATGGATTGTTGTCCAGTGCTGAAACCAGGAAGTAATCAATTAGTAATTAATTTGCGTAATCAATGACGGGTACAATTTGGAGGTTGTGTTTTCTGTCTTTTATATTTTTCCCAATCGACAGTTAGGTTTATGTATGGGGTTTGGGGGTAGAGTTAATAAAATATGCATTCTTCTTTACTGTATTACATCACTACATCAACTATAAACTCATTTTACAAGCTTTTGGCACCCCTCTGTGGACATTTCACTTGGAAACTGGAACTAACAGTTGCCTATACTGTACATTCAAAAACACTTCCCATTTCGGCTACCAGGGGCAGTGCTTCAAATTTCTGTAAGCATGGACCGAGTTTAGCTGAAGAACTTTCAACCTACTGATGCCAAATTCACAGACAGATCAGTCTGTTTTTTCAGGGAGTAGGTCCATCTTCGTTATTTGAAGAAAAATTCAATGACCATTGAGAATAATTTTTTCCCCTACCTTTTGTGTTTCATTCATGATGTGATTAGACCTTTCTACCCTAAAATCTCTCAATTTCTGATGGGAAGAGAATAGGAGATTAGTAGAAATTAAACAGGCTTTCCAATGAGACATGCATGAATTAATTCTGAAATGCTTTAAGACTGAAAAATTTGAGAGGATGTTGTAATTGTCCTCTTGTTGGGAAGAATCTGAAAAATAGTATGATGCTTATCTGACAGACGTGCTTGCCATCCCCACCATCTCGCCAGTGCTGAAATCATCTCTATGTGATTAACATATTTCAGTTCTTTTCTTTCTCTTTCTCCTTTTCTTATCTTTCACACCTTATGGAGAATTTTACAATGGGAAACTGTTTAATCTTGCTTGTCTTCTTCGGAAACATTTTTATCAGGATATCTGTGCCATAATTTTCTTACCAACTCTTTAAATACAATTGGTTTAGTTTTTTCCACACCAAAAGAGCTTGAGAGAAGAGTGGCTTATTGCAAATTAATTCCTAAACAAAATATTAATGAAAAGTAAGTAGAGTGTATTATAAAGGACTGGGTAATTGCCTTTAAATGACTTTTATTATGTGGCCCAGTAGGTCCTGGATAGAATTGTAATGAAAGTATGGTTAATTTAATCTGGGCTAAAAGGACTGGTTTGAAAGGAGCTGCATGAAAAAGTAATTTAAAGTAGGAAAAGCTTCAGTTCGCTTGAACCGAGAGTACCACTTTTTCTCATTTGGAGATACAGTGTGAATGCCATTCAGTGCCCTGAACTAAATCAGTGGACCTGCCTGGCTAATGTGCATGAGAGGAAAAGTTATGAATCCAGTGACCGCAATGACTCTCTTGCTACATGCTGATCTTAGACCAGTGGTTTGGGGCATTATTTTCCAGGCAACATAGTTACTTAGAATCTAAATGATGCAGTGACGCCGTATTACCTGACCACCCTCCATATTTCCTCTGTTGGCCATTAAAATCCTGTATACCCGAACTGAAAGCACATCATTCTGCAAGATGATATTTCAAGAATATTTCATAATAGATAGATAGACAGATGGATGGACGGACAGACTGCAGCTGTTAAGTGAAATTACATTAGGTGAGGTAATATCTTAGACAGTCCCAGATACCCATCCGTGGCCATTAGAGGTGATCCGTATCCCTCTTTATCTTTCAGTCTTTATCTTTCTGTGGGGAGTCTAAATAACCACTCGCTTCGCTCACAGTAAGGAGACCAGGTCTGCCAGGCCCTGCTAATCAGTCAGGACTCTGAATTTTCACAAGCCAGCTAGCTCATTTGATGCTGTGAAATTTATTATTTCGTCTTCACGCTGATTGTGCTGCCCTAAAGGCATTTATTTGGACTGGTGATCGATAATGAGAAAAATAGAAAAGGCTTATATGGCTTGGAGAAAACAAAAACAAACTCTTCTAGAAATAACCGCTTGAAGGTTCAGAACTTTGTGGCATTAGCAAAAGTACTCGGCAATGGGAAGTGGTGAGCACTGAGTGATTGATTGAACTATTTTCAGGAATTAAAATGAAGATTTAATTTTCTGATGATTTCTTGGATTTAAGTCACCTTTAGAATATCTGAAGGCAAACATGACCAGTTAGAGCAGGAGTAGGATAGAACAAGGGGAATACTTTGTCAATAATTTGTCCATAACTTATGGAAGTCCTATCTTTTAACCCCTTTAACCATTCTAAATTGTATTTGCCTTCATGAAAGTTTACCATTGTTCTTTCATTTTTTAACTGTAGCATTTGTAATAAGGCCACACACACAGGTTAGACAGTGGATGGCTTCACATTACTGTGGTTAGGCTAATGTAGATAGTATTTCTAAAAAATAAACAGTATTTGTTTTGAAAAACTAATAGCCTAAACATGTTTAGAAACCTTTAACTACAACTTTAACAGTTAATAATTCCATGGAGTACAAAAGAAAATTTTAAGTAGTTTGTTCCCTATCTGTCACTCACTCGACGTTGTGTCGATGTAGTGACACTAGGGGTCACTCTTGGGAGCCCGAGACACCTCTGGTCTTGATAAAAGGCCAATGAAAATTGGTGAGTGGTATTTGCATGCCACTCCCCCGGACATACGGGTATAAATGGAGCTGGTATGCAACCACTCATTCAGATTTTCTCTTCGGAGCCAAACGGTCATGCTCTCTGAGCTGAATTCCCACGACTGTTCATTCACCCCTGCTGGATCTGACGGCGCATTTCAGCGGCTTCTCCCTCCTTTGCACTGGTGCACTGCAGAGAATGCCTCTGGGCACTTCGGCAGAAAAAAGAGTATATTTCTCTAAAAGAGCAGCACACACGGAACGTCTTTTTAAAGATGCGTCTTTTTAAAGATGCCTTTCCTTTTGTGTTATTCCTGGTTGCGCTCCTTATCTCTCGCCTTCTGACGGTCATGATCACTGTCTTTCGTGTCTGGGCACTGCTCACGTGGAGACAGCATTCATGGATGGGTCAGGTACTCATTGTGAGGACATGTCCATGGCAACGGTGCGGTCACGGCTTGCCTTCATAAGAAATCAAGCCACCCCAGAGGCTCCCCGCCTTGGTCCTTTTACCCACGGGTATGAGGCCAGCGTGGCTAGCACTGGGGGCAATTTGGGGACCCGATCGGGCTTCCGGATGAGTCCGCCGGCTCGTCTCACGGCGAGTTCGACCTCTTATTCGGAGCCCGCGAAAGTGATGAGCTGTCGAGCGCAGCATCGGAGAGCGGGCTCATCCAGTCGGATGCGGAAGCCTCACTCTTCCCTGAACCCTCGCGGCTCGATTATTGGTTTCTGGGCTCGCGGCGCCGCTCAAAGCCACGCCCCGCCCCCGTTCCTTTCTTCCTGGAAGTGCATGAAGAGCTGACAAGGTCGTGGGAGGCACTTTTTACTGCCTGGTCCCGATCTTTTCAGCTTCCCTGCCCTCACTACCCTCGATGGTGGGGCAACCAAGGGCTATTCGGCAATCCCCTGGTGGATAAAAGCGCTCGTGGTGCACCTATGCCCGCAGAGCACCGCCACCTGGCATGGGTGCCCAAAGCCCCCGTCCAAGGCCTGTAGGTTTACGTCGTCTCTGATGGCCAAGGCCTATGGTGCCACTGGACAAGCCGCCTCCACCCTGCATGCCATGGCTCTCCTGCAAGTCCGCCAAGGCGCTAAAGGAACTGCACGAGGGTAGTTCCGCCCCGGGATTGATGCAGGAACTGCGCTTGGCGACCGACCTCACTCTCCGAGCAACGGAGGTCACGGCGCGGTCTCTCGGGCGGATGATGTCCACATTAGTGGTCCAGGAGCGCCACCTTTGGATCAAACTGGTCGAGATGGGTGAGGCCGACAGGACACGGTTCCTTGCTGCCCCCATCTCCCAGGCTGGCCTATTTGGCGACACCGTCAAGGACTTTGCCCAGCAATTCTCGACGGTGGAGCAGAAGATGGAGGCTATCCGAAATATCCTGCCCCGGCGTGGCTCATGATCCCGCACCCCATCTGCTCATCGCCAAGGGCATCCCCCTGCAGTGACTGCACCAGTTCTACCGCAGCCCACCCCTTCGGCCCGGCCCCGGCATGGAGCCCACCGCAGGAAGCAGACACCACCCGTCTCGCAGCCGCCAAGAACCCGTGAAAGGCTTCAAGGTGCCCTTGAGATGGGCGACCCAGGAATGACGAAACCTGCTGCTCTGGAGCAGGTAAGCAGACCTCTCCATCCCCCGGTCAAATGCCAGGAGGAGAATCTTTTTGTTACCTTTGCATTTAATTGCGCTGCATGCCCAAGTGGCTGCAGTACCCAAGAGTTCAGCAAGAGCGGTTTCCTTGTTCCCTGGGTCATGTATCCGGTGTGCATGGCCGTCATCATGACCACTGTCCACCACTCTATTTGGCAGGTTTGGCGCTCCAGCGGCCTGCCGTCTCCTCCTCTGGAGTCAGCAGCACTTCAAGTCGCTGTGAGCCACTCACATCCCGGGCAACCTCAACACTACAGTGGACGCACTGTCACAGCAGGTTACCCTCAGGGCAGAGTGGAGACTCCACCCTCAGGTGGTCCAGCTGATTTGGAGTTGATTCGGACAGGCACAGGTGCACCTGTTCGCCTCCCACTAATCCTCCCACTGCCTGCTCTGGTACGCCCTGACCAAGGCCCCTCTTGGCATAGATCCGCTGGCACACAGCTGGCCCCCTGGCCTGCGCAAATATGCGTTTCCCCCAGTAAGCATACTTGCACAGACCCTGTGAAAGGTCAGGGAGGATGAGAAGCAGGCCATGACCCCTTTTAGGGATCAGGTGGGGAACCTGCTAGCGCTGCCCCAGGATGAGGCAGACCCAGCCCTGTCATTGCTGTTTCCGGTGCATGCTTTACGCATCTATTTGGATCGCACGCAGAGCTTTAGAATCTCTGAGCATCTCTTTGTCTGCTTTGGTGCACAGCAGAAAGGAAGCGCTGTCTCCAAGCAGAGGATCGTCCACTGGCTCACTGATGCCAAAGCTATGGCATATCACACCCAGGACGTGCTGCCCCCGGTAGGGCTACGAGCCCATTCTACCAGGGGTATAGCAGCCTCCTGAGCCCTGGCCAGGGGTGCCTCTCTAACAGACATTTGCATAGCAGCGGGCTGGGCAACATCCAACACCTTTGCAAGGTTCTACAACCTCAAGGTGGAACCGGTTTCGTCCCAGGTTGTGGCACGCAACACAAGCAGATAAGCCCGGGATAGCCTGGGTGTATCGCTTGCACATATCGCCTTCCACCTCTTTTGAGCTGAAGACATGTGCCATTAATTCCCAGTAGTGTTCACAAGTTATGTTCCCTGGTTGACTTCCTCTGAACCCTGTGGCAGTCGAGTTTTCAGAGAAACTCGCTGCCGGCCCAGTACACGTGCTAACTCAGAGCCTTGTTCTGGGGTAGGTGCTCCACATGTGGTGGTTCCCTGTAAGGTAAAACCCCATGCGATGTATATCTTCCGCTAATTCGTTTCCCTGTTGGCAAACTGCATCTTCCTTGGGCAGAGCCCCTCTGCCCCAGTCTCCATGTTTGTAGTAACTCCTCCCCCGTTGGGTAGGATCTACCTTGAGACTCTCCACTTGGTCGTCAAGATCATGTGACGTATTTTTCCACTTAAATATCCCCCCCTCTCTTTGGGCGAGGTGTGGTCTCCGCGGTGTCCTCCCCTTGGGAGGGACACCCCCCAACTAGACCTGGCGGCGCAGTCAGATAATCCTCTTCTTTTTTAGGGAGTGGAAAAAAGAAGGGGGAAAGAGGCCACGACTGGGTTAGCCTGTCTCTAACTTTTGGGTAGTCGACTTGTCCCCAAAGGGCCGTTCAACACTCATAACTATGTTGGGGGAGGTTACGTGTCGACCTGGTGTGCTGGCTACTTGCGTAACCTTCGTTCCCTGATGGAGGGAATGAGACGTTGTGTCCCTCCTGCCACAACGCTGAACTACCCGCTGAAATGGCCGGACCTTGTCTCGGTTCCTCAGCATAAAACCTGAATGAGTGGTTGCATACCAGCTCCTTTTATATCCGTATGTCCGGGGAAGTGGCATGCAAATACCACTTGCCAATTTTCATTGGCCTTTTATCAAAGACCAGAGGTGTCTCAGGCTCCCAAGAGTGACCCCTAGTGTCACTACATCGACACAACGTCTCGTTCCCTCCATCAGGGAATGGAGGTTACGCAAGTAACCAGGACGTTTTTTCAATCAATGAAGAAAGAAAGTCCTATGGGTTTGGATCAAGAAATTAAGACTTACAGATTCACCATAATCGATTTAATATGCATCTATAACAGTTGCCAGTTAGTGTATCTTCAGTAAAAACATTTTAGTTTGGGTGATGAAGTGTATTTAAAAAAACCTTGTAATCGATGCTGATGCAAGGCACACTGTTGTCTCTTTGCCTCGTCAGTGCTAGAGGTTCGACTTCCTCCATATAGCACATTAAAGTAAAAGAATCTCAGTAGAAATCAAATGGGCCATATAAGTTTTGTGGTCTCCACCAGTTGCCACGATATCGAGTGAAGACCAACAGAATCACACAAGTTTCACTCTGCACTGTGACTGTCTCAGAGCTCTGCCGATCTTATCTCTGAAGCACGCTAATGTGCGCTGCGGAAGTTCTCGCGAAAGCACGCTTCATTCGCCATCGCACAGATGAGCATGTAAGTTATGAGAGGCATATTTAGTGCTTATAAGGTGCTAAATGCGAGATGAATACAATTACATTTTCTTCAGCTGTGGCCAACCACCAAAGTGGCTTGTAAAGATGACAGAGTTACCTGCCACTGCTGATTTCTACCTGCATTTGGCAGGTGGGCGGGTGTTAATATCAAGGCAACCTTCTACAATGCAAGTAAATCACTTGCATATGCAACCAAATTTCATGCTATGTGACTAAAAATGTGATTTGCCATTGGTTGGTAAATTTTCAGATTTTACTCAACAGTTATTAAGTAGTATATTGCCAAAGTTCAAGCACTGAGATCCTTTCACTGCGTGTTGAGAAATGTTGAGTTGACTCGTTCTGTCCAAAGATGAGATCCATTTGTCATTCAGTAGTGTCTCTTTTAATACCCTTTCTGTTCTTTACTGTCAGTTGTTGACCAATAACCAGCCATATCTCTTAATGAAAACTTCATAAAAATTCCTCAACACAGTACTTTAGAAAATAATTTTCTTAATCAGTATTTTTTGTGTTTGCCAGTAAAAATATCTAAACATCCTTAAATAAACAGAACTTTACAAGTAATTGTGTCTTGTATTTTATAAAAGTTTATTTAAACTAGATTTTTATTTTCTCAATGGCAAATAGATTTTTCTTGTTTTAAGAATAACTGGAGCTGCCAGCAGCAATGATTGGGGCCAAGCCCTGAAGACATTTATCAAGCACAACGCAAAGCACTTGAGCTTCACAAGGTTTAAATCAACTGAGGCAAGTATCAAACCAAGGTTCATCCAATCCTTTGAACTAAGCTCTAACCACTGTGCCACACAACTGACAAGTCTGTTTGACATCAAAGAGACATTCTAAGTTGAGAGTATACAACTATTGCTGAGAAAATATTGTTACAGCTTAGTTTTTTTTAATTGAAGCAGGAATTACACAATAAAGTACAATTTGCATTGTAGTAAGCACAAAATGAAGTAAAAATTTTTAATCTGCTCTTTGGTGGACTCAAACTCACAACCTTTTGACCTGTACTCCAATGTGTTAACCACTGGGCCAAGGCTGGTAAGTTGAGGGAGATCTACCAGAAGAACAGTGGCGCCTGCAGCTGTATGGCCGTACGCACTGTATGTACCATGAGCACTCTGGCTGACCTGAGAAATATTTACTCTCAACATATTTCACCAATCATGAAATGTGTCCCTTATTTCTGCTGGCTGTTTAAAAGAACTAGCGCTGCCCAATTTGCGAATTAATAATTATTTTGAGTCGGTTCTTTTCAGTGAATTGGCCAAACGGAGCGGTTTCTCACACAGTAAAACAGTATCGGGATATTTACGAATACAGCGCTGGATACAGTGTAAATTTACCTACAGTCAACTGAAACAAAAGACTGTCTTTTTGAGAGGTAACTTTGAGATACTTTATATATATATACTGTATAAATATAACAATATAATGCAAGAAAAATAATCAAGAGAACTGTGTTTCCCCTTCTACTCTTCAGTGTGTGCTCTCTTCTTGCCATAGCCCCGTTTCTGCAGAGCTGCCCTCCACTCTGAAAATGGTCCTGTAGCTGTCTCATCACAGTACCAGTTTCCAAAATACTGGAGATGAGATGGTGGTTCCCTGTCTGTCACTCACTCAAGGTTGTGTCGATGTAGTGACACTAGGAGTTCGATCTTGAGAGCCCCAATCACCTTTGCTTAAAATAGAAAAGGCCAATGAGAACTGGCGAGTGGAATTTGCATGCCACTCTTCGCCCCAGACATATGGGTATAAAAGGAGATGGCGTGCACCACTCATTCAGATTTTTTCTTCGGAGCTGAATACATGCTTGTGTTCGTCCTCTCACCTTTTGCTTACGCTGCTGGATTTTACAGCACATATCAGCAGACACCCTCGCACGGTCGAATGTTGTGTTTCCCCTGTGCGCTTCGGCGGCTGAGTCCACGGGTGCTAAAAGAGTATATTCAAAAGAGTATATTTCCTTATAAAAGAGCTCGCGCAAATGCTTGCCGTCTTTTTAAAGATGTCCTTCTGCATTTACGCTACTGGATGTGGCCGTTATCTCTCCACTCCGGACAGCCATGAAATCTGCCTCAAGTGCTTGAGGCCCCAGCACGCCGAGGCAGCTTTCGTGGAAGGGACATGTTCTCATTGCGAGAACATGCCCATCAGAACATTGCGGTCGCGGCTCACTTCCTTTAACTGGGAGAAGACCTTCAGGCAGAAAGTAGCGGTGCCAGTGAAATAATTTCAGAGGCTCCTGGGACACATGGAATCCTCGGCAGCAGTTCTTCCCCTCAGGTTGATGCATATGAGACCACTTCAGCACTGGCTACAGACTCGAGTCCCGAGGTGGGCATGGCGCCACGGCACCTGGCATGTGACCATCATGCCACAGTGCCGTCAGACTTTCAGCCCTTGGTCGGACCTGCCGTTTCTATGGGCAGGTGTTCCCCTAGAGCAGGTCTCAAGGCACGTCATGGTCACGACAGACGCCTCGAACTTGGGCTGGGGCGCTGTGTGCAACGGGCAGGCAGTCTTGGGGTTCTGGACGGGGCACATCAACTGCTTAGAGTGTTGCTGGCCCTGAGGAGGCTTCGGCCGCTGATTCAGGGTAAGCATGTGTTGGTCCGGACCTACAACACAGCAACCGTAGCGTACATAAACCACCATGGCGATGTACGCTTGCGTTGCATGTTGCAACTTGTCCGTCGCCTCCTCCTTTGGAGTCAGCATACGTTGAAGTCTCTGCGAGCCACTCACCTTCGCGGGTGTCCTCAACCATGCAGCGGACATGCTCTCACTGCAGGTAACACTCCACGGGGAGTGGGGACTCCACCCCATGTAGTCCAGCTGGTTTTGGAGAGATTCGGGGAAGCACAGGTAGACCTGTTTGCCTCCCAAGTGTCCTCTCACTGCCCCCTTTGGTACTCCCTGTCCGAGGCCCCCCTCGGCACAGATGCCTTGGCACACAGCTGGCCTTGGGCGCTGCGCAAGTATGCGTGTCCTCCAGTGAGCCTCATTGAGCAGCAAGTCCTGTTCGTTGCACCATACGTGCCCAACCGGACTTGATTCTCGGATCTGATGCTCCTGGTAGTAACACCTCCCTGGCACATTCCCCTGAGGCAGGACCTTCTCAGGGGCAGGGCACGCTCCAGCACCCATGGCCAGACCTCTGGAATCTACACGTCTGGCTCCTGGACGGGGTGGCTGTATGCCTTGAAGTGGCGTCTCTTCACGAACTGGTGTTCTTCCCGTGGGGAAGACCCACAGAGATGCGCCATCGGGTCTGTGCTATCTTCCTTCAGGAAGGGCTGGGGAGATGGCTGTCTCCCTCTACCCTGAATGTGTACGTGGCTGCCATAGCAGCTTATCATGACACACTTGATAGGAGACCCTCACGACAGCGTGACCTGATCAACAGGTTCCTCAAAGGTGCGAGAAGGTTGAATCCTCCTAGACCACACCTGATTCCCTCTTGGGTTCTCTCTGTGGTCCTACCTGCTCTACAGAGAGCCCCCTTTGAGCCCCTGGAGCAGGCCGAGCTCAGCACTTTCTCTCTGAAGACAGCCCTCCTGGTGGCACTCATTTTCATCAAGAGGGTGGGGGACCTGCAGGTGCTCCCTGTTACCAGCGAATGCATGGAGTTCAGGCCGGCACACTCTCACATGATCTTGAGACCCCGGCCCGGTTACGTGCCCAAAGTTCCCACCACTCCTTTTCGGGACCAGGTGGTAAACCTGCAAGCGCTCCCTTCAGAGGAGGAAGACCCGGCCTTGTCGTTGCTTGTCTATCTGGACCGCACGCAGAGCAGCTCTGTCTGTTTTGGAGGGCAGCAGAAGGGGAAAGCTGTCTCCAAGCAGAGGCTAGCCCATTGGATTGTGGATGCCATTTCTCTCGCATACCAATCTCAGGACCTCATCCCTCCTTAACGAGACTAGGGAGACGCCTTACCTAACTCTCTGGAAGGTCACGACGTGGTTGAGCGCTCGCTGCGAGGCACGCAGGAGCTTGCCCGTGTCCACACTTCCGTACCTCGTGACACGGTTCAGCGCCTGCGGCATTTCCTATAGGAACCCCTAGTGTCACTACATCGACACAACGTCGAGTGAGTGACAGACAGGGAACGTCTTGGTTACTGATGTAACTTCTATTCTCTGATGGAGGGAACGAGACGTTGTGTCCCTCCTGCCGTGGTGCTGAACCGACCGCTGACATAGCCAGGACTCTCTATCGGCTCCTCAGCATGAATCTGAATGAGTGGTGCATGCCATCTCCTTTTATACCCGTATGTCTGGGGTGGAGAGTGGCATGCAAATTCCACTTGCCAATTCTCATTGGCCTTTTCTATTTTAAGCAAAGGTGATTGGGGCTCTCAAGATTGAACCCCTAGTGTCACTACATCGACACAACGTCTCATTCCCTCCATCAGGGAACAGAGGTTACATCAGTAACCAAGACATTTCTTTTCACTGTTGCACTTCTTGCAAAGGATGACTTCAGTCTTGTGCACATATTTCCTTGTTAGTGATCACTTCTGCTCCCTTTCCTGCTTATTCCTTCTGTAGTACTGAGTGGTATATGGGACAGAAGGCTATGGCACTAACGGTGATGTCTCCGTACTTTGTGCAGGTAGTGCTACAAATAGCATAATTGGATGGCATGCAGCAGTTGCTGGAAGGATAACCGGAAGAGCCTTAGATGATGGCCCTGGTTGAGGAGGTGTAGGTGGATCCCAGCTGTGTTTGGTGGCAAGCTGAAAATGTGAGGGTCATCATCACAACAACTCTGCAGACTCGCCTCGTTTTTGAGCGCTGATGGAAGCCTGTCTGGTGCTGTCATTGGGGCATCTTGTGCAGGGATTCCTTGACTCAAAATATCCCTCTCTTAAATTTGGCTCATCTTCTGTGCCTAGAATTTATAGAAATTAACATGCATAATTCATAAATAATGCAATAAGTATTGAACAGAAACTCATATGCATAGGTTGCATAACTAATAAGGGAATTTGCTATTTCTCAATCAAATTAAATACAGAACTCAAATCACTCACCACTGTGTTAGTGTGGCTGTATTAACCTCAGGGAGTTGGAGGGTTGTCTGCTGCATCACTTCAGTGTTTCTCAGAATGCAATCGCTGAAATGCTTGTATACAAGTCCAATCAGAGAAAATCTTGAAATTGTAACTTCTTCCTGATGCACAGGGTTGGGATAAAGGGCATAGAGCTTTATGAATACCGCCTCAACAATTGTGTTGCAGTCAGGCCACTGTGCAGGACCGTGAGCACCATCAAAACATCTGAAAAGTTGCACACTGGAGAGAGAATTAAAAGTGGTAACAATGTAGTCATGCAGTTTAGGCAAACCCAAGCGCTTGCCACAAAGTGATAATACGTGCAGATTCCTCCCTTGTCAAGGCAAGACTGTGCTCCCTGAGGCTAACTAAGAACTCGGCCAAATTCTGACTGATCTGAAGCCTTGAATGTTGTCTGGTCCAACTGAATCTTATATAAGATATACAAGTTTACAAATTATAAATTGAATAAAGGAAAACTAAAACATTATAACACGTTTACCTTTGTTTCAATAACGCAATACGTGAAAAGTATAAAGTAGTTGGAATCTTACATCAGGAAAAGCAGATTGTCCAACAGAGGAAGATGGCTCAATGCACAGGTTTGTGTGCACTGATGTAGGATTCACAGAAGCAAAATGCATGTGAAACAAGTTTTCCATAATTTAATTGCAAAGAGTGATTTATAGCACAACTTGTGTGATAATCAGGAGCAAAACTTCTTCTTCAGCCATGGTGTAAATAGTCAAATCCTCAAAGTGCATGGGTTCCACATAGCCCTCATCCTCTGCAACAGAGACATCAGTGGTCTCTAATTCCTGAATTGCAGACTTGTAGACCTGGGCTACACTACCTGTCTGCTGGTAAAGATACTCCACTCCATTCAGTTCCCCTAAAACACAAAGAAAAAGAAAAACATTGTGTTAAGCAGCAATAAACCAAATGATATACAGTTATAATTTTAGACAAATGATCAATTTACTTTAACAGAAAATATAATGAACGTACCAGAATATTTACGTGGACTAACAAATGACACGATCTTCTTTCCAAGAACACCCTCTGCCAGCACATTAACACCATGAAGAAGGAGGCCACTATGAGAGTGGAGATTGTGCATGCCCTCAAAGGTTGCAGCAGCTGCTCTGTCCGCATTCCACCTGGCCAATCCCTCCAACAAGTATGCCTGGAAAAATTTATCACTGGCCAGAGTGCCTGAAATTACATTGACAGAACACAATGTTACTTTAAATCCATAATTTAACAACTTTAAATGCTGTCTGTTGGACAAAAAAATGCATTTACCTGGAATTAACCAGTTCAGGTGCAAGTAAAAAGATTCAAGTGAAGTGGAACCTCTGGGACACCTGTAAGTTGGCAACATATGCCCTCCCTTCTTCAATGTCCCAGTCTGCACATAGAGCTGTACACCAGCGGGATCTTGAATGCAGGCCACATGTTTCCTCTGAGACTTCCATATCTCAGCCATTCGTGCAGAATTAATGAGAGGCACACCCATAGTGTCACATCCCCTCTCACCTTCGAAGGACTGGATGAGTTGGGTGATGAGATGGACAGTCTCACTTTTTCCACGTGTGCTTCTGATAAAACATACATAAAACATCTGCATCTGAGGGTCGCATGAGCTGCGATTCAAGCTCTGCATGCTTTGCCTCTTTAAGCCTGTTCAGATCCTCTTGGTCCCAAAATAAAATACAGCAGCTGAGGCAAGCCATAAAACTTGCATACAGATGATGTGATTTTGTTGTGCAACCCACAGCAATCCTTCTCATGAAGAGCCAGATGTCTAGTCTGACCTCCATGTTCTTCCACTCCTCAAACATCCTTCTGAGGTAAGTGGACCCGCAGCAGTCTCGGTCGACATACAGCAGTGCAGGCGGAGGCACTCCAGCATCCTTGTAACTTTTAATGATACCAGTAACAATTGGGGCCAATCTGAAGCCTTCACTTGCAGTAAGCACAGACATTATAGCCTGCCTGTGCTCGTTTCCGACATTGGTGACCCAGGTAGCAGTTCTGGCACTGTGACCAGCAAGCTTCTGTGCAACTTTCTTGGTGGAGTCCATCTTTAGCACACGTCCAACCTGTGAGGTTATGCTGGCTTTGATCTCTTCCAGTCTTTGGAGCACATCCTTAGCATACAACTGCATCAGCCACTGGTGCTTGGGTACAGGAAACATGACAGGTGGATCTTGGAAAGACACAGGCTTCACAAGTTGAAATAAAAATTAAAATTTGTAAAAAAACGTTAATGTATACAGTGGTATTGTGGTAATGTATATGAGGTACTGTGTATTAATTAAGCAATAAGGCATGAGAGGACGTGCTATATTGTGAATATAGTCACAGCTGAACTGCGTTGTTAGGCATGACATGAAGCGTGACTTCAACCGTGACTATATTCACAATATGGCACAGCATCGCACTGCCAACTTTAACATGTTTAAGGCTTTTGTTAACATTTGAAGCTTATAGTTCAAACAAGTGTTACATATTTCTAGATCTTTCAGTCATACAAGTGTTACTGTTCTTAGTCTTCTTGATAAGTGATCAGTTTATACATGTGAAGAGTACTTGGAATGATGCATTTGGGATAGTTCACCCAGAAACGAAAATGTTCTGACTATTTACTCACCCTTATGCCATCCCAGATGTGTATGACCATGTAGGTATGTGTTTGAGTAAAATGAATATTTTTGTACTGACAACATGTCTTCCAAATTCCAAATGAAAATGACAACTGGTCAAAATAACAAAAAAGATGCAGTGTTTTCGGACCTTGAATAATGCAAAGAAAACAAGTTCATATTCATTTTAAACAACACAATACTAATGGATGGCCACAAGCCATCAAACAAAGCCGAGCTGCTTGAATTTTTGCACCAGGAGAAGCATAAAGTCACCCAAAAGCAATGTGATGGTTTGATGGAGAGTCAGTTATTCCGCTTATACCACAGTTACCACACCTTAAGACATCATTCAGGGTTTTATCTCAAGACATTTTCTGGTTTTCGTCCCTAAAACGCTCTTGTGAGTGGAATTAATTTCTTCCGCCACATATTCAGCGTCTTGCTTTAATACAGTTGCAGCCTTCATTGCTAATTCGAAAACGTCACATTAGAACTAGCAACGGAGCATTGCGCTGCTTTACTGGACTTACTGGAGTAATAAGTTAGTGCATTTGTGCATGTGTGTGAGAGTTTGTATTTGAGGGATCGAAAGAGAGAAACTCAGAAAATGAGAGAGATCACTTCTGAGATTACCTTGTTTGTTACGACTCTTGTCAGAAGTAACATCACTTCAAAATCAACATATTCCCGTTATAAACCTTAACAACTCTTTTTCATCCCCACTGAGATGCAGGAGTCCGCTGACATGACATGATGACTCTGTTTTTCTCTTTTTGGGCCTTAAGTGTGTGCGTTACACGTATAATGTGTGTCCACGAGTGTGGGTGTGTGTGTGTTTGAGAGAGAGAGAGAGAGAGAGAGAGAGAGGGAGCTCGAGGGTTTTTACCACAGATATTTCAGATAATATAGAAACTGTTGTATTGACCAAGTGTATCTAGCTTTAATACAGCTCAAGCCTTTGTTGCTAATTCGAAAACGTCATGTTAGAACCAGCAACGGAGGCTTGCGCTGCTTTTCTGTGTGTGTGTGTGTGTGTGTCTGTGTGTGTGTGTGTGTGTGTGTGTGAGAGCGAAACGGGGGGCAGGGGGTAGTGCGGTGCTTTCCACTACAGCTATGTGAGGCTGATTAGGGCGAAATATATTGAAACATTAAAAGTTATTTCGGATAATAGAAATTGTTGTATTGATCAAGTCGTGGAGGTGCGGCTCTATTTGTCAGTTGACTGGAGTCTCTGTGTGTGTGTGTGTGTGTGTGTGTGTGTGTGTGTGTGTGTGTGTGAGCGTGTGTAAGTGCGGGGGAAAAGAGGGAGCACGAGGGCTCTTTTAAACCGAAATTGAAATATCTGTAGGATATTTTAGACATTGTTTGACGTTCTTAACCGATTTACTTTAACCAATTACTTTGTTTATATGGTTATTTTGTTATGGTAGCCTGTAGGGCTTTTTGAAATAACTGAAATAATTTGGCGAAGTGATATGGAACCATTATGCGGTCAAGACCTGGAACAACTTCATAGCCGTGCATTTACTTGAAAAATAATTGCACACCTTAGAATGTCCGTGAACCAATCAGAATCAAGCATTCAACAGACTATAAACTTACCTCGGTTTCTATCGCATCCCAAAATAAAGGATTTATATTAATAATCTCGAAACAGAAGAAACACTTGTGCACCAAATGTTTATTATAACACCTGCTGCAGCATCGCTCTTCTGCTGAATGGGCAATTCCTCGTTGCAACCAGGTAGCGACACGTGCCTGATTGGTCAGTTCTTCGAAGAATCCAAGTAACGGTACAGGCCGTGATTGGTCAATTCCTCATAGCAACTGGGTAGTGACACACGCCTGATTGGTCAATTCCTCGAAGACTCCAGGGGACATGATGTCAAAGACCTCTTCCAATTTTCATTCAAATTGGACAAAGCATTTAAAATATACATTACTTTTTCTTAAAATTCAAAATGGCAGAGAGGTTATATGGTTGATGTTGGAAAGAATGGTATCGTTGAAATCCTCATGACCCATTGAATCTAAAGACACCAGCCATATGAGTTTAGAACATACAGTTCAAAAGTTACAATCAAAAATACCCATTTTTCACACCTTGTTTGGACAAATCGTAAAAGTTGAAGGATGTGAAACTTTTAAACTGTAAACATCATAATCCAAGATAGCGGCCACTGGAATGGGCGGAGATTTAATGTAAGGGTTTCAATTGAATAAGCAGGAGGAGAGTAATCAGAAAAAAAAAATTATTTGTTTCTTGGCCAAATGGTTCAAAAGATATGCACGAAAGAAAAGTGAATTTTTGAACTGGTGGTGGCGCTATGGAGTTTGTCCAAGGGATCTTAAATTTGCTATGTTGGCTAGTCATGCGCACCCCAATCAGTGTTTTCTATTCAGCATTTTCCTATGTATGGTTCATAGGACTTCCATAGACTTAATGGAAGTATAATAATAATAAGAAAACCTACAAAAGCAATAGGGGCCTGTTGACATCCTTTGGGGCTTGGCCCCTAAAAGTATTTTTAGAAATATACTAAACCAAGAAGAAAAAACAAACATTTGCTAATGGAGTAAGAAAAAATCAAGATATATTCTGAAGTCTTAATATCTTATGCGATTTTACTTCTCAAGCAGGGCCGTAGCTTATGGGGTGAAAGGTGGTAAAGATTCCAGGGGCCCAAAGGTCCAGGGAACCCCACAACAAATACGAAACTGTATTTTTTAATAGGAATGGGGCCCAGAGCAATGTACAGTCAGGGGGCCCAGATTACCTTGCTACAGCCCTGTGATCAAGTAAATGTATCTTGTTTCAAGGATGTCTAGAGATTTTTACTGGAAAAACAAGACAAAAATACAGATTTTTTGCAATGAAGTCTCTAATAATTAAAACTTTTTCTTCTGTTGACTTTTGTTAAACTGCTATAAGTCATTGTTTGCACTGACAACAGAGAAAGTGCGAAAGAGAAAGATAGAAAGACAACATCATGTACGCGGGTGCTGTAGCAGTTAAGATGGGATAGCTACACAGAATGTCAGCTCTAAGTGGAAGAAAGAGGGATCAGAATAAGGGCCTCTTCAAGGGCTGTAATTACCACTAACTTGCTGAAATGGATGGAAATATACCTAAGAAATCTATCCTGTAAAGAGTGTTAAGAGTCTGAATAAGGAGGCTTTGTGTCTCTGCTCCAGTCAATATTTCACTTTCACTTTTCCATATCAGTAAAGCAATGAGATGAATCGCAGTGCAGAAGGGTCTCGCTGGGGAGGAAATGTCTCTTTGAACGGTTGCTCAGAGGAGCATTAAGGAGCAAGACACACCTGGACAGGACTCAAAATGGGATTGTTGATGCAATATGAACACTATATGAGCCATTAAAAACATTATATACATCAACTTTAAAAGAATGTTTAAATTATGTACATCTGAAGTTGCCAGATTGGTCTCTTTTGGGGCCATTTGTAAATAAAAGAAAAAAGAAAAAGAATGCAGAACATTAAAGTATATACTTGCAAAATAGTTCACTAAGATAATGAAAAGAAAAAAAAAGGTTTACATTAGCTAGATTAGCTAGTGTACTAGATATATTGAGTGTGAGCACTATGAAACTGTTGTATGATTTACCTATATTACCCACCTATATCTGTTATGATACTCAAACTGTATGCATTTTTACAAAGGGTTTCTTTTTAATTGAATGAAGTATAAAGAAAGAAAGTGTATATTACCATTTTGCAGATGACAGTGCTATCTTTTATCAGTCACTGCGAGCCCTGATGTCTTTCAAAGACCTCTGACATTTGTCATAATTGCTTTTATATTGATCTGCTGTTCCCCAGTCACATTTATCATCCCAGACTATTAAACTGTCCTATCCAACCATCATCCTGACAGAAACAAAATCTGACAAGAATCAGAACTACCAACTATAAAAATGGTCAAATAAAAATTGTTGAAAGAAAGAAAGATAGAGTTTTATGAAAAAGTATTGTTTTAATGTTGAATCTCTTTGTTTAATGTCTTTCAGGTCTTGCAAAGGAGAAAACTCTTGTGAGGATCATAAAATCATAAAAAATATATATATAATTTATGAATTATCACTGATGAAAATATTCTTGGTACAATCTGATGTTTCATTTCCATATGAGACTATTAAATGGCTCACAATGCAGTGCCAGTGATTAAGAGAGAAATGTCATGCTGGGTTAATTTTCCTAAATTGTCCATTTAACTAATTGAGGCTGTGGGGTACTGCCATGATTATAACACAGGAAATGAAACTAAACTATGCCTACCAACTAATATCAACTTTGACCAGGATTTCTTTGACACAAAACATGGTACAAAAGTCTTTGATACAGCTAAATAAGACAGAAGATAGAAAGAAATTCAAAGCCTACACTAAAAAAAAAAAGGTTATTTGTTACCTCAATGATCTACTTGATCTAACCCATAATTTTTTTTTTTTTTTTTTTTTTTTGAGCGTAAACTGATTTATCAGGTAAATTTAGTCAGAATAAGTTACATTTAGGAATGAAATAAAACCAGTTGAAGTTAAAGCAGAAGTATGTAACTTTTTCTGTGTTAAAAATATTTCTCCTATCCCAGATTAATATGCAGATACAACTGTTAGTAAGCCATTTATAGGTACATTTTCTCGAAAACTGTAAACATTGTGTTTCTGTTGCGCTATGAAAATTGCTGTTTGTTTTGAGCGACCTGATTAGACACGCCCCAACAACATTTCTCAACCAATTGCGTGAGTTGGGAGTGGGACTATCTCTTTGTTTGACCAACGGCAGACAGGGGGCATATTCAGAAAGCTGTTTTGAAAACAACATTTATTTTTGCAATTCTGTTGTGGCACTAGTGTTACAATACACTGGGGAAAATAAGATAACAAGACTATGAACCAATCACAAGACAACACTTAACAAGTCTAATGAGCCAATGAAAAGACTTCAACAGAATTCAAAGGGATGAGGAAATGTGAAAACAGATGAGACAAGACCACACAAAACTTAAAAATAAGAGACACAACAAAACAAAGGACATCAGCTTCACCTGTGCTGTATTCCAAACAACATGCAGCAAATGTTCATGCCCCCAAAAGCTGGTTTTCTGCATTCATTAATCATAAAATGTGATCTCATCATCATCAGCAGGGTTGGGGAGTAAAGGAATACATGTAACGGGATTACATAATTAAAATACAAAATATAAGTAACTGTATTCCACTGCAGTTACAAATTAAATTATTGGTAATTAGAATTCAGTTACATTCAAAAAGTATTTTGATTACTGAAGAGATTACTTTGCATTTTATTGTCATTTGTTTCATTTAATATTTAGTCCTTTCAGATGAAAAACATTTATACATATAAATGATGTGATCCAAAGTGCATTTGAACAGCGGTGAAACACTTTCTTATGATGTGTTACATTCATACGAGCAGACAGAGAAGTAAGTTTGAAGTAAGTTTGGAGCAGAAGAAATAGAAATAAACCTTGTGTAAATTGTCAGCTTTATGCTAAGCTAAAATGTTATTTCTAGCCATTTTACATGCACGTTACCAGGCACAATCATATTTTTTTATCAAGAAATTCACGTTAGATCATAATTTCTTTTTTTCTAGTAAGACCTTTGATATTAGGGCAAAAATCGTATTCTTGATAATAATTTTTGTATTGTTTTCCTGTAAATATATCTAAAAATCTTTTTTTTATTTTTTAACACCTTTTCTCCCCAATTTGGAATGCCCAATTCCAACTACTTAGTAGGTCCTTGAGGTGGCATGGTTACTCACTTCAATCCGGGTGGCGGAGGACAAGTCTCAGTTGCTTCCACTTCTGAGACAGTCAATACGTGCATCTTATCATGTGGCTCGTTGTGCATGACACTGTGGAGACTCCCAGCATGTGGAGGCTCATGGTTCACGCCCCATTGAGAGAGAGAACCACTAATCGTGACCACGAGGAGGTTACCCCGTGTGACTCTACCCTCCCTAGCAACCAGGCCAATTTGGTTGCTTAGGAGACCTGGCTGGAATCACTCAGCACACCCTGGATTCGAACTCGTGACTCCAGGGGTGGTAGTCAGCATCAATACTCGCTGAGCTACCCAGGCCCCTAATATCTAAAAATCCTTAATACAAGAACAATTTGATTTAGCTTGTTTTAGAAACAACACTGCATAAGATATTTAGGTTTTTCAGAGAATGTATTTTTAACGTGTATTTTGTCTTACTGTACTGGTAGAGTTTTTATTGTCAAAACAAGTGAAAAAAAATCTACCAGTGCTGAAGAAGTAATCCAAAGTATTTAGAATACACTACTGACCTTGAGTAATCTAATGGGACACGTTACAAATTACATTTTACAGCATGTATTCTGTAATCTGTAGTGGAATACATTTCAAAAGTAACCCTCCCAACCCTGTTCATCAGTCACAAGTATAGACAAAGCACAATGGGCTTAAGCTAATAACACAAACAATTATAATATTTCATGTCTTTATATAACCCATTAAACATTCACAGTGCTGTGGAAAAAATAAGTGAACCCTTGGATTTAATAACTGGTCAATCCTTTGGCAGCAATAACCTCAACCAATTGTGAAGTATATGAACCCCTAGGCTAAAGATGTCAACAAAAGCTAATTAGAGTCAGGAGTTGGCATACCTGGCATCCAATTAATGAAACGAGATTGGAGGTGTGGGTTAGAGCTACTTTGACTAATAAAAAGCACTCAAACATTTTGAGTTTGCTATTCATAAGAAGCATCCGCTGACGTGGACCATGCCTCACAAAAAAGAGATCACAGAAGACCTACGATCAAGAATTGTTGCTTTGCATAAAGCTGGAAAGGGTTACAAAGTTATCTCAAAGAGCTTAGATATTCATCTGTCCACAATTAGACAAACTGTCTATAAATGGAGACGATTTAGTACTGTGGCTACTCTCCCTAGAAGTGGCCATCCAGCCAAGATGACTTAAAGGGCACACCACAGAATGCTGAATGAGTTAAAAAAGAACCCTATAGTGAAAGCTAAAGATTTAAAGGAATCGTTGGAACTGGTTAACATCTCTATTCATGAGTCTACTATATGGAAAACTTTAAACAGGCATGGTGTCTATGGCAGAACATCACAAAAAAGCCGCTACTTTCCAACAAAAACATTGCTGCATGCCTGAAGTTTGCCAAACACCACCTTGACACTTCACAACTCTACTGGAAAAAAATTTTGTGGACTGATGAAACTAAGGTCGAATTGTTTGGGAAGAACATGCAGCACTATGTATGGCATAAAAAGGGCACCGCATTCCAATATGAAAACATCATCCCAACGGTGAAGTACGGTGGTGGGAGCATCATGATTTGGGGCTGCTTTGCTGCTTTGGGGCCTGGACCGCTTGCCATCATCGGAGGAGAAATTAATTCCCAAGTGTAACAGTATAAAGGATGGGCAAGGAGGAGGCGGGAACCGGCAGAACAATCAACGTGAACCTTAATGAGAAACTCAGAACAAATGTAACCAAACACAGACACATATGCAACGCGGCCACATGCATCTCTCTCTCTCGAACCAGCACCTCTGGCCACCCCTTATCTCGCTCTTCTGCTGATCAGTTGATTCAGCGCCGGCCATGCTCCATCACGGCCCGGCCACACCAAGTTTATCAAGATATCGTACAAGATGTCAGGGTTGCTGTGCGCCAGCTGAAGCTCAGTAGAAGTTGAGGGATGAAGCAGGACAATGGACCCTAAACATCAATGTAAATCCACTACAACATTAGACAAGCTAATCTCATAGAATGAATGTTTGTTCTACGTTTTGCCACAGTTTCGTGGTGAAATGAACTCTAGAGGTGCTACAACAACTGTGTTTTTTATTCACTTTTACACAAATCATGAGTAAAACGGCTGATTATAAATTAAAAACTCTTATTTGTTGCTCTGTTACTCACACTCTGCAACTGTATGTTATGATATCGAAAAATATTCTAATGCATCATTTGAAAATTTATACATTTTAATGCTTTTATTACAGACCCACATGTACACTCTTATTGTGAAACTGCAGTGAAATGTGTAATGAAGCACGTAATTTTGTTTTGCAAAAATGTTGCATTGGTCATGTAATTTTCATGAGATCAGGCGGGAATTAGACACAACAATCATTTGAAAATGTCAAGGTTAGTCCCTGTCTCTTATGCAAATTGTTAAAAACTCTGTATGTGTATTTCAATGGCCTTAGGCATTAACAGAGGACCTGCGCATGCTTCTCAAAGCTCAGTACTGTAACTTCAAATCCATTGAGCACCACCATCCGCCGCTATTCTTAGCGGACTGAGTGATGACCACTGTGCTATTCTAACTGGGCTGAAAACTAGGCTAACTTCAAGACGACTTCCTCTATCTCCCCTGGAGGCTCTTGACAACTTAATTTCTGACCTCATCACAGTGAGCTAAGACAAGATAACAGCAAGAAAGCAAGTCCCATGCAAAGGCTGAAAAAATAATGTCATGCCAACAAAATTTAGTAGAAGTTGTTTGGATGGAGGCAAGCTGTTTTTTAGCTCCCGTTATGCCTAGAGTAAACATGCAAAGAGGTTCTGACTGCTTTCAAATCTCTGTGCTGATGTGAGACAAAACTTGTGCCCTCTATTCCTCTAACTGAACATTTGTCTCCCTTTCACCCATTCGCCAAAACCTTCCCAGCGACCAGACTTTAACAGCTGCGTTGAATTATTCAAAGCTCACACTTAATTATTTATCAGTCTCTGGAATATTTGGATCATTTTTTAAAAGACTGCTGGATGGAATTGTGGGCCATCTGTACACACTGTGCATGAGATACAAGTCTACAGCTCTTCTGAGTGACATAATTTGTCCCTCTTTCCATAAAATTTCAGGTAAGGAGCAGGCCCATACAGAATCTTTATGAGCAGAACTCCAAAGAAAGCTCTGCAGAAATGGAAGTTCTACACATCCCCCGCCCTTGCGTGTTTGTTTTTTAGGTAGCTGACTTATAAGATGTTCAAAATTTTAGGTTGAAATTTATATGAATGTATAAGGGAAAGTGTATTTCTTGTGTCATTTGGTCAACATTTCTTTGAAGTTTTTCACCATTTCTTTTAAATCATTTCTTTTTGCCTTCATTGATCCATTTAATATTTCTGTGGTGTGAAATAAATGTTTAAAAGTACAAATAGTGCATTTCCCAAAATTAATATGAGGTCATGAAATCTTTGGTATGCTCTTTTCAAGGTTTCCACACTAGGTTGACTCGCCATCAATGAATTCAACTCAGAACTCAACTCAATCAATCAAACAAAATTAAAAGACCTGACCTGTACATAATACAGGTTAAGTAAGATTAAATGTTCATTAATCAATCCATATTTTCATCAGTGTGTGACTACTTCTACATTAAATACACTTTGCATGTATATTTTTCTTACATTTATACATTCTTACATTTATAAAATAACTAACTTCCTTGAGTGATTAAAATCCCTTAAATCATTCAAACGCTCAAATTTCTTCATTTGAATTTATATATTCACAGAAAAACTTTAGATTTACCAAAAACAACAAAAGAGAGAGAAGAAAATCCATATATCTTTAATGTGCAAATAGAATACCTTCTGGAATTTTCTAAACCACACTAAATTATCTTTCATCAGGTTAAAATAAAAATCAGCATTCAACAACCTAAAATAACAATTTAGGTATTAAATATACATTTCTTTGAATTTGGTTTTCTCAAATCAATAGTCAACCAAATTTTACAGCGATTTACAAGCATTTAAAAAAAAGAGGTCAACTGATAGTGGATTTTGCCAATAGCGCTAACTGGTTAATCGGCTGATAGTTTTTAAAATCGATTTAAGGAATGTTAATAAAATGTATTTGTCTTTCCTTACTGTTACGGGCACGGGCACAGACACAGAGGCTACAAGCATTCAAAATGAATACAATTCCAGATGCAGTTTATTGTTCAACCAATTCCAATAATAACTTGAACAAATATAATGCAGGACTTTTACCTATAAACAAGCATGCAGTACACTGGGGACACTTATTTTGAAATGATGGAGATTTAGCTCTATTACAAGCAATATAGTTAAAGGAATAGTTCACCCAAAAATGAAAATTATCTCATCATTTACTCACCCTCATGCCATCCTAGATGTGTATGACTTTCTTTCTTCAGCAGAACACAAATGAAGATTTTTTGGAACATTTTTCAGCTATGTAGGTGCATAAAATGCAAGTGAATGGGTGCCAAATTTTGGAAGCTACAAAAAGCACATATAGCCATCATAAAAGTAGTCAATACAATTCCAGTGGATTAACTGATGTCTTTTGAAGTGAAACGCTAGGTGTGAGTAAGGAATAGATCAAGATTTAAAACTTTTTGTTACACAAAATTCACGAGGGTCGAGGTCACACAGCCTCTCTTGTGACGCAAGCACATTGGCAAGTTGACACGAGAACTGATGTGTAAAATATGAAAAAAATCGGAAGCACAGTGTTGTTTACAATAGAGGATCATAGATATTCATACATAGATGCCTCATTCGGCGGGTTTGGATACGTGAACTGCAGAGTCATCTTGGGACGGTCAACAAGGAGAGCTGTTTGAATTGGTTTGAATGCAAGTGAACGGAGGAGATGCCTCAGACAGAGCTCCTTGCTCAGACTGCTGCATAAACTGCTTTTGTGTGGAAACAGTATCGCGGTCCATAGGAACAGCAGAACATAAACATATGGATATCTACGCAGAGGAGGCTTATGCGCTTACGTCATGTTAGAGGCAGTTTGAACTCCACCCTCGACAAACGGGCTGGCCGGAAGCGAATATTTTTAGTAAAAAAAAAAAAAAAAAAAAGATTTCCTGACAAATTTTATCAAGTTTAAATCAATTCCACAGATATCCCCTCAAACACAGATTCCGTCTGAGCCTGGTAAGAAGGCATTCTTTTTGAACACAAGTAAATAGAGATTATCAGTTTTTAGATTTTGCCTTGAAGTCTGTTAGAGCTGTGACTGTGCATATCTATTAGCAATAATGCAAGTTTATCACCTCTTCGAAGTAACTGTCCATGTGATGAATCTATTACTGGAGTCCTCATAAATAAGCCTGAGAAAATAAAGCTGGTTTATGGGAAAATGTGCCTTGATTAAATAAACGCTGCTAAAGATTAACAATTACAGACCTGTGGTGATTGATATGCAGTTTATTGTTTCATCTCTGTAGCCACAGGGTTTCTTTGAAATTGTCCACATATTTAATGACCATAAGTCCCTTGTTCCAGGCTTCTGTTTCCTTCTAACCTCCCTGAGGACTGAGTGTGTCTACAAATGCAAGAGTCCTCAGGTCAACAAGGTCTCAGTGCTCTCCTCAGCCAATTACTTCCTGTAAATGTCAGTGCAAAGTAGAAGACCACTAAATAGTGATAAGGTCACATGCCCCTGTTATAAAATTCCCTCACTGCAAATGGGTGTATGTCAGGCTATCTCACTTCTCACTACAGTTTGTGTGTTTGGACATGCTACTTTTTATTTACTTATTTATACTTATCTTTTAATTAGTTAATTAATTGTATTTATTTATCACACATTATACATTTGCACATAAAGAGTGAAATTATTTTTTTTTTCCACATATTCCAGCTAAGAGTGCAGGGTCAGCTATGTTACAGCACCCCTGGAGCAGATAGGGTCAAGGGCCTTGCTCAAGGGCCCAACAGTGGCATCTTGGCAACCTTCTGATCAGTAACCCAGAGCCTTAACTGCTGAGCCACCACTGCCCCACCATCTACTTATTTATATGCATCATTTATTTCATGACATGCTACTTTTTAGTACTTGGCTCGAAGTCTGGATGTATATTGTTTTTCCATGCTTTCCCACACATTACACTATGGGTATCTTTGTAAAGGCATACAAACATACCAGTCCTACTATAAATGCTGCATGTTTACTGTACACAGTATGCACATTTTCTGCAGGCAAGGAATACTCAAATGACCTCCTACATTTACCAAAATGTGCAATATACAACCAGAGCACACTGTGTGAGAAACTGTTTCCCTCAATATAAAGCACTTAACTTGACCATCCATTACATGATTGAACAAGAAACAATATAAACTGCAATCTTAACATGTACGTCATTTGCAAATGCTTTAAGTTTGGCAAAACTAAATGTATATACAAAAGTAAAGGAATAATTTGCCTCTAATGCATCATAGTGAGGTTATGTGTCAATAATGTAGCATTTTACTGTTTAATACCTTTAATGTTACATTGTATTTATTTTATTTTATTTTATTTTTTTTAAATAGTATGCAGTATTTGTGTCATTCTCAGGAAATTGTATTTTTGCCTAAAAGTTTCAGTATTTAAACATGATCACACAGGAAATCGACATGTTGCTTCCCAAAGTTTATGTACCCTGAAATCAACCCTTTTCAGCAGAATTACTAGTGCTACTGATGAGACATGGGTTGAGACATGGGTCTGGTCCCGTGGGAACCAGGAAGTAATCGTGTTCACATAAACAATGGTGAGGGCAATTTGGAGGTTGCATTTTCGAGGTTGCATTTTCGCTCTAAAATTAAATTTTTACTCCACTGATGGTAAGGTTTAGGGTTGGGGTTAGGGAGTGGAGTTAGTAAAATATGCATTCTTTTTCACTGTATTACATCATTTACAACTAAAAATACAACTAGGTTTTGGCGCCACTGTGTGGACATTGTGCCCATACGTTCAGCAACACTTCCAGCTTCAGCCACTGGGGGCAGTGATTTAAATTTCGGCAAAGCACAGACCGTTTACAGCTGCAAAACTTTCACAGCATAACAAGGTTGAACAGAATGTTAAGGACAAATTTTGAAAAAAAAAAAAAAAAAAAAAAAAAGCTACATAGATGACAAAAGTGCAATATTTTACATTCAACAGCACACATAGCAAACAAATGTAACCATTTTCCATGAATGTCCCTCATACAATGTAGTACGCATGCTGTACGTTCCAAAGATTCCCTGTGACTGGGTACATTTCCTGAATGTTTCATGTTCCACAGATGAAGGGTTGAACAAAAGGCCTGATGACTTAATTTATTGCACCAAACACAACACCCTGACAATGGTCCTCTGTAAGCATTTCAACTCACTCACCGTAATTATGTCACTTTTGATATTAAAAGACTGCTGCTGGCCTCCACTGCCACTCACCACAACAGGGAAAGAGCCAACTGCCATTTACTGCTGTGCTTTAGCCTCAGATTCATTTAAAACTCCATTTAAAAAGCAGTGAGTGGAATTCTAAAGAATGGATAGTGACAAGAAAAAGCGGAGAAAGCATTTCACTGCACAAAACCCTGTCACCAAAACCATTATGCGGCACTGTGTGGAGACCCTTCCCACAATGCATTTCTCCAACTATCATGACACTTTAAAAGAGTCATTTTTGATTAAGACAATTCTGTTAAGTGCTCAGGATTGCTAAACAGAAGCGAAATAGCATGTGGGTTCAATGGCTTGTGAACTGTGCATGAAGTTAATCTTGAATTTTTAAAAGACATTCCTCTGAAAGGACTAACATTGTAAACTAATCTCTTCTCTCAGTGTGGACTGTAGCTGATATTCAACCACTGAAATATCAAAAACCAACAGTCACCTTTTTTTTAAAAGAACGAAAGCGTGAGAAAGACCAGACCAGTGGCTTGGTATTACCTTTAAGCCAATACACTAGTGACCCCTTGTGGCTGTATTGTGTCTAACTCCACCACAGGTTCTCCACAAATACCAGTACTAGGCCCCTGACGACCCAGACCAATAGCCAAACCTAATACTCACACATCTTGACCAAGACCTGTTGGTTCATGAACCAGACTGTTCATAGAGCACATTCATTTCAAACACTCAATAATTAAATTTTCACCTTATTTTCAATTTAAAAAAAGAAAATTCCACATAAATGATAAAGAAATATTTTTGAGTAGTGCTTGCCCGTGTAAAATGATGTTGCCTCTGTAAATGCCCCAAGTCAAAAGAGCTCACCCCCCCTATTACTATTTTACTATTTTGTTGTTAAAATGGTAACATAGTAATAGTGATGCCTTAGCAAGCACCGATAATTGGTATTTACATGATAATTTAATGCATAAAAGAGATATGGAAGTAGTAGACAGGTCTGCAATGAATGGCTTTGAGCTAAGATTTTACTTTGAGCTTTACTGTGCCTCATGGGCATAACTAGTGAAAAAGGTTTTGGTTGTAGAGGGGATACTGATAATACAGGTAGGACAGAGATAAGTGGCAGTATGTATAGCTGTAGTGTTGTTATGAGTTTGGGTGTCTAGTAATGGAGTATGTTTAAAAAAAAAGAAAAGAAAAAGAAAAAAAGACTAGTCTACCAAATAAATTGGAACTATGGTAAAATAATTTTGTCTAACAAGAGATGACAGAATATTTTATATTAAGAGAGGAATATTTACATTATAGCCTATGTACCACTTCACCAGGGTCCTGGCGTGTTTGTATTTATGATGAGAAATATGGTTTACCATCACATATTGGTTTCTACAAGGATATCATAAACAGATTGATCTAATTATTATTATTATTATTATTATTATTATGTCCCAGAAATTTGAATCATGGGCCTTTCTCTCGAAATCTCAGTTATATATCCTGTGTACTGTGTGTACTGTTGCTGTGTCATGACTGTTTAATTAGCCTGTTAGTTTTAGCTTGGTGTGTTTACCTCCATCAGTTGTATTACAATAAATATTGTTTGGGGCATTAAAATAAATTAATATTTTTTGGAATGTTTATAAATTGGCCTCAGAATCACTACATATTTTACATGCCCTTTACAGAGACAAGTCTAGTTTATTAAACTATATATAAAGTAGAATGATGCATATATTCTGTGTACAGAAACCTGTAAAGTTTTTTAAGGATGGTCATTTGAATTTACCAAGAAGCATTTCACATCTGACGTTGAGTAATGAGATGCATCTGAATTCCTGTGATGCATGTACTGAATGTGATGAAAAAAGTATTCTCAGGCCTTAAAGGAATAGTTCACCCAAAAGTAAACAAATTCTCATAACAAATTCGCATTATTCGTGCATATCATCACGTACTGGGCAGGGATGAGAAAAAAAGGGAGGGATAAAGGAAAGGAAAAGAATAAATAAATCATATTTGCGCAACAGCCCAGTAAGTGCCGATTTGAACGAAGAATGCAAATCACCAAAAAACAAAAGAAGACCTTTCGTAAACGCACATAGGAGGGATGGTGAAAGTGTAGATTGATAGTAAAAAAGGTCTTAATTATCTTTTTCTCACCCACAACTATCATATCGCTTCTGAAGAAATGTATTAAACAACTGGAATCATATGGATTAATTTTATACTGCTTTTATGTGCTTTTTGGAGCTTCAAAGTTTCCTTTGACCAAACAGAGCAGAGATGTTTTTATTACGATCTTTGTGTTTAGAAGAAGAAAGTAAGTCATACACATTTGGGATGGCATGAGGGTGAGTAAATGATGATAGAATTTTCATTTTGTGGTGAACGTTTCCTTTACTAAAGTACTGTATGTTTTTTAAGTATACAGGTGAGGACTCGTCTGGTGCTCATTTCTTGGTGTCTTGGTATAGGTCCCAAAATGTAAAATTCTAGTTTGAGAGTAGACTATGTGGACCACAAAAGAAATGAATGGCAATGCCAGTTGTAGAAGACATAAGAAATGTTTTCTCTTCTCTCTCAGACACAATAAACACACAATTAAAGCATATTTAACTTACAAACTCAGAGCTTTGTTGATATTTTATTTATTTATCAGTTGTTACAGCTATTAGGGTCAGAATTCAGGCCTTATGATAAAAACCTGACAGGCAGAGGAGACAAGTGGTACTTTGGATTGATTAGCCCCTAATCAAAGCTCATTTATAAACAATACAAAACTTCTAGCAGCTGTTTATTTACTTTGTATATCTCAATCATTATCATTATCTTGGTCAAAGTGTGGCATTCATTCACACAAACACACTTTAATTTCTTCCCTTTTCAAATGTACACCACATCCACACACACACACACACACTAATGAACAATACCAGTTACATTCTTTTAATAGATGCCGTGCATATTTCAAGACACAACATGTGTATCAGTCTGATATCATGAAGGAATATACAGTGCAACCAATCAAAATATGATAATTAATATCAGTACTTCATTATTACCTTGAGTCCATCAAAGTCCAGCAGTTGCATCCAGTGAGTAATATATTTCAAGCACATGGGGGAGCAGACTGAGCATGCCCAGATGAAAGTGGGGGCATTTGATTGGCTAAGTGAGCTGGACGGGCCTGAGGTGAAAAGGTAACTTCATTTGCCAGCTTTTTGAGCTTTCTGGGCCGATTTGGTGACTTTCCCGCTGCCACCGATCTTCTTGTCCACGTTTTTGATGACACCGACTGCAACTGTTTGTCTCATATCTCTGACAGCAAAACGTCCTAAGAAAACACAAAAACACACATATTTGAATATGAGCAGAATAAAGTCATTTCTGATTACTGCTAGCTTGGTTGGACTAGTCTTCATATATGGGATGTTCTCTATTGTCCAGTAGAGGGCACTAGATTTATAGTGTTTCTTTTATTTTGAAGTCCTCCCCTTGTTTCCTGTTTTCCTTGTTGATTTGTGCTAGGTGTGTCTTGTTACTAGTCTCATTAACCTTGTTAGACTTTCGCTGCATCTGAATAGTCATGCTTCTCTACTATATACTTCTCACCGACCTCTCCCCCGATGAAAATCTGCATGGAACGCTCTGTGCACAGCAGGGGAACAGAGTTTCAAAGAAATGCCCATGATTTCCGCTGGGTCCAGTTGTGGCAAGTTTTTTTTTTTTCACAGAAATGGAGGTAGGACCCAAATGGAGGTAGGATGGGCTTTTATTTAAAAATAAAAGTAGATCGTGCCTGGGTAGCTCAGCGAGTAAAGACGATGACTACCACCCCTGGAGTCGCAAGTTCAAATCCAGGTTCTCGCTCTCGGTGGGGTGCATGGTGAGTTGTGCGTGGATGCCACGGAGAATAGTGTGAAGCCTTCACACAAGCTATGTCTCCATGGTAATGCGCTCAACAAGCCACATGATAAGATGAGCAGACTGACGGCCTCAGATGCGGAGGCAACTGAGATGCGTCCTCCGCCACCCGGATTGAGGCAAGTCACTACGCCACCACGAGGACTTGGAGCGCATTGAGAATTAGGCATTCCAAATTGGGGAGAAAAGGGGAGAGAAAAATAAATAAATAAAAGTAGATCTGCAGCAGGTGCTGCAGCAAAAACAGGTGCAGATTCGGGTGCCTTCTGGCAGTCAGCAACAGACACAGGTGTTGGGATCTATTTCCTACTCATCCTCCTCTTGAGAGTGGTGGGAAGAACTGCAGTGGACTTGGGCACCACCTGGCAGTTAATAGCAGACTCAAGCACCTCCTAGTGGTCAGCAACAGACTCAGGCACCAGGACCTGTTTCTTCTGTGGTGATCACTTCTTGTGTGGGAATATCATTGTCCTCAGACCGGGGCGAAGAGGGAGAGTCATCCAAGGCACATACTGAGATGAACTCACACAAGTTGATGGCCAGGTCTATTTCTGAAAGACACCTCCAAGCCCATCTAGAAAAACATGACCTGAAAGGCTCTTGATAGGAATTCCATGGCATACTCCCTTACCGAAAAGTTTACATTCCATGGCATACTGCCCTTACCGGACAGCAGGGGAACAGGATTTCAAAAAATGCCCATGATTTCTGCTGGGTCCAGTTGTGGCCAGATTGTTCTGTCATAGAACTGGAGGTAGGACCCAAACACAGAAATGAATCAATGGACTTTTATTTGAAAATAAAAGAAGATCTGCAGGAGACTCAGGCCCCTTCTGGGAAGCTGCAGCAAGCACAGGCACAGGATCCATTTCTTCCACCTCCTCTCAAGAGTGGTGAGAAAAACTGCAGTGGACTCGGGCACCTTCTGGTTGTCAGAAACAGACTCGGGTGCCTTCTGGAGCAAGCACAGGCATCTCCTGGGGAGCTTCAACAGACTCTGGTGCCTTCTGGCAGTCAGCAAAAGACACATCTCACAAAAAACAATTTAACAGTGTGGACTGATATGGATTGTGACAGTTTCAACAACTGGCCCAAAACTCTCTTACTGAAACTTCCTTTTTTTGAGCCCTGCTACTATAATCACCTGGGTCCTTGCACAAAACAATACATGATTTGGTTGATGACTGAGAGACAAAGGCTGCGTCTGAAAGCTAAAAAATGCTGCCTTCGCAGGCTGTATATGGAGGAAGGCATCAAGGCATGTTCCAATATTAGCATCACATCCTGTTTGCTGAGATGTCTTCATCTGTTTAGTTTTTAAAGGCATTAAAGATTCAGCCTTCGCTGCCTTTGATATCCCAAAATCCTATACATGTGATTTGCTAGATGGTTGAAAGAATAAAAATGGAATCTCAAGGAGCAGAAGAAAGCAATAAATTGTTTTTAAATGCCCTGTTTTTTTTTTTTGTTTGTTTGTTTTGTTTTTTTTACTTATGTTTGAAAAGTGTAACTTGTATTTACTAAATAGTTGGTTATTTGATAGCTCACTTGAATTAGTTTCAGTTGATTATACATGATGTTATAGTGGCTTGGCTGTTTGAAACCAGTGTCCTTAGAAGGTCTATTTTATACACAAAATGCTGCCTGTGAAATCATTGACTGACTGGCAGTGAGGCACCAAGGCAGCTGCCTTAGCTTTCAGACAAACATCCTGGTTACTTTCATAACCTCCGTTCCCTGATGGAGGGAACGAGACGTTGTGTCGATGTAGTGACACTAGGGGTCACTCTTGGGAGCCCCAAACACCTCTGCTTTTTTGAAAAAAGGCCAATGGGAATTGGCGAGTGGAATTTGCATTCCACTCCCCCGGATATACGGGTATAAAAGGAGCTGGTATGCAACCACTCATTCAGGTTTTGTGCTGAGGAGCCGAGACAAGGTCCCGGCCATTTCAGCAGGTAGTTCAGTGTTGTGGCAAGAGGGACACAACATCTTGTTCACTCCATCAGGGAATGGAGGTTACGAAAGTAACCAGGACGTTCCCTATCTGTCACCCACTCGACGTTGTGTCAATGTAGTGACACTAGGGGTCCCTATACAAAATGCCGCAACTAGCTGAAATGTGTTATGTGGACTGGCAGTGTGAGACAGGCAGACCGCTGTGTGCCTCGTAGCCAGCGCACCAGGCCGTCACGTAACCTCCCCCAACACTCTTATGAGCGACGAATGGTCCTTTGGGAACAAGTCGACTGCCCAAAAAATAGGGACAGGCTAGCCCAGCCGTGGCCTCTTTTCCTCTTTTTTCTCCCCAAAAAGAGTGGAATTTGTTAACCGACTGGGGGCCATAAATGTCTAGGAACCTCTGCCCAAGGAAGATGCAGTTTACCGACATGGAAACGATTTAGCGGAAGATATCACATGGGGTCACCTACGGGGAACCAGCACATGTGGAGCACCTACCCCAGTACAGGGCCTAATTAATACAAGTACTGGGCCGGCAGCGAGTTTCCCGCAAACTCATCTGCCACAGGGCTAAGGAGGAAAGTCATCCAGTGATCACAACTTGTGAACACAACTGGGAGTCAAAAGTGCACGTCTTCACCTCATGGGAGGGGAAAGGCACTATGCGCAAGCGGTACACCCGGCCAGCTGTCCCAGAACTTACCTGACAACACACGGGATGAAAGCGGAGATTGTAGAACCTCGCAAAGGTGTTGGGTGTTGCCCAGCCCGCTGCTCTGCAGATGTCTGCCAAAGAGGCGCCACTGGTCAGTGCCCAGGAGGCCGCTACACTCCTACTAGAGTGGGCTCATAACCCCACAGGGGGCGGCACGACCCAGTGGGCGATCCTCTGTTTGGAGACAGCGCTTCCTTTCTGCTGTCCACCAAAGCAGACAAAGAGCTGCTCGGAGCTTCTAAAGCTCTGCGTGCGATTCAAAGCATGCACCGGACACAGCAATGCTAAAGCTGGGTCTGCCTCCTCCTGGGGCAGCGCTTGCAGGTTCACCACCTGATCCATAAAAGGGGTCGTGGGAACCTTGGGCACATAGCCCGGTCGGGGTCTCAGGATTACGTGAGAGTAACCCAGACCGAACTAAGGCACGATTCGCTGACAGAGAACGCCTGCAGGTCCCCTACACTCTTGATGGAAGTGAGCGCAGTCAGGAGGGCAGTCTTCAAAGAGAGTGCCTTAAGCTCAAAGGGAGCACCCCGTAGACCCCGAAGGACTACAGAGAGGTCCCACGAGGGGATGAGGCATGGTCTGGAGGGATTCAACCTCCTAGTGCCTCTCAGGAACCTGATGATCAAGTTGTGCTTCCCCAAATACTTACCATCCACTGCATCGTGATGTGTCAAAATGGAGGCTACATACACCTTCAAGGTGGAGGGTCTCTGAGGGTCTTCACGTTGGGAAGAACACCACTTAGCGAACAGACGCCACTTCAAAGCATACAGGTGCCTCGTAGAGGGAGCCTTAGCCTGAGTGACCGTGTCTACCACCACAGGTGGTAGGCCATTTAGGTCTTCCACGTCCCGTCCAAGGGCCAGATGTGGAGATTCCAGAGGTCTGGTCGTGGGTGCCAGATGGTGCCCTGTCCCTGAGAAAGAAGGTCCTGCCTCAGGGGAATTCGCCGGGGGGGGGCTTTCGCGAGGAGCGTGAGGTCCAAGAACCATGTCTGGGTGGGCCAGTAAGGTGCTACTAGTACGACCTGCTCCTCGTCCTCCCTGGCCTTGCACAGGGTCTGTGCAAGTAGGCTCACTGGGGGAAACGCGTATTTGTGTAGTCCAGGGGGCCAGCTGTGTGCCAGCGTGTCTATACCGAGAGGTGCCTCAGTCAGGGCTTACCAAAGCGGGCAGTGGGAGGATTCCCGGGAAGCAAACAGATCTACCTGTACTTGACCTAATCGAATCCAAATCAGCTGGACCACCTGGGGGTGGAGTCTCCACTCTCCCCTGAGCATAACCTGTCATGACAGTGCGTCCGCTGCGGTGTTGAGGTCACCCGGGATGTGAGTGGCTCTTAGCGACTTGAGGCGCTGCTGACTCCAGAGGAGGAGACGGCAAGCGAGTTGTGACATGCAACGGTAGCGTATACCGCCTTGACGGTTGATGTAAGCTACCATCGCCATGTTGTCTGTCTAGACCAACATGTGCTTGCCCTGGATCAACAGTCGGAACCTCCGCAGGGCGAGCAGTACAGCCAACAACTTGAGGCAGTTGATGTGCCAACGCAGCTGCGGGCCAGTCCAGGAGCCGACGGCTGTGTGCCTGTTGCATACTGCGCCCCAGCCCGTCTTGGAGGCATCCGTCATAACCATGACACGCCTGGAGACCTGCTCTAGGGGAACCCCTGCCTGTAGAAATGCAAGGTCGGTCCAAGGGCTGAAGAGGCGGCGACAGATCGGTGTGATGACCACGCGATGTGTCCCTTGGCGCCATGCCCATCTCAGGACTTGAGTCTGAAGCCGGTGCTGAAGTGGTCTTATATGCATCAACCCGAGCGGTGTGGCAACCGCTGAGGATGCCATATGTCCCAGGAGCCTCTGAAAAATTTCAGTGGAACCACTGTCTTCTGTCCGAATGCCTTCAGACAGTTCAGCACTGACTGTGCACGCTCGTTCGTGAGGCGTGCCGTCATCGAGACAAAGAGATGCTCTGAACTGGGGAGATCTTGCTCTTTTCCCAGTTGACCCGAAGCCCAAGTTGGCTGAGGTGCATGAGCACCAGGTCCCTGTGCGCACACAACACATCCCGAGAGTGAGCTAGGATTAGCCAGTCGTCAAGATAATTGAGGATACGGACGCCCACTTCCCTTAGCGGGGCAAGGGCTGCCTCTGCGACCTTTGTGAAGACGTGAGGGGACAAGGACAGGCCAAAAGGGGGGACCTTGTACTGGTACGCCCGGCCCTCGAAAGAAAACCTCAGGAAGGGTCTGTGTTGAGGTAAGACCGAGATGTGGGGGTCCGCCGCTGGAGCGCCAAATCTGCCAAAATGGGACGGTGGACGGCGGTCATGACAACGGCCATGCGCACCTGACATGTGACCCAGAGAACAAGGAAACCACTCTTTTGTTGAAGTTTTGGGTACTGCAGCCTCTTGGGCATACGGCAAAAAAATTAAACAAAAGATTCTCCTCCCGGCCCTCCACTGGGGGATGGAGTGGTCTGTCTACCAGCTCAATAGAAGCGGATCTCCTCATCCCAGGAGGTGCTTCGAAGCTTTCCTAATGTTCTTGGCGGCCGGCCGTGAGACGGGTGGTGTCTGCTTCCTGTGGTGGGCTCCACGCCGTGCTGTTGCTGCAGGAGGACGCCCTTGGCGATGAGCAGACGGGATGCGGGGTCTTGAGCCGCAACGGGGCAGGATGTGTTGAATGGCCTCCATCTGCTGCTTCACCACCAAGAACTGCTGGGCAAAGTCCTCGACAGTGTCGCCGAAAAGGCCAACCTGGGAGAGTGGGACATCAAGGAACTGTGCCTTGTCAGCCTCTCTCATGTCGACCAGGTTGAGTCAAAGGTGGCGTTCCTGGACCACCAGGGTGGACATCGCCTGCCCAAGAGACCGCGCCATGACCTTCGTTGCCTGGAGAGTGAGGTCGGTCACCGAGCGCAGTTCCTGCATCAATCCCGGGTCAGAACTACCCTCATGCAGCACTTTTAGCACCTTGGCTTGGTGTACCTGCAGGAGAGCCAGGTGGCTTGTCAAGCGGCACCATTGGCCTTAGCCGTCAGAGATAACGTAAACCTACAGGCTCTGGATGGGAGCTTAGGATGCCCGCGCCAGGTGGTGGCGCTCTGCGGGCACAAGTGCACCGCGAGCGCCTTATCCACCTGGGGGATCGCCGATTACCCCTTGGCCACCCCACCATCGAGGGTGGTGAGAGCGGGGGAGCTGACAGATCAGGACTGGGTAGTAAAAGGTGCCCCCAACGATCTTGTGCATGTCTGTCATCTCCGCGTCGGCCTGAGACTGGGCGACCACACCCGAAGGGGGAAGCCCAGCCGAAGCCTCCGCATCAGAGTGGACGAGCCCGCTCTCTAATGCTGCACTCGATAGCTCATCATCTTCCCGGGCCCCGAATAAGAGGTCGAACTCGCCCTGAGATGAGCCGGCGGTCTCATCAGAGAGCCCGACCGGGGCAAGTGAGCGTGCTGAGGAATGGGAGGTCCGTGTGGGGTTACCCGGCAGAGGTGGTCCCATTGGAGTCCCCAAATTGCCCCCAGTGATAACCGACACAACCTCGTACCCGTAGGTAAAAGGACCGAGGTGGGGAGCCGCTGGGGTGGCTTGCTTTCTTACGAAGGCAAGCCGCGACCGCAGCGTTGCCATGGTCATGTTCTCGCAATGAGGACAAGACCCATCCACGAAAGAAGTCTCCGCATGGGCAGCGCCCAGACACGTAAGACTGCGATCGTGGCCATCAGAAGCAGAGAGATAACAACCGCAACAAGGAATAACACACAAACGGAAAGGCATCTGTAAAAAGACGCTCTGTGTGTGCTCTTTTAGAATTGAAAATATACTTTTTTAGAATATACTCTTTTTGTTGTTCTGCCGAAGCGCCCAGGGGCGTTCTCTGCACTCCACGGGTGCAGAGGGGGAGAAGCCGCTGAAATGTGCCGTAAATACAGCAGATGAGGTGAATGAACTCGGCGGATGAATTCAGCTCAATGAATAGAACCGCTCGGTTCTGAAGAAAAAAATCTGAATGAGTGGTTGCATACCAGCTCCTTTTATACCCGTATATCCGGGGGAGTGGCATGCAAATTCCACTCGGCAATTCCCATTGGCCTTTTTTCAAAAAAGCAGAGGTGTTTGGGGCTCCCAAGAGTGACCCCTAGTGTCACTACATTGACACAACGTCGAGTGAGTGACAGATAGGGAACCCCTAGTATCTTTATCTGTGGCGTGTAAGTGTATGAAGCGGTCTATGGACTTCAACCTAATCACAGTCATCTTTTTAGCCAGATTCAGCTCAGTGAATATGACTTATAAATGAGATATTTTGGAAAATATATAGAACAAGATGGAATAAAAATGATATGTTGCAGGAAAATAGCAGTTAAAAATTATGAGAGGTAATCAAACACGCCTTATAACCAATTTAATCTGAATTGCATGTTAGAAGAGATGTAATCAGGAGAGAAAGGGGAGACCACAGCACTGCCAGTAAAATTTTAGAATGAACTTGTGTTGAAGGGGAAGATTTGGAAATGTACAGTATGAGTCAGACCAAAAACTTGAGAAGGATTTTAACAAGATTTTCTGTTATCTCATCTTGATTATGTGTAGACTGAGAATTCATTACATGTTGCTTTGCTATAACACTATAAATTGTTTTTATGACTAATGCAATTGCAACTCTGGCATCAACCATTTGGTCTTTTTTATAGCTTTGTTAGCTTCCTCTGTTGTGGCCTTTACTCTGTTAGGACACTTACCCAGTGGAGGGTACTGAGAGAAGCTCTCCACACACATTGGTTTCCCTGGGATCATGTCCACAATGGCGGCATCTCCAGATTTCAGGCTTTTGGGGTTGTCCTCCAGCTTCTTGCCTGAGCGACGGTCAATCTTCTCCTTTAGCTCAGCAAACTTGCAGGCAATATGAGCTGTATGACAGTCTATCACAGGAGAGTAACCTGCACTGATCTGCCCAGGGTGATTCAAAATAATCACCTGATGGAAAAAAGAGAGAAAGAACAGAAATTCAGATAGAGAGAACAAAAAATAATGATAATAAACAAGCTGAAAAAGAGTATTAATCCACCTGTGCAGTAAAACCTGATGCTTCTTGGGGCGGGTCTGACTTGCTGTCCCCACACACGTTACCTCTTCTTATGTCCTTCACTGACACATTCTTTACATTAAAGCCCACATTGTCACCTGGCATTGCTTCACTCAAAGACTCGTGGTGCATCTCCACAGACTTCACCTCTGTAGTGATGTTGACTGGGGCAAAGGTCACCACCATGCTGGGCCGCAGGATACCAGTCTCCACCCTGCCCACCGGTACTGTGCCTATACCTGAAGACAAAGACGTGACATCACGTGACATTTATCAGTATTCCATATGCATGTACGTACACATATTATACATGCTATTTCTTCCTCAATGTGGTGCTGTTTTTTAGTTATTGACTTGATTTACATTTGACATTGCTATTTGACGAAGAAACAACATAGAAGTAAGCTTTAGCAAGTACAACACATGAACAATATGATATAACTTGTCATTTGGGTTTACTACTGAATCTATGTAAGTTGTGCATCTATTTAGACTCAATGAGTGCCTGAGAAAACTTATGTGTAGCTTATGTGTGATTTATGTGTAGCTCAATATGTGTTTGACTGCCAGTTGTGTCTCATGAAATTGCAGTGTGAAAGTAATGAATCCTGTCCTAGATTTGTGCTGATTTGTTGCATTATCTCAGAATCAGAATGAGCTTTATTGCCAAGTATGCTTCCACATAAAATGATTTTTCTTGGTGACAGAAGCTTCCAGTGCACAAACAATACAACAAAAAGATAGAGATAATAAAAGAAAAATAGAATAAAAATAAAAAGTGAATAGAAATATTAAAAATAGAAGTATATATAGAAATACACAATAAGACAAAAAATATACATATAGTATGTACAAATACAAATCTGTTACATACAGTGCAAGGGAATGTAATGCAGAAGAGGTATGATATGTTAAATAATATAATTTACTAGGCTGTGTATTGCACGTAATTATAGTATAGTTTTAACTGTTCATGAGATGGATAGCTTTGGGAAAAAACTGTTCTTATGCCTGACGGTTCTGGTGCTCAGTGCTCTGTAGCGTCGGCCAGAAGGCAACAGTTCAAGAAGGTAGTGGGCTGGGTGAGTGGGGTCCAGAGTGATTTTACCAGCCCTTTTCCTTACTCTGGAAGTGTACAGTTTTTGAAGGGAGGGCAAGGGGCAACCAGTAATCCTCTCAGCAGTCCGAACTGTCCTTTGTAGTCTTCTGATGTCCGATTTTGTAGCTGAACCAAACCAGACAGTTACTGAAGTTCAGAGGACTGGCGAAGAAAGTACAACCTCTGCTGGGCCTTTTTTTTTCATTGATATATGAAAAATAAAACACCAAAATATATTTTATTCTATTATTTTCTAACTCTCTTGAAAATATTTTGAAAATGTTACACTATCTGGGCATTTTGTAGATCCATTTGTGATGGGTAGATATACATGCTCTAAAGACCAGAATATGTAAGAATGTTTGGTAAAATGCCCATGCATTTAAGGGTTAAGAGGGTTCCTTGGGAATAACATGTGATCAAGACATAAGAAATAATCTGACTCCAAGGCTTATATTGAAGTATAAATTTTTTTTGCGATTTATAATCTAATTAGAATATACACATGACACCCAAACTAATAAACCAATTAGCCACAAGAGGCCATGCATTACATAGCTACGGGGTGTTCTTGGACACAATACAAATGTTTTTATAAAATTGTGGCAACAGCAATATGATAAAAGACACAAATGTTCAATAAATAGCTACATTTTGTAATTATAATGACTATCAAAATAAATGATCCTTCCACAATACCCTAGGCTGTTTATGGTTGCCAAGCAATGTAGCACATTGGTGCATTAAAGAGGCCATATTATGCTAATTTACAGGTTCATAATTTAATTTTAGGGATCTACTAGAATAGGTTTACATGCTTTAATGTTCAAAAAGCACATTATTTTTCTCATACTGTACATTGCTGCAGCACCACTTTTCACCATCTGGCTGAAATGCTCTTTTGTAGCTCCTGTCTCTTTAAAGACCCCCTTTCCGATAAGCCCAGTCTGCTCTGATTGGTCAGCTGGCCCAGTCTGTTGTAATTGGTCAACCGCTTAGAGCGTGAGTCAGAAATGTAACACCCCTTACCATAACCGAGTTTCAGGCTTCCTGAGTAGCTGTAAACACTATTGTAACTACGGTAATAGTGGCATCAGTTCTTGCCATACCAGTTCGAGCCCGAGTGCGATAATGAAAGTTTGGAAGAACAAGCTGATCGACCCGAACCACCTTTGCTAGCACAACTTGAGCAGGATGTTTCACAATGGTAAGTTTTAATTTTGTAGCTTTCTTACAAGTACACTGTTGATTATTGTGAACCTAACAAAGCTTCAAGTAAAAGACACGTAGTGTATCTAAGTTAGTCATCTTTTGCTGGAATAGGTGTAGCCAAACTTTTTTCGCCAGAGCTATGAACGGAGAACAGAGGCTTACTCCCGGTTGGACATTACCATGGGTATTAGAGAGTTATTGAGCAAGTTAGCCATGGACTACCATGGATAGCTGCCGTAACATTACAGCTTGTAATTATAAGTAAACCTCCTCACTTTACCACTGATATAGACTCATGAGATCGACCATTTTGTTACACAGTTTTAGGTAAAAGCCGGCCCACAGCTGAATAGTTAACCCTTACCTAAACAATAACGTTACATAGCAAGTTAGCCGAGCACTACCGTGGATTACAGATATAAAATTACCATTTGTAAAAACAAATCCATCTCCACACTTTATCACTATTCATGATAGTAAGAACGACAAACAATCTGCATAATTCTACACAATTGTAGGTAAAAGTGGGCCCGCAGCTGATTAACAAATCTATTTCAACACAATAACATTAGCTAGCAGGTTAGCAGAGGCATACAGATGTGCACCAGTTGTACACCATAGCTACAACACAAAACTCCGCATTTGAACTCTCTGTAGCAGATAAATCCACAAATATTCAAGCCTACTTACAGGTTGTGATCCTGAAGCGCCAGTTTGTTCCAACAAAGTGGGAACTGCACCATCATTCAGGAGTAACTGTCTTGAAAATCCAGCATTGGTTGTGGTTGTACTGCTGAGGAATAGTGGTAAAAAATAAATTTTAACCACTGATTCTTCAATTCGTCTGCCTTTGGAAGTCCAAACAAAGATGTTTTTCTTTAGCAGTGAAGAAAACAGCGTCTTCTCAACATGGCGACAACACTAACCCAACTTTTCCTGGCCTCGGCTAAAACTGCCTTTGTTTGAGGGCGGGCCAAAGTTCATGTATGAATTCTACAGTATGCTGCTTTTATCCATAGAAAATAGCAGCCCCCGAGCATTCCCAAATTGGCTGCCAAGTGGACTGACAACTTTGAAAGGAACTTTGGGATTCTGGACTCCAAGTCTTACCATAGGTTAACAATTATTAATGAATAATCACCCCATAAAATCAGAATTCTATGTCCATATCGATCTACCACAAATCATGGTACTATCTATTTAGTTATGGTTAATCTCACCTCCAATCTTGTACACGTCTTGAAGAGGTAGACGTAAGGGTTTGTCAGTGGGACGTGTTGGAGGCATTATGGTATCTAGAGCTTCTAGTAGAGTAACTCCACTGGCGTGCTGCTCCTTCCTGTCCAGCTTCCAGCCTTTAAACCACGGCATCTGTATAGCACAAAGAGGATAATTTTATTCATCTGGTTTTTGCTTAAAAGGTAATTGCCAGTATTTTGACAGGTCTCATGTATTCAGTCCCTCCATGAAATACTGTCCCACTAGGACAGTAAACCGATTTCATTGAATGAAAGTTGATGTTTTAGGTATTCTATTCGCTACCTAATAGTAAATCATACAATCTCGCCTGAATTTATGACGAGTAAGCTATATACTGCATGACATATCACATGAAGTAACCAAAGCAACAAATTATCAAATTATACGTTTCTATTTGTATTTGCAGTTAGCACGCTAAGCAATTAGCCTATGACACCAAACATTTAGAGCAAGTACTTAACATAATTATATCAAAACGTTGAATATAGTGCTATATGGTATATGGATATGGTACTACTGTATGTACTGACTGTATATACATGATTAGGTGCAATTTATACACTATAATTGGTAGGGTATTGGTAGGGTCAAAGCACATACAAAAAAAAAAAAAAAACACATGCAAATGAGACTCACATTAGAGGATGGTTCCAGCATGTTGTCACCATGCCAGCCTGAAATAGGGACGAAAGGAACGGAGGCAGGGCTATAGCCAATCTTCTTAATGTAGGCGCTCACTTCTTTAACAATCTCATCATAGCGTTTATCACTGTATGGAGGCTCTGTGGAGTCCATCTTGTTGACGGCTACAATCAGCTGCTTGACACCCAGTGTGTAGGCCAACAGGGCGTGTTCCCTCGTTTGCCCATTTTTGGAGATGCCCGCCTCAAACTCACCCACCCCAGCCGCCACAATTAGAACGGCACAATCAGCCTGGGAAAGAACGGGAGCAGCATTGTTAAAAATACAGATAATAAAGTTTGGCATGGGGTAAGTAAGGTAAGGCAGGGAAGGGGATGACCTGAACTATGCCACCAATTCCTCCACAACTGAACTTTTTATAGATAACAGGAAGAGTGCTTGAGCACTGTTTTACCTGAGACGTTCCAGTGATCATGTTCTTTATGAAGTCTCTGTGTCCTGGAGCATCGATTATGGTTATGTAGTATTTGCTGGTCTCAAACTTCCAGAGGGATATGTCAATGGTGATTCCTCTCTCCCTTTCGGCCTTCAGCTTGTCCAGAACCCAGGCGTACTTAAAGGAACCCTTTCCCATCTGCCAAAACAAATGGAAATGAGGGTGCTGTGATCGTATAGTGGTTAGTACTCTGCTTTGGCCTTTTGAATATCAGCGAGAAGTCTGGTCCATATAGTACATTATTCTGGCTAACAAATGCCTTACTTAATGACTGACAAGTGTGAGACTAGTGAAACAGGTAAATTCAATTTATTAATTTGCAGTGTAGAGGAACATTAAGTTTAAATGCAATGTGTTATTATTGTGTTACTGATAATGAAAGTGACTAATTACATCAGTGATCCAGTTTAGATGCACAGCAATACACTGATAACTCTTGACAATCAGCTTATTTAACCCTATAAGCTCTGAAAGTATTTAAAAGATTTCCTGATTTAATGGCACATCCGAAAGTAAAGGCTTCTAACAAAAAAAAACAAAAGAAAAAAAAGAAAAAAAAGGGTCAAGTGTGTGGTATAATTTTAAAGAAAACTTTTCAATATTTTTAATGATATAGATTATGATAAATTCTGAGGCTCTCTTTCTGGTTTGGGTTGAGGAAATGGTAGGACTCAAATTCAGAGTAGCGATATGGGCTGTTATTGATCGAAAATTGTATAACAAAAACAAACAAAAACTACCCAGAAGCAGAAAAAAACACAGTCCAGGATGACAAACAAGACTAATAATCAGACAGATAACAAGGCAAATGAGAGGGCGGGGTTATCACTGAAGACAGATACGAATGCACAAGGGAATGAGAAAACACAAACCCAAGTGCATTCACACAGCACGAGACAAAAAGTGCCTGGATTCAGCCACAGAGTAAATAAATCAAACCAACCGAAGTGGCTGAATCCAGACACAAGACATAAAACAGACATAGAACACATACATGTCAGGGCTCTGCCGCAAACGGGAAAAAAAACAAAATGAAGGGCAGAACCCTGACACTCTCAGCCTAAGAAACTGCTGAAAAATCACAAATAAAAATTTGAGACAAAAATTTACTTTTTTCTTATTGTTCAAATTTGACATTATACAGGTGCATCTCAATAAATTAGAATGTCGTGGAAAAGTTCATTTATTTCAGTAATTCAACTCAAATTGTGAAACTCGTGTATTAAATAAATTCAATGCACACAGACTGAAGTAGTTTAAGTCTTTGGTTCTTTTAATTGTGATGATTTTGGCTCACATTTAACAAAAACCCACCAATTCACTATCTCAAAAAATTAGAATACATCATAAGACCAATAAAAAAAATTTTTTTAGTGAATTGTTGGCCTTCTAGAAAGTATGTTCATTTACTGTATATGTACTCAATACTTGGTAGGGGCTCCTTTTGCTTTAATTACTGCCTCAATTCGGCGTGGCATGGAGGTGATCAGTTTGTGGCACTGCTGAGGTGGTATGGAAGCCCAGGTTTCTTTGACAGTGGCCTTCAGCTCATCTGCATTTTTTGGTCTCTTGTTTCTCATTTTCCTCTTGACAATACCCCATAGATTCTCTATGGGGTTCAGGTCTGGTGAGTTTGCTGGCCAGTCAAGCACACCAACACCATGGTCATTTAACCAACTTTTGGTGCTTTTGGCAGTGTGGGCAGGTGCCAAATCCTGCTGGAAAATGAAATCAGCATCTTTAAAAAGCTGGTCAGCAGAAGGAAGCATGAAGTGCTCCAAACTTTCTTGGTAAACGGGTGCAGTGACTTTGGTTTTCAAAAAACACAATGGACCAACACCAGCAGATGACATTGCACCCCAAATCATCACAGACTGTGGAAACTTAACACTGGACTTCAAGCAACTTGGGCTATGAGCTTCTCCGCCCTTCCTTCAGACTCTAGGACCTTGGTTTCCAAATGAAATACAAAACTTGCTCTCATCTGAAAAGAGGACTTTGGAACACTGGGCAATAGTCCAGTTCTTCTTCTCCATAGCCCAGGTAAGACGCCTCTGACGTTGTCTGTGGTTCAGGAGTGGCTTAACAAGAGGAATACGACACTGTAACCAAATTCCTTGACATGTCTGTGTGTGGTGGCTCTTGATGCCTTGACCCCAGCCTCAGTCCATTCCTTGTGAAGTTCACCCAAATTCTTGAATCGATTTTGCTGGACAATCATAAGGCTGCGGTTCTCTCGGTTGGTTGTGCATCTTTTTCTTCCACACTTTTTCCTTCCACTCAACTTTCTGTTAACATGCTTGGATACAGCACTGTGTGAACAGCCAGCTTCTTTGGCAATGAATGTTTGTGGCTTACCCTCCTTGTGAAGGGTGTCAATGATTGTCTTCTGGACAACTGTCAGATCAGCAGTCTTCCCCATGATTGTGTAGCCTAGTGAACCAAACTGAGAGACCATTTTGAAGGCTCAGGAAACCTTTGCAGGTGTTTTGAGTTGATTAGCTGATTGGCATGTCAAACTATTCTAATTTTTTTAGATAGTGAATTGGTGGGTTTTTGTTAAATGTGAGCCAAAATCATCACAATTAAAAGAACCAAAGACTTAAACTACTTCAGTCTGTGTGCATTGAATTTATTTAATACACGAGTTTCACAATTTGAGCTGAGTTACTGAAATAAATGAACTTTTCCACGACATTCTAATTTATTGAGATGCACCTGTATATCTCAGGGTGTGAATAGCTCCAAAAAAATGGCTTTTGTTTCTTTCACAATCATGTCACCAGTAACTGATTAAAATTGTGTGTTGATACGACAAAGCAATCAAAAGTTATAGCATTAGAAAATAATTTATCCTAGTGTCCAAAAAAGTCTCCAAACAAATAAAACAATATATCTGCAAGCAGCAATTACGGAGCCAAGCACCAGCATAGCAACCACTGCACAACACTAAGCACAACCTAAAGGTCTCACAAATGAAAAACAAAACAAAAGAAAAATTAATGGGAAAGACCAGAGCACTTTTTTTTGTCTTTCAAATACAATCAATAAATCTGCCACAATGCAGAAAAAAACAGACAGAAATTAAAAGGGTGAGACTCTAAAACATCCTCAGTGCAAAATATACACACCCACTCACACACACACACACACACACACACACACACACACACATACTTACACAAAAACAAGAATGAACTGGTGAGACTTTAACACAATGCTTTTTTTCTTACATTTGTCAAAACCAATAAATCAGCCACAATGCTAAACATACACACTCAGAAATGAAGGGCTGAGACGATAACACACTCACAATGCAGAACACACACACACACACACACACAAACAAAGAGAACCAGAGCATCAATAAGTGGAGCTCTACAGTCATCTTTTGGTCATTATTAGCATTACAAGTCACCTGTTGTTTTCCTGCTGATGACAGCAATCTGACACACTCACACACATACACACACATTTGCTAAATACATTTTTACTATAGAAAGTTTGAAATTTCAAAATGTTTACTCTGATTCTTCTGTTTTATAATCTACTTGAATTTTCAGAATTTTGCAGTTCATTTTTGTTTCTTGATGTTCATTTTCTTGACATTATTATGCATTTACTTTGAGTTATTACATTTTTACGTTTGAAATAAATTACTGGTAGAAAAAATGATTATTCTGTGTCTTCTCTTTGTAACACCATGGTCAGGTTTGATGACAAGCATAATGAAATAAACTGCAATAACTGACACTTCAAAACAATTTTTAAATGCTAAACTTTGACAAATAATAGTTCGATAATGTCTAAATATATATCTAAATACATATCTTGTGATAAAATATAAACTTATGTTACAACAAGCCATCAGACTACACAGTAAGTGGCTCACAACAGTGAGATGGAAAGTGTCCACTGGGATGATTTCTGGTATATCTTATTGAGATTTTGTAAAAGTAAAATTATCAAATGAAATCCAGAATTACAGTGGAAGTATAATTTAGTGACCATGGGTGTACCAAATGTTGGACGCCAGGCACAGAACAATTTTAGGACCCCCTTAATAATATAGGTTTGTGATGAGGGTTATATACAAATGGTTTTATGTGGATATTTAACCATGCAATATTATTTATAAGTAATTAAATTAAATTAAAACACAAACATTATTTGAATCAACCAATAAATTAGTAAAAAAAATAAAATAAAATTAATCCCAAAAAATATTTATACATTTATAATTTATAAGTTCTTGCAGTGGCAATGTCATCATGAAATCTCTGTAATGGTAGGGGTGCCAGGTTGTTTAGTCTATCCTGAGGCTTTTCTGCTCTCAGGTGGTTTTATCAAATAATAACTTGCTAACTGAAAAATAATAGGGTCCAAAATACATTTTAAATATTATTAAACTAATTATAATATTTATAGTTGATTATCTTATTATTCTTAGAAGCCATGCAACTGAATTCAAATGTATTTTTTTTTTTTTTTTTTTTTTGTCACTGTGACATTGGAATTATTTAGTTAATTGTTTCCTTGCAAATCAGTGACAAACAACACAGGTTATAAATTCTGTCAAGAAAATGAAACTATACCACATAGAAATAATATTTAACGTCTGTTGTGGTTTTTGCTTGGGGACTTGCTATTGGTTGTTGTGTTTGCATAATTAATTAGGTAGGTCTGCGGAGGTTTTGGGGACTATTTGGGGGTGTTATTAATTAACATTTAAAAGTATTTGCGGGTTATAGTTATGTTTCAAGTTCCGTTTAATCTTAATAATGTTGTTTTATTTTATGACAAAGGGTTATTTTATTTTATTTAGTTACCATGGGTGAGAATTGTGTTCCCATGAGCTAGTTTTGATTCTGGTTAAAGTCTTTTAATGTTGGTTATTATGAATAATATATATCAATTGGCAACAACACGCAAATATATCAAGACTGTAGTTCTGATAATGCTGTCTGTAATTTAGTGGGAGTATTTTCAGAGTAATATCGTCTCAAAAGTAACTGCAGTCACACATGTGCACACAAGTATGAACGCAACAATGGGAATAGTTAATGCAGCGGTCATGGAGGAAAAACAGTTTTCTTTGCCATTCCATGGGCTCCCTTCAGGGGGGTGAGTCTGTGTGTATGTAAAAGTATTTCTTATAAAATGTTGATGCATCCTTTTGTGGCAGTATCTGCTCAACTTGTCAAAAAATTATTGCAATAGCTAAGCTTCCATATGAACTGCATATATTGCCATGATCAATGATTCTATGCACAATCACTTCTCACAATGTGTATAACCTGCTTTCTGCTAACTGTTTTCTCTGTTATCACTGTGCAGCTGAAAATGTTTTGTTGAATCATTATTGCACCATCTAAAAGAAACCATAATCATTAAAGAAGATTCAAGTACCTAACCAAAGAGAACACTAAATAAACAAAACATGTAATACAAAATCAGCAACATTAAATGGAGCTAAAGCTCTATTAACTTCCAATCTTTTGCACATGTATAAAAAAACAAAGTAACATAATAATAGTCAGGGTTGGGAGGGTTATCCACTACAGATTACAGAATACATGCTGTAAAATGTAATTTGTAACGTATTCTGTTAGATTACTCAAGGTCAGTAACATATTCTAAATACTTTGGATTACTTCTTCAGCACTGGTAGATTTTTTCACTTGTTTTGACTATAAAAACTCTGCCAGTACAGTAAGGGGCCGTTTACACGACAACGTTTTTGACTAAAAACGGAAAACTTTTTATGCGTTTTGGCTGTTCGTTTACACGACAACGGCGTTTGAAAACGATGCCGTTATCGTCTCCGTGTAAACATACAAAAATGAATTTGTGAAAACGATGACGTCATGGCAGGAGACGAAGTGATGGTAAAAATAAGCAGAGTTTATTGAATAATCTTGAGAGTTCAGACTATAGGCATGCACGTGAGTACTTCAAAACAACGTGCGAGATATTCAAAACTACAATGGCGGACTACAGGACTGTGTTTGTGCTGCTCAAGGTTTTGAGTTTATTGACGCTTCTTCAGCAAAGTGTAGGTTTACTGCATCACTTCTACGACCAGAGATCGCCATCTTCATTGTTTGTATTCTGTAGAAGAATGCTTATGTGCGCAGGCATGTAGTGTTTCTTTACAAAGTGACATCGCCAACTACTGGCCTGGCATGCATAATACAGCGTTTTTAGTCGTTTTCGCGGATCCATGTGAACGGGGATCGTTTTGACAACGTTGTCGTCTGTACGCGAAACTTTTCAAAAACGTAAAGGAAAATCTTTTCCGTTTTTTGTACATCGTTGTTGTGTAAACGTACCCTAAGACAAAATACACGTTAAAAACAAATTCTCTGAAAAACCTAAATATCTTATGCAGTGTTGTTTCTAAAACAAGATAAATCAAAATGATCTTGTTTTAAGGATTTTTAGATATTTTTACAGGAAAACAATGCAAAAATAATTATCAAGAATATGATTTTTTGCCCTAATATTATAGGTCTTAATAGAAAAAAGAAATTATGATTCAAAATGAATTTTCTTGATAAAAAATATGATCGTTCTGTAACAATTAAGACAATGTGCATTCTATTAGTATGCAGGGTACCTTTAAGACGCTGACCATTTCATTTGCATATGCGTGTGCTGTGTGATTAGTTACTACTCAGTCTGTGTGCAGGTGCAGGAGGATGATGATCGATCAGCTCTCCCTGACCTTTATTATACTTTTATGTTTTGTGACACTAATGGTTTGTTAATTTTCTCATGTATAAGAAGAGCGTGCAGCCTGTGTATCTGCCATTAAATGTGTGGAATACAGACGTTCGCTGTTTGGCTACGTGATTTGTCGGACTAAACCATTTATCTCCGGGGAAAAGCGTTATGGTGCCTGGTAACTTGTGCATGTAAAATGGCTAGAAATAGCATTTTAGCTTAGCATAAAGCTGACAATTTACACAAGGTTTATTTTTATTTCTCCTGCTCCAAACTTACTTCTCTGTCTGCTCATATGAATGTAACACATCATAAGAAAGTGTTTCACCGCTGTTCAAATGCACTTTGGATCACACAATTTATATGTATACATTTTTCCATTTGAAAGGACTAAATATTGAATGAAACAAATGACAATAAAATGCAAAGTAATCTCTTCAGTAATCAAAATACTTTTTGAAAGTAACTGTATTCTAATTACCAATGATTTAAATTGTAACTGTAGTGGAATACAGTTACTTATATTTTGTATTTTATATAAGTATTCCTGTTACATGTATTTCGTTATTCCCCAACACTGATAATAGAACATGCCAATGTTGTATTTTGTGTATTTTCAAGCATTCTCCTGTGAGATATTGAGACATATAATTTGTTTTTCAAGAGCATATTTTATTTGCAGTGGATGTACATCTAAGACTGTGTGACAGTAAGACAGTAAGAGTCAATTGTTGCAGTGTTTGCTGGTTTGATCTCTTTTTTTTTTTTATCTTGTTGTACCTCACCTCTTTCCTTCAGTAGACTCTGTGTGTTTGCACCAGGTGTCTTCACTGAAGGCCCAAACATAATCTACGCAAGTACGTGAACGCAGACGCACCTTGCTATGTAAGCTCGATACCATTCGTCGTTGCATTGTGAAATGTGTCAGCGCTCAATTCATAACCCAAAGCAAGTACGAGCTGCATTCTCAGCGTTGCCGCAAGGGGCACTACAGCGGATTTTCGTCTTTCAATCAACAACTGTCATGGCGGACTCGGGCAGCAATTTGAGATCTTTTCTAAAACTGATACGAATTTTGTCCCCAGTCCATTCAAATGAACTTGTTTTTCTCTGTGTCTCTCCCCACTCCTCAACTATGGACTCATCTACAAATCTGGTTTCGTGGTCACACCTAAAAAATCTATTGCCCCCTTGTGGTCTGAGGTTTGTATCCACCAGAGCAATGCAAGAGTGCACATAATGTAAGTACAACGGGACCACGAGTTGGCCATGCATTGGCCAAGCGCTCTCGTCTGTGTTTGCGTACTTGCGTGAAGTATGATTCACCTTGATGATTAGTCATCACCCAGAGAGTGTAACTTCTTTATTTGAATTATTTTTTTGGCAAATTCTATGTATTGTTACAGGTTATTACACAAAAAAGTACAGTCTGAATTGTAGTAAGCACAATGTGAAGACTTGGAGATCAACAGAAGTACTAATTTGAAAAATTGCTCTTTCCTGGACTCAAACTCACAACTTTTTGACTTGTGTTCCACTATATTAACCACTGGGCCATTTAGTTGACACAGCTTGAAGATATATTCCAAGCTGAAAGCAGCAGGTTTTAAAAATAAAATATAATAAATACATTTAAAAATGTATCTCTGCCAATTTCAGAAGACTTAGAATAAGGAAGCAATAATGCATTAAATGTTTGGTTTAAATTGACTAAGAATTTGACCACTATGTGGCACTGTCTGCAAACTACTTAGGTACCCTCAAGACATGATGTTGAAGACCCTTTCCAATTTTCCTTTAAATTGGACAAAGCATTTTAAGTATACTTTATTTTTTCATAAAATTCAAAATGGCGGAGAGGTTATATGGCTGAAGTTGGAAATTTTGACAGAATACTTGTTTTTTAATTGAAGCAGGAATTACGCAATAAAGTACAGTATGCACTGTAGTAAGCATAATATGAAGACTCAGAGATCAACAGAATTACAGATTTTAAAACTGCTCTTTCCTAGACTCAAACTCACAACATTTTGACCTGAATTCCAATGCATTAATCACTGAGCCATTCAGTTGTCACAGTTCAAAAGTGCCAAAGAGACACTCTAAGCTGGGAGCAGCAGGTTTTAAATAATACAAAATAATAAATACATTAAGACATTTTCTCTGCAAATTTCAGAAGACTTAGAAAGCAATAATACATTAAAAGTTTTGTTTAAATCGACTAAGCATTTTGACCACTATGTGGCGCTGTCTCCAAACTGCTCTTTTACCCTCAGGATATGATGTCAACCCTTTTCAATTTTCATTCAAATCAGACAAAGTGTTTAAATATACATTACTTTTTCATAAAATTAAAATGGCGAAGAGTTTATATGGCTGATGTTAGAAAATTATATAGTTGAAATCATCATGACCTAAGGGATCCAAAGACACCAAACTCATAATTTTAGGACAAACTGTTCAAAAGTTACAGGCAAAAATAGCCAATTTTGACATTTCTTGACCCATAGGATGTGCTGTCACCAAACTTTGCATGTTACCCTGGATCATGGCCGAGATACAGCCTCCAATCAGTTTTTACATTGACCTTGTTAACTTCACATTGGAATAATTTCTGAATGGTAACACAAATTAAAATGATTTCTGGTCAGTTCTATGTGGCTCTGTCTGGAGATTATTTTGAGCCACTGTTTGGACAAATTGGACAAAGTTTGAAGGATGTGAACAGTTTAAACTCTAAATGTCATAATGCAAGATGGCGGCCACTGTAATGGGCAGAGTTTTAATGTAAGTGTTCAGTTTGAATCATCAGGAGGAAAGTAATCAGACAAAAAAGAGTGGTGTTTCTAGGATAAATGGTTCAAAAGATACGTGCAAAAGAAAAGTGAATTTTTACTGAAACTATAAATCAGTGCTTTAACACACTGAGCCACTCAGTTGACATGTCAGGCTGATGGCAAAGAGACGTTGCAAGGTTAGAGTCAGCAAACAAGTGTGGATTATCTTTTGAACTATAGGTGTTGCCCTTGTATGTATATATATGCCATTCTGTTCCATAAGTCAATGCTCTATCCACTGCACCACAGAGCTACAACATTAACAGCAACCAAAGGGACATATCAATGAATAATTAAATAATTTGCCAAACACAACAGTCACCATGATCAACTTCATATTCATATAACTTTTCAACAGAGATCAAAATCAGAATTTGATTGTGGAAAACACCAGCAACCAGGTAAGCACAATACAAAATCACCAGAACTACATACTGCATGACTTGCAGAGGAAAGAATGGAACCCATAACCTTTGGAACTATTGTCAAGTGTTTAACACACTGAGCCACTTGGTTGCCATGGCTAAACAATAGCAAAGAGTCATCCAGAGTTTAGTCAGCACACAAGTGTAGGTTATCTTTTGAACTATAGGTGGGGCTGTCTCCAAACTGCTCAGTTACCTTCAGGACATAATGTCAATGATGCATACCAAATTTATTCTAAATCTGCCAGTGCTTTTAAAAGATATGTCACTTTTTAATAAAAGTCACTTTGGCTGAGGAACAGTATGGTTGATATGATCAAATTTGGTATCACTGAAATCCTCATGACCCACAAAATCCATAGACATGATTTTAGGACATTCATTTCAAAAGTTATGGGCAATATAGCACTTTTTACACATCGTTTGACCCATAGGTGGCATTGTCTCCAAACTTTGCATGTACCCTCAGGTAATGGTCCTGATGAAGCATACCAAGATTTGTTTTGATATGACAAACTGTTGCCGATATATAGCAGCATCAATACATCAATTTTTACTTTGACCTTGTTAACATTGTGTTAATGTAACTTTTCAACTGAGGTAAAAATCTAAATTCGGTATTATTTAATCTGTGCAGCTTTTTGAGCCATTGTTTGGGCAAATCAGATGGAATTTCAAGGAAGAGTAACGAACAAAATGATAAATGACAGAATTCAAGATGGTGGCCACTGTAATGGGTGGAGTTTTAATGTATGGGGTTCATTGGAATCATGAGGAGGAGTGTAATCAGATGCAAAATTTTATTTCTAGGACTAATGGTTCACAAGATGTGCACTAAAGAAAAGTTAATTTTTTACATGGTGGTGGCGCTATGGAGTATGTCCTAGAGACCCAAAATTTGGTATGGGGGCTATTCATGACCACCTCTATCATTGTGCCACATTTCATAATTTTCCTATGTACAGTTCATAGGGCTGCGATTGACTCCCAGCCTGAATAATAATAATACTAATGGATACAATGGGTGCCATAGCACCTTCGGTGCTTGGCCCCTAATAATACTAACGGATACAATAGGGGCTACGCACCTTCGGTGCTTGGCACCTAATAATAATAGTACTTAAGAACTAATTACACATGCAAACAAAACAATGACTAAAGGTATGCTATTTTTTCATAGCATGCTGGCATGAGTAGCGAGATCTTATTCAGTTCCATTCTGTGTCAAATTAAGTCATATTACTTGAAAGATATAACTTTATTAAAAGAAAAATAACATTTTGTCTCTGCTAAGTAAACAGCAGTATCACTCTGTCAAGTTTTTATAAATAGAAACAAAGATTTCACAAATATTTGCCACATCCCAAGCGCAGCACACTGAAGGTTATGGTCACAAATATGGTGGCGCGGTCACAGTGAAGTCACATGAAACAGGTCAAATCACATAATGCATATTTTCGCAATTGAAACGTATTTTTCAAACAGAATTTTGGCCCACCCACACCTTTTTCTGACCCACGAAAAATGTCAATCCTGGCACCACTACTGCTTTGAAATGACAAACCAAAGTTTTTTTTTTTTTTTAAATGATGCTTTAGGTCAAGTAAAAAAAAATGATTACTGGATACCACAATAATGGACAGGCATGCAACAAAGCAGCACCTCATTCAAATAATGGTGCATTAGTCTTTGTGAAAGGACGTACAGCCAACACCAAATAAATTACTTTAAAAATATGATGTGCTTGAGGATGTCTCATTTACTTGCTACTAACTGCCTCAAATCTTTTAAAAATGTTATGACATGGACCTGGCATACTTTGGCAAAACCTGTGACTGGCTCTTCCTCTGAAGTGTTATTGTACCAACGTGGTAACTTGTAAACAAATCTTTGTTTGACAGTAGACTTATAAAAACCTGTGCACCAAGAAGTTGCACAAAAAACACTCAATCAAATCAGAATCAGAATTAGCATTATTGCCAAGTGTTCTTACGTATACAAGGTTTTTGTTGTTGTTGTTGTTTTGTTTTTTTGAGGCAGTTTAATTGTTCATGAGGAAAATGGCCTGAGGGTAAAAACTGTTCTTGTGCTGGATGTCCTGGCGCTCAGTGCTCTGAAGCGCTGGCCAGAGGGCAACAGTTCAAAGAGGGAGTGGGCAGGGTGTGTGGGGTCCAGAGTGATTCTACCTGCACGTTTCCTCACTCTGGAGACATACAGGCCTTGGAGGGTGAGCATGGGGGCATCAATAATCCTCTAAGCAGTCCTGACTTTCCTTCTGTCTGATTTGGTGGCTGAACCAAACCAGACAGTTATAGATGTACAAAGGACAGACTCAGTGATGGCTGAGTAAAACTGTGTTAGCAGCTCCTGTGGCAGGTTGAACTTCCTCAGCTGGTGAAGGAAGCACAATCTCTGCTGAGCCTTCTTCACAATGGAGTCTATGTGGGTGTCCCACTTCAGGTCCTGAGAGATGGTAGATCCCAGGAACCTGAAATACTCCACTGCTGCCACAGTGCTGTTCAGGATGGTGAGGGGGAGGGGAGAGTGCGGGGTGATTTCTCCTGAAGTCCACTATCATCTCCACTCTTTTGAGCATGTTCAGTTCAAGGTTGTTGTGACTGTATCAGACAGCCAGTTGATCAACCTCCCATCTGTATGCAGACTTGTCACTGTCGCGGATGAGGGCACTGGCCGTGGTGTCATCTGCAAACATCAGGAGCTTGACAGTGGGGTCTTTTGTAGTGCAGTCATTCGTGTACAGGGAGAAGAGCAGTGGAGAGAGAACACATCCCTGAGGAGCACCAGTGCTAATAGTGAGGGTCCCGGATGTGAGTTTCCCCAGTCTCACTAGCTGCTGCCTATCAGTCAGAAAACGGATAATCCATCGACAGATTGGGGTGGGCATGGAGAGCTGGGTAAGTTTGGAGAGAAGATCGGACATGGTGGTATTAAAAGGATGAACTGAAGTCCACAAATAGAATCCTTGCATAAGTCCCAGGTCTGTCGAGGTGTTGCAGAATATAATGCAGTCCCATATTAACAGCATCATCCACAGACCTGTTTGCTCGGTAAGCAAACTGAAGGGGGTCCAGCAGGGGTCCAGTGATGTCCTTCAGGTAGGCCAAAGCCAGTCTCTCAAATGACTTCATGACCACAGACATGAAAGAGACAGGTCTGTAGTCATTAAGTCCTGTGATTTTTTGTTTTGTTTTTTGGGGGGACCGGAATGATGGTGGAGCATTTCAAGCAGCAGGGAATTTCACACTGCTCCAGTAATCTATTGAAGACCTGTGTGAAGATGGGGGCCAGTTGGTCAGTGCAGACTTTCAGATAGGCAGGTGAAACACCATCTGGGCCTGAAGCTTTCCTAGTCTTTTGTTTCCGAAAGACCCAGCACACATCCTTCTCACAGATCATAAGTGCAGATTGAGTAGCAGGAGGGGGAGGAGGGGGGTTCCAGGAGGTGTTGGGTGTGTGTGTGTGTGTGTGTGTGTGTGAAGTGAAGATCAAAGCGGGGGAGGGGTGTGAGACTGGGCTTTTCAAACCTGCAGTAAAACACATTCAGTTCATCAGCCATTAGTTGACTCTCTACAGAGTGAGGGGAGGTGTCTTGTACTTGGTGATGCTTTTTAGGCCTTTCCACACAGATGCAGGATCGTTGGCTGAAAACTTTTTTTTTTTTTTCTCAGCTTTTCAGAGTAGCTTCTTTTAGCCATTCTGATTTCTTTAGTAAATGTGTTCCTGGCCAGGCTGTACAATGTTTTAACCCGACTTCTGTAAGCATCCTCTTTGGCATGATGAAGCTGTCTGAGTTTTCCTGTAAACCATGGTTTATCATTATTGAATGATAAAAATGTCCTAGTAGGAATGCACATATCCTCACAGAAACTGATATATGATGTCAACAGTATCTGTGAGTTCATCCAGGTCTGTGGCTGCAGCCTCAAAAACACTCCAATCAGTGCAGTCAAAGCAGGCTTGTAGTTCCAGCTCTGCTTCATTGGTCCATCTTTTTACTGTCTCTTTACTTTACTACAGGCTTAGCTGATTTTATTTTCTGCTTGTAGGTTGGGAGAAGATGAACCAGACAGTGATCAGAGAGTCCTAAAGCTGCATGTGGGACAGAGTGATATGCATCCTTTACAGTGGTGAAGCAGTGGTCCAATATATTTCTTTCTCTGGTGGGGCATGTAATGAGTTGTTTGTATTTTGGCAGTTCACGGGTGAGGTTAGCTTTAATAAAATTTCCCAGAATAATAATAAGAGAATCCGGGTGTTGTTTCTCAGTGTCTGTGATGTGATCAGCCAACTGTTGCAACGCTGCATTCACACATGCTTGTGGCGGGATATAAACACTCACCAGATTAAATTAGGAAAACTCCCGCAGTAGAAAGGTTTACATTTGATGAAGAGTGCCTCTAAATTAGGACAGCACATCTTCTTCAATATCTTCTTCAGATCTGCCTATTTTAGCCAATCCTTACCATTTTTGTGTTTACAATGCATCATTCTGTCTATTAGTGAAAACAAACTGTGGACAGTCAGTGGGTGGGCCATCTAAGGCTGAGACTGTTCAAAAGAGCAACCTTGAGAAATCCATTTATCTTTTCTTTCATCTCAAATGGCGCCTCCCAAAGAGCAAATGTCTCAATATAATTACATAGCAATTCTCACTCCGCTCTCCAGTGCAAAACCGCAGAGAAAGGCACAGAGTGATGTACAATCAGACTCTTACATAATTAACTTACACAGTAAGTGGGCTGGAGTTGCCCATTATTCAACTCAGTCTACAACTCTCACAACGCATTAGGGAACTGGCTATGCCGATGAGGTAGTGTAAATCTACTCTCAGATTTTCTTTGGTCAATTTTTTATCAATCACTTTTTCAATTGCCATGCATCCAAAGAAAAGTTCATGCTACAAACTCCAAATATTAAGTCATCATACAGTCAAAATGCAAGAGTATTTTGACTCCAGCCCTCTTAAAGTAGAAAATTAAGCAAAAACAGTTTTGAGTAAACATGAAGTTCTTGAGATCCACTTCACTTACCTCTGCAGCTTCTTTTTCAAATTTCTCAATGGTTCTTTTGTCAATTCCTCCACACTTATAAATGAGATGGCCAGTGGTGGTGGACTTCCCAGAATCAACATGGCCGATGACCACAATGTTGATGTGAACCTTCGCTTTCCCCATGATCAAACAGGGCTGGAAGGGAAGATGGGAATGCCTGGAGTGTTCTCGTGCTCTAGATCAAGTATTATTAGGCAGAACAAAACATTCACTGTAAGGTTTGACTGTCATAAAAATATGTAGATATCAGGGCAAGCTATTCTTTAAAACAGAAAGCACAAGATGAGATTCACTGAACAAGCTTTGCAGAATGATACAACATAACTTAAGCTATTTGATCTCTTGAAACATCATCAGCAAGATTAAAGCAAAATTGCATAAGATATTAAAATGATAGTTCACCCAAAAATGAAATTTCTCCAATCATTTACTCACCTTCATGCCATCCCAGATAAGTATGACTTTCTCTCTTCTGCAGAACGCAAATGAAGATTTTTAGAAAAATATCTCAGCTCTGTACGTTCATTTAATGCAAGTGAACGCTGACCAGACTGTTCCAAAAACGGACCAAGTTCCAAAAATCACATAAAGGCAAAAAGTAATCCATACAACTCCAGTGGTTTAATATATGTTTTCTGAAGCAATATGATAGGTGTGGGTGAGAAACAGATCAATATTTAAGTCTTTTTTTTTACTTTTTTACTTAGGTCAGAAAGTGAAAATTGAGATTTATAGTAAAAAAAAGGATTGAAATATTGATTCGTTTCTCACCCAAAGTGATTGCATCACTTCTGAAGACATACCTGTAAATTAAACACTGGAGTCATATGGATTATTTTATGCTGCCTTTATGTGATTTTTAGAGCTTCAAAGTTCTGGCCACCATTCACTTGCATTGAGGACCTACAAAGCAAGCTGAAATATTTTTCTTAAAATATTTGTTTGTGTTCTGCAGAAGAAAGAAAGTCATACACATCTGGGATTGCATGAAAGTGAGTAACTAATGAGAGGATTTTCATTTTTGGGTGAACTATCCCTTTAAGACTCGCTTTCAGAGAATACAGTATATCTTGAATTAAGTTTATTTTTCTTACCCCATTGGCAAATAGTTTTTTCTAGTTCTTTGAGCATAAAGCTCTCAGATTTTTTGTTAGAATTCTCAGAAAACAAGATTTAATATTCCATATCCCAATTGCTTCTCAAGTACACTGCAAAACATAATTTGTCTTATTTTTTGGTAAAAAACGAAAACAAAACAAAACAAACAAAAAGCAAACCTAAACATAGTTAAAACAAGAAAAAATGTATTGAAAACAGAATTACATTACACATTAATTTTGTTTTTAGAGAAATCTAACACAATTTAGTGGGGTTTATGCTGAAAATAAGAAAAAATGCCAAAGGGGTCTTTTTTCTTAACCCATTGGCAAATAGTTTTTTTTTAAGCATAAACTCCACTAAATTTTGTTAGATTTCTCTGAAAACTAGACCAAAAAAAATAAATAAATAAATAAAAGTAATTTTGTTTTTCAACTAAATTTATATTTTTTAAAGAATGTGTATATTTTTACTAGAAAACAACACAAAAATAAAAATATTCTGTAAAAAAAACTTAGCCAACTGTGTATGTACCGTATCTTGTTTTAAGGATGTTTAGATATTTGTACTCCAAAAAAAAGTAAAAAAAGAAAAAAAAAAAAAGAAAAGAAAATTAAACAGTTAATTTGTTTAATCAGTCAAGCCACCCATTTAATGTAATTTATAGCTTTTGAAAAACTAGAGATATGTGGTATATTATATTCTCAATAATAATTGCATGTTGACAGTTATGCCTAGCAATCTAAACAATAAAGTATGCCTTCTTGTAAGATGCCTTTAATTATGAGTATGGTTAAAATCTATAATTAAATAGGAGGATGTTTGTGGCCTCTTACCTGCAGTTGACAGGCACACTCTGCTCTCCCCTCAGCAAACAGACACTCTGTGCTCCTGCAAAGGTGGTGGCACAGTCCAAGACTGTGTGTGTAATGAACTCACTCTACTTTGATACAGCAGTGCGGCACTCAAAGGGGGAGGCTGGTGGTGAGGGACTGCAGTGAGACATTTACAACAGAACAGCAGAAATGAGCTGAGAGGAAAAGTAGGAGAGATGAAGGATAGACATGGAGCAATCAAGCAGTGTGCAGTGACTCATTCATATCTTGAATCATCTCTCCCTGCATAAAAATCTGATTGCGTCATCTGAAAGAATGAATGTGCTGGTGTCTCCAGGGTTTGAAATTTGACACGCCAAGACATAATATTTTATTATTATTATCAATTAATAATGTTTAGTTATATGTTGTTTTTCTACAACTAAACAATTTAAAATAATTTTATGTGATGAGTTAAGATGTAATTAGAAAATCTGTTTATTTACAGCCATCAAATGGGCCTGATTGGTTTCAGACTGGATTTCTCAATAGAAACCTCATTTACAGAAGCATCATCTTTGAGTGTAAATCTATCCCTCACAGCCAATTCCTGTCAAAAATCAAAGATGGCGCTACTGTAAATAAGGCCAATAACAGACCTTTCTGGATTTTTACAGTAAATTTTATTCATCAGTAAATTATATTTTGCCCATTCATCTTTTTTTCATACACTGGCAGCTAAAAGTTTGGAATAATGTAAACATTTTGCTCTTATGGAAAGAAATTGGTAGTGGCATTCAACTGATCACAATGTATAGTCAGGACATTAATAACATGAAAAATTACTATTACAATTTTAAAAAAAAATTCAGAACTTAAACTACTTCAGAGAATTCTCATCAAAAAATCCTCCACATGCAGCAATGACAGCTTTGCAGATTGTCCAGATACTCCGGTGACATTTCACCCCTCACTTCCTGTAGCACTTGCCAAAGATGTGGCAGTCTTGTCGGGCACTTCTCACGCAACTTACAGCCGGTCTAGCCGATCAAACAAAAGCTCAATGGGGTTAAGATCCATAACACTCAAATTACCTGTTGTCCAATGTCTGTGTTTCTTTGCCCACTCTAACCTTTTCTTTTTGTCTTTCTGTTTCAAAAGTGGCTTTTTCTTTGCAGTTCTTCCCATAAGGCCTGCACCCCTGAGTCTTCTCTTTACTGTTGTACATGAAACTGGTGTTGAGCGGGTAGGATTCAATGAAGCTGTCAGCTGAGGACATGTGAGGTGTCTATTTCTCAAACTAGAGACTCTGATGTACTTATCCTCTTTAGTTGTACATCTGGTCTTCCACATCTCTTTCTGTCCTTGTTAGAGTCAGTTGTTCTTTTGTCTTTAAAGACTGTAGTGTACACCTTTGTATGAAATCTTCAGTTTTTTTGGCAATTTCAAGCATCGTATCGCCTTCATTCCTCAAAACAATGATTGACTGACAAGTTTCTAGAGAAAGTTTTTGCCATTTTTGACCTAATATTGATCTTAAGGCATACCAGCCTATTGCATACTGTGGCAACTCAAAAACAAACACAAAGACAATGTTAAGCTTCATTTAACAAACCAGATAGCTTTCAACTGTGTTTGATATAATGGCAAGTGATTTTCTAGTACCAAATTAGCAATTTAGCATGATTATTTAAGTATAAGGTGTTAGAGTGATGGCTGCTGGAAATGGGGTCTGTCTAGATTTAATCAAAAATGACTTTTTTCAAATAGTGATGATGCTGTTTTTTACATCAGTAATGTCCTGACTATACTTTGTGATCAGTTGAATGCCACTTTGGTGAATTAAAGTACCAATTTCCTTCCGTAACAGCAAAATCTGTACATTATTCCAAACTTTTGGCCACCAGTGTATATTAAACTTTTAGTAAGGATTTTGTCAAATTAAGCAGAACACATCAAACTTGACAGTCTCAATAAATGTAGCAAACCTCTGGAAGTTGATGTATGCTGTTGATGTAGGCCTTCGTATGGCGCCCATATGCATTGCATACATTCATATATAGTTTTTGCACCTCTGTGTTCAGCATTAATAATAAACTCTATAACTCTATAAGGTGCACTTTTTTTTGCTAATTGCTTAACTTCTAAACAGAAAATAGTATGGTGCCTTGATCCGCCACAAAATAAATTAAAAAAATCTGACTTTTTATTACACAGTTGCATCATTATATCTCACAATTGTGACTTAAGAGGCAATTTCAACTTTGTCATGCAATTGCGACTTTATTTCTTGCACTTAAGACTTTATATCTCGCAACAGTGAATTTATATCTTGCAGTTGTGAATATAAATCTTGCAATTGGCTTTTTTTAAATAATTGTGAAATTATATCTCACAATTGTCAATTTATTTCTCACAACTGCGACTGTGTTGTTACGAAATATAAACTCGCAATTTTGAATTTATATTCTGTTTTGTTTATATTTTGAGTTTCATGGCTGACCCACCGGGAAAAGTCCCGGTTCTCCATATGGCCAGTCCACCCCTGTCCAGCAGGATCAGAAATCCAGCGAACCACAGACAAGCCGTGGTTCAGCAGATGCGCCGATCACTCACAGCTTCACCCACAGCCTCCACAAGCCATGCCCAAGGTGAGCAGTCTGAAGCTTGTTCCTCCAGTGATCCCTCAGGGAATCCCTCCATTATTCCAATATCACCATCCTCACCCGACGATCATTCATATGGTCCCATTGCAACTCCCACTAATTATTCCAGATCGGCTGAGAAATGTTGCGGCTTTTTGCTACACTGCTCGCTGGCCATCGAAATGCAACCGCACCGGTTCCTCACCGAACACTCGAAGGTAGCCTTCATCATTTCCCTTTTGACTGGGCGAGCATTACAGTGGGCCACAACCATCTAGGAACTGAAAGGCCGGTAACCCAATCCATTGATTCCTTTATGGCACACTTATGGGAAATCTTTGCTTGTCCTGTCGGTGATTCCCACACGGCCGAACAGTTACATCAACTCCGACAGGGTAAACGAACCATTACGGATTACGTTCTCATCTTCTGCACCCTCGCTGCTGCCAGCGGATGGAAAGAAGCTGCGCTTTATATATTGTATCAACAGGGTCTCAACCCCGCTCTGAGAATGCAGCTTGCTGGGTACGACAATACGATGGGGCTCAAACGCTTAATTCAGCTCTCCATCTGGGTTTCCAACCACATGCAGATGTGCTTTAGTGAACCCATGTCACCTCGCAAAGAGTCTCATACTCCCCGTTCACTAATCTCCACTCCTCTGAACCCTCAGAGGAACCTATGCAGCTCGGCTCCTCCCATCTTTCTCCGGCAGAGTGTCAGAGTCGTATGGAGCCACATATCTGCCTATATTGTGGAGCCTCTGATCATCTGGTGTCCAAGTGCCCGATCCACCCCCCTCATATGATGGTGAGTTCTATTCAGTGCACCCCTGTGATTCACTCACCATTAAGTACTAACGTACCGATTTCCTCTGCAGACACTTCTGTCATGGTAGAGGCCCTTGTTGACTCCAGTTCAGCTGGAAATTTCATTTCCCGAACACTCTGCAGAGAACTGCGTCTCACGAAATTCTGTGTCCCACACCCCTACCCATCCTGTCCATAGTGGGGAAACCTTTGGGTAAAGGACACATCACCCATCGTACTGAACCCCTCACACTACAAACTGGTGCCCTTCATACTGAATGCCTTCCACTTCTCATCCTCGATGGCTCCATCTCCCATATTGTCCTTGGCAGACCCTGGCTGGTTCAGCACTCCCTTGTCCTGTGTTGGACTTCCGGTGAGATCCAAGCATAGGGAAATCGATGTTTTCATGGCTGTCTTTCTCTCCCTCTGGATCGTCAAGCTACTCCACGCCCTTCTCCCTCATCAGTCGCTCTGTCTGTCCACACCACCTCCATCGAGAGTCCTACCACGAACCACCCCAGTTCCATACCTCCTGAGTATGGCCACTTCAGCAATGATTTCAGTCCCCAATGAGCCTCTCAGCTACCTCCTCACCGTGCCTGGGACTGTGCCATCGACTTGCTGCCGGTGCACCACTACCCCGTGGAAGGGTATATCCACTGTCCTTACCTGAACAAAAGGCCATGGAGGAGTATATCGACGAAGCACTCCAACAGGGTAACATTCGTCCATCCACTTCCCCCGCAGCTTCCAGTTTCTTCTTTGTGGCTAAGAAAGATGGTGGATTGAGGCCCTATATTGACTACCGCTCACTCAATGATGCCACAATAAAATACGATATCCTCTCCCCTTGGTGTCTGCTGCTCTAGAGACCCTGAGAGGTGCGACCATTTTCACGAAGCTTGATCTAAGGAATGCATATAATCTCATTCACATCCGAGAGGGGGACGAGTGGAAGACTGCCTTCATCACCCCTACAGGCCACTATGAATATCAGGTGATGATGTATGGGCTGGCCAATGCCCCTTTGGTCTTCCAAGGTTTCATGAATGAGATCTTTCGTGAGTACCTCCACCGATTTGTCATTATCTACATCGAAGATATTCATATATATCTTCCAATCTAGCAGACCACTCCTACCATGTGAAATTGGTCCTTCAACATCTCTGCTAGCACCAACTATTCCTCAAGGCGGAGAAATACTCATTCCATCAAGTTCCAGTTCAATTCTTGGGATATATCATCGGTCCCAAAGGGTGTGCAGATGGATCCTGGGAAGATTCAACCTGTCTAATCCTGGCCACAACCCACCACCTTGAAAGAGCTGTAGCGCTTCCTAGGATTCTCAAACTTCTACTGCCGTTGCATCCGGAATTTCTGCTCCATCGTCGCTCCCTTAACTTCCCTCTTCAAAAACCAGCCCAAAACCCTTCTTTGGTCACAAGATGCCGCCAAAGCCTTCCAACAGCTAAAAGAGGCATTTACGACTGCACCCATTCTCCAGCATCCAAATCCCAAACTTCCCTTCATCGTTGAAGTCGATGCCTCCACCACCGGTGCCAGCGTCATGTTGTCTCAACGGCAGGGTACTCCCACCAAACTACACCCTTGTGCCTTCTTCTCAAGGTAGTTGTCAGCCACCGAACAAAAGTACGATGTCGGCATCCGAGAGTTATTGACAATTAAGCTGGCGCTAGATGAGTGGCATTACTGGCTCAAGGGTGCCTGACATACGTTCCAAGTCATCACTGACCACTGAAACTTAGAATATCTCCATGATGCCAAGCAGTTGAACCCTCGCCAGGCCCAGTGGGTTTTATTCTTTACCAGATTCTCCTTCACTGTCACATACCGGCCTGGATCCAAAAATACAAAGGCGGATGCACTCTCCTGGCTCTTTGCTTCAGAATCTTCCATTGTCAACCCTGAACCAATCCTCTCTCCTTCCGTGATCATCAGTCCCATCCAGTGCAACTTGGATAAACAAATAGCCCAAGCCACAACCACCGATCGTGTTTCCACCGAATGCCCACCAAGGTGTACTTTCGTGCCAGCGATCCTGCGTAACCAGCTCCTGGACTCTCTTCACTCCTCTCTGGGATCGGCCATCCGGGAACTGCTCAAACCCTCTCACTCCTTTGGAACCGGTACTGGTGGCTTCACATGCCTCAAGACATACAATGCTTTGTTCACATCTGTCCCGACTGCACTATGGTGAATGTTCCTCGTCGCCTCCCAGCCGGCAAACTCCTTCCGCTTCCGGTTCCCCAGCACCCATGGTCCCACCTAGGTGTGGACTTCGTCACTGATTTGCCTCCAGGTTTAACTCTATTCCAGTGTGTCCTGGGATTCCAACCTCCCTTATTCCCCTGGTGAGCCCTCTGATGTCCCCGCTGTGGACCATTGGTTCCATGAGAGTGAAAGGGTTTGGAACAGCACTCACGTCTATCTTCAAAGAGCCATCCAATGCTCTGACACTCCACAATACCAAGCCGGACAAAAAGTATGGCTCTCCACCAGAGACATCCGACTCCGCCTTCCATGCAAAAAGCTAAGTCCCCATTATAATGGTCCCTTCCCCATTGCACAACAGATAAATCCAGTCACATACCGGCTCCAACTTCCTCCTCAATATCTTAATTAGCAATTAATTTTTCACACAAACGTATTGATTCACTTCAGAAGACATTACTTGATCGGCAGAAGTCATGTGGATTACTTTGATGCTGAATAAGTGTGCTTTTTGGACTGTCAAAAACTGGTGTCCATTCATTTGCATTGGATGAAGCTAAAAACCTGGAATTCTTTCCTAAAAATCTTATATCCTGTTCTGATAAAGAAAGAAGGTCATACACATCTTGGATGGCCTGAGGGTGGCATTTTTGGGTGAACTTTTCCTTTAAGATCTCCAGTTGACTGGAACTTGTTCATTATTGCCCTGATGGTGGAAATGGGCATTTTCAAAGCTTTGGCTATTTTCTTATAGCCACTTCCCATTTTGTGAAGCTCAACAACTTTTTGCCACACATCAGAACTATATTCTTTAGTCTAGCCCACTGTGATCGATGATTAAAGGGAATTTCTGAAACATATGGGAACGATATTGTTGGTGAGTCTAGTCAGTTATGGTTAAAATCACTTCTATGGTAATTACTTTATTTTCCCAGTCCCAGTTAACAAAAATTTGCTTAAACAGAGTTCAAAAGTTGAACAAACACCCATATGGGTATGCGTTGTTTAGTGTTTATTATATAATATCTGATATCTGCAGTTCTCCTCAAATGCCTTATTGGTGAGGGTGCTCTACTCACTCCTGATTTGGTAAAGCTTTGTGTGTCAGCGCCGACGTCACATCCGCTGGGCTCAGCTCCCATTTGATGAGAGGGTGGCACGTTCTTTTCAACCTGCCAGAGCCACAACAGGCTACAGCGTGAGATCGTTATTTAACCTTTATGACAAAACAAAAAAAGGGGGAAGCTAATAAGACATTGAAAATTGTTATTCTTTTTGTTTATTTAATTCTTATCAAGATTTCAGGAGGCAGTTAATTATACAATTAATACGTACGTGATACAAATGATTTACACATGTAACAAAGAGTACTTGTAAACACAAAATAAAAATAGCATTGTATTAAACCTCTTTTGTCATTTTAGATTTCAGCATTGCTTTTATAGATACCTCTGCTGATAAGTAAATTCATTAAGTCATATACCAGATAGAAGGCCATATTTCATAGATATGCTCATATGCAATTAAACTAACACTGGTTATCTGTGTAACAAATGCTGCTGGTGCTGACAATGATGAAGATGATGATGATGAAATGAAAACCCAAGTGCAAATTTATAAATAAACATGAAAACCAAAAACTGTAACTATAAATGTGAAACATAAACATAAACATGAACTTGACTATAATCTTGACTTGACATAAACTTGACATAGCATGACACATTACCAAACACACATAATACTTGACAAAGGACAATGGAAAACATGAGGGCTTAAATACATGGACATAGGAGAACATAACCAATAAACAAATAAAACTCTAAACAAGATAATCAAACAATGAACACTGAGGGAAAACAGGACATCACATGACTAGGGACACATGACATGAAACAGGAACTAAACTTTTCAAAATAAAAGACATGAAATACATGAACACACACATTAAATATTACATATCCCCCCCACTAGGTGCGGCTCCAAACAAACACATAACATGACATAGTTCCAAAGTTTTGTAGTGAGCTGGGGGGAGGGTCTTGATGCGTGGGGCGTGGCCTGACAAGACAGGGCATGGGGCATGGGACCAGAACAGAGTCAGTGGAAGATGGGGCCCTGAGAGGCTCAAGGGGTGGAGCTGTGGAAGGTGGGGTTGTGAGAGACTTGAGGGGTGGAGTCATGGAAAGCGGAGCCATGAGAGACTTGAAGGGTGACACCATGGAACTTGGTGCCCAGAGAGTAGCCAAAGAGTCGAAGGGCCAGGGTGGAGCCGATGGCAGGGAGGACCAAGGCGGCACTGGAGGCTCAGAGGAGCAAGGCGGAGCTGGGGGATTGGAAGACTGAGGCAGAGCAGGTGGGACTGAGGACCAAAGCGGAGCTGTAGGGAAGGAGGTCCACGGTGGAGCTGAAGGATCGGAAGGACAAGGCGCAGCCAGAGGATTGGAGAGCCAAGGTGGAGCCAGGTGACCAACAGACCAAGAAGGAGCCAGAGGGATGCGGGTCCCCAGCAAAGCCGACAGGCTGAAGGACCGCAGTGGAGCCGGGGGAACGCAGAGCTGAGGCAATGTCGAGGGACTGACAGGCCAAGGTGGATTCCAGGGCTCGGAGGGTCCAGGCGGGGTCGGAGGATTGAAAGTTCCCCTTGCCTGCTCAGGAGAACTAAGTGTGGGTACAAGGGCGGGAACCATCTCCAGGTCCAATTGCTCAGATGTGGCTGTGACATGGCATGGAGCAGGCTCAGGCGTGGCTGTGACGTGGCATGGAGCAGGCTCAGGAGTTGCTGTGACGTGGCATGGAGCAGGCTCAGGAGTTGCTGTGACATGGCATGGAGCAGGCTGAGGCGTTGCTGTGACATGGCACGGAGCAGGCTGAGGCGTTGCTGTGACATGGCATGGAGCAGGCTGAGGCGTTGCTGTGACATGGCATGGAGCAGGCTGAGGATCTGGGGCAAAAGATGGCACTAGCTCAGTGACAATGACGTGGAACTCAGGCTCGGCAGCCATGTCGTGGTCCTTTGCGTCGGCAGCCATGTCGTGGACCTCCAACTCGGCGGCCATGTCGTGGACCTCTGGCTTGGCATCCGCCTCCCCTACAGTGAACATAGAATCAGTGATATGCAGGGCAAGGTCGATATATTGAGCGAGGCTGAGGGAACTGTGACCACCAGGCATCAAAGTGGAGATTGGCTCACTCAATCCAAAACGGAAACAGTCTTTGAGGGCAACATCATTAAAGTCAACCCGGCAGGCCAGATGGCAGAAGTCCTCTGCATAATGCTCCAGGGGATGATTGCCCTGACGTAGGCAGAGGAGCTGGATTGCTGGGTTCATTTGTGGTCAAGTATTTCTGGAACGATGCTGCTGGTGCTGTCAGTGATGAAGACAATGACGATGTAATGAAGAACCCAAGTGCAAATTTATTAATAAACGTGAAACATAAACATAAAAATGAACTTGACTATAATCTTGACTTGACATGAACTTGACATAACATGACATGACATGACATGACATGACATGACACGTTACCAAACACACATAATACTTGACAAAGGACAATGGAAAATATGAGGGCTTAAATACATGGACATGGGAGAACATAACCAATGAACACACAGAACTCTAAACAAGATAATCAAACAATGAACCAATGAAAACAAGACACATGAACATGGAAGGAAAACAGGACATCACATGACTAGGGACACATGACATGAAAATTGTTTTTCAAAATAAAAGACATGAAATACATGAACACACAAATTAAACATTACAATCTGATTCTGCACAGTTCTATGTTAAGTTTGCACTTGAACTTGTAAGGCAAAGTGTGTTAAGTTTGGTGGCTTTATGTCACACACCCTTTTCAGATATAAAACAAATAAGATAAAAAAAGAAAAAAAAAAGAAAAGAAAAAAAGTAAAAATTCCACAATTTGGTATATGGATATACAGTCTGCAACTTAAATCTCGATCATACTTTTTTAAACTTTTCTTAACACACGTGAATATGCCCTAATATGACAATTTGCAGCTTTCATGCAAAGGTCCCAATACTGCTTCATTCACAAAAATAATTATTGTTATTGGACAACCGGTCATTGGATAAAGTTTTTCCTTAATATAATCTATATAAATACATAACAAATATGAAGTCAACAATAAATCAGTATTTTAACATCTGTAATACAGGAAACAGCTGGTTTCATTTTTTTTTTTTTTTTTTTTTTTGATGGTTGTGTGTTTATATATAGCTGTATATTTATATATTTATTTATATTTCTGTGTGTAATGTGTTGTGGCTTACCCTGACTATTGTCAAGAGTTCACAGAAGAGTAAATCATTGTCAGTGTGCTACACGCATTGAAATGATTAATACATTTTGCATCAAAAGATTATTGTATTGCTCTTTTATAAAAACTATGTATGCGATTTAAGATGCTTCATTTATTTATTTAGTGCACCTAGTTGAAATGCTTTGAACAGGCAATGAAGGTTAATCCATTGTTATTATGCATGTTATTGGCTATTACACCTACTTTGTAATGCACAGTAAAAGAAGTTCTTGTGATTTGAATAGTCCATCGCGTTTTTTTTTTTTTTTTTCAAACTCTCTAATTGAAATTATGCAGGCAAAGACTTTAAACTTATTTACAATAAAAATGAATAGTTTTAAAAAAATTATATTTTGAGATTTTGTATCAGAATAATATCAAATCAAATAAAACGACAAAGGTGGAAATAAAACGACTCTTGTGAAATTGATACTATTCACAGTTGCATTGATGCAGCAGAAAGACTCTTTGGACTTAAGTAAGATTTTCGAATTTTTTTCACGTTGACCTAAACGTATGTTTCTAGTGTGTTTTGCTAAACAGCAGAAAGCATAAATAAAACAAACTGGAAATATGTTTATTTTTTGATTGCATTACAGCAATCAAATATGATAATGGCCGCAACAGTTCTTGAGTCAACTAGTACACTGAACCTCTTTCGGACATGTTTGAAATACTGACAACTGTAGATTGAGCTGCTGATGAGCATGCGTGAACCGAGGACTTGAATGATGGGGTAGGCTATAGAGCCAGAATTGTGCCAAAAGTAAACACAAATAAATAGAACGTTTTACAAACAAACACAATCTGCTTCGCAAAGGAAAACTCAGCACACAAAAAAACAAAGCGATTTGCAAACACAAAGGATGTTTGAAGGTAATTTTGGCACAAACCTGGCTACATAATGGTTACGTTCCAGTCAAAAGATGTAAATGAATTTTACAATTGAGTATTGTGCATCCAGAATATATTTGAAGTCTGTATGAGCTGGATCACGGTTTCTGTAAAGAGGGTGAGTTGATTAAAACTAGTTTATTCACTTTATATGCTTTAGACACGTATAACATCTGCGTTTGAATATCACTGTCAGTATTGGGTGCTTTAGGTGTAGGAAACTTATCCAAGATATAAGATCACTGTATGAAACACTGATGACAATAAACACCCTTATTATTATCAAATGTAATAATCAGCAATATGTGCTTACATATGGCTTTATTGAATGTCTTTGAGTCTTTATGCCATGATGCTGGATATTAGCATTATGTACAGTGACGTCATTACGTGTTGGCATAAAGAACTACTAAATCGTTGTTTTTTTTTTTACCGATTCATTTAAACGAACTGTCCGAAAGAACCTGTTCACCGAAAAGTATCAGACTTCCCATCACTAAAGTGAAGCCTTCCTTAAGTATTTGAAGCACTTAAGTTATTTGAAAAATCAAATGTTAAAGTTTTCTAAAGAACACAGTGTTCTTCTATGGCCTCAGGCTGTAAAACCCTTTTTGAAACCTTGATTTTTAAGTGTAGGACATTATTACATAAACTCTCCATTCTTGGACTGAAAATTAAGATGAAATACAGCAGAACATTGATCTTCATAACTGTTTTTAAATAGGGAAATACACCAGATGTTTTTAACACACATTTAGTCAAATACTTCACACAACAAATTACACAGAAATAGTGCAAATATCAATCACTATGTTGTAAGCATTTGATCAATTTGATAAAAAAAAACACTACCTCATCTTGTTTGAAGTATAAGTCACAAAAAACACTAGTTAATTATCTGGTCCATCCCAAAAACGTTGGCTCTATGACAAAAATAAAATGAAGCTACCACTTTAAAACAATCTTTAAAAAAAAAAAAAAGACAACACAGCTCTGTTGCCAAACTCAGCTGAGGAAAGCTTATTAGTTGTCTTTCCCCATCAGTCTGAACCTACATGACCACCAAAGGCTTTCCTTTCTCTAAATTTCTGTTGTTTCTTTCAAGGTACAGCTCAGAACACCTCACAGTGAACGCCCGGACTGTAGAAAATGATCCAGAACATCAGACATTCTCTGCACGTCATGTCACTTTCACATTGGTTCTACCATGACCAATATTAGCTACACCTTTCTCAACACTTTTGATCAGTCAGTCTTTGCAAATGTCTGGTGGCCCAAGACTTTTGGGTCTACGTCCTGCGGCGCTTGGCTCCTCCAGGGCTGGCGGGATTGCTGGAGATCATCACTTTCTCCACGGCTCGGTTCCTCTTCCTCTTTTCTCCGGCCGATTCTTTGGACCCGCTGCCCGTCTCACCTGATACCCCCCTCTCGGTCCGCTCTCTCTCTTTCTCGTGCCTGCTGCTTTTCATGGAGGAATTGCTGCCTGGTGAAGGGAGAGGAGTGGGGAGGAAGAAAACAAAAAAGGAGGATGTGATAAGGGAACACAAAGAACAGAACAGTTATATACCACTACTGAGGAAAAATCATTTTCACCATAATTTGCCGACTTATTTTTTGACAACGGCATGTCTAGGATGTTTGCAAACTCATCATATCTGATCATACATCCTTTCAATAACAATTTCTCCGAGATAAGTTTACGTAACTGACTTTACAGGAGTTTCCAAATGACAGCGCCATTTGTGTACATTTGTATTGTGGACACCCTGTACAAAAAATTTACTGATTTCATTTGACAGATTACTGGCAAATCTTTTACTATATTAAACTTCAATGCTCATATTTAACCTGCAATATCATCTTTTGACTCCCAGGTTATTTCACAATGGATTTCACACAAGCCATATACCAGGGTTGTGCTCCATTCAAAACTTAATACCAATTCAATTCCTGAACTGAGATAGCAAACAGGATGAAGAACAGCAATTCAAAATTGAATAAGGAAGTAGAATTAAAATGGAATTAAAATCTAAGAAATTCGTAACCACTGTTAAGTAAAGTTAAATCTTTATAATGCATTCAGTTTGATGCGATTTGATTTTGGAAGAATGCAATTGTCACTGGACTCTAAAGTTTTTCAGGGTTCTCACTCTTTTCAAGGCACAATTTTCCAGGACATTTCATGTTCCCAAAGGGTGTAGTATTTAAGCAAAAAAAAAAACACACAAGAGGTCATGATGTATATTGTGGTTATTGAATGGTTAATTTGTCTAAATTCATTACACACATTAATTTGGAAGCGTGCAGCACATGCAGATCATATATCTATTTAATTAAATTGCAGCTTTTTGCAGTTTAATAATCACACTAGAACATATCACAATTTTAATTTTATTATTTGTGTATTCAAACATTATTTTTCATCCCAAATATGTCAAATTCCAATACATTCCACGTTTTATAGCTACTGGCATTTTTATGACTGGATTCAGATATTCCGTCCCTTTTTTTCCCCTTCACATCATGGAAAACAAAGGACCCTACATGTGGTAACCATGGTATAAGCGGACTCGGATCGTTCATTTATTACTAAAAATTAATTCACATCCCAAGGTGTAAAGGCCACGCTACCATCTAAGTTTGTGAACTCACTTTCATAAAAATCAGCAGTCTGTCCATCAACCGTTGTCTAATGTTAATAACTCAAATGTTTTTGTAGTTAACACAACAGCAATGTTAGAATGGAAAAAAATAATAGTTTTCACACTATTAATATTTAAACTATTTCATCGGAGCAAAGCTGAGATGACAGCAGGTGAGCAGAGAATGTACATGATGGGACTTATTTCATGACATTCCAGCAGCCATATCACCTGTAGCTCTAGACTGGTTAGAGCTAAGCAGGACTGAAGCTAAGTCTGAAGCTAAGCAGGGTTGAGTCTGGACAGTACCTGGATGCGAGACCTCCTGGGGAAAACTAAGGTTACTGCTGGAAGAGGTGTTAGTGAGGCCAGCAGAGGGTGCACACCCTGTGGTCTGTGTGGGTCCTAACACCCCAGAGTCAGGGTTCCCACTCTTTTCAAGCCACAATTTTCTAGGACATTTCCAGGACATTTTATGCCCCCAACGAGTGTACTATTTTAGCAAAAACACATGCGTCCATTTAAATCAAGCTTTTATTTTGGCATTTCTGTGTTTTTGATGGTAGTTTCTCACCTCCAGATAGGCAGTTTGCTACATGGCCCAGTGTGATTATGAATCCCCATAAAGCAGTGATTCAATTTAATAAATACATAGTCTTTATGTGCTGTGCACTTCAGAGTGCTCTCTGTCTCCGTCATCTCACACACGAGCGCACGTGATGATCATGATGAGGTGTTTTCAGTGTATGAGCGGCCGGCTCTACACATTCATTTTGAAGCACGCATCACTTGCAGATTATTTATTTATTCAATTAAATAAGACACTTTTTTTAATTTAATTAGCACACAAGGACATATCAGAATTTTAATTTGATTAATTGTACATTCAAACATTCATTTTCATCCAAATGTCATATTCCACAACATTCTGCATTTTATTGCTAATGCTATTTTTACAACCGTGTTTTCTGCATACTACATGTTGTAACCGCGGTATAAGCTGACTCCGATTGTTGAATTACTGAAAATTAATTCACATCCCGAGGTATTAAAGCCGAATCACCTCGCTACGAACACAGTGTGAATTAATAAATTATTTTTTTTAAATCAGTGGTCTGACTGTCATCGTTGTCTAAAGTTTATAACTCACAGGGATGCAAACTCATGAGAGGCGAAAAAGTTGACAATCACTGATCCACGGACATGTTTAACGGGGTTATTTATTTTTATTTTTTTAAGAATAAGCTAAAAGCACCAACTTAAGCTATTTTAATGATTAAAGTATTGAAAATTATCTGCACAATTATGCAGCATTAGCTGCATAAATAAAGGGTACTTTGGAGTGGCTTGCTTCTGTTTCACAAATTTGTTCAGTTTCATTAATTGATTAGTTTAGTGACCACTTCTGGAGATGCCACTAGGTGGCGACAAATGAGCATCTTATGTGCTATGAGTGAGTCATTGAATCATTTTGAGAAGTTCACAATCGAAATCTGTCATGAGACTTTATAGTAGCCTATTTAAGCATAATAAGAACAAAGCAGATCTATAATTTCCATTCAGTTTGTGAACTGCCGAGCATGACTTTTCATCCAAAAAGACAACAATAACAGTCTAATAATATTGAGAATCAATTACATCTTTGCCCTCTCCTTTATTAAAATTTGCATGTCAAATCTACTGACTTCAGTAGAATGTTTAAGCATTAGAAGAACAAAACAGACGTACTGTATCATTTTCCTACAGTATTTAAACTGCTGAGCATGACTTCAGAAAAGACAACAGTAATAGCCTAATAAAAATATAAATTTTGAGTTTCAATAATGTCCTTTCATCATTGCAAAGCGCATTTCACATGAGTTGAGTCAAGGCGAACATGTATTTGGAAGAGAAAAAATGGCAATTGCTTTGCAGACTTGTTTATGTTTAGGTCTTAGCATTGTTTTTTTTTTTTGTTTTTTTTTGGTGTAAGTAATTACAGTAGTTTAATAACTGGGGTCACTGGATACTCAGAAATGATAATGTAATAATTAAAATAAATTATGAGACATTCAATATCTCTTCATAAATTTGGACAGTTTTAAAAAATGTCTTGTAGCTTTGCACCATCAAAGACATCATTTGTGAGGAAAAAACTTGTGTGAAAAACACTTTGGTGTGAAGCTGGAGCCGAGGTTGTGCTGACGCGTCACTTCATAGACTTCAATGTACTTGGCAGAGCTGACGCGAGTCATGTGAAAAGCCCCTCAACATGTATAAACATCAGTCACTTTTACACATTAATAACTCTTCCTCCCTTTTCTCTCCATGATGAACAAGTTAGACTCATATGCCTATGCTGAAGTGAACGAACAACATACCCCTCTCATTCAGTCGGTCGTACATTCACCAGGTCATTCAGTTTATGAATGAGAAGTTTCACAAGTGCCGCTTTTCACTGTGCACATGCCAAGCATGCGTTTGCCTGTAGCTGTAACCAATCAAGTGATCTGCCTCGGTTGGTCCACGATTGCCAAGCACACGATTGGACGCTGCTGTAATCAATCATGAGGATATAAGCATCCTTAACTGTTGATGTTGTTACACAATGCACAGCCACCGACAGTGATAAAACAATAAAAATTTGTGTATTCCGAGTCCCGATCATTACCATGTTTTTGTGCATGTAACGAAAACCTTGCTAGCATCACAGTCAAACAATATTATTATACTAAAATATTTTCCAGGACAAATAATTATTTTCCAGGACATTTAGGTATTTTTCTAATTTTCCATGACTGGAAAAATGTATTGCAAAATTCCAGGTTTTCCAGGATGCGTGAGAACCCTGCCCAGTATAGTGACGGGGACAATATACTGGAAAAATGTACCCTCCTTCAGATGAGACATTAAACCGAGGTCCTGACTCTCTGTGGTCACTAAAAATCCCAGGGCACTTCTCATCAAGAGTAGGGGTGTAACCCCGGTGTCCTGGCCAAATTCCCCCCATTGGCCACTATCTATCATGGCTTCCTTATAATCCCCATCCCTGAATTGGCTACATTACTCTACTCTCCTCTCCACCAACAGCTGGCACACTATGGCTGCCATCTCATCATCCAGGTGGATGCTCCACATTGGCTGTGGGTGAGGAGAGTCCCCTGTTCAGTATGAAAAGCACTTTGAGTGTTGTGTCAGAAAAGCAATATATAAATATAACATTCATTAATTCATTAATTCACAGTCAGCCGCTGGCATTGTTTCACAATGTGAAGCCGCCGGCAGTGACAAAACTATACAAATTTGTATATTTGACACCTATCCCGAGTCCCCATCGTACAATGTTTCTGTACATGTAATAAAAATGTTAGCCACACAGTCAAACAGTTTTATTATACCTAAATATTTTCCAGGACAAATAATTATTTTCCAGGACATTTAGGTATTTTTCCTTATTTTCCATGACTGGAAAACTGCATTGCAAAATTCCAGGTTTTCCAGGATGGGTGGGAACCCTGTTTTTAGAAATCTTTAGATTACAGTACTTAATCTGAATAGATAATTGTTACAATGATGGCAGATTTTAAAACTTTACATTCAGTACATTTACTTAAAATTAATAATACAATAAACATTATAAATGATAATGTCTGAAATGCCACCTACTGAAATTTTATTACACTTATTTCACTATATCTAATACATTTTTATTTTATGGACCCTTGTGGAAGAACACACCATTTCCTGGAAAGCTCTAATATACTCAATATATTACAAAAACAATTCAAATTTTGATCTATTATTTGTTTAAAATTGTTTTAAACAATGTGGTAGACCATTCCTGTTGCAGTATGGCAAAATTAAAATCTGTTTTGATGTCAGTGTTAATTTTAATAGGTTAGATATTAGAGAAATACTAGATTATTAATATAAAATAAGATAAATATATAATGTTAAAAAACGTAATTCTACCAATCAGGGAATAGATAGTCTATATAAATAAATGTCATTGGGGGGGGGGGGGGGGGGGGCTAATTCAATTCAAATTCCAACTCATGAATTGAAAATTAGCCAATTCTGAAATCCAGAATTTTTCCCAACCCTGCCATGTACACTAAATAGCAAACATGCCATGATCTTATATATCAAATACCTGTAGATTTGCTGCTTATAAGCACTTTATATTATCCTTGAGGTCAATATCAAGTAATACTCACCAATACTGACAAAAATGTAATAATAATAATAATAATAATTAATAATTTTCAACGTAATAACGTAAAATGTCCTCATAATATTGCATAAAAAAGCTATACCGTTTCTTCTAGAGTAAGCATCCCAATTGAAAAGTATCAAAAAGCGACTAAAACAAAATGTTTTTGATTTTGGTTCATTCAGAGCAGTTTGCAGACAAACAAGCTCAAAATAAAGGACTTCCCTCACCCCAAAAATGTTTTTTTTTTTTTTTTTTTTTTTAATGTGTTTGGAATTATCAGCATAGAAATCATAACAAGCATACTACACAGAAGCCTACATAAAGTAACATCTTTTCAATAAGTGTATTCTAAAAATGTATTTCAAATATACATCCATCAATTAATATAGCCTAAATATCTCTCTCTTACTCTCTCTCCTGCATGCACACACTAGATGGGCATGTTGGATTAAATGTCACCTAATGTGGCTGAATTATTTGTATTTTTTTGTGTGTACCCAAAGACAACACATGCACAGATCATGTTTTTCCTGAAGCTAATAAAATCCTCAATCAGCTTTATACCAACATCGGGGTAAACAGAAGGGAACACATGCATTACTCTTGGCTCTTAAGCTGTAATAAGCCATATTAAACTGAACATTATCACAAAGTAAGGCCTAAAAAGAAAAAAAGGTGTTTAGCATGCTACAGAAGGCTACGCACACAAAGTAAAATTAACCAAAGAAATGTGCTGCAGAGGTTTCATTCAGGATCAAAACACATGCTTATGATTTACTAAAAAGAGAGAAGCCCATTTTCCTTGCAGGAAACAGTTGTAATTCTGAAAATGTACTGTTAACTTTTTGATTTTTAGTTTCATGAAAAAACCAAATAATAAACATTTTAACCCATTACCAGCATTTAAACACTGTTTTCACTCCACAACAACTGAAAGGTACACTTTGTTCCCATTTTCATTTACGTCTTGCAAAAAAAAAAATATATATATATATTTTTCGGTTTTCGTTCCTTGAACGGTTTTTAGTCCCTGGTGTCAGCACAAAGAACAAAGTCTCAGACACAATCGGTACTTGATATGTAAACGTTTAAGTCTTTGCACATAATAAGTTCACAAAATCTAACCATGCTGTTATGTCAGAGCAGTTACTAGCTAGGTACTACTAGACTGCATTCCTAGGTGTTTTTACAGTCTGGAATCGTGTTTTATAAAAAATGCAAGGCCCAACTGTTTGGCCTTTGATTGTCTATTTCAATAGCTAACAATTTTCAAATTGAAGGTCAAACCATGTGTTGTCTGTCTTCAACCTTGCTCATGGTACATTTTGAAAAATTGGTGTACTTGTCTGTAATGGATCTCATTAGTTGATGTTGTTGAACAAACCTGTTGAAACAAATCCTACACATGCCATGCTTCAGATACCCCCCACATGCTCTGAACACATAAAAAAAAGAGACGAGAATGAAGGATAGCAAAAGAAAGACACACATGGTCAGAGGCCTCTGAAGGCTGTCAACAGAGGCCTCTGGTAACGAGCTGGTCTGCATGGAGTTTTGGAACAGAGCGAAACATTTTCTTCTGTCCGTACCTTGCAAAATCCTGGCCAGCTGTACTGGGACCCAGACCTTTGAAAATGAGACAGATGACCAGTGTGAGCCACGCCTAGCTTCACACCAACGGAAAAACGATCCACAAAAAAAAAAAAAAAAAAAAAGAAAAAAGTGATGCAATGACGTAGGCTTTAAAAGACGGCTTACGTCAGAGAGAGAAAAAGAGAAAGAGAGGGAAAGGAAAAAGAAAATGGTGAGTACATGAGAGAAATAAAGAGAGTGAAGGAGAAGAGAACCTTCTTCATGGGTAGCAGGAGGGTCACTCTCTAATTTGAATTCCTCTTTCATGTCATCCTCAGATTCCACTTTACCTGTGCAAAGACATTCAAGAGCATTTAATGATCAGTAAAGACAAACAGAATGAGTAATAAATCACACAACACAGAGACAAAGAGCCATTCACCTTCTTTGACGTCTTGTATGATCTCTTCAAGCAGCGCAAAGTTCTTTTCTGAGTTTGGAAAGGGGAGTATTTCTGATTCGTGCTGCAGAAACAGAAGACAACTCATTAATTAGCTTTAAACTCCTGCCTTAACATGATCTTTTAGAGCAAAGCAGAGTAGCATAAACATTATTTATCCCTGTAGGTTAATTGCACCGGGTAAAAACTCTGTGTGTACATACACACAGAGACACAAAAAATCCCATACAATATTTCCACAAAATTCAATCAAGATCATATTTGAAAACAGATAATGTGCATGTACTCTGACTTTCAGATGGACAGATGGAAAGACAGACACAGCTGAAGTCAGAAGTTTACATTCACTTAGGTTCAAGTCATTAAAAAAAATTTTAACCACTCTACAGATTTCATATTAGCAAACTATAGTTTTGGCAAGTCATTTAGGACATCTACTTTGTGCATGACATGAGTAATTGTTCCAACAATTGTTTACAGACAGATTGTTTAACTTTTAATTGACAATATCACAATTCCAGTGGGTCAGAAGTTTACATACACTAAGTTAACTATGCCTTTAAGCAGCTTGGAAAATTCAGAAAATGTTGTCAAGCCTTTAGACAATTAGCTTCTGATAGGGGGTGTACTGAATTGGAGGTGTACCAGTGGATGTATTTTAAGGCCTACCTTCAAACTCAGCGCCTCTTTGTTTGACATCATGGGAAAATTAAAAGAAATCAGCCAAGACCTCAGAAAAAAAATTGTGAACCTCCACAATTCTGGTTCATCCTTGGGAGCAATTTCCAAACGCCTGAAGGTACACTGTCATCTGTACATACAATAATCCGCAAGTATAAACACCATGGGACCACGCAGCCATCATACCGCTCAGGAAGGAGGCATATTCTGTCTCCTAGAGATGAACGTAGTTTGGTATGAAAAGTGCAAATCAATCCCAGAACAACAGCAAAGGACCTTGTGAAGATGCTGGAGGAAACAGGTAGAAAAGTATCTATATCCACAGTACAACGAGTCCTATATCGACATAACCTGAAAGGCTGCTCAGCAAGGAAGAAGCCACTGCTCCAAAACTGCCATAAGAAAGACAGACTACAGTTTGAAATTGCACATGGGGACAAACATCGTACTTTTTGGAGAAATGTCCTCTGGTCTGATGAAACAAAAATTTAACTGTTTTGCCATAATGACCATCGTTATGTTTGGAGGAAAAAGGGTGAGGCTTACAAGCCGAAGAACACCATCCCAACCGTGAAGCATGGGGGTGGCAGCATCATGTTGTGGGGGTGCTTTGCTGCAGGAGGGACTGGTGCACTTCACAAAATAGATGGCATCATGAGGAAGGAAAATTATGTTGATAGATTGAAACAACATCTCAAGACATCAGCCAGGAAGTTAAAGCTTGGTCACAAATGGGTCTTCCAAATGGAAAATGACCCCAAGCATACCTCCAAAGTTATGGCAAAATGGCTTAAGGACAACAAAGTCAAATTATTGGAGTGGCCATCACAAAGTCCTGACCTCAATCTGATAGAAAATTTGTGGGCAGAACTGAAAAGCATGTGCAAGGAAGGAGGCCTAAAAACCTGACTCAGTTACACCAGTTCTGTCTGGAGGAATGAGCCAAAATTCGAGCAACTTAGTGTGAAGGCTACCCAAAATGTTTGACCCAAGTTAAACAATTTAAAGGCAATGCTACCAAATACTAGCAAAGTGTATGTAAACTTCTGACCCACTGGGAATGTGATGAAAGAAATAAAAGCTGAAATAAATAATTCTCTCTGCTATTATTCTGACATTTCACATTCTTAAAATAAAGTAGTGATCCTAACTGACCTAAGACAGGGAAAGTTTTCTATGATTAAATGTCAGGAATTGTGAAAAACTGAGTTTAAATGTATTTGGCAAAGGTGTATGTAAACTTCTGACTTCAAATGTAGTACATTCTGCATGTTGTAAGGAAAATACAGCACACCTGCAAAGTAAATAAACATGATGTGTGCAATAAAGTGTAAAATATTGTTAAAATATAAGTGTAAATGTTAAAGATAATTTAAATAAATCAGTTTATTCGTGTCTTACCAGCGCTTGCATGTCATACATGGTGCTGAGATGATCCCAGATGACTTTAGATGGCACCTGTCTACCGATGTTCTGACTGAACTTATCACGAATACAGATCATGTGGAAATGACGATTCACTCCTGGAAATATTAGACAAGCTTTATTTTGCAGCTATTTTACACTGTGACTGACAAAAAACGTTGAAAACATTTTCTGTTGTTGTTAATTAGCCTAGCATGCTAGTTAGTAGCCTAGCTAATGTTTACCAGCCAAAACAAAAACTGAGCGACTACCTCCAAAACGCATAACAATAATGTAACCATAATACTATATTTTGATGGAATAATGAGCTAAACATTTCTCAAGCCTTAAAGCCATGGCACATTACATTCGCATTATCACTTGGCGGTTGGACACGATAATGTTAAAGATCACTAAAATACTTAAATGAATGCCAAATTATGTATTTATAGCTTATAATCATGATATTCATAATCATTTATCACGATTTAAATCGTGATTTTAAGACAGGACCCTTATACAGCGCACATGGTCTTATTTATGGTGATGTTTGCTGTTTTATTTGCAGTCATTCATTGAGAGATCAGGGTTATTTACATCAAAGATTCAAGCTCGTCTTACCTACAGGTTTGTGACCCAGCATGGCGTGGAAAAGACACACTTCTACTTCTTGACTCCATACTACTGATTCATCGGGTGTACAGATGCCGGTTTCTGCTTGTTTCTGTTCCGATGGCACCGTCTCTTCTTCCCCCATGTTTCTCCAGTGATACACGTCACACTCTGACACTCACGTTCAACAATACAGTGATATTCATTTCATTACACTTGAATCAGAACGATATAGATGTTTATTGTCTGATTTCACTGTGTGTATTTACAAAGTAAAATACACTACCGTTCAAAAGTTTGGAATGTTTTTGAAAGAAAATGGTAATTTTGCTCACCAAGAGTGCTTTAAAATAACCTACATTGACTGCTAAAAATAAGGCTTTGCCATCACGAGTAAAATTTTAATTTTAAATCATTAAATACATAAACAGTTATTTCAAACAGTAATATTTTGTAATATTACTCATGGTTTTGGTAGGGTTTTTGATCAATTTAAGGCATCTTTGGTAAACAGAACCATGAATTAAATCACAATATCTAATTTTTGATTAAAGGTTTGTGTGTGTGTGTGTGTGTTTTCTAAATATACTCACACACACACACACACACACTCATAGGCAGGGCACATAGTCATACAGATGCAATGAGGCACTGAGTCTTCGGCTTTCTGCTCAACAGCCTGGTCCTTGTTCGGTCCACCCTCCTCCTTATGCTTGTGTCCTTTGACCCTCCTTGAGTGAGGCCCTCTGAACATTAGACAAGATAGAAAACTTACAAATAAATGTCTTTTGTTGAGGGTAACCCTTGGTCAAGATGTTTTGAAGTTGCTGAAGCAGATACAGCAGTATTTTTATCTCACACTCAGTAGTTAGACATATATCTCTAGCACACCATTCTTTATTATTAGGGTGATGTCAGTTTAAGTGGGCCATCAGGTCAAATGGGCCAGACAGTTCTTTAAGATTCAATATTCAGTCACTGCAAACTATTTTAAACAGTTGTCACAATAGTACTTAGCATGTTTCAAATTATTTCACTGGTCTGAGTTTGGTAAGGTATATGCAGGGCAAATCCTTTTACAGAGGCTGGATGAAAAAAAGAAGAAAAAAAAACCTGCTAACTGCACCTTTAAATGTATACGGTTTATATATTCATCAGCAACTATTGACAGTCATGTCAATAGAAAAATGTGTGATTTGCAAAACAACCTAATTATTTGATGAAAAGTACTATTTAGCTACTGGAAAATTTGAGTGACACACCATCAGCTAAAATGGGCCACTATATTTTAGCTTGTAACTTTTAAAACTTACACGATATTTTGATGGCCCCCTTCATTAAAAAAGGATTTTAGATGGGCTTAGCACTACTAACTGTCATAACATAAGCCAACCCATGTAAAAACGAGGACTATTATTTATTTACTGTATCTTGTGAACATTCATAGTATTTTTTTATTTTATTATTAAACTATTAAGAGCTAAAAAAAAAAAAAAAAACATGGTAAACAATATCACATTAATCGAAATAAAAACAAGCAACTGGAAGACTCGCGCGCTTTTCATGGCAGTTCTGGTCATACATATGACATGACGTCACTAGCCACAAGGACATTTCCGATTGGTCGCCTGCTTTCTTGAAATAGTTCGTCATATCCGGCAAAAGCTTCGCAATCCTTGTACAAAAAGAAAGAAAAGTCTTTTAAAATAAAATATGTGCCCGATGCTAACGTTTACGTCGGGTTATTATAGATCATTTTCTTAACACATTAGCAAAATCCAGTAACTTTTTATTTTTAAGTGTTTTAGCATTAGTAAATTAGTTAGATATTAGCAAATATGCATTGTGATTAAAAAAACAATTATGTATACAGTATATATATTATATATTTATATTATATATATATATATACTATATATATATATATATATATATATATATATATATATACAGGGTTGGGGAGTAAGGGAATACATGTAAGGGGATTACATATTTAAAATACAAAATATAAGTAACTGTATTCCACAACAGTTACAATTTAAATCATTGGTAATTAAAATACAGTTACATTCAAAAATTATTTTGATTACTGAAGAGATTAATTTGCATTTTATTGTCATTTGTTTCATTTAATATTTAGTCCTTTCAGAAGGAAAACATTTATACATATAAATGATGCGATCCAAAGTGCATTTGAACAGCAGTGAAACACATTGTCTGTGTCTCGTTTGGAAGGATGCGTCCTCCGGAGGTCGCATTTGTCGGCCGCATACGTCATCGAGGCTGTCTCGTTTCATTTTTTTTAAATATTATTATTATTTTTATTTTTTATTGGGAATACAAAAAAGGTTAACAATTGTATAAATGTAAGTGCATATACATAAAAGGCATTGACAATAGATAAAAAAATAAGAAAAAGAAAGATTCATATATATATATATATATATATATATATATATATATATATATATATATATATATATATATATATATACGAGACAGCCTCGATGACGTATGCAGCTGACAAATGCGACCTCCTGAGGACGCAGCCTTCCAAACAAGACACAGCCTTTCTTATGATGTGATACGAGCAGACAGAGAAGTAAGTTTGAAGTAAGTTTGGAGCAGAAGAAATAGAAATAAACCTTGTGTAAATTGTCAGCTTTACGCTAAGCTAAAATGCTATTTCTAGCCATTTTACATGCACGTTACCAGGTACGATCATATTTTTTTAATCAAGAAAATTCACGTTGGATCATAATTTCTTTTTTCAAGTAAGACCTTTGATATTAGGGCAAAAATCGTATTCTTGATAATAATTTGTGTATTGTTTTCCTGTAAATATCCTTAAAGGTGCAATATGTAACAATTTCATTTACCAATGTGTGAACGGCTTGTAATGCAACTTAAAAAATGAGCCCTTCCCGGACTTCCTAGGTTGCCTATTAAAGCCTGTAGACTGATTTTCATGCAAAGGGAGCGAGTCGCTTTTACCGGGAAAATCCAAAGGATGTGACGTTTATGCGCGCTACCGAGAGCCTTGCCTCGGTAATAGCTTCTCTTCCGCTATTCAACAGTGTCAACAGACAGTCTGCAACACTAGGTAACGTTATCTTAGAGATGGAATCCAGCAAACGTCTGGCTCCCAGAACAACACCGACTCCTACACAAACGTGGTCGAGCGAAAACTAGAGAGAACATCGGCAGGGCATTTCTTTCAAATAATTTCAACGATCTTCTCTTTATACTAAAAGTCAGGTATACAGGATAAATTTAAGCAAATATGCTGGTTTCTTATTCGTAGTACAACATATGACATACAAAACATACAATAGTGCAACATAACAGCACAGTGCAACAGTAAAATGTCTGGTATAGTTCGGTAGTGTGTATCAGTATGCTATGTTAGCTGATAAGTAGTTTTAGTTTAGTCTCAAAGTTTGTAGTAAAACAATCATAACTGTGTAATTTTAATTATGCTACCTCATCTGTCAGCATGATGTCGGTGAATCACGTTCAGCCTCTTTGTACATTGCGTCATTGTTTTGGTCGATGCTTGCGTTCCTATGGAGTGTGTGCACGAGCACGAACATGAGCAACAGGTAGCTGGCTGCGGTTCACATAATGGCTACAGGTGTCATTAATAACAAGGGTTTCTGAATCATACTGCACCTTTAAAACAAGATCAATTTGATTTATCTTGTTTTAGAAACAACACTGCATAAGATATTTAGGTTTTTCAGAGAATGTATTTTTAACATGTGTATTTTGTCTTACTGTACTGGCAGAGTTTTTATAGTCAAAACAAGTGAAAAAATCTACCAGTGCTGAAGAAGTAATCCAAAGTATTTAGAATATGTTACTGACCTCGAGTAATTTAACGGAATATGTTATAAGTTACATTTTACAGCATGTATTCTGTAATCTGCAGTGGAATACATTTCAAAAGTAACCCTCTATACATATATGTGTATATACACTATATTGCCAAAAGTATTCGCTCATCTGCCTTTAGACGCATATGAACTTAAGTGACATCCCATTCTTAATCCATAGGGTTTAATATGACGTCGGCCCACCCTTTGCAGCTATAACAGCTTCAACTCTTCTGGGAAGGCTTTCCACAAGGTTTAGGAGTGTGTTTATGGGAATTTTTGACCATTCTTCCAGAAGCGCATTTGTGAGGTCAGACACTGATGTTGGACGAGAAGGCCTGGCTCGCAGTCTTCACTCTAATTCATCCCAAAGGTGCTCTGTCGGGTTGAGGTCAGGACTCTGTGCAGGCCAGTCAAGTTCTTCCACACCAAACTCGCTCATCCATGTCTTTATGGACCTTGCTTTGTGCACTGGTGCGCAGTCATGTTGGAACAGGAAGGGGCCTTCCCCAAACTGTTCCCACAAAGTTGGGAGCATGGAATTGTCCAAAATCTCTTGGTATGCTGAAGCATTCAGAGTTCCTTTCACTGGAACTAAGGGGCCAAGCCCAGCTCCTGAAAAACAACCCCACACCATAATCCCCCCTCCACCAAACTTCACAGTTGGCACAATGCAGTCAGACAAGTACCGTTCTCCTGGCAACCGGCAAACCCAGACTCGTCCATCAGATTGCCAGATGGAGAAGCGTGATTCGTCACTCCAGAGAACGCGTCTCCACTGCTCGAGAGTCCAGTGGCGGCGTGCTTTACACCACTGCATCCGACGCTTTGCATTGCACTTGGTGATGTATGGCTTGGATGCAGCTGCTCGGCCATGGAAACCCATTCCATGAAGCTCTCTACGCACTGTTCTTGAGCTAATCTGAAGGCCACATGAACTTTGGAGGTCTGTAGCGATTGACTCTGCAGAAAGTTGGCGACCTCTGCGCACTATGCGCCTCAGCATCCGCTGACCCCGCTCTGTCATTTTACGTGGCCTACCACTTCGTGGCTGAGTTGCTGTCATTCCCAATCGCTTTCACTTTGTTATAATACCACTGACAGTTGACTGTGGAATATTTAGTAGCGAGGAAATTTCACGACTGGACTTGTTGCACAGGTGGCATCCTATCACAGTACCACGCTGGAATTCACTGAGCTCCTGAGAGTGGCCCATTCTTTCACAAATGTTTGTAGAAGCAGTGTGCATGCCTAGGTGCTTCATTTTATACACCTGTGGCCATGGAAGTGATTGGAACACCTGAATTCAATTATTTGGATGGGTGAGCGAATACTTTTGGCAATATAGTGTATATATATATATATATATATATATATATATATATATATATATACATACACAGTGCTGGGCGGATTACTTGTGAATTTTAATCAGGTACTGATTACAAATGACATGACAAAAAATGCAATCAGTAATGTAATATCATAGATTATATTTTGGGGTAATCTAATCCGATTACTTTTGGATTACTTTCAACCTAATTCTATTTTATTTTGTCACATGCATTTGAGTAGGATACAAAAATGTAACATAAAAGAACAAAGAGGAAGAATATGTATTCCATTCTTTATTATTAACAAAAACAGCCTCACAAAACGAGCTACTTATGACATTTATAAAAAGTGCATTAAACATTACAGGACCCTTAGAGATGGCATCCACAAGATCCTTCGAAGCAGTTAAGTTCAATGTATGAGCTGCACTCTGTTGGTGAGGTAGTAAGAAATAATATATATATATATTTAAAAACATATTTAGTTCATTTTATTTTAAGTGCATAAAACATTACATGAACAAACAGTAATGAACCTGAAAGTAACATCAATGACATTTCTAGGTCAAAGCTAACAGCTCAAAACTCGGACACACTTACTATTATCCCTTACTACTTAGTAATAGTCCATCACCTATTCATTATCTGTGGCATATATTACTGTTGTAACGAGAAAGGAGCAAATACTTAAAATGTACATCTGTGAGACTATTGCGCTTCGTGAATATGATGATATTGATATGAAAATGATCAATACATTTTTAACAGTTTACTGCCGTTGCCTTGTTAATATGTAATCATGTAATCTATAAAAAAGTAACTGTAGTCCAATTACGAGTATTTTAAAATGTAATTTAACCCAATTACAAGTACTTTATTTTGTAATCTGATTACGTAATCCAGATTACATGTGATCCGTTACTACCCAGCACTGTATGTGTGTGTGTTTGTGTATATATAATGCGTAAAAAAAAATTATGTTTTATTGGACATAATATATATTTTAAGACTTAAAAGTTGTGTCCCCAAGTTATGTGTCGAACCTGTTACCATCATAACTCCCTCTTATTAAAATAACGTAGGCTACATAATGTAAATAAATAAATAAAACTCTGGTATAATAATATCAATATCCTCTTAGGATGTATTTGAAGAAATATCAGCATTAAATTCTCTTTCTAATAAGCACCTTGTAGTGTCTGGCCTTGAGCATAAATCTAGTGGCCATGGCTAAATGAACCATAAAGCTGTCAACAATGTTACTTTTTTTTTAAAGGCATAGCTATATCCCAACATAAATTAAAAATGTTAAATTCAGCTTGAGATAACACAGTGCAATGTATTAACATTTAAATGCATTCTTTGTCTGATAAAATATTTAAAATCTTTAAAAATATTCTAAAGGCACATATTTTGCAGAATGACCAAAAATAATGGTAAGAATAACACATTTCTATGATATTGTGACCTTGTTTTTCTTTCAGATTGAACATTAATGTTATTTATATTTTATTTAATTATCTAATTTAATTTATTATTTTTAATATATTATAAATGATACATCTATATTTTTTTCTAATACTGTGGCCTTTCCCCCATTTTCCAGTTTTTCTTTGTTGCAGAGCTCACTCACTGTTTTTGTATATGTACAATATGTTATGTGCAATGAAAAAGATCACCCATGTTGTATTGCACAAGCAAACAGAAGAGGGCGATATGTTCCTGTGTTGCTACATCCACAGAAGAATTAGACAAAAAACAAAACACAAAATCTAATTATAGACACTGAAAAAATGTAGGGGAGATGGGAACTATGCCCCCTTAAGAACAACACATTTATTAAACAATTGTAACATATATAGATATGAGTTTAGCATGTACATGATGATGATAGGAAACATTTGGTAATATATTTATTAAAGCAATAATAATAATAATAAAGGTAATAATAATCATAAAGTAAGCTTGTCCCAGCTGTAATTAGATTTTTTAAAAATGCATAAAATACATTTGATATATATATATATATATATATATATATATATATATATGTCAAGGTTAAATCAAAGGAATAAATCGATTTCAATATTAAAATTATGCATTTTAACAATTTAGTTGAGTAAAATAGTTGAATAATGACTTTTTTTTTCCTTGTCAAAAAGATGCATGACACCCCAGTTGGTATATATTGCTTTTCCCTAAAAACAGTCAAGGTCAAGATTGTGTGTTCAAAATCTGCTTATACCGTTTTTTCCAACTTGCAGGTGGTGGACAATATAATGGCAGCATCTCACAATAAACAATGCATGTAACTTTCATCTGTTTGGACGGGGACTGTTTGTAAAGTCGTTCCACAGGTGCTCATTTGGATTGAGGCCTGAAGCCTCATGCATAAAACTTCCCATATTTTCCATACTGATAGTTTGCCTACGCACAAAAATCTATAAAGCCCTGCATGCTCTTTGTAATGCTCGCCATTCCCTGAATTTGCATAGGTTTGTGTACACGTTCATGAACTGTTGCAATCACTCATAAATGGTTGTTAAACTGCCTTTGGTTATTATATCTTAAGTGCTGTTTCTCAATGAATTTGTCTGCAGACACAAAACAAGTTTAAAGGAAGAAAAAACCTCAACGGACAAGTTCAAACGAGAAGAGGTATGGCAAGCCATTTTAACATTAAAAATGGAGAAACAGCAGAGATGTGGAACAACAACAACAAAAAAAAACTCTATGATCTATGAAAACTTTTTTTACAACTTAGTCATTTAGGGGCCGTTTACACGACAACGTTTTTGACTAAAAACTAAAACCTTTTGAATTTTGGCTATTTGTTTACACGACAACAGCGTTTTGGGGCCTGAAAACGCAAACTTTTGAAAATGGGTTTCAAAGTGCAAGTTTTTGAAAATGATGCCGTTGTCATCTCCGTGTAAACATACAAAAATGCGAATTTGTGAAAACGATGACGTCATGCGCACGCGTATTACGTGTTCAGTCTATAGGCATGCGTGCGAGTACTTCAAATCAATGTGCGAGACATTCAAAACTACAATGGCGGACTACAGGACTGTGTTTGTGTTGCTCAGGATTTTGAGTTTATTGACACTTCTCCAGCAAACTGTAGATTTACTGCATCAATACTAAGACCAACGATCGCCATCTTCATTGTTTGTATTCACCGCTCTGTGGAAGAATGCTTATGTGCACAGGCGTGTAGTGTTTCTTTACAAAGTGACATCGCCAGCTACTGGCCTGGCATGCATAATAAAGCATTTTTAGTCGTTTTCGTGGATCCATGTGAACGGGGATCGTTTTGACAACATTGTCGTCTGTACGTGAAACTTTTCAAAAATGCAAAAGAAAAAAAATTCCGTTTTTTGTACATCGTTGTCGTGTAAATGTACCCTTTTTTTATTATTATTATTTATTTTTTTTCACCCAATTTGGAATGCCTAATTCCCAGTGCGCTTTTAAGTCCTTGTAGTCGCGTAGCGATTTGCCTCAATCCGGGTGGCGGAGGATGAATCCCAGTTGCCTCTGCGTCTGAGACCATCAACCTGTGCATCTTATCACGTGGTTGTTGAGCGCGTTGCCACGGAGACATAGCGCGTATGGAGGCTTCGCGCCATCCACCGCAGCATCCGTGCTCAAATCACCACGCGCCCCACCGACAACAAACCACATTATAGCGACCACGAGGAGGTTACCCCATGTGACTCAACCCTCTCTAGCAACCGGGCCAATTTGGTTGCTTAGGAGACCTGGCTGGAGTCACTCAGCACACCCTGGGATTCAAACTAGCGAACTCCAGGGGTGGTAGCCAGCGTCTTTTACCACTGAGCTACCCAGGCCCCTGTAAATGTACCCTTAAGCTCAGTAGTTCTTACCTGCGACCCCGAGATTGAGTCTCCCCTAATTTCTGACCCAGATGTACACATATTTCGCCATCAAAAGAACCACATCAATGAAGCTTAATTTTGCAAATTACTTTATTAATTGTTTTGCATGTTCTGGTCTTATTGCTTTTATTTTAAAGTGGTTTCATATTTTGAGTTATTGAAATTGTCTCAGGGCAAATAAATACAACACTGTTCTTGTGAAAACAAACAGATTGTGCTAGCAATATGTCCTCGTGTGCTGTCCAAACGTACACTCAATCAAGACTGATGCTTTTGTCTTCTTCCTGTATGTTCCTTCTGGCATTTTGTCCTGTAGTGTCATTTGTAGAGAAATACCAAAGCAACCACCTACAGAGTTTACACTTACATTTGTCACTTAAACTACACAATACTCTTTCTTTTGTCATTTTAACAGATGAAATATTGACCTAAACATGATCTAAAAAGCATCACAGAGACTGAATTAGAAAATTATTAATACTCAATGTTTTAATGTCCATTTCCTCATATTTATAATCACAAGGGTGCTACAGTGCCTCTTAAATCAATGACTTAATGCTGGACTAACATTACAATCTATGTGGAACTAGTTACTTAAGATTGCAAGGAATCAAAGCAACTATGGAAATTGAGGCAGCAGACAGAGATAAGCAGAATTACAAATCCGTTTGCAATGCTACATTTCTAGAAAAGTTATCTATGCTTGGAAAAATATCAGGTTACAAAATATTCACATGATTTTGGGCGACTGGAGGGAAGCACATTTGTTTCATAATGACAGCTATCTAAAGGAAAGGAGTAGGAAATAGTCTCTAAGGCTTTGTGCTTAACATATTTCTGCAGAGGTTTCTGTTTCATGATTTTGCTGTGTTGCTCAAACACATTTCAGAGTTTGTTTGTGGAATAACATCATTCAGCACACAGAGAGAAAATCAATCTGTCATTCTAAAATACAGTGTCCCCACAAAGTATTTGGACACTTGAGCCACACTTAAAATGCATGAATTTTATTCTCAGAACTAACTTCACTTTTCTTAGCCATTTTTATGAGTTTATTCATTTTAATGAATTTTATTCACCTGGTGTCAAGGTGATTTTTAGAGGATCTATGAAGTCATTTCACGTGTGTCCAAACAGTGTAACTACAGGTTAACTATGGATGTTCCACTAACATTTGACAAACAGAGTGTTTTTCATTTGTGAAATGTTTTGCTTGAAAAGTGTGCTTGTGCTATCTTTCATTAAAATAAACATTACTTGGTTTGATATTTTGTTAAATAATACAATAAAATTCATACATTTTTAAATTCCGCTTAAGATTTAAGATTTAAGGGTTAGTTCATCCCAGATGTATATGAATGTATTTCTTCTGCTGAACACAAAGATTTTTAGAAGAATATTTCAGCTCTGTAGGTCCATACAATACAAGTAAATGGTGACAAGAGCTTTGAAGCTCCAAAAAGCACATTAAAGGACTTAAATATTGATCTGTTTCTCATCCATACCTATCATATAGCTTCTGAAAATATAGATTTAACTACTGGAGTCATATGGATTACTTTTATGCTGCCTTTATGTGCTTTTTGGACCTTCAAAGTTCTGGTCACCATTCACTTGCATTGTATGGACCTACAGAGCTGAGATATGTTTTCTAAGAATCTTTGTGTTCAGCAGAAGAAAGAAAGTCATACACACCTGGGATGACATGAGGGTGAGTAAATTATAAGAGAACTTTCATTTTTGGGTCAACTATTCCTTTAAAAACTGTTTGGGGCCTCTGTATGATGCAGTTGATCTCACTTCACTGATGTACTTTTTGAATGACCTACTGTTTTTATCATTCTCTTGATCCATCTGCATTACAATCCTTGCAATCCACCATTTACTCATCTAATATTGGTTATTAAACAATCTTCTACCAATAACAACAATAATAAAAATTTTAATAATAGCAACAGTAACCTGTCAGAGTAAAAGTCTTTAAACTGAGAAATCACGAATAGAAGAAAAACTTGAAGCCCTTTGTATGAGACCCCAGTGTATTCGCTGTAGCCCACTGGTCACAAGCTGATGATCTCACAATTTCCTGTCCCAAGATGATGTTCTAGTGCAATTTCAGCATACTCAGTCAGCTGCTGTTTTACAGGCGGTCGGTGTGATGCTGATGTGGAGGGAGCTGGATGAAGGCTGCGGAGGGGGCACCTCCGACCGAGAGGGGGGTGGGAACTGGGGTAGAGTTGGTGGAGGAAGGGCCAGGGGTGCCTGGAGGGTACACGTAGCTCAGGAAGCCTGGTGAGGCGGCATAGGGGTACTGCTCGAAGGCCGAGGAGGCATACTGGGTGTAGGCAGTGCTGAAGTCAAGGTACGGGGTCGTGGCGGTAGAGGTGACCTGAGCCGGGAGAACCAGACCAGGTTGAAGGAAGGCCTGAGGGTAAACATACTGCTGGCCGAGCCTGGAAAGAGAGGGAAAGAGAGAGAGAGAATTAACTATAAAATATATGGTTTATACTAGTCATAGACTGATATACTGGCCAGGCATCGGCTGACAACTGTGCCAGATTGGCCGATTAGCAGAAGTGGTTCGCCTTGTGTCAGTTCCAAAACCTACCTAAATATTTTTTTGTGTATTTAGAGTGAAAAATAAGTAATTGTCTAAACTGAATTTTTTTTGCAGTCAGAGTAATTGATTAACACATTATCAAGGGCATTTAAAGTAAAGAAGGGAGACCATTCATCATACTTAGCATGCGCACAGCACCGAGGCCAGTTATGGTCTGATTAATGTGTAATACATGCCGGACGAAATTGAGCTACAATCGCATTATCTAGGTCTGTTTGTCCGACTATGCAAAAATCGTATGCGTTTTCAGTCGGACTAAAGCATTTACACGACGAATTATTGTTTTAGTTCGACTGAACTAAAACAATAATTCGCAGTGCAGTTGAAGCCTGGTTTTCACGTGTGGGGAGCAGAGGTGGGTAGTAACGCACTACATTTACTCCGTTACATTTACTTGAGTAACTTTTTGGGGAAAAAATTACATTGAGTAGGTTTAAAAATGGGTACTTCTTACTCTCACTCTATTTCTAATGAAATTGTTTTACTTTTACTTCTTTACAATGGGCGGCGTTCCTGTCGTAACATTACTGGGTTTAATTTTAATTAAAGTGTAATTTATTGAGAGATTATTGAATGGGACTTTTACAAGAGCGGAAGTTCACACAGAGGTGCGCTCTGTTGTCGCAGACTGTCACTCAAGTCATTAGTGCTGCAGCATCAAGCTCTTCAAAGTGAAACACTTTCTTCGCTCCCCACAGTGAAAAAAAGAATAGTTTCGTCATGCAATGCCTTCATTTAACACCAAGACAAGTGGATATTTCAAGATTAAAATCACAGCTCCAATTTAAGGCAGCACGCTGAAGTAAGTTTTGGCTCTGATCTTAACACTGGCTTTTCTGTGTAAATGTGATGGTAATTTTCAGAGTGATTCTGTAAATATGGGCTCTTATGACATCAGTTTTTAAGTGTAAATTTTTAAATCAGTGCAGCAATATATCAATGCGCTTTGTCCCGCATTCCGCATGTCTGTATTTACAGCTGTATTTACGCATATACCCCGCACCCTCGCAGGGGTACTGGAAACTAATCGCAGCTACTTCAGGCGGATTAACAATAAATCCATGTAAACATCCAAGTTAAGTGTAAATAAATGCCTTGGCTCTGCTGTTCGTGTGATTGACAACTGGAGCGTGAACAGACAGCATTTCTGCGCGTACACAGAGAGGTGCGCGGGGTGCACGCGTGAGAGATGTGTGGGCGCGAGGCGATCGTATGGTGAAGAGAGTGGCTGTGTCTGAAATCGTTCACTGTTTCCTATATAGTGAATGGCAGTGAGTGAACGAAGTGAGTGAGTGAATTGGAGCTGACGTACACACAAAGCGTCGGATCTCTGGGGCTGTCACAGAAACAATATCACATATGAACTTTTAAAATACTTGGCCTTACTTGTTATTCTTATTTAATAATATATTAATACAATAAATCTTCATTCTGTTTGTCATTTTTAATATATACTGTGTTAATATAAAGAGTAAGCACATTTGATCAAATAAAGAGTAGATTTTAAAATGTATCTGTATGTTTTGCCTCTCTATATGTTATGTTATTTTAATCAAGTAATGATTTGTCAAAAAGTAATTTAATACATTCAGCATGAAAGAAAACATTGCAGGAGTGAAGGAAGCAGTAAACTCCCAGCTCGTAAGTCTTCCCCGTGGTGGATTGTGGACAATTAACCGTCGTCGAGTGTACATCAAATGCATTATGTGTAATAATGAGTGAACAAAAGTAAGGAACGAGTGGCTCATTCAATATTCAGACAATCCTACAAAATGGCGGACACTCAAAATAGTGCACTATATAGTGGATATGGGGCAGTTTCAGACACAGCGAGTGTTCCACGACTGGGGTTGGTGCCCTACACAGGCTGCCTACTCTGCATTTAGAGAGCGGAGGTACTGCTATACAGAACTAATGATCTAAATTCTTTCGACACTGAAAACCGTAACTACACTGAAATAAGAATCCACGCAGTACTTCAAAAGCTATGAAATAGTGAAAGAAGCTTTGGTTTATATTTCAGCATTATATATAATGTCCTTGTGGGACATTTTCACATTTTCACTGTAATAATTACCAGAAATGTTTCCAAACCTCTCTTATTGACAAATTCATCCAGATCTGACAAGAGCCCTTAAAGGGATAGTTCACCCAAAAATGTAAATTCTCATTAATTACTCAACCTCATGCCACCCCAGATGTGTGTGACTTTCTTTCATCTGCTGAACTCAAATTAATACTTTTAGAAGAATTTCTCAGCTCTGTAGGTCCATACAATGCAAGTGAATGGGTGGCAACATTTTAAAGCTAAACAAAATCACATAAGTCAGCATAAAAGTAATCCATAAAACTCCAGTGGTTAAATCAATATCTTTAGAAGCGATGTGATAGGTGTGGATGAGAAATAGAGAAACAGATCACCTTCACATTCTTCTTCTCGTGTTTTTGGTGATTCACATTCTTCTCTGCATATCACCCCTGCTGTCTAGCAAAAAAAAATATTCTCACCCAAACCTATCATATCACTTCAGAAGATATGTATTTAACTACTGGAGTCTTATGGATTACTTTTATGCTGCCTTTATGTGCTTTTTGGAGCATCAAAATTTTGGCCTACAGAGCTAAAATATTCGTCTAAAAATCTTAATTTGTGTTCTGCAGAAGAAATTGGGATGGCTTGCGGGTGAGTAAATGATGAGAGAATTTTCATTTTTGGGTGAACTATACCTTTAAAGTTATAGCTCAGCTATAATTTAATATTATGTCATCATTTCCCTACCCTCATGTTGTTCCAAACCAGTGTGACGCTGTGTATTATGTGGAACACAAAATATGTTAGAAAGAATGTTAGGGACTGACAGTCTCAATCACCATTCACTTTCAAATTATGGAAAAAAAAAATTCACTGAAAGTAAATAGTGACTCAGGCAAACATTCTGTCTAATATCTAATATTCGTGTTGCATGGAAGAAAGAAAGTCATACAGGTTTGGAACAACATGATGGTGAATGATGACAGAATTTATAATAATAATTCTGTAAAGGGGGCCTGGGTAGCTCAGTGGTAAAAATACGCTGGCTACCACCCCTGGAGTTCGCTAGTTTGAATCCCAGGGCGTGCTGAGTGACTCCAGCCAGGTCTCCTAAGCAACCAAATTGGCCCGGTTGAGTCACATGGGGTAACCTCCTCGTGGTCGCTATAATGTGGTTTGTTCTCGGTGGGGCGCATGGTGAACTGAGCGTGGTTGCCACGGTGCATGGCGTGAAGCCTCCACACGCGCTATGTCTCTACTCAACAAGCCATGTGATAAGATGCGCGGGTTGACTGTCTCAGACGCGGAGGCAACTGGGATTCGTCCTCCGCCACCCGGACTGAAGCAAATCACTATGTGCATTGGGAATTGGGCATTCCAAATTGGGAGAAAAAGGGGAAAAATCCCCCCCAAAAAAAAATACAAAAAAAAATAATAATAATTCTGTAATACATGTTAAATGTGTATTATGTAGTGGAATATAGGAGAGTTAATGTCTATTATGTCATTTGTGAAAGTAACAAGTTACTCACTACTTTAGTACTCTTTTAATTGGATACTTTCTTACTCAAGTAATTATTTATGTTAGTACTTTTACTTCTACTTGAGTAATATTTTTTTTGAAGTAATTGTACTTTTACTTGAGTACAGTTTTTGGCTACTCTAACCCACCTCTGGTGGCGAGAGACATCACAGAAGCTTGTGGAAGTGATGTGTTTGCTCTATTGTAGTGTAATTCTGAAGCGCACACTTCAACTGGGCTTCCCTCACTTTCAGCGCTCCAGAGATGGGATAGTGCAGAGCTGATCATTTGATAGTGCAGTGGCTTACCTTGATGATCATAAGGCTTACCTTGATATCATGGCGCAGACTTCTAAACTTAAGATGCATTTGAATTTGAAAATTTCTAGTTTAAAGCACTACCGAGAAGGTCAAACCTCTCAAACAGCTGGACAACCCCGACATTCTACTTGGCATTGACGAGGAAAAAAGGCAACACTCTGCATGCGCCAAAATAAAAGTCTTTTATCACCACCCTTACTTACATTTATCACGACTTTACAGTAGTGACAGTAACCATCTCCACCGGTGCTCCATTGATTGTGATGGGTCTGTGTTCTCTGTCTTTTCTCCTGGAGCTTGTGGTGGACTTCAGCAGAAAAGACAGAGAACACAGCCCCATCACCATCAATGGAGCACTGGTGGAGAGAGTCAGCAGCTTCAAGTTCCTCGGTGTCCACATCACTGAGGCCATTGTGAAGAAGGCTCACCAGCGCCTCTTCTTCCTGAGACGGCTGAGGATGTTTGGAATGAACCACCACATCCTCACACGGTTCTACACCAGCACTGTAGAGAGCATCCTGACTGGCTGCATCTCCGCCTGGTACGGCAACAGCACTGCCCTCAACTGCAAAGCCCTGCAAAGGGTGGTGCGAACTGCCAGACACATCATCGGAGGTGAGCTTCCCTCCCTCCAGGACATATATACCAGGCGGTGTGTGAAAAAAGCTTGGAGGAGACTCCAGCCATCCAAGCCAAGTATTACAGCATCAGGACCCGCACCAGCCGACTCCATGACAGCTTCATCCCAAGCAATCAGACTTTTGAACTCTTGATCTCTCACGCTCAAAATACATCAGCACTGCACTTTATTAATCTTACAATGGACTGTCATAAATTATATTCTCTCTTAACAACACACTGGCAACTGATTATCAACCAACAGCCTGAATGTCAATACAGCACAATACAACCTACTGTATATTTTATATATACTATTTATATTGTATATATATACACTATTCTATTTTTATTGTGTATGTGTGTTCTATATTGTGTGTATTGTATACTGTTCACTGTATATTATTATTTGTATATTGTGTTGTGTGTAATTATGTGTATATTAGATATGTAAATTGTGCTGTGTATATCTGATGTTTATTGTAGATTGGTATATCTCATCAATGTCATGACTGCTATGTTACTTGGAACTGCACCCAAGACTTTCACCCACTGTTGCACTTGTGTATATGGTTGAGTGACAATAAAGGGATTCGTTTTTTTGATGGTATTTTGACAGACATTTTATAGTTTTAAATAGGGCTGACGATTTAACGTGTTAAATCAGTGCGATTAATTATATAAAAAAATAACGCGTAAAAAAAAATAAATAAATAACGCAAGTAATCATGTGATAAGAAATATTCCTTACATCTGAGCAATTCAAGCTTGAAGTACCACCTGTTTTCTCCAGGGGGCAGTAAGCGAAACTTCATCTGTTTGGGCAACGCGGTTATACAGAGAAAAAAACCACACTCGCTGATAGCAGACAAAACAAGATGAGACCACATTCTTGCATTCAAACACAGCTTGAACTCAAGATGTGTTTTTCTAAGCTTCAAACTGTTTAACTTGACACAGCGACCTAAAAACAGTATGTTTATGACATGACGCAAACGAGACACTCCAAAAGCATGCATTTACTAACGTTAACAAACACAACTTTTGATTTGAGAAATGTATTAGTATATGTTGAAATTAACATTAACTAAGATTAATAAAAGCTGTAAAAGTATCGCGCATTGTTAGTTCATGTTAACTAATGTTATTAACTAATGTTAACAAATGGAACCTTATTGTAAAAGGCTAGATACTGAGCCATGGGGAGCAGAAAAGAACTGTCAAAAGACCTGCGTAACAAGGCAATGGAACTTTATAAAGATGGAAAAGGATATAAAAAGATATCCAAAGCCTTGAAAATGCCAGTCAATACTGTTCAATCACTTATTAAGAAGTGGAAAATTCGGGGATCTCTTGATACCAAGCCATGGTCAGGTAGACCAAGAAAGATTTCAGCCACAACTGCCAGAAGAATTGTTCGGGATACAAAGAAAAACCCACAGGTAACCTCAGGAGAAATATAGGCTGCTCTGGAAAAAGACGGTGTGGTTGTTTCAAGGAGCACAATACGACGATACTTGAACAAAAATTAGCTGCATGGTCGAGTTGCCAGAAAGAAGCCTTTACTGCGCCAATGCCACAAAAAAAAAACCCGGTTACAATATACCCGACAACACCTTGACACGTCTCACAGCTTCTGGCACACTGTAATTTGGAGTGACGAGACCAAAATAGAGCTTTATGGTCACAACCATAAGCGCTATGTTTGGAGAGGGGTCAACAAGGCCTATAGTGAAAAGAATACCATCCCCACTGTGAAGCATGGGGTTGGCTCACTTATGTTTTGGGGGTGTGTGAGCTCTAAAGGCATGGGGAATCTTGTGAAAATTGATGGCAAGATGAATGCAGCATGTTAGCAGAAAATACTGGCAGACAATTTGCATTCTTCTGCACGAAAGCTGCGGATGGGACCTTCTTGGACTTTCCAGCATGACAATGACCCTAAGCACAAGGCCAAGCTGACCCTCCAGTGGTTACAGCAGAAAAAGGTGAAGGTTCTAGAGTGGCCATCACAGTCTTCTGACCTTAATATTATCGAGCCACTCTGGGGAGATCTCAAATGTGCGGTTCATGCAAGACAAACAAAGACTTTGCATGACCTGGAGGCAATTTGCCAAGACGAATGGGCAGCTATACCACCTGCAAGAATTTGGGGCCTCATAGACAACTATTACAAAAGACTGCACCCTGTCATTGATGCTAAAGGGGGCAATACACAGTATTAAGAACTAAGGGTATGCAGACTTTGAACGGGTCATTTCATTTTTTTCTTTGTTGCCATGTTTTGTTTTATGATTGTGCCATTATGTTATAACCTACAGCTGAATATGAATCCCATAAGAAATAAAAGAAATGTGTTTTGCCTGCTCACTCATGTTTTCTTTAAAAATGGTACATATATTACCAATTCTCCAAGGGTATGCAAACTTTTGAGCACAGCTGTATGACACTTGTCGCGGGAACATAATTTATACAAAGCAATAACAACACGCATCATTAAGGGTATGCGGGCTCGCACTGAATTTTCTACAGTGCACATTACGTTCTTTCATGACATCACACAAAGCAAAGAAAAACGTTGTGTCATTCTTAATAGGGACTTTAAGCAGCAGATGCGGTTACGGTGTTCTGTGTTCCATTGCGTGTACGTGACTTGACTCACCAGTGTTGCCAACTTAGCAACTTTGTCGCTAGATCTAGTGACTTTTCAGACCCCTTTAGCGACTTTTTTTCTAAAAAGCACCTAGCGACAAATCTAGCAACGTTTTGGACAAATCTTAGCTACTTTCCGTAGAAGAGTCGCCAGTACTGCCGTGCGAGCGTGAGGTCTTGCTTTCCTGCCGCAGGCACACCTCTATCTGCATCTACTCTGTTCAGTGAGAGGCAGACAGAGCAGCAGCACATTCAGTTCACCGCACGGCAGCTGACACAGACGTGAATGAGCTGCACATGTGCAAACAAAGTTGCCAAGGACCAATCAATAATCTGTATGGTTTGCTCCTCCTTTGTTTTAATTTAAACAATTTAATTGACCATTGACCATTATTTTTCTTGCTTATCACTCAAATTAAGCTAGCTAATTTGATAAATGCTGCTTCTAATTCTTCGTTTGCAGTGTAGAGTGAGTAACAAAGCAAAAATATCGATTACGGACTTTGGTACCATTCTCACTGTCTCAGCTTTCTCCGCTTCTTCAGGACACAACAACTGCGCAGAAGATTTGTTCGGAATACATGTAAAGCACATAAGTTTAGGGGACATATAAACAGTACATTTGGAATCTGCAATCGGATTGAATTCTCGGATTGACGAAAACTAGTACAGGTAAACATAGCCAATGTAACTACAGATGTAATTAAATGCATTTCCTTTAAATGTAAGTACAATGCAACAGCAAGTATGTACATAATAAGTACACTGAATCAAACGCTTAAGTACATAGTAGTTAAAGACACCTAATATAAAGTGGGTTTGGGATTTTTACCCCATTTAATCAAGTCCAATCAATTGAAGGCCAATAGCTTAGAAAAGTAATAGCCTCTACTAAACACCTCTACTAAACCCCCCTCACAATTTGAGGTATCACTGATGTCTGTAGCACAAACAGTGTGGCAGATACATGCCAAAGTTGAACTAAAGGTTAGGGGTTTGTTCAAATCCCTAATCTTAAGTATGAGCAATAGCTATAGAGTCATGCAAACACCACTAAGTCTAATGTATATAACTCTTCTACAACAAGTAAAAGAGATAAAAAAACATGATGGATTCTAAGTACAGATACTGCTTTCTGCAAACTGACCTGCTCACTCACCCCATTAATTTCTGTTATGAGTCTCTGCCTAATGATATCATGGCCAAACATCACAGAAAACAACTACTGCAGAGAGAGACATGAGGCTGCTACCCACAAACATAGAGACATGACCTCAGGCTATGCTTAAACCAAAGCCATGAACTACTGTTTTTCTTTATGCCCCCCGAAAACAGAGGCACCCAGAGGGACCACCGGCACCAAGCTCAAAATATCTTCAACAAAAAGCCTGGAAAATACTCAAACCCATCACATCCGCACAAGCATACACTTTCTTTCATACACTATTGTAGACACACACGCACAGATGCAGTGTCATTCCACTGCCTTTCCCTTGTTGCCGTTCTGGGCTGAAGGATGATTTATGGGTACTGACAGTGGCTTTGTGGAGTAGGCAAATCAACTGAGTCGGTCGTCCTTACTGACCCTATTCATCCTAGCAAACCCTAATGCAGACAGGGAAATAGAGGGATTGAGAGAGACAAGGAGGAAGGGAGAGAGAAAGAGAGATGGGGCAAAATAAAGAAGACCAAAGTTGACAAGGGTGCGAGGACTGACAATGTAGGGCAAACCGATTGCAGTAAATTAGCTGAATTATGGTGCATGACTTTGTGTGTGCAACTATCAGGGTTATTTGAGTGTTAAAGTGGTAGTTAAGCCAAAAATGAAAATTCTGTCATCATTTTACTCACCCTCAAGTTGTTCTAAACCCATCTAACCCAACACTTAGGGTGATGTTAGGCAGAATGTTAAGGACTGACAGCCTTAGTCCCCATTCAATCTCATTAGCCGCGTTTCCACTATCGAGCCAAATGAGGGCGTGCTAGTGTGTGCCAGGGCCAATTGCTTTCCCACTGTCACTTCTGGGGATTCATCATGCCTCCTCTGGGCTTTCTCGGTCGCCAATGGTCTTTGGCCCGCCATTACCCTTGGGCCAAACAAGGCCAGCCAGGGATTGAGACAAGTTCAATGTCAAAGGCGGAATTTCGCAGAACTTCCCAGATTGTGTATACAGCGCACAACAGTACAGGTTCAGGGGGAAAAAAATCATAAAAAAACAAATCTGTTAAAATGCCCAATGGACAAAGTGATACCCAAAGAAATTACTTTCCATGGTTTGGTGAACTTTCATAGATTGTGTGCTGGGACATTGTCCCACTGTTAGTGGAGAGACCACTCGGGACACCATGGCAGTTACAATCGGTGAGCTGTCAATGCTAACTTGTCTTGCTGTTTACATTCATTATAAACTCGATATTCTAGATAACTACATGATCCCTCAGCTTGCTTCCCTCTTTCTTGTGAAATGGGTGTGTGACGTTGGCACTGCAGCGACATATTAAGGGCAAGTTTTTGGGCAATGCTGTAGAGTTAGTGGCCTGATTGTGAGAATGCAGATTGATTTTGGTCTTGCGGCTCGAGGTCTGAGGCTATTGGCCTCGGCTGGCCAGTTGATAGCCCTGGCTCTCACTGGCCCGATAGTGGAAAAGTGGCTATTTTATGGAAAAAAGAGCAGTGTCAACATTATTCAGAATTCCTCATCTTGTGTTCACAGAGGAAAGAAAGGTCACACGAGTTTGGAACGACATGAGGGTGAGTCAAGGATGTGAAACAGGGTGGTGGTTACAGTGGCCCAAGCAACTGCCCTTTTGGCAACAAGAGCTAAGATGCCCCTCTGAGTGAAATATATACATTTATTCATTTAACAAACACTTCTGAAGTTTCTTGCACATCTTAAATGTTTTATATGTGATTGTGTTTTAGAATACGTAAAATCTTTCAGTTTATTTTGTACTGGTTTACAACGGCTATATTTGTTCATCGGGTCTCCAGACCATCATTATAATTTCTCTGTATTCTCTGTATGAAATAATGCCACAGAGCATGTTCAAATAATGCCATAACACAGTTCACACACACACACACACACACACACAAAATTAATGATAGCAAATTCATAAAACAAAATGTAATGACACAAAATTGCTGAATTAAATGAACACTTAAGTGCAAAAATTACTCAATTCACTAAAACATATTTAAAAACAAATATAATCAATATATTGGTCCATAACTATTTATAAGTGGCTTTAATTAGCATAATAATAAGCATTAATGATAATGCTTAATTACATCCAGTATGAGTTAAAAAGTATGTTGGAGTATTTATCTGTTGTTGATTTGGGTGGTTCTTTTGTTTCGGAGATCCGAAAAACATTTTCAAAAGTGTCTGTGCTTGAGAATGACAAAGAACAGAAAGACTTACAAAGGGAAAGAGAGAAAAGAAATGAAAAGGAGAGACAAGGAACAGAGAGCAAATTATGACGACATAGAGAGGACAAATAATCTTGGCTCGTGCCTCCATACCCAGAGGAGAATATCACTTTTAGCAGCCCCAGCTGTTGGGGGGCAGAGACAGGAAGAGAAAGACAGAGGGGTTTTTAAAGGTCATTTCTTACCCAGCAAATACAGAAACATACAGCAGAATCACTCAGTCACTGATGGATAACCAGCATTGAGTCTTTGGCAATGTACAAAAATGAACATTCTCTGAAATCACACGCTGAATCTTCACTAAAATATAGATGTAACGACACTACTAGTGCTCGAATGATAGGGCTTTTCAAATGACCGTTGTCAATATCTAGAGAGCAGTGTGGCTAGTCCTTGAAATCCCAATAGCGGAGCATATGCTTCTCTGTAAATGGAGAAAGATATTGTTTACACACAATTTATTTATAAATCAAACCCGTACAGGATGTTGTATGGACAAAAGTCTTTGTATGGTGAAATTTAATTATCATCGAAGCTCAAGTGAAATATCACGCATGAGAGAAACACCATCATTCAAAGAACTGTGAACACCAGCAGAGGACTGCAGGCCAGTGGTGAAAACATCTGTACACATGTAAGATTATTTTCATAAAGTGTGGGGAAAGCGGTTTTATTATTGCAGATTTCATGCAGTTTGAGAGTCAGTGTTTTTTGAGTGAGACAAGTTTGTGAATGTGGGTGGAAAGGAACTAAAACCATTAACAAGTATGAAAAAATTATGAGAATAATCGTACATACTGTGAATGTGTATACACAGTATATACTGTATATATTATAGTATAAAAATTAATGATAGCATATGAGACAATTAGAAAATTGTGGGAATGATTATTTTTTTTTTTTTTTTTTTAAATAAAAAGGAAAATTCAGAAATTGTTTTGAAAAAGAAGGCTGTCAGTAGATTTATGGCAGTAGGAACTACCATTGTGGTTATTTGGCCAAGCATGTTGGGTGGCAAATACAGTGGACTAATAACTGTGACCTATGAGAAACAACAGTGTCTTCCTCTAGGGGGTGTTAATCAGCTTCAAAAACGAATCCTCTATTAGGCCACATTTAATTTTTTGTCTTACTGGGGACATCTGTACCCAAAAAATATGTTTGTTTAAATATATTGAATCCAAGGATTGGTAACTGAGATACACATGGACATCCACACCTGCAATCTTTAGGAAAAGATAAAAAAAAAAAAAAAAGCCTTATTCTGTAATCACAAACGAATGTGATTGGTCCATTCGGTCCTTGAGTAAGGTAATATCATGTGAACACACACTCATTCACTTTTGCTTCTGCACTGATCTGGATGACAACCACTTGCACTAATAAAGTTTGATTAAGCAAATAGTGAATAATATAATCAAATAAGATAATATAATGTGCTCTTTCTGACGAAGATGTCACAGGTAAGCACCATCGGAACTGACTAATCAGAAAAATCATTCTGTCCGCTGCAGCAAACACCCGTTTCATGCTAACTGCCATTCTGCCGCTCTTTATGTCTATGATCAAGCAGGCAAAGTTATCCGATGAAGCAGATAATCTCAAAATGGCCAAATATCGGCCCATTATTATTTGACCTGGGTTGCATTTCCAGTACAACTATGCAACTCACTAAACCCTTTCATACTTTAATAACTGGGCCCCGCAGAGTAGCATCACACATATGCAGCCATCTGCCACAGCCAGTTACGTTACAAGCTGTCAGATTCAAATTCGCTTTTGCGCCGACACAGGCTGCGCTAGTCAAGTGTCTGTAGTTTATATTCGCTCAAACAGTTACTCATACACAGTCTTTTAAACCACAGAATAAGTATATTTTATATACATACATCCAGCTCGTCACCAAAGTACCATGATAAAAAGTTTACAGGTCTTATATGCACAGTCAATACATCAAACGCGATCTTCCTCCGTTGCGTGATGCCATTTGTTTATATTATCAGTGGTTGCCATTCGTTAAACAAACAGCTACTCGAAGAGTCTTTTCAAGCACATAATATGTTTATTTTATGTAACAAACAGCCAAATTGTCACCAAAGTACCACGATAACAGTTCACAGCTTGTATATGCACAGCCATCATATCTAAACGCAGTCTTCCCATGCATGCAGCCACGTCTGCTTAGGTGCAGATGTGGTTCATTCACACAAACAGCAACTCAAAACAGTCTTTTCAGGCACATAATATGTTTATGTAACAAACAGCCAAACTGTCACAAAAGCACCACAATTACAGTTTAAAACTCGTATACTCACAGATGCTGATTGAGCGCAATTATCCGATGCACTCAGCCAAGTCTGTTTACATTAGTGCTTGTCACGCACACACACACACACACACACACACACACACACACACACACACACACACACACACACACACACAGTCTGAGATGTCAAACAGTGCATAGGCAAACCGGACTGCTGATATTATTTGTTCATTTGTTTTTTACAGCTATAAAAATGAAATAAAACAAAAACAGTACACCAGACATAACCCATTTGTTCAAGTTTACTATATTATATATAGTATTTTGTTATGACAAGAACTCACAAAAGGAAAATAAAATAATAAAAAAATACTCCTCTACACTCTGCCTCCTCTACTGGCTGTGCAGTGTTACGTGCAAAAATAACTCACTCCAACGGGCACTGCATAGGAATTTAGACCCTACTCATGAAAAGGTTAACCACCATAGTATGATGAATTGTTGGAGAAATTAACTAGCTAGTCACGACTGTTTCCTGAAACTGTAGTAACTATGTCACAACGACTGCATTCACGTTTACGTAACGTTTCAGAACGCAGCTTGCCTCAAAACCCCGGAATAAGTAGTTTTCTTAAGTGCATGTAAACGTGGTCAAAGTCTTGATAGAATGAAAGATGTATAAGGAATGAAAGATATAGAAGCCTGAGTGAAGTCAAATGATGTCCACACAGCAAACTGAAAAGGAACTATGCTTCAAACCACAGGTGGAGAGCTGTTGTTCCAACCACACAACTTTGCGATGCTGTTTGTGAATGTTTGTTGGAACTACGGTTTCGGGAAACACAAAATTGTTGAACTATGCTGGTAACGATGGAACTTGCGACCATAGTTGGCTAACGATACTTTTGGGAAACGCACCCCTGGTTGATATACTGTATTCAATTAAATTCAGATTGCTTTATTGGGATGGCATACCTTAGTAGATATTGCCAAAGCATAACACATAACAAACAATACATACTACATAAAGCAAATATATTTATGTCTGTTACTAGTCACTACACTTCATAACTGGCCACTTTTGGGGCTCATGGGGTGTGGGCAAGTAAGAAACGAAGAGAGAGGAGGAAGTGACGAGCTGACAATCTAAGTGTGACAAGGGTGTGGGTTTGTGTATGTTAATCTCAGATGCTCAAGTAGTTTGATCCTCATTGTGCTAATTCAGCAGAGTCTAGCTTTTTAATAAGTTTGGAGGACCTCCTATAATGCTGTCTGCTAGCTCACACCCAACCCCCAAACAGGGGGTCTGATAGCGGCACCCTCCACCTCCCTAATCCCCACCTCTAGCACCCTGCTAAAGAATATTGCACACTACATGACTCAAGCTCGTCTCCTTTGATGTATTGACAGATTTCAAACCAACTGTATATCTAAAGGTCTTGTCTTCAGGTGTGTGTACTGTCCCGACAAGCGAGAGGCCGACAATGAGCCAAAGCTAATTAAATATAGGGAGAGTGCAAGAGGAGAGCAAGGCATTGGGAAGCAGGAGACAAAAATTACAAAATTAAATAAAAACAAATCACCAACATCTCCCTACACGCTTTACTTATTTTCAGCAGTTTTTCTTATATGTTTCCTTTGCAAATAAGTGCAAAAACGGCCGCGAGCTGTTATTTCATACTTGTTGACGTTATCACGAATAAACTGTGTGCGAGTTTGTGAATGAATTTCGTTATCGTAATTTTAGGATATGTTTTGGCCGATCCGTTTGAAACGGGACGATGCTAAAGACAGCTGTAACGGGGTCCAAACTGTTTTGAGATTTGTCCATTTCAAACATTGGGCTCGTTGTGCCACAGCAGCAGAGTGGTGGCTTATAAAACAAGAGTTTAAACTTAGCCGGTTACATGTGGATTTAAAGGGAAATAACCGTACAAACCGTACAATTTTAAAAGCCAATGCATGTCTATGCACAAGAACAGAAATTGTACCAGTGTGTCTGATATCAACATAGATATCTGAAGCATGCACACTAGAATCTCAGTCACAGGTACTGCACTAAAATAACTCAGAATTCTGCTCTTAACGTGATGTTTGCGTATAATTAGGATAAACTGTACACCGTTTTTTCTTTTTCTTTTTTTACTTTTATTATCATTCAGTAAAACACAGATGTATTGATTGATGTATTTCCTCATGAAATCAGAGACTCTCCCCTCAAAATCTGAACACAAGGGGAAAAAAGGGACCGCCAGGCTTAACAGTGATTTGTCTCGCTTGTACACTTGTGATCGGATCACACAAAACGCATCTTAATACCCGGTGTACACAGGGCCTCAGTCGGGGATGAGTGTTCATGTTGTTGACACACCCAGTCTACAATCAGTCGTGCACACGGAAAACAAGACTATGAGTCGAAGGGCAGCGACTGCAAGTCGTATAGTGTGCGCTTGGTTTAACGCTTCCTACCTCAGGAAACCCCCAACACCCTACTCTCCAGACGAAAAAAATAAAATCTAATGCCAGCAAACAGACAGCAGGAGTGGCAACCCAGCATGGCAGCAGTGGCCTCGAATGGGCTACCAAACTATAACCTGTTTCCTCTCAACAAGGACATAACTGACCAACTGAGCCAACTGACCAGTGATAACGCAACATAAATCTGATTTAAAACAAAACTGACATTGGATGTTTTTGTTAAGAGTGACAAGTCTCACATACAAGTTAGTGGCCTAAAGATCAATAGAACTGACAAAATCTTTAGTTACTTCAATGTTAGTTCAATTGTAATATATCCTTTTACAAGTGGTCACAGGCAGGGGCAGTTCTAGGGTCAGTGGATATTCGGGGCTTAGCCCAGACATCTGTGGATACATTTGGGGCCATCCTTTGATGAAATATCGAAATATAATATAACAAATTGTATGCTGCATGCTTTTAACACAGTGTACTTTGAAACGTGATTTTAAAGCTACACTATGTAACTCTTGGCCCTCTAGCAGTTAAAAAATAAAACTGCATGTGTCTTGCAGAAGAACATTGTTATGGTAATGATGCAAGTCGTGCTTCGGCTCTACTCCTCTGCGTGGATAAATGTGGTTCGAGGCATTGGTCCTGTATCCATATGTACACATCTTATCAGAGCAAATGGACAAATAAATAATGACAGAAAGGAAAAGACGGATATCGGAAATCATGTCATCTGAGCAGGTAAGTGCCATATCTTATGCTGTTGTTTTGACTTATTGGAAACATTGATGTTTTGAAATTAATGACGTTACAAAAGTTAGGCAACGTTTGTTAACATTAGACACAATGATTGCTAGTCTGATAAGGTCAAACGTTGTAAAGTTTTTATAACTGCAGGATATTCTGGCCAAATAGACCACAGTAGTAACTAATTTATAGATTGTCATTGTTACCAACCAGTGGTCAACATCATTTCAAGACTCACATGTCCTTGGCAAGCCTAGGACTAAAGGATTTATTTATATAAATTATTGCTGTTATAAAGAAAAATACACGTGTGCTAGCATGTGAAAAATTCTGCACCGATTACAGTATAATTATTGTATTTCACTACACACACACACACACAGACGTGTGTATGTGTGTGTGATTACACAAAAACAAATAAACCATATCAATAAAATATCTTAACTGTTGAGTAAGACAAAAGCCATCTCTGGGTTGCTTTTAAATCCTTTCAGATCTCGGAGTTGTTGCCACCTCTGAAAATCCAAGCCGATGTTGATTCGGGTTTTATTACGGACTCTGTCGCTTTCCCTTTTTGCTTGTAGACTCTGCTCTGTTCGGGGTTTCTTTGTTTTTACAACCGGTGATTCCCCGGAGGTTTGCCGTTTTGAATGATCCATGGTCAATTTTTCTCGTTTGTTGTGACAACAAACTTTCAGCTTCATGCTACTTCCACACCATACACGCACTACAGTAGCCGGATCTTACTTTCTCTTTGTATGGACATGAGGTGACATGCATGGGCGAATGACGTATGTATGCAATTTCCCACGAAATCCGTCCCAACAGCTCTGAAATATAAATTATTACTGGATTTGTTGCACTCTCTCATTAATAACATTTTGTTGTTGTTTAACAAAAAAAAAAACAAAAAAGCAAAAAAAAAAGTTACACAGTGTAGCTTTAAATATACACTATTTTGTTGTATTGTTAATACTAGATGTAAACAGAGCAGCATTAGCATCAGGCCTTATGCTAACTGTAAACCAATGAATAAATAGACCTTTTTAGGTAACATATTGTATCAGAACTTGTTTGTTTTCTTGTCAACATGTTTACCCGTGGCTTTTACATTAGTCCTGTAATATTCAGCTCTAACACTTTGAAAAAACTATTGGTAGTAACCCTAACCCTAACACTAGCCTTGGTCAGCTCATAGAGGAAGTTGACAATTAGGGTTAATCAGTAGCACTATTAGCCAACAAAGCAAATTAGACCCACAATGGGTACAAAGACACCTGTTCAAACATCACATTCATACATAGACACAGTGAGTTTATATAGAAGCTACCACAGATATGGACAAGAAGGGCAATTCACAAATTTGGCTGGTAAAATTTGCAATTCACAAATAAAAGGCAGGTGGTGACCTAACTGACAGACAAACAGGTCTAACAGGATCGGGAAGAGAGACTGAGAGAGAGAGAGCAGAGAAATTAATAGAAAAAGAAATGCATAGACAGAGAGAAACCAAGCGGGAAGTACAGAAAGAGGAAGAGAGTAAAAAAAGAGAGAAACAGCGATACAGTGACAATGAAAGGGAATTTGGGAAGGAGGCAGAGATTAAAATAAACCACAGCGGGTAAAGCCAGAACTGTAAACCAGTGTTTCCTGCACCGCTTTCAGCAGCAGTGTTCCGCTGCTAAATCTCCAGCTCCACAGCAAAAGAATGGTACCCAATTTGTGAGCATGAAGGCTGAATTGAATGTGATGAGATAAAGAGCGTGTGCCGTGAAATAACTCAAAAACAACACACCATTATATTGCAACGTGTAGAGCCGAACGATCCATCAAAATAAAACTGAAACAAAGATATGACCTTATTCGAATATTAAACCACAAAGGGCTGTGATTTAATCAGTCTGCACGCTATGTTCTGAGCACACTTGAGGTGGTTCCGTGTTTGCTCCACAAATTCTAGTGCACAGAATAAAAGATGTGTTGCATTCGATTCGGTTTGGTATGGTGCGTTGAGCGTGTTATATATACAGCAATCCAAATTCAGTTTAATTGCCCACTACAAGTTACTATACAAATCTAAAAACATCCCTATGACACCAGGTTTTGTGGAGAGAAGATGAGAGCATTTCACCATATATGGAATGAGGCGCTCATTCTAAATGCCCCGATATACTTCTGGAGAGGTTCTTCTTCGTTTAGGAGTAAAAAGAAATTCTAAACAGCCAAGCAACAGTATACTGTTTCCAAACATTCAGACACATGCCACACCGCTGTGGGAGGCGTTTAGATGTACATTTAAATATGAGGAGGCTCAGTAAAAACGTAACTAATGTGACATTAAAATGTGTTATCAATGACATAACGCCTCATTCTATGAGTAGAATTCACATGAGATCACTAAAAGAAACTGTTTTAACCACTCGATGATGATTTAAAGTAATATATATGCAGTAGTAAATGTTTAATTTGTCTTGTTTACATTGTGAATTCATGACGCTAATGCACTTACACGCTATACATGGCCATAATATGCCAATTACACTGTTATTGTAATTTATGATGATACTGATACTACTGCAAAGATGCTTGAGAGTATCTGCATATTTGCATAGATTTAATTCCTTTTGTAGAAAAAAAAAAAAAACCAACGCGTGACATGGTCTTTAAAAATGTAGGTTCTTTAAAAACCTAACCCTAACTCTAAGCGAACGATCGTACAGATGTAGGTACATTTGCACATGCTCGCTAATAACTCTGCACACCAGTGTGTTCATATTGACTGATTTTGACTGACTGAACAACATAAACAGAATAAGCCGTCACCCTCAAGGTAGGTGGAGCTTCAGGTCACACCTACCAACAGCATGAACCAATGGCAGTAAAAAGGTGTTAAGCAGCTGGTAAGAATTATTCCTAAAAGTTCACCCAAGCAAGCTGTTACAAACCACCGAAACGAATGCAAATATACCTTCTTTTTGTCCAGATTTTGTTCTAAATGATGTCATACCCATTCGTTCTTTGATTTAGTAGGAAATATATCGGGACCTTAAGACTATTGTTAATGCGACTTCACACAAAGTTCCTGCAGTTTTCTGCCAAAATAAAGCTAAGAGGGTTAAACCAGATCCCACAGCAATGCCATGTACAAGTTAAGAAATTATTATAGAAATATTACTTGTACAATAATAATATTAATACAGTTATTATAATACAACTGTAATATTTCTGTAATTTCTTAACGTAGTAATATTTTTTTTTATTATAAATATTTATTATAAACATTTTATTATTATTACAATTATATCAGCATTATTCAGATTTATATTACAAGATGTAATATTCAAAATGATTGGGCTCCAAAAAATAATGAGGGAAATGTGGGCCCCATCACAAAGTGCAGTCTGATAAATCCTTGGCTGAATGAACTCAATGAATCAGTGTTGTTCAATGTTCAGAATAGAGATAATGGACTGTTTAGAATGAACTGATTCTTAGGAATGAATCAGACTATAAAACACTACATTTGAGAGAAAGTGCAATTTGAATGAACTGATTTATTAGAATGAATCAGATTTTCCATCACTACATATGAGAGAAAGAACTGTTTGGATGAACTGATTCACTAGAATGAATCACAGCCTTTGCTCAATACTTTATTGAAGCACCTGTGGCACCAATTACAGCCCCAAGTCTTTGAGTATGATGCTACAAGCTTGGCACACCTATTTCTGGGCAGTTTCTCCCATTCTTCTTTGCAGGACCTCTCAAGCTCCATCAGGTTGGATGGGGAGCATCAGTGCACAGCCATTTTCAGATCTCTCCAGAGATGTTCAATCGGGTTCAAGTCTGGGCTCTGGCTGGGCCACTCAAGGACATTCACAGAGTTCTCCCGGAGCCACTCCTTTGTTATCTTGGCTGTGTGCTTAGGGTCGTTGTCCTGTTGGAAGATGAACCTTCGCCCCAGTCTGAGGTCCAGAGCACTCTGGAGCAGGTTTTCATCAAAGATGTCTCTGTACATTGCTGCATTCATCTTTCCCTCGATCCTGACTAGTCTCCCAATTCCTGCCGCTGAAAAACATCCCCACAGCATGATGCTGCCACCACCATGCTTCACTGTAGGGATGGTATTGGCCAGGTGATGAGCGGTGCCTGGTTTCCTCCAGCCATGATGCTTGCCATTCAGGCCAAAGAGTTCAATCTTTGATTCTCATGGTCTGAGAGTCCTTCAGGTGCCTTTTGGCAAACACCATGTGGGCTGTCATGTGCCTTTTACTGAGGAGTGGCTTCCATCTGGCCACTCTACCATAGAGGCCTGATTGGTGGAGCGCTGCAGAGATGGTTGTTCTTCTGGAAGGTTCTCCTCTCTCCACAGAGAAACGCTGGAGCTCTGTCAGAGTGACCATCGGGTTCTTGGTCACCTCCCTGACTAAGGCCCTTCTCCCCCGATCGCTCAGTTTGGCCGGGCGGCCAGCTCTAGTAAGAGTCCTGGTGGTTCCAAACTTCTTCCATTTATGGATGATGGAGGCCACTGTGCTCAGTGGGACCTGCAATGCTGCAGACATTTTTCTGTACCCTTCCCCAGATCTGTGCCTCGATACAATCCTGTCTCGGAGGTCTACAGACAATTCCTTGGACTTCATGGCTTGGTTTGTGCTCTGACATGCACTGTTAACTGTGGGACCTTATATGGACAGGTGTGTGCTTTTCCAAATCATGTCCAAACAACTGAATTTACCACAGGTGGACTCCAATCAAGTTGTAGAAACATCTCAAGGATGATCAGTGGAAACAGGATGCACCTGAGCTCAATTTTGGCAAAGGCTGTGAATACTTATGTACATGTGATTTTTTCGTTTTTTATTTTTAATAAATTTGCAAAGATTTCAAACAAACTTTTCACGTTGTCATTATGGGGTATTGTTTTGGAATAAGGCTGTAACATAACAAAATGTGGAAAAAGTGAAGCGCTGTGAATACTTTCCGGATGCACTGTATGAGAGAGAGGACTATTTTGGAGAGTGCATTTGATTATGCTCTCAGCTGGCTCAGTGCAAGCTGATTAGTACTTGGTCACCCCACACAGCCAAACTACTGTTGCACTACTAAAATGTAAAGTAGCGTCACTGTATTAGTAGCGCCACTACTTTAAGTGAGTTAATCTCCAATACTGACTGCTTGTGTCCTCAAATCTGAAAGTCATGAGTTAAAACGAGCAGAGAGGCGCTGTATGAGAGAAGAGCAGAGGACACCAGAGGAAGAAAGATTGCCAAGCATAAATTAGTTTTTTCTGCTAAATGAAATGGCAATTTGGCAGAGCTATTTCTGTGGGGTCACCGTAGGATTTCATGTTATTTATACACAACCCCCCCTCAACCCCTGACATTAGCAGAATGAAATGAGATGCTTACCCATACTGCCTCTGGATCAGAGCTGGGTGAACCTGCTGTATTCCAGTAGAGTATCCTGTGACAAAAAAAATGAAAGAAAATAAAATAAAAGGGATAGATATCACAAATATATCAACTGTTCTGCACTGTAATAAAATTTCCTGTTAAATTTACAGTATAATACTGATAGTAATTTCACCAGCAATTTACTACAAATATACAGCACACTTAATTTTAAATGATACTGCATCCAAGCCACTAGGAGTCAGTGTAAGTCCAAGATGACACAAAGACAAAAGTTACTGTGTGCACCTTTAAACAATTAGATTATTTTTTTTGTTACACTCTTCATAAGAGAAAAGTTGAGGAACACTTAAGAGGTGGGGACTCACTCCAAAAAATGGATGAGGTAAAGGGGGAGGAATGAGGTTCTGGGTCACTAAAAACCCAATGTACGCGAAACATTACTTTAACAGACTGAATGAAACAGAAACTGCTACATGTGAATGAATCATTATTTCACCATCACTTCAGGATATCTGTCCTTTTAACTGTGTCATTTATTTTCCAATCTTCTACTTGCCCCATATTTGACATTTATTGTACATGCATTTATAATTCTGTGCCTTTCACAAACACTCATTCCTTTAGCCTTTAATTGGCACTCATTCTCTCTATTCATCCATTATGCATTCTCTAGTTTTTCCTCTTATCCTCTTTCCCTGTCTCTGTGCTTTTACGCAGCCAAGTGAAAAACTCCAGCCTGTCTGTTCTCTAGCGTATCAGTGTATCTGCCCGGACACTGATGAGAAACATCTCTTGCATGGATGCCCGTTCCACATTCACGCACACACACGCCCACATCACAGCAGCATTTACATAAACACATACTTTACCCCACTTCCATTGAACATAATTTAACTTACAGTATGTCATTCTAAATCCTTGCCTTTGACTATTTCTTTCAAAAAAGAAAGTAAGCTCTGTTCTCCCTTACATATGGGTGATTCTTTAATTAGGGTAACATTTCTGTGCCCTAGGATCAAACGCATGGGGAAAAAAAATTGGCAAGAGGTGCTGCAATTTTGACGTATGATTTACACATCATGCTCGGGCAACGAGAGCATCAGAGAACCACGTGCCTCCCTATCACTGTACGGCCATTGTACAAAGGTGCCTCAGTTTGTTCCTGAGAGACAGCAGATGCCCTTACCCCGCCCCCACCGTAATCCTAACCATATGGAGTCTGTAAGGCTGAATACCCTGCAATAGAACGTTTTCACAAGCAATTAAGTCATTCAGTAAGCCAGCCAATGCATTAGTTACATTCTAGCACGTTCAAAACTGTTGTTGTGTCAGTGTGAATGAGAAATAACTATAAAACACAATATAATTGTTCAGACAAAACAGCTATTAAAATGAACTCATATGCTAAAATATTAAGCTATTAAGAAATGTCCTACCCTTACTTAAAGACCCCAAATGTGGCCTTGCGCTCAGGGGTGTTGCTAATAAATGTAAACACAAACAAACACCAGAAGATTACGTTTTCGCTCAGTTGAGGTTTTAGCGCCTTCCGCAGGGCGACGAATCACGTGAACACAAAAGCTCTAACCTGTACTGTTTTGTTTTGTAAATTATTATAATTTCAAAGGATGAGCTTACACATGAGTAAAGCACAATATTCTTCTAGAGGATTGATTCATTTGTTTTTATTCATAAACTGTAATATTACACTACAATATTTATTATTAAACAACAGTAATGATACAAAAACACAATTTAATCGTAATTTACTGTCAAATGACTGTTTTATTGTTAACGATCACTTTTTTTTTTTTTTTTTTACTTTTGAGCAAATAAAAGGGAAAAAAGGGAGAATAAAAACTTCACTAGTATCTATCAAAAGGGCTCTCTTCAGTTCGGCAGAGCCCTGCCCACAAGCATGACAAATCTCTCCGAAACAGGACGCCATTTTTATTAACATAAATCATATACTGAAAGCGGAAATTGCATTATATATACTGCATAAATACAATGAAATATATGAGATATCGTTGATACTGTTTTCCATTCTTGGAAACCCTCAGCACCCACCTTCCCGCGCCTTTGCCTAGGATAATTTCAAAGAATAAAAAATAAATAAAAAATTGGATTGATAACAGTTTTAAAAAAGTTCTTGTCTCTTAATTTTCTTTATTCTAATTTTCAAGTGTGCTGAAAGGTTACAGTTGCCAGAATTTCTCTATTTTGGGCTTGTATCCTACCTATATTTTCTTAGGGTGTGTTCACACTTGTAGTTTGGTTCTCTTGGTTCTCTTGGTCCAGACCAAAAAAGAAAATTATACATTTAGTCCTGGTTCGCTTAGCATTCACACTGGCATTTTTAACACAGAACCTAAAGATATAAAACAAAAGGCATAAGGATAAGGTCACAATCTGATTAGACAGCTTTTATGACGTATATTTTGCGACGGAACTTGCTGAACATCCAAAACAATGCTGGCTGCTGGGCTAAATGCGCTCATTGGATTTATGTATATATGGTGCCATTTTTACCAGCTGAGAACAAACAAAAGCAAAAAAAAATTATAAAGGAGTCAAAACAGCGCCAGGAATTCCTCCGTTGCACACACAAACAAAGATATCCTGCAAGGAGACGGCAGTTCCGACGCCTGTATCGAACTGTAATAGGCAACAAAGCTCCTATGATGAGAAGAACCAGGTATGCTTGAGGTCAGTATTAAAGGCAAATTACTTCCTGTTATTGGTCCGTTTAGACGTCTTTGGTCCATGCTGCATTCATATATCAGTCGAACCACACCAAAGTTCGTTTGGAAGCGGACCGAGACCCACTATTCAGGCGGTCTCGGTCTGCTTGTTTGGTGCGCACCAAGGTTCGGGTGGCAGCGTTCACACTTGTTCAAATGAACTGCACCAGCAGAGCAAATCGCACCAGAGTTCGTTTTAATCTAACCAAACCTGCCAAGTGTGAACATACCCTTAAACTTCCCCTCTACAATAAATAGTGCTGGATAAGTTCCTCAAAATTAATTCACTACAAAAGACTAATTATTTATCTTAAAGTGAATGACTGTAAGTCTATCCTTCACATTCTCATTTTGATTCACATGAAAAATCAAATATGGCGCTACTGCGAATAAGGACTGTAAGTCAGGTAGGCCCCGATTTACTTCTGAAGAAGTACATCTTCGTTCAGGGGTAAAAAGAAGTTCAAAACAGCCGAGCAACGGTATATTGTTTGCAAACATTCAGACACCCGCCACATCGCTGTGGGAGGCATTTAGAAATACATTTAAATATGAGGACGCTCAGTTTTAAATGATTTTTTTTTTATCAGTGACGTTATGCCTCATTCTATGAGTAGAATTCACACTAGATCAGTAACAGATGCTTTTTAACCTCTCGATGATGATCTAAAGTAACATACATGCAGTAGAAAATGCATAATTTGTACTCTTGTAATCTTGTTTACATTTTGAATTAATGACGCTAATGTGATAACACGGTATATGCGGCCATAATATGCGCTGATTACACTCTGTTATTGTAATATATGATGACACTGATCCTACTGCAAAGACTGGTGTATAAAAAGAGTGCTAATGGGCAGCATAAAGACAAAAGAATGACGACAAGAGAGGCATATCTTACTTTGGGAAGATGAGTGAATGGCTTTCGCTGTAGAAGGCAAGTGAAGCAGCATATCAAACAACAGAGTGAATGTGCACTTAAGAGTATTAGAATAGATTTGATTCCTTCTGTAGACTAATTAAAAAAAAAAATTGCATGACATGGTTTTGGAAATTGTCTCAACACGAGCGATCGTACAGATCTAGGTAAATTTGCACCAGTTTGCTATTAACTCTGCATGTTTACTGATCTTGACTGACTGAACAATGTAAACATAGAAGATGGAGCTTCAGGTCACACCTACTGATGCATGAACCAATGGCAGTAAGAAGGTGTTAAGCAGCCGGTTAGAAGTTTTCCTAAAAGTTTGCCCAGACGAGCTGTTACGAACCACCATAACATTCTTTTTGGCCAGATTTTGTTCTAAATGACATCACAACCGTTCATTCTGTGATTTCGTATGAAGCTTTCAAGTAGTCCTAACAGAACAATATTGTTTCCATTCAAAGAGTAACATATTATCCACACATTATAGTCACGCGTGGGCTGAGAAAGCTGTTGAACTGAGGCGTGAGTCACGCAATGATGCCCACAACTGCAGAGGAGAGAGAGAGACAGACTGACACAGGACTACAGTTTCAGACATGTTTGGACGGGAACAAGAGCAGAGGCCAAAATATCCTGTGTTCCTGTGTGAATATGGTGTGTTAGAACAGGTGTAGGTGATTTATGCTCTCTGTACAATACCCTTCCTCTTTTCTGACATATTAGTCATAGAACACACACAAAAATGCAAAGATGAGGTTGAACGCACACAAAGACATGCTGAGTGAACAGATATCACTTTCTGCACAGGCGTTTGCACACATGCATAGATGCAAATGTAGGATGGTGCTAATTTCTTGACAGGTTTAACTTGTCAAACGACCCGTTAAAATAAGTGTGAGTTTGTGTGTGCATTAGCCAGAGTTGTGTGAATTTATGACTGTGAGAGTGTTTTGTGCATATGTGTTTTATACTGTACTTGTGGGGAGTACAAAAGATTATTATGTGTGTGATGAGGCCAGACATCGGTCTTTATGCAAACACGAATCATCCACTGCTAAACTGTCAGCAAAGCTGCAACAATTGCAACACAATGCACTACCATATATGGGCAGAGGAACTTTCAAACAACTTCAAACAAAAGGCAATCTACTTAGTATTCAATGCTTACAGCTGAAATGTGTAATTTGTACATCACTAGCATCATGTAATTAACTGCACAATATACTTCAGTTTTCAAACAGGTTTTCTGAACACTCCAACTCACTTCCATTGGTTGGACAAATAGATAGTCCAGCCCTCAACTCATGCTATTGGTTGAGCCAATGTTGCTATGTAGGGCTGAGAGCTAGCAAAATAAAGTTCAATAGAGCATTTTTTCTGCATGCTCTAAACCCCAAGTAATTCATTACATTTAATGAATGTGGCTTCAAACTTCCATTTTCATTTCTATTTTGCATCAGTTTACCCAGAAGTGATGATTCTTTTCTATTAAACACATGGGATGGAAACTCTGCTTTATTCACAAATTGTTTTTGCGATACTCCAATTTTGCGCATATATTAACTTTGTAACTTGGATGAAAACATGACTAGTGTTTACATTGTTTTGTTTGTTTGAGATTCTGACCAGCCCCATTGTAGTAACATTATTTGTCGACCAATGGAAGATGGGGTGAGTGTTTCAAAACAGTTTTTTTTTTTTTTCATTTTGCAATTCTGTTTTGTGATGGAATAGCACAGAAATTACACACTTCAACTTTAAAAGTGATGGAATAATTGGTAATTACAGGCTCTAAATGAAGTTTGAACCTACTTTTGAAAATGTGTTTACCTGTCAGTGGGCTACGTGGTTTCGCCCCAAGATACGCAAGGTTGACATTAGCTTTGCGTCCATCAATAATAGGGTTTGGATCTTTACAAGCTCTCTCAGCTGCACTTTTATCTATCATAGTAACCTGAGGAGAAAAGAGACAAAGAAAATACAAACACAAGACTATGAATTAAGGTAAAATTGGAGAAAAAAAAAAGGAGACATTTAACAGATTCTAACAAAATAGAAATAAAATTAAAACGTAAAGCATAGTTCACACACACGTACAAAGTCATTCATGTCATTATTTACTCACTCTCAAGTCGTTCCAACCCCATTTGCAGTTATGAAATCTTTTTTCGTCTACACTTGTATCAAGCCCGCATTCCGTTCAGATTTAAAAAATAGTGGTTACTACATTTGCAAAAACTAGGGATGTCAATTGATCATATTATTTCATCTAATTAATTACATGATATGCCGATTAATAAAATTAATCACAATTAAACGCATGTATCAATATTTGTTAAAGAAGGCCCCAAATAAAAAATTCAATATAAATAAAACATAATAATTATACATATATATATATATATATATATATATACATACATACATACAGGTTTGGGAGGATTACTTTTGAAATGTATTCCACTACAGATTACAGAATACATGCTGTAAAATGTAATTTGTAACGTATTCCGTTAGATTACTCAAGGTCAGTAACATATTCTAAATACTTTGGATTACTTCTTCAGCACTGGTAGATTTTTTCACTTGTTTTGACTATAAAAACTCTGTCAGTACAGTAAGACAAAATACACATGTTAAAAATACATTCTCTGAAAAACCTAAATATCTTATGCAGTGTTGTTTCTAAAACAAGATTAATCAAATTGATCTTGTTTTAAGGATTTTTTGATATTTTTTTTTACAGGAAAACAATACAAAAATTATTATCAAGAATATGATTTTTGCCCTAATATCAAAGGTCTTACTAGAAAAAAAGAAATTATGATCCAACGTGAATTTTCTTGATAAAAAAATTTGATCGTGCCTGGTAATTTGTGCATGTAAAATGGCTAGAAATAGCATTTTAACTTGGTGTAAAGCTGACAATTTACACAAGGTTTATTTCTATTTCTTCTACTCCAAACTTACTTCAAACTTACTTCTCTGTCTGCTCGTATGAATGTAACACATCATAAGAAAGTATTTCACCGCTGTTCAAATGCACTTTGGATCACATCATTTATATGTATAAATGTTTTCCATCTAAAGGACTAAATATTAAATGAAACAAATGACAATAAAATGCAAAGTAATCTCTTCAGTAATCAAAATACTTTTTGAATGTAACTATTTTAATTACCAATGATTTAAATTGTAACTGTAGTGGAATACAGTTACTTACGTGTAACGGGATTACGTATTTAAAATACAAAATATATTTTGTTACTCCCCAACTCTGTGTGTGTGTGTGTGTGTGTGTGTGTATATATATATATTTTAGTACATACAGTACATTAATAATAATTATGATATTTACAGTATACTATTGTGGCAGACGAGTAAAGCATTGATTAGACAATACAAAAAGTGGCTTTAGAATTCAATAGATTGTTTGTTTTATTCCCATATCATTGAAAATAAACCTACATAAACCTACAGTCGACAACAATTGAGTTTGTCAGTCTGTCTTGTTATCTATGGACGTGTTCTTATGCTCTGTCTGCACTACTTTTAATTATATTGTCAGTAAATGTACATATGTGTCAGGCGAATGCTTTTGGAGCGACACACTGGTTTTTAGAGTCATAAATGCCGCATTTTTTGATGCTGTGTCAAGTTAAAAATAACTTCACTAACTTCACGCTAACTTCCTTTTGTCTCATGGACTAGGATGTACGCCACTGCTTACGCTGCGCGATAGCCCACTACTAATGGAAACCGTACAATGAATTGAAAAGGAACTACCTAAGCTCTTGATCACTTGGTGCTCGTTGATGCTCGTGCAATAAGGCTGATGTCATTTTGTGGAATTATTTGCCGATTATTTGCACCTGAGAAGGCTTCAGAGATTGATGAAATCACAGATTCAGGTAAAATTTTGTTGTAATTTCCAAGGGTTATGAATAGTTAAATCTTGTCATGTTTTTTTATAAATTAACTTTTTATTAGATTAATTGTTAGAAAGGATTAATCAACTTTTAAACTAATGGAAATGGTAACATTGCAATGAACACATAGGCTATGACTGTTTCAGTTTAAGGTAGCTACAAGTATCATGCGGTAAACTCTTCTAAACTGCTTAATTGGCCTAACTTCACTTACAGCTGTAAACATCTTTCCATTATATCATTCACTAAAGTTGTGTGGGGTGGGGGTTGATGAAGCTCGATCTGCTGTGATGTCACAATCGATTTGCATTGGGGGATATGGAGCTGCCTGAAGCATACATCTGAGTAGTGCTCACGCCCTTGGTCAAAAATCGAGGGGTTGAGGTTTTGTCTCACTTAACAAAGAGGAACAGACTTCCAAAATGGCGGAGGGGATTCTCCCGAGGGGAAGTGCTAAGGGAAGTTAGCGAATGTACGTTAAAAGTGAAGTAGAACGCAGCCCTGTTGCATTTTGTCCAGCTGTGAAGAACGCATCCTGTGTAACCACAACATGAGGGTGAGAAAATAATAACAGAATTTTTATCTTTGGTTAAAAAATTAGACATGTCTTTTTGCCAACTGGCAAAAGTAGAGAAATCACTTTTTTTCTGAAGTTTATAAACCCACTTATATAAATTCAGCCCAGTTAAGAGCATGGATAACAACTTATGTTCTCCATAAGACTCCTTCAGCTGTGAGAAGCAAGAATAACCACTTAATGATTTCATAATACTATATGTAATAACAAACTCTGACATGATGCACCATTATTGAGTACAATACATGGACATTATTCATGCTAGCACCATCTATGATTTTTAATGGGGCTGTGATGGATAGACCTACTATCTCTTCAATGGCACGAACAGTATAAAGCTATAAAAAGCTCCTAAATCACATCTGATTTACCACAACTCATGTTGTCTGAAGTTTTTTGTCTACTGAGTGTTCTGAAAATATATTTTTTCAATGTTTTGTCCACGGAACGATCCAAAAACACTTAAACTGCAGTACAAACCACTGAAGTGACTGTATGTCTGTCCCGCACAGCCTTGTTGTCATTCCCGTCAAAAATCAAAGATGGCGCTGCTGTGAATAAGGTCTATAAATTTGATCTAATCAACCGATAAATTCATGCCATTTAGCCCAAATAATAGGTTGAACTTAAACGTATTTAAGCTATTGCTAGATGCATGCTACAAATACAAGCATGGCATCAATCCATAACAAGTTTGGTTGTAAAATTGTTTATGTCATTAATCATATGACAGTACAAAGGGTTTTGGGTATTTTAGTGAAATGGTTCATCAGACTGAACTGCTGACTTGTTTTCAAAGCTTGGGACTCCGTGACAAATACTCTTCAAGCGAGCTGCTCGTTGCCGCCTGGCCATAGCTGAACACACATACACACACACAAACACACAGACACAAACACGCCCCACCCTGTGGAGACCCAGTGGCAGCTGTGTTCCCTAGGGCTTGTGGAACTAGAAATACAGCCAGAGCAGCAGCAGAGCGGTTAGGAAGAGAATGGGATCTGGTTTCTCTCAGGTAAACACCAGAGTGTATGTTTTCTTTCTGTAGTGCCCTTGTGTGGCGAGTGTCTCAGACAGAACATGAGCAAAAAATAGTGCACACACACACATACACAGCTACAACCTTGTTATTATCTCAGTAGTCACCAGGCCAGTAAGTGAGGTGACAAGCAGAAGTGAGTGTGTTGGGAAAATATTAGCATTGTGTTGTAATCTTCTGGGAACTCCACTGGCAACCCCCCCCCCCTTTCTTTTCTTATTCCTGAATACAGAGATTAAGAGGTCTCCCACATAGGGAGTGTATCAGCCAGTATATTAAAGACTATCATTCATGGCAAAGACACCAAAATATGTTGCCCTCTCATACTGTTTCTTTGAATGTATGCCCCTTACTCATGCCCTCTTGTTTATCTTGTCTTCATGTTTACACCTTGGCAGATGACACACGAAAAAAAAAAAAACACATGAAGTGAAACTGTGTGGTCTTATCTGTGCTCACCAACTGGTTTTGAAGGCAAACCGCAATATCGTTCCATACTAATAACACACAGGCACTTACAAAGAAAGAGAAAAAGAGATCTTGATGGGTGTATATGTCATATTTCACCCTAAAATCAAAAGAAGAAATTATATTTTGTTTATAGAAAATTAAGAATATTTTAGGATCATTAAGGTAATTTTAGTAAACAACATTAGTTAACATGAACTGACAATGAGCAATACTTTACAGCATTTAGTAATCTTGGTTAATGTTAATTTCAACATATAGTAATACATTTTTAAAGGAACATTCCGAGTTCAATACAGGTTAATCTCAGTCCACAGCATCTGTGGCATTATATTGATTACCTGTGTAAGGTCTTACTAGAAACAATTATGATCTAACGTGAATTTTCTTGATAAAACAATATGATCGTGCCTGGTAACGTGCATGTAAAATTGCTAGAAATAGCATTTTAGCTTAGCGTAAAGCTGACAATTTACACAAGGTTTATTTCTATTTCTTCTGCTCCAAACTTCAAATTTAATTCTCTGTCTGCTCGTATGAATGTAACACATCATAAAAAAGTGTTTCACCGCTGTTCAAATGCACTTTGGATCATATCATTTATATGTAACGGAATACATGTAACTGGATTACGTATTTAAAATACAAAATATAAGTAACTGTATTCCACTACAGTTACAATTTAAATCATTGGTAATTAAAATACAGTTACATTCAAAAATTATTTTGATTACTGAAGAGATTAATTTGCATTTTATTGTCATTTGTTTCATTTAATATTTAGTCCTTTCAGATGGAAAACATTTATACATATAAATGATATGATCCAAAGTGCATTTGAACAGCGGTGAAACACTTTCTTATGATGTGTTACATTCATACGAGCAGACAGAGAAGTAAGTTTGAAGTAAGTTTGGAGCAGAAGAAATAGAAATAAACCTTGTGTAAATTGTCAGCTTTATGCTAAGCTAAAATGCTATTTCTAGCCATTTTACATGCACGTTACCAGGTACGATCATATTTTTTTATCAAGAAAATTCACGTTGGATCATAATTTCTTTTTTTTTTCTAGTAAGACCTTTGATTTGTATTTTGTCTTACTGTACTGGCAGAGTTTTTATAGTCAAAACAAGTGAAAAAATCTACCAGTGCTGAAGAAGTAATCCAAAGTATTTAGAATATGTTACTGACCTTGAGTAATCTAACAGAATACGTTACAAGTTACATTTTACAGCATGTATTCTGTAATCTGTAGTGGAATACATTTCAGAAGTAACCCTCCCAAACCTGACTATGGCAATACCCTGTTTTTTGACAAGCACTATGATATTCTTTGATTTACCTTTAAGTATTGTATAAATACCATAGTACATGAATACAGTAATCATTCATTACCATGGAATATATTAAACTACTGTGATATTATTAATGTACCAGGGTAACACCACAGAACTTTTTTTTTGTCATGCCGGTATAAACAGCAGCATACCTAGAAAAAGTATGGTGAGGGCAAAATAAAATGCTCGCTTGATATTATAAAGGCGATCAGATGAACTCATTAGGGCTGTTTTTCTAGGCCCCTTCATATTCAGTTGGCCTTGCTGTACATCACAGCAGATAAACCCTTGGACCATTTGTTTCTTACAAAGCTTAGCAAAAGTATTTAAAAGGGGCCACTACACAGAAATCTGAGACCATGCTTTCAAAATTCACCCAAAAGGCTAAGGAGATAATTGATGACATGCTTGTTTAGAAAAAATCTACTTATGGTGCCACACACACACACACACTTGTGGAGCAAATATGTGAGAACATACTGTGCCTCTGAAATCTTGCAATATCTCAGGATTACATTTAAGATCATTCAGCACTAAATCGGACTAGGTGAAAAACATGTAGGCCTCTTAAAAAGGATCATAATAAGCCTACAGCCAGTGATCATCATTATTGACTAGGATATGCTTAAAGGCAATTTGGAGATCATTAAAAACATGCAGTTCATTGTGTTGCTGGAGTTTTTCTTTTGTAGATCTCTGCTGGCTTTTGTTCCTCAGAACTGTAACAAAAGACATGCGCCAACGGCACGCGACGCTGGCATTGTCACCTGGAGTCCGCACGCGCGCGAACAAAATTCACATCGACGTCCGCAATAACGTAAAGCTGCGTTTCTGACGTTTTTGTACGATTAAATGAGAAACTAAACGGCCAATTATGAGTAACAATTTGGACAATTTTGCGAGTTTGTAAAGTAAAACATATACATATATACATATAGTGTGTGTGTGTGTGTGTGTATATATATATATATATATATATATATATATATATATATATATATATATATATATATACACATAAAACTAGCTACTGGTGTTATGTTAAGGATAAAAGCCCGTGGGGTTATTTAGTGATGGACGAGAGGAGATTTTGTACTTACAAAGCCATATCCTCTGGATTTCCCCGTTTGTCGGTCCGTTATCACCACGGCTTCATCGATGTCGCCGAAAGTCTCGAAGTATTTTCGCAGCGACGCGTCCGTGGTGTGATACGGCAAACCACCGACAAAGATCTTCGTGAAAGTCGTGTCTTTCTGAATACTGGGATACATTGTTTCCAACGTCCCATTCACGAACTGATGTAAAAGCATTGGGGTCGTACAATTCAGTGCAATCTAGAAACGAAACACGCGGGTAATAAATACATATAAATAAATATCAATAGCGAAGTACGCTCTAAAACTGTTTGCCAAGGCAGCGATGTAGATATTCCTTTGGCTTGGAAAAACAACTGTGGCTCCCTTTCCACTCCGTCATGTGGCAAACTACTCCACTACAACTCCATGACAGCAGGTGACTGTCGATCTCTCAAGTATAGCGGCTGAATGAGCGCTCACCTTCCTGCCTCGACATCCAATGCGCTGCTGAGCACAGGCGTCTTGTCTTTAGATACACCCCTCCTATTTATGAGGACTGACGATCATCGACCCTTCCTCTGCCTTCATATAGCACACCTGCCTTTGTTCTGTACATCTAAAGAAATTATGGCTTTGACTCTTCAGTGTAGTTTTGAAGATAGACTGCTTATCATGTTCTGTACACTTCTGTAAACTTAATATGAATTGCCTATCAAGTGTATTACCTTGGTTTTAATGCAGTCAAAGTTGCATTTTTAACCTACAACCTTGTGCATTAGTAATTCTTTATACCTTTACATAGAGATTTGACCTTTGATTCATAGAGGTACCAATATATTGGGCACTGTAACTCAGTGTTTTCTTTCCCACCTTTATAGGTTCTCTAAAATAGTGATCAACTGAAATGAGTTTACAAATGACCAATAACAATGTCTAGCAGGGAGCAGGGTATGACACAGTGAGAGATTCTCTTCTAAAAATTATGACATATTTTTTCAATAAGAAAATTGACATTAAAGACCATAATATTTTTTTTTGCATTGAGACTTTATCTTTAGAATAATTAAGCTCATTTTACCTGCAAACTGCAATCAGCAACATGTCCAGATGTTTTACCTTTACTATTCTTATTGCTGTCAATGTTGATTCCCATAATGTAACAGTCTTTTTTTATTGTAAAAAAGATGCTGATGTACAATTACATATATATATATATATATATTAAAATAAGCGAAAATGAAAGGAAGTACCAATTAGGGAGTACTAATATGTTATATAAATACTTTTCTATTTAAATAATACAGCTTTTTTTTCACGTTGTGGTAATGACAACTTTTTTGTATTGCGGTAATGAGAATTAAGGGGGTAAACTTTAACTTTAATGAAAATAATGTCACCATGTAAAAAATCTTAATGGCCCTAAAGAAAGACTTTATTCCTATCTGCAAAATATAATTTCTTATTTGTTTCTTTTGATTTTGGAGTAAAATAGGACCAGAACCTTTTCTTGACAGGTTTCATAACGATCATAAGAACATTTGTGACACTGACCTTGTTAAAATTGTATTTAAGGAATATTCCGGGTTCAATAAAAGTTTAGCTCAATCGACAGTATTTGTGGCATAATATTGATTACCATGAAAAAATAAATTATTCTTAAATTGTATTTTAGCAAAAAACGAGGTTACAGTGAGGCTCTTACAATGAAAGTGAATGGAACCAATCCGTAAACCTGAAAATGCTCACTGTTTTAAAAGTATAGCCACAAGACATAAACAATATGCATGTTAATACGATTTTTATGTGCTAAAATCACTTACTAACCTTTTCTGTGTAAAATTATATCCAATTTTACAACTTCATTGTCATGATGACGTAACGCCATAAACACTAAAACAACTGTAAACACTACACTACTTAAACAACTTTACAGCTCAAATAATACAAAAGTTTTAACAGAAAGTTAAAGGGATAGTTCACCCGAAAATGAAAATTCTCTCATTTAATCACCCTCATGCCACCACAGATGTGTATGACTTTCTTTCTTTAGCAGAATAAAAGCGAAGATTTTTAGAAGAATATTTCAGCTGTGTAGGTCCATACAATGCAAGTGAATGGTGACCAGACCTTTAAATCTCCTAAAAAGCACAGACAATCATAGTAAAAGTAATCCATATGACTCCAGGGTTTAAATAATGTCTTCTAAAGTGAAAGGATCGCTTGCGGTAAGAAACAAATCAATATTTAAGACTCCAAAGTGCTTACGTCACACGAGATGCAGCGTGAACTGAGTCCCCTTGTGGACACGCATCAGAGAGTGACCGGAAGTAAACAATTATAGTGAAAAGGACTTAAATATTGAACTGTTTCTCACCCAAAGCGATTGTTTAGTTTTAGAAGACATTCATTTAACCACTGGAGTCGTATGGATTACTTTTATTAAGATTGTCTGTGGTTTTCGAAGCTTTTAAGTGCTGATCACCATCCACTTGCATTGTATGGACCTACAGAGCTGAAATATTCTTCTAAAAAATGTTTTGTTTTGCAGAAGAAAGAAAGTCATACACATCTGTAATGGCATGAAGGTGAGTAAATGATGAGAGAATTTTCTTTTTGGGTGAACTATTCCTTAATAGAAGTGTTTTTATAAAATCATTATTAAATTTCACATTTCTGCCTTTAAACCAGTATACGCTGTATGCCCACCTATCTTTCTTAGGATTTTGCGTATGCCCACCTAAAATAAGTGATGACATGTATGGCCGCCAGTACAACAAGTAGTCTTTTTACCCGGAACGTTTTCAATCTACTAACGCAATGCCAGAGCACTGCTGAGTGAATTATGTTTATATATATTAAAAAGTGTACAGAGATTCTCTCTAAATGCACACGGAGCTGCGGGAGCACAACTGATGGCATGGGCAAGTCAGACAGTCAGACTAAGCCGATCCACCAATCAGAACGTTCATTTCAGATGTGACTGGATTTTTGCTAACCAATCATATTTTCCATTTCAGTAAAGGTCTGGACATTTCCAGCGTCTGATGCGCAAGCATCCCTGGAGTAACCATACTTTGCGGTGTAATTTTATTTCCCTGCTAAATGTAAATACCTATATATGCATTTAAATGTAACTTATGCAGTTAAACTTTGTGAAAATACTGTATGTTATTGCACCCGTGCTAATTTTTGATGCTCTTTTCTTTTCTTTTTTTTTTTGCCTTTACTGCTGTCTGTGGTGCCTTTTTCTCATGATATCAAATCATTGTAGGAAAACAATTTAACTATACACAGAAAAGCACATTATAGTACACGATTAAAACAAATAACCATTAATTCTTACGTAGGCTATATGGTAATACTAAATAACGTGTTAATGTGAACATTACTACACACATATTAGCTACAATGCTGGCAAATTACCAAATATTGGCCAATTAATCAGCCTAGCTGATATATTAGTCTGTCACTAATCTCAAAACAACTTACTGTAGCAGACTTTTCCAAATTCACAGTCTTTCCCTTGGTTGGTTGCAGCCCGTCAGTGGCAGTAGACAGCAGGGGACAGCCGTCCTGTAGTGGGGATTCACAGGTGGTGACTTACCAATGGCCACAGATGACCTGCCAGTGGCTGCAGCCCTTCCTACCACAAGTGGTCGCAGGAATTGATCTGCCACTGGCAAGAGCCAACATGTTGGAACAGGAGTTGACCTGGTGATGTATGTAACCTGCAACAGACATGAGAAGTTGAAAGGCAAAACAAGGGACATTCATCACAGGCAATCTGTAATTAGATTTTGAAAAGTAGGACAACATTGCATACTTACAGCAATATATTTTCAAATATACATATAGTTTACAATAATTAAAAAGATTCAACTTTTAGCCACAATGATCCTATGTAAGTAATTTATTTTATTTTTGTAAGAGAAGGAAATTAACTTTTTGCCCCAGGGCATGTTTTGTTCCTTATTCCAGGTGACAATTTTATATGCTTGATCAAGGAGTCAGCTTCAAAGAATGCAACACAGATCTGTCGCTCACTCATGCACTGTCATTTAAATTTACAGTGTAGCCTTATGTGGGAACATTAACACCCTTGACACTCATGTCACAGGAACTACAGTCCTGGCCTGAAGGGTCGTGAGGGAACTATTTCTCACGCCTGCAGCCAGCAAATCTATAGGGAAATAGAAATGATGACAGAAAAAAATTAAATAAAGATAGTTTCAGGAAGACCAGAAGAAGACGAGTTTTTTTGTGTGTATAGTTTGTCTTTTTAAATCAGTAACATGATTACTTTTACTGTCTATAAGTATAAATAAATTATTTTGATAAATTGGAGACTTTTTAATGCTTTACAATGTACTGAACTGTACACTCTAACACAGTGGTTTTCAATTAGTGGGTCAAGACCCCAAAAAAGTTGCAGGTCTGTACTGTAGCGATGTCCAGTTCGTGAACTAATTGTTCTTTTGAACCGGTTCTTTTTTTTAGTGAACGAGTTGAAGGACTGAATCGATTGAAACAGTTCGCGTCTCGAGTCAACACTGATCCACAAGTTACTCATATCTTAACCTGCCTCTCGGATGAGCCGATAACTGGGAGTAATATGATCCTAGAATTGGTGATATCTGCTTTTGCCAACTCTTCTTTGCAATTAACCGCTCCAACTAGTTCACAAATTGGACTGAACGCTCGGCTCGCAACAGCTCTTGAGTCAACAGTACAACGAGTCGCTCGCAGCAGTTCTCGAGTCAACAGTACACTGAACTGAGAATCGACTCTTTCAGAGGTGTCCGACATACTGAGAACCGATGAGCTGCTGACATTGAGCATGTGTGTGGTTAAGGGGCGAAATGTATGTTTCAGGTGTATTTTGCTGAACAACAGAGAGTGTAACAAATAAAACACTGGAAAAATGTTTATGACTTGATTGTTTTACCATTTTATCAACGTATAAAGATGTTCCAGTCTACAGCTCTTGAGTCAACAGTACATTGAGTCGTTCGCAGCAGTTCTCGAGTCAACGGTACACTGATCTGAGGACAGCAGTTCTCGAATCAACAGTACACTGATCCGAGGACAGCAGTTCTCGAGTCAAAAGTACACTGATCCGAGGACAGCAGTTCTCGAGTCAACAGTACACTGATCAGAGGACAGCAGTTCTCGAGTCAACAGTACACTGATCAGAGGACAGCAGTTCTCGAGTCAACAGTACACTGATCTGAGGACAGCAGTTCTTGAGTCAACAGTACACTGATCAGAGGACAGCAGTTCTCGAGTCAACAGTACACTGATCTGAGGACAGCAGTTCTCGAGTCAACAGTACACTGATCCGAGGACAGCAGTTCTCGAGTCAAAAGTACACTGATCCGAGGACAGCAGTTCTCGAGTCAACAGTACACTGATCAGAGGACAGCAGTTCTCGAGTCAACAGTACACTGATCTGAGGACAGCAGTTCTCGAGTCAACAGTACACTGATCAGAGGACAGCAGTTCTCGAGTCAACAGTACACTGATCAGAGGACAGCAGTTCTCGAGTCAACAGTACACTGATCTGAGGACAGCAGTTCTCGAGTCAACAGTACACTGATCTGAGGACAGCAGTTCTCGAGTCAACAGTACACTGATCCGAGGACAGCAGTTCTCGAGTCAATAGTACACTGATCCGAGGACAGCAGTTCTCGAGTCAATAGTACACTGATCCGAGGACAGCAGCTCTCGCATCAGCAGTACATTGAGTTGATCACAGCAGTTTGCGAGTCACAAGTACACTGAAATGAGAATCGCCTCTTTCGGACATAATACTGAGAACTGCTGATCAGTGAGGACTTGAATGAGGGGGCGAAACGTTTCAGTCGAGAGATGTAAACAAATTTTACTATAGAGTATTGTGCATGCAGATTATATCTGAAGTTGTGATGAGCTGGATCATTGTTTCTGTAAAAAGGGTGAGTTGATTGAGACTGGTTTAATCACTTTTTATGCTTTAAACGTGTAGAACATCCACGTTTGTGTATCAGTGTCAGTATTGGGTGCTATAGGTGCAAAACTTTAATGTAGGATGTATTGTAAGATCACTGAATGAAACACTGATGACAATAAACACCCTTATTATTAAAACTTAATTGAATAAAATGTATAATCAGCAATATGCCCTTACATATGGCTTTATTGAATGTGTTTGTGCGTGTATTCTACGACGCCAGCGTATTAGCATTATATATAGTGATGTTATAACGTGATGACGTAAATGAACTGGTGAATCGTTTTTTTTTAACCAGTTCATTAAAATGAACCGTCCGAAAGAACCAGTTCGTGGAAAAGAATCAGACTTCCCATCACTACGTACTGATAGGATTGTGAAAAGCAGGGATAAACAATGCTAAATGCAAATAATAAACTGTAACTAGTTAGGATAGCAAAATATATATAGGCTTATTAACTTTTAAAGGGGAGGATAAAATGCTTCCCATATCTATAGTTGTTGTTGTACTTCAAATCAAACCACAGTATTTTGCCTCAAATGCATTTGTCATGTTTGATAGAAGTTATCCTTATGAGGCAAATGCCAACATGGAAAGGTTGTGTGACATCCCCTCATATTCAAAAACCATAAAAACTATGCAAGGCAAAAGAAAATATCTACATTACATACATGTTCACTTGCAAGGAGGATAAACATGGTTTTGTGTCTACATATTGTCTGCTGAGATCATGCAAACCATTTAAATTAAAGAGACATTTAGAAGCCAAACCCTCAACAATTTTGTGTATTGTTGCAGTTCATTGATATATGAATACATTTCAATGTTTGATTTTAAAGACATTTTGTTAACTTTTGTACCATAAACAATTTTGGCACTATATGTTGATTGGGTTGCCACTTGATGGCGAATGTCAGATCTGCAAAACCATTTGAAAACCACTTCACAAACATATTTGTTTTTAAAAATAGGCCTTAAATTATATCTTCAAATACTGCGTATTTTTTTCAGTATGTTATCATAATTTGCTCTCTGTACATCAGGGGAAACTTAATGCACAGTGAACAAGAACCAGAATATCCAACACATCTATCAGTACAACATGCCAAGCCAACAATGGTGCAAGTCACAGAGAGGCACAGACAGGCTCCGTAGTATTGTGTTGCATTCAGCTCCTCTCTCTTGCCTTGGCAATTGTCTCTTACAATCTAATTTGTTTGACCTCAGATCTCTTGAAGACAGACAGGATGATAAGTAAAATATTTTGGCAGGTTACATTTCAGTACAGTACAGTTAGGCAAAGATTGCTAACAAAATACCGTTTGATGAGGATAAGAAAGGCTTTTCAGGTCAGACTATCAAGACTCAGGAATGACTTTGAGTATTATTGGCGCAACTTTAATAAGTATAGAGCCTTTTGTGTTAGAACAGTGATTGTGACCTCCACCCATACTATACTCTAGTCAAAAGACTGTAAGATGCAGTTGTTCACACCTCTGAAAGCCTGAAAGGGATGGGAAGACCCTTTTCTTCCAAGCTTTATTTATGATCCGCAGACAAATGTCTTTATCTAATGACTATACGTCTGTACTCTAAAGTACCCCTGATACCTTGTTATAGGGTTGTAACTCCTTTAATTGAAAATACATTTAGGTAAATGTGTTTATCGCGTTTAAGAAAAATGAACACATTAAACATTTAAAATTAATGCACAGTTATAAAGTTATATATAAGTTATAAAAACACAGTTTTGGATTAACAAAAAACATTTGGCCCTGATCAAAATAAATACAAGGTCAAGGCTTAATTAAAAGACTGTAATTTACAGGATTAAACAATAGCAGTTTTTTTTTTTTTTTTTACAGAACTCTTGAACACTTGTATAAGTTACACTGCAAGGAGTACAAGTTAATTCAAATGTATAAGTTCAATAAAATCAGATGGTAAAACTAAGTAGATAAGATTCGCCAAACAGTAGACAAGATTCTGAAACATATGCTCTGTTCCAAAACCTAGTGATCTACCTACAGATGCAGCATTTTAAGTGTGCTTCCGACATGAAGGCTGTTCCAAAAGGAAGGCAGCATCATTTTTATTAGACTTTCACGAGACTGAGCTGTTGAATTAGACGCCCTCCTATCATAAACCCCGCCCTCCACAGATACAGCTGAGATCCAAACAGCGGTTCGTCTTCTCAGGGTTGTCAAACACAAAAGTAGCAAAATAGCGCCCTCAACTGACGACTGTTATTAATCAGAATATGGCATTAAACCTGAATGAACCGCTTCAACAACTACACACTGAGAACGTGCAAAATAATTGACTGGCAGAAACCAAAGCACATCAAAGTCTTTTCATTGGCTTAAGAAAGAATTTTAGTTTGCTATTTACACAGTCTAGTGCTGTCACAGAGACCGGTGAGATAGACTACGTATGTGTATGTGTGTGTGTATGTATGTATGTATATGTATGTATATTTATTCATATATATGTATATGTATATATATGTGTATATGTATGTATGTATGTATATATATGTATGTATATATATATATATATATATATATATATATATATATATATATATATATATATATATATATATATAGTGTGTGTGTGTATTTGTGTATGCATATGCATATATATGTATATATTTATGTGTATGTATGTGTGTGTACACACACACACACACACACACACACACACACACACACACACACACACACACACACACACATATATATATATATATATATATATATATATATATATATATATATATATATATATATATATATAGTCTATTGTGTATTCTATATATACTTTTTTCTTTTCAATATTTATCTATTTTTTATTCAATTTTAATATTTTTTAAAAGTGTTGTTGCTGTTTTTGTATTGTTGTGTACTGGAAGCTCCTGTCACCAAGACAAATTCCTTGTACGTGTAAGCATATTTGGCAATAAAGCTCATTCTGTTTCTGATTGTGAGATATCTCAGGAGACTTATTTCAGTGATAACTTTCAGGGAGAAGGAACATTGTTAGCATAACATTCCATAAAAAAATTTACAAAATCGCTTACAGCACCTTTAATTATTATTATTTTTTTAGTCCAATTTTGATTCAATGTCTATGTAGAGCATTCCAAATAAATAAGTCACTATAAATATCTTATTTAATCATAATAAACTACACATTATTAGAAAAGAGTAATACTCCAGCTTTGATATTTTGCCACTGTTTTATGATAGAAATGTTACAGCTAGAGTCATTTCTTAATGTATTTATTTAATTATATATATATATATATATTTGTGAAAACAAAAGTCACATTTTTTAAAGAATCTTTATACAGCTTTTCCATACACCATAAAAGTAATCCATATCACTATGGTATATTCCAAGCCTTCTGAAGTCATTAAACAGTACATTTTAACTTGATAATCTTCTTCTCTACCGAAGTAAATGCTGCATTAAGTTCATTTACAACAAACTTTAGAAACAATTTAATTTAGCCAGTTTCAATGAATCTGGATGCAAATGTGGGAGAGATGTGAGGTTCAGTGGAAGGGAACTGAAATTTTGGTCTGTTCCTTACACAAAGCTATTATATGGCTTTGGAAGATTTAATATAGCCACACGTTTTATAGACTAGTTTTATGATACTTTTATGGTGTGATTTTTTGACCTTTTTAGAGCTTGAAAGAAATGGGCACTATGAATGGGAAATAACTTCTTAAAGATGTTTTGTGTTCCAATGAAACTTTTTTTTGGAACAACATTAGGATGAGGAAATAATGACAATTTACATTTTTGGGTGAACTATTCCTTTAAAACAAGCAAGCTGACTATGAAATGACTGACTTGTTGAATGGAAACATGTTCCTCAATGCTTCCAAATACAGTGTGATTGTCCTGCTTGTCTTGAAAGATCGCCACACAGCGGTGCTAAAGCAAGCGCCAAACAATTTGGTCATTGTATAAACACCTCAAGTACATGTATTATGTATGTGCACATGCAATACCATATGTTTATTTCCATTAAATAAAGATATTTTTAAAGCCAATATTTCTGGCATGTACTACGGCATCAGTGAATGAAGCATATACAGTACCTGGTATAGAGAAGATACCTCTGACAGCTTGTTTTCCAGTTGGTACATAAATATCTTTTTGTCAGCTGTACATACCACTATCATACCACATCTGCCCATAACAAAATATTTCAAGAATGTATTATGTTAATATTACAATATTATTATTATAACTAAGGCAATCTGCAAATATTATTATATTCTATTGTAATATAATATACTACATTACTATATGCAACTCAAGAGAACTGCTAAATGATTATTACTTTTGTGTGCCTACATTGTGGGTACTAAATGTCACAACAACTGTAGTAAAACGTGAAATCACCTTTATTGTAGAGACCAACCATCAGTCCTCATGAGAAAAATGGCTACATGAGAAAAAAAAAAAAAAAAAGGTAGAGGATAGAAAATACCATTAGCTCAATATAAAAGCAATAGAAGTCTATGGAGACTCTTCACCATAGAAAAACAAACATTTGTGTGTTCTCACCACATCTGCACAGCAAGATGTCTCACAACTACAAACCAGACGCAATAGATTCCACATCACTGCAGATTCAATTCAGGTTTTTATCTTGCTTTCCTCCTCTCACATCTCACCTTCTGCTGTTTGTCCCAGTCTCCTGTCAAGAAACAACTATAGTTTGGAGTGTTGAGCTAGTGGATTGTTTTTGTGAAAGCATCACAAAACAATGCAAAATGGTAATCATGTTAATGAAACATTTGAAGTATTTTGGGTGAAAGATTAACCCTTTCCCTAACCTTAATGAGTGGAAGTGACAGCCCCTTTTGGAGTTGGCTCAAACCCCTTTTGGAGTTACCCCGCGCTCTTTGGATATTCTGCCCCAATTTGGAGGTCTCCGGCCTGCAGCTATACCTACTTGCAATATGGCAAATCCTAAGTGGGGATTGAGGCAGGGTCAATTTCAAAGTCCGAGTTTCGCTGAGTCAGGTCAGAGGGTCAGTAACAAGATACTTATTAATTTCCCAATTTTTCATTTGTAGCAACCAGCTTCCCTCAACAGATCAACGAAGAATGGAGAATTGTCAGTACTGATCAGTAGACGAAACCAGGTCTCTTCTGAATATTTGGGCTTATGAAAATGTGCAAATTCATATCGACAGCTTCTGCAGAAACGAAGATGTGATTAAGTATATTGTTGCCGAACTTGCCAAGTTGTGTATCCAGCGCACAATGGTACAGGTTCGGGAAAAATTAAAAGAATTGTGGACACAGTACAAATCCGTCAAGACGCACAATGGACAAAGCGGTGCCCAAAGGAAGAACTTTCCATGATTCGAGATCATGGATGGTGTGCTGGGACATCGTCCTGCTGTTGGTAGAGAGACCACTCAGGACACCGTTGCAGTTACAGTCGGTGAGTTGTCAATGTTAACTTACCTTGCTAGCTAGTTAATGTTTACATACAATATAAACTTGATATTCTAGAAAGAAAAATAACATTCATATTTGGTTTGTGTTTGTGCTAGATGATTCATCATCTGCGAGTGCTTTCCTGGAGTCAGAAGAAGGTGATGAGGGACCGTGTACTACAGCTCTACTGAGAGCATCTACACCTGGTACATAACTACAGATATCAAGATTGCAGAAAATAATTATTGAATAAATAATTATGCCTAAATATATGTTTATTGCAGAGAGACCTACCACTCCACAATGCCTTATCAGAGGGGGTCACATGTCATACAACAAAGGACCAGAATAGGAATTGTGGTGTTTAATTTACCCACCACAAACCATAGAGATGGACATACTGTAGGTGCCACTCAAACATTTTATCAGTTAACTTACATCTTGGATGTGATGCTTAATTGATTTCTTTAGCAGAACACAAACAAAGATTTTAAGAAGAATATTTCAGCTCTGTAGGTCCATTCAGTGCAAGTGAATGGTGACCAGACCTTTGTAGCTCCAAAAATCACATCACATGAACTTCAAACAAAATGTAGCAATATTATTGCGTAGCCTACATTTAAAATTACATTCGGGGCTACAGTCAAAACATTCAACCTGGCGACGCCAATGTTCAGCAGAAGAAAGAAATACCCATCTGGGATGGCATGAGGATGAGTAAATGATGACAGAATTTTCATTTTTTGGGTGAACTATCCCTTTAACTGAAGCGCCTGACCCGTATCAGCATGATTTTATGCATTGCACTGCTGCCACACAATTGTCTGATTAGATAATCGCATGAATAAGTAGGTGTACAGGTGTATCTAATAAGATGCTCAGTGAGTGTATAGCTAACCCTTTATATCTTAGGAAGGGGGTCACCTCTCAAGGGGATCATCATATTTGGAGGTCCTTGGCATTAAAAAGTTTGAAAACTCTTTTAAAGTCTATCAAATTCTTTAAAGGAGATTCAAACTCATAATAACTTACTATCTACAGTGACAATATTCAAACATAACAGCCGAGCCAATATTTAGTAAGAACACACTGTAACATTAGATACATCCACATGGTTTTCAATAAATTAAAATAAAACAAAACTGATGAATAATAGTTATTGCACTTAAGATGCAGTGCAGATTATATTCCAGTAGATGGAAGCATATGGTCATTTCCAGACTCCATAATGCAGTTTATTTGGCAAGTACACTCTAGTGAGGAAATAAGATGCCAAGGACTGTATCTCTGCTTTCCGCTTCAGTCTCTGCATTGCTTCAATCTAAAATAGTACACAAACATGCACAAAGGCTCATAGACAACATCGACCACATTTTTGGGACCTGCACACTAAACAACTTTCTGACTGTATTTGTCTTTCGCTTTCAATGTACCTATCTATTACGCTTTCAGAAAACTTCTTGTCACATTTATTCTGTATGTGTCAGGAAGATGTACACACGGAGAATATGGGAACCTCTTCTGTTCTTTTCATATTGCCTTTGTTATATTGTAAAACATCAAGCATGTGTTTGTTCTAAGAACCACACCAATCACCAATTGAGAATATCTGAATAAAAACACCTCTCTCTCCCAAGCAGGTTGGCAGGTGATATAGGTTCTGTTCCTAAAGTTGTTGATCTTCCTCTCATCTGTCTGAGAAAATGGAATAAGAGTTTCCTCTGGCACCCTGTACCTGTGACAGACACAAACACAAACTATATATAAACACTGTGGCAGCGGCAGGGAAATGGCCTCTGTGGCTGTGGAAGCTGGCAGCGGCAGGGGAACAGCCTCCATGGCCGTGGACACTGGCCGCAGCAGGGGAACGACCTCTGTGGCCATGAGGACTGGCAGAGACTGGGTAATGGCCTCCGTGGTTGTGAGCACTGGCAGTGACAGGCGAATTACCTCCTTGGTTCTTGAACACTGGCAGGGACAGGGGAACAGTCTCAGTGGCTGTGAGCACAGGCAGTGACAGGGGAACGACCTCCGTGATCGTGGGCACAGGCAGTGATGGGGAAACAGCCTCCATGGTCATGGGCACTGGCAGTGATGGGAGAACAGCCTCCATGGTCGGGAGCACTGGCAGCGACTGGGGAACGTCCTCCATGGCCGGGAGCACTGGCAGCGACTGGGGAGCATCTTCCGTGGCTGGGAGTGCTGGCAGCGACTGGGGAACGGCCTCCGTGTCCGGGAGCGCTGGCAGCAACTGGGGAGCAGGAGCCCTTATCCTCCTCCTCCTCCTCTTCTGGGTGGCTGGGAGTACTGCTGTGGGAATAGCCTTCGTGACCGAGGATGCTGGCACTGGGACGGCCGAGGCTTCAGGCACTGGCTCTGGGATGGACGAGGCTTCAGGCGCTGGCTCTGGCTCTGGGATGGACGAGGCTTCAGGTGCTGGCTCTGGGATGGACGAGGCTTCAGGCGCTGGCTCTGGGATGGACGAGGCTTCAGGCGCTGGCTCTGAGACAGACGAGGCTTCATGAACTGGCTCTTTGACCGTTACAGGCATGGGTGCTGGCTCGATGACCGTGGTAGGCATGGGCACTGGCAGTGACTGGGGAACAGGAGCCCTTCTCCTCCTCTTCTGGGTGGCTGGGAGTGCTGCTGTGGCCAGCGTGGGCGGAGAATCAGCCTCCATGGCCTTGGAAGCTGGCAGTGGCAGGGAAACGGCATCCGTGGCCATGAACGCAGGCAGTGGCAGAGAAACGGACTCTGTGGATGCTGGCAGTGGCAGGGGAATGGCCTCCATGGTGTGGAGGATGCAAGGAGACTAAATTATGGAGAGAAATCAACAGGTTAACAAGACAAGGCAGGTGTGACTAATAAACTAATAATGGGCAAACAAGGAGGCAGGGTATGATGTAAGACAGAGAGACATGCTGCGATACAGAAACAAAACAAAGCCACATCTCACAAGACAACAAAACACCCGAAAGCCATGAGCGTACATCGGCAAGACAATAAGGCAATATACGCCCATGCCAACCGACAAACAAGACGAGAAAAAATGTGTAGCAACACCTAAGCGATGCCACGCATTCTCACACTAAACGAAACCTGAGCATACAGTACATCGCAAGGCAAACGCCACGCGACACAGGCAACAGGCCACAAAAACAAGACAGGACACCTGTGCGAGAGTTTGGTCACACACACCCCTGACATCTTAGACCGAAGTGACCGAACCTCAGACCTCACAACATGAAGACAGCTCGCGACCCGGGCTGCAATGTGAGTGTGACACGAGGCGCACCCGTGTTCGCGAGAGACAGACAAACTATTGATGTGAGTGAACGCTGACAAGATGACATAAGCGTGATGCACCCACATCAATAGCAGATAGATATTGAGAATGAGTGTCCGGTTCCCGACACAGACGAAACCAAACCAGACAGGAAGTCAGGATCCAGACACCATGCTCCTGACATGAAACAAGACAGACCAAAGACCGCACACAGGGAATACAACCGAAACTGCGTGCTCACACAAAGACAGTCAATGAAACACTAGACAGACATGGGACGATGATGCCACGGTCCTGTCAGGCAAAAACCCAGACTGACAGAGTGACAGGACTGTGACAGACGGTGCAAACAATTCCAATTAAATGTTATTTTCTACTGTAGTTTACTCTATATTCCCAAAAAGAGCAAAGACAGTTAACAAATCCACTTTAAAATAGCTTTCAAGAGGAAGGAAATAAAAAACAGCAACAAAAACCAAAACAAAAAAAAACAGAAAACGGAAATCAAAGCAAGCCCAGTCTCAATCACAAACCACAGAGCAGAGTAATGAGTTGACTTTCCCAAACCTCTGGATGTCTGAAGGCAGGAGGCCCAACCACAGCACACTGGGACAGTCAGACTGTGCGCCTCGAAGGCCACTGACTGAGGACAAATGACAGTTAGAGTTCATAAAGCTTTACAGTCAAACACATGACTTTTATGACATAAAATTAAATGAGTCCTCCATGATTTAATAAAGCAATTTAGTATTAGATAATTTCAAATAAGGTTAAGCGAATAAGTGTGACTGGTTTAAGTATATATATAAATATATATATATATATATATATATATATATATATTTAAAGCTCTAGTTACCACTGTATATACATATATGTTTTAATGTGCTGAATGCTTTGGGGAAAAAAAATCAGGCATGGTTCTTATTATGATGCAAAGAAACACCTGTCACACTGCCAAAAAAAAAAAAAAATATATATATATATATATATATATATATATATATATATATATATATATATATATATATATATTTGTCTTGTTTTTGAGGAAAAATATCTCAACATCCTTAAAAAAGAGATCAATAGTAAGGAAAATTATGTAAAATAATAAATATTTTTTTTACATTTATTTTTTGACATTATTGGCACTTTATTTTTTTTAAAACCTAATTATAAACCTCATTGAATTTTGTTAGATTTCTGCTTAAAAGAAGAATAAATCATTAGAAAAATAAACATAATTTAAGATATATTCAAGTCTTAATATCTAATGCAGTAAGATACTAAGACAAAAACACTGATCAAGATCCTGCAGGATTCTGTATATTTATGCGAGTTAAAATTTAGCCACATACTCTGCAGATGTGACACTCACACATGTAGAAACGCTTTACTTTTTCCACAGGGTAAATTTTAAGTTCATGAATGAATGCTTCCTCTCTTTTTTTCTTGCCACAAAGAGAGAAAAATAATTACATGTCGCCACAATGCAAGACTTTGCACAGGCCTCCCTGGAAATTGCACAGAAATAGCAGGAAACAAGACTTACCACTGAGCCATACTTGCAGATGCACATAATTTTGATGCCTGGGGGGAAAAGAGAGAGAGAGAGAGAGAGAGAGAGAGAGAGAGAGAGACTGATTCTGCAATCACCACCACCATACCCTTGCAGTTATCCTATGGGACAGCTAAGAAAGAACAGAGGCCTCGGTGGTCATACTAATGGTTATGCTAAACAGTATTGACTTATGTAACGGGTTGTGTTACTCTCAATTTTGGATCGGAAAACAAATCAGATCAGAAGAAATCCAGATTCAGGAAGAGAAGTGGTGGCAATTACTGAGAGACGGCAGGAGACGATATTAGGGTAAGTATAAAGAACTATTACTGAACTTTTCCTTTTTTGTTTTTAGGCCTTGTTCTTTTAGATAGTATCTCAGAAATAAAATAAAATAAAACAACAGCTCAAACAACATTGACAGACAATGTATATTATTGTAAATATACCCTCAAAGTATAAGAACAATGCACAATAATATTTTGTTTAGCTTAAGCCAAACCAAATTTAGTATTCAAAAATATCAATCTGTTTCAGATAACATAGGTAATCAGAATCAATTCCAAGATAAATATCAAAAGATTTGAGTTCAGTATCAAATGGTTCAATATGAGTTCAAAATGGATCAGATTCAAATATCAAAAGGATTGAAGTTAAAGTCTGCATGTAACGGAAGTTGCGACTGACTTCAGTATTGTGACGTATTTCCGAGTGAAACGGAATATTGAATGAGAAAAAATATCCACTGGGAATTGATTGGATCTAGAAAAGTAGGCATTCCATAAAGAAATGGAGGCAGATCTGATGGGAAGTATCAGTAAAATGAGGCCAGCGCGGCTAGCACTGGGGGCGATTTGGGACCTCAATGGGACCGCCTCCGCCGGGTAACCCCCCATGGACCTCCCATTCCCCAGCACGCTCGTCTGCCCAGATCAGGCTTCCGAATGAGTCCGCCGGCTCGTCTCGGGGCGAGTTCGACCTCTTGTTCGGAGCCCTCGAAGGTGATGAGCTCTCGAGCGCAGCATCGTAGAGCGGGCTCGTCCAGTCGGACGCGGAAGCCTCAGCTGGGCTTTCCCCCTCGGGAACGGTCGCCCAGTCACAGGCTGACATGGAGAAGACGGACATGCTTTCCCGGGCAGCCGCGAGCGTCGGGCTAGAGTGGAACCCTCCACTCTCCCCTGAACCCTCGCGGCTCGATGATTGGTCCTGGGCCCACGGTGCCGCTCACAGCCACGCCCCGCCCCAGTTCCTTTCTTCCCGGAAGTGCATGAAGAGCTGACAAGGTCGTGGGAGGCACCTTTTACAGCCCGGTCCCGATCTTTCAGCTCCCCCGCCCTCACTACCCTCAATGGTGGGGTGGCCAAGGGGTATTCGGTGATCCCCCTGGTGGATAAGGCACCTATGCCCGCAGAGCGCCGCCACCAGGCGTGGGCACCCGAAACTCCCGTCCAGGGCCTGTAGGTTTACGTCGTCCCTGACGGCCAAGGTCTACTGTTCCGCTGGACAAGCCGCCTCCGCCCTGCACGCCATGGTTCTCCTGCAAGTCCACCAAGCCAGGGTGCTAAAGGAACTGCACGAGGGTAGTTCCTTCCAGGGATTGATGCGGGAACTGCGCTCGGTGACCGACCTCACCCTCCGGGTGACGAAGGTCATGGTGCGGTCTCTCGGTTGGGCGATGTCCTCCTTGGTGGTCCAGGAAATCCACCTTTGGCTCAACCTGGTCAAGATGAGAGAGGCCGACAAGGCATGCTTTTCCAAGTTGGCCTGTTTGGCGACACCAACAAGGACTTTGTCCAGCAGTTCTCGGCGGTGAAGCAGCAGAGGGAAGCTATCCAACACATCCTGCCTCGGCGTGGCTCAAGATCCCGCACACCGTCTGCTCGTCACCAAGGGTGTCCTCCTGCAGTGACTGCACCGGCTCTGCCACAGCCTGCCCCCATGGCCCGGCCCCGGCGTGGAGTCCACCGCAGGAAGCAGACGCCACCCATCTCACGGCCGGCTGCCAAGAAACCGAGAAAGGCTTCGAAGCGCCCCTGAGACGGGCGACCCAGGGGCGAGGAAACCCACTGCTCTGGAGCTGGTAAGCAGACCACTCATCCCCTGGTGGAGGGCCGGGAGGAGAATCTTTTGTTACCTTTTCATTTAATTTCGCCGCATGCCCAAGTGGCTGCGGTATCCAAAAGTTCAACAAAAGAGTGGTTTCCTTGTTCCCTGGGTCACATATCCGGCGCACACGGCCGCACACATCATCAGGACTACTGTCCACCATTCCATTTCGGAAGGTTTGGCGCTTTTGCGGTGGCCTCCCCGCCCCTGCGCGCCCAGCTGTGGCACAAATCCGCCCCCAATGTGACGGTCTCCATGGGTCACGAGGACAAACCTCTTCCTCCCCCGTCCCAGGCTGTTCCGGGGGTGGTCACAAGGAGCCAGGTAAGTGCTTCGATGTCCCTGAACTCAGCACGGCATGACGTGGCACTTCAGGCTCCACCCCGCCACGAGGCCCCACCCGCCGGTATGTCCGACGAGATTGTCCCCCTCGCCCGGAGCTTGGACGCGTGGCTTGCGCTTTCCAACCCGTCGCGATGGCCGATCCGGACCGTCCGACTTGGCTACGCGATTCAGTTCGCCAGGCGTCCGCCCAGGTTCAGCGCCGTCCACTTCACCTCGGTGAAGGGTGAGAACGTCGCTACCTTGCGCGCGGAAATCGCTACCCTCCTACGGAAGGGTGCGATAGAGCCTGTCCCTCCGGCCGAGGTGAAGAAGGGGTTTTACAGCTCCTACTTCATTGTACCAAAGAAAGGTGGTGGATTGCAGCCAATTTTGGACCTGCGAGTACTGAACCGGGCTTTACACAGACTGCCTTTCAAGATGCTGACGCAAAAACGCATTCTAGCAAGCGTCCGGCATCAAGATTGGTTCATGGTGGTAGACCCTTCCTGCGGTTTGCATTCGAAGGTCGGGCGTATCAGTACAAGGTCCTCCCTTTCGGCCTGTCCTTGTCCCCTCAAGTCTTCACGAAGGTCGCACAGGCAGCCCTTGCCCCATTAAGGGAAGTGGGCATTCGCATCCTCAACTATCTCGACGACTGGCTAATCCTAGCTCACTCTCAGGATGTGTTGTGTGTGCACAGGGACCTGGTGCTTTTGCACCTCAGCCGACTAAGGCAACTGGGAAAAGAACAAGCTCCTCCCAGTTCAGAGCATCTCTTTTCTCGGCTTGGAGTTAGACTCAGTCTCGATGACGGCGCGCCTCATGAACGAGCGCGCACAGTCGGTGCTGACCTGTTTGAAGGCGTTCAGACAGAAGACAGCGGTTCAACTGAAACTGTTTCAGAGGCTCCTGGGACATATGGCATCCTCAGCGGTGGCCACACCGCTTGGGTTGATGCATATGAGACCGCTTCAGCACTGGCTCCAGACTCGAGTCCCGAGATTGGCATGGCGCCGCGGGACATATTGCATGGCCATCACGCTGGTCTGTCGCCACCTCTTCAGCCCTTGGACCGACCTCACATTTCTACGGGCAGGCGTTCCCCTAGAGCAGGTCTCCTGGTGCGTCGTGGTTATGACAGACACCTCCAAAATGGGCTGGGGCGCTGTATGCAACAGGTACGCAGCCACCGGCTCCTGGATGGGCCCACGGCTATGTTGGCACATCAACTGCCTCGAGTTGTTGGCAATTCTGCTCGCCCTGCGGAGGTTTCGGCCATTGATCCAGGGCAAGCATGTGTTAGTTCGGACAGACAACACGGCAACGGTGGCATACATCAACCATCAAGGCAGTTTACACTCCTGTTGTAAATCACAACTCGCCCGCCGTCTCCTCCTCTGGAGTCAGCAGCACCTCAAGTCACTGCGAGCCACTCACATCCCGGGCGACCTCAACACTGCAGCAGATGCGCTGTCAGGACAGGTTACCCTCAGGGGAGAGTGATTTGGAGTTGATTTGGGCAGGCACAGGTATACCTGTTCTCTTACCGAGAATCCTCCCACTGCCCGCTCTGGTACGCCCTGACTGAGGCACCTCTTGGTATAGACACAGCTGGCCCCCTGGACTACGCAAAAATGCGTTTCCCCCAGTGAGCCGCCCTGGAGAATTCCCGAGGAAGGACCTTCTTTCTCAGGGATGGGGCACCATCTGGCACCTGCGACCAGACCTCTGGATTCTCCATGTCTGGCCCCTGGACGGGACACAGAAGACTTATGTGGCCTACCACCCGCAGTGGTAGACATGATCACTCAGGCTAGGGCTCCCTTTATGAGGCGCCTGTATGCCTTGAAGTGGTGTCTGTTTGCTAAGTGGGGTTCTTCCCGATGCGAAGACCCCCAGAGATGCACAGTCGGATCGGTGCTTTCCTTCCTGCAGGAGAGGTTGGAGGGGCAGCTGTCCACCTCCACCTTGAAGGTGTATGTAGCTGCTATTGTGGCACACCACGGCACAGTGGACAGTAAGTCCTTAGGGAAGCATGACCTGATCATCAGGTTCCTGAGAGGCACCAGGAGGTTGAATCCCTCCAGACCATGCCTCATTCCCTCATGGGACCTCTCTGTAGTTCTTCAGGGTCTACGGGGAGCCCCCTTTGAGCCCCTGGAGTCAGCTGAGCTTAAGGCACTCTCTGTGAAGACTGCCCTCCTGACTGCGCTCACTTCCATCAAGAGGGTAGGAGACTGCAAGCATTCTCTGTCAGCGAAACATGCCTGGAGTTCGGTCCAGACTACTCTCACGTGATCCTGAGACCCCGACCAAGGTAGTGCCCAAGGTTCCCATGCACTGCCCCAGGAGGAGGCAGACCCAGCCCTGACATTGCTGTGTCCGATGTGCCCTTTACGCATCAATTTGGATCGCACGCAGAGCTTTAGAGTCTCTGAGCAGCTCTTTTTCTGCTTTGGTGGACAGTGGAAAGGAAGCGCTGTCTCCAAGCAGAGGATCGCCCACTGGGTCATTGACGCCATAGCAATGGCATATCACGCTCAGGACATGCCACCCCCTACAGGGCTACGAGCTCATTCTTCCAGGAGTGTGGCGGCCTCCTGGGCCTTGATCAGTGGTGCCTCTCTAACAGACATTTGCAGAGCAGCAGGCTGGGCAACACCCAACACCTTTGCGAGGTTCTATAATCTCCGGGTTGAGCCGGTTTCGTCCCATGTCTTGCTAGGTATGAACAGGTAAGTCCAGGACAGCTGGCCGGGTGTATCGCTTGCACATAGAGCCTTTCACCTCCCCTGAGCTGAAGACGTGCGCTGTTGACTCCCAGTAGTGTTCACAAAGTGTGTTCCCTGGATGACTTCCTCCGAGCCCTGTGGCAGACAAGTTTGTGGAGAAACTTGCTGCCGGCTCAGTACATGTGCTAACTAAGCCCTGACCCCATGCAATGTATATCTTCCACTAAATCATTTCCCTGTTGGTAAACTGCATTTTCTTTGGGCAGAGGCTCCTCTGCCCCAGTCACCATGTTTGTAGAAACTCCTCCCCCATTGGGTAGGACCTACCATGGGACTTCTCCACATGACATACTTCCGACATGGCTCGGCAAGACCATGTGACGTATTTCCAATCAAAATACGAAAGTAACCAGGACGTTTCCTGTACAGCGCCTATGCGGTTTTCACGTAACAAACAAATGGAGGTGGCGCTATGCAAATGCGCAGCGAACATAAAATGAAAGAATCACTCTCTGAGACTACTCGTTCTTCTGAGTCACATAAAAGATTCTTTCAAAATGAACGAATCATTCATGAACGACCCATCACTACTGAACGCAAGTTTACAATCAGTTGTGGAGGACTACTTGCCGCATGACACACCACCAGCAATCATTTTGATGGGGAAGAAGTTTGTTTGCAGCAGGCAGAGGAGAACGAGGAGCAGGAGCACACAGAGGATCATATTATATGTTTGAGCCATTACCTGCTGAGTGTTCTAACGGTCACCTGGTTTTCACAAACCCCATTTCGTGTTCTGACCAATTTTTGAAGCATTCGTGGGTGAAATGCTTCAAACACAACTGCGACCCCTCTGATATCCCTCCTTCTTCGAAATGCAAAAAATCAAGCCATCGGCCCGCAACCAGGGTATTTGGGGGATAGGGAAAAGTGTTTTGGGAGAGCCACAACCTAAAATGCACCTCCTTGCCATCTCTGTTTGTTATGCGTCTTTTTTACTCGCTGTCAAATCTCAAAGCAGACTGGTGGTTGGAGGGGAGTGGTTAAAGGATGTTCTGCCCAAGCCATCAAACTTACGTAATCAGAGAAGAAATGTCATTCCAGAGGCGAAGCTAATTTTCAGATTCTGATTGACGATTACAAAGACGAACTATTTTTTTCTGTGGATTAACTTGCACAGATGAACTGTTCACCACATGACTAGTAATGTGCGCTAACAAAGTAAATAGGGTCAATTTTGATTACACGCAGACTTTAAGTTTCATAAGGGTTCAAATACTGATGTCAGATCTTTCCCACTCTGTTCAATTTCTGTATTCAAGATTTAGTCCCATATGAGAGGAACATAGTCTTTGTGATGGAATTCCTTTGACTTTTGCAAAGAAACAAAAAAATAAAAAGCTGCCCTTTACTGTGTGGTTGAAGCCTCTTCTTTCCGGAAAGTAAAACACATTCCGGTAAGTAAAACACATACAAAGTAATTATTTATTTTTTTACAATGTCAAATAATACTCTATTATTAACTATATCTTTCCTTTTCAGGCACATGTAATCTTCTCAGGCACGTGTAACTCATAGTGATATCCATGTGACTCAATCATGCTGCATGTGAACAACTGTGCTCACAATAATGATTTTTTTATAGCATCAACTTCAAAATACAATGTACATATATACATATAAATATAATAAAACAAAATAAACTTCTGTTTTTACAAAGAAAAATGTTATATGCTCTTATTTCAGTGTAACTCAGTAATGAAATGAATGAATGTAACATGTAACATGAACTGAAATAACCACGGTCAAATATCCACCATTCGGTTACACAAAGATGTGATAAACCCATCGACTGTCATAAGTACAATGTTATAGTTTATCCTACCGAACGATCTTCTCTCTCAACTGTTTTGAAGAGTTTTAAGGACTATTCTCGAAGTTATATTCACTATTTTCCATCTGCACGTTTGGCATTCAGCTATCATTTCTCTTGTTCACTCTCTCCTCTGACCTCTGCAGTCTGCACTGTTAGCTCAACGAGTGGGTGGGACTAACCAACACACATTCTGATTAGTCAGGACATTAGCTCACTCAAGAATCGAGACAGAGATAAAATTGAGAAATATTTCTGTTACATATACATATATATATTCTATAATGTTGTTCAATAGTGTCATCAACTATTACATTTCAAATTTCATTCCCCAAATCTCATTAATTTACATTAATGAATATGAATTTATTTTTACCTCAGTTAATCTGGGTTATATCCCCCCCAACAGTGCAAAATTCATGCCACGATGCTAGGGTGATGTGGGTGGTTTCCAGGGCGTTGCTATGTGGTTGCTAGGTTGTTTTAAGTGGTTGCTTACTGGCCCAGTCTGTTGGATTTCTTTGCCCATTTTATTGTCCTCAGGGCAAATATTGTAAACTGAATTACTTAAAGTTTAAAGGTGCACTCAGTAATTTATTCCTAATTAAAACAGTTTAACTCCTAAAGACATGAACTGTAATTTTGCAATATATGCAGGGAATCATGAGCACTCCAGTCATATCAGTAACCTTATAAATGCTGTTTTATTCTACATGGAGGGGCTGCCATGTTAGAATCACATGACCAGCCGAATACTACTTGCATAATCTCAGTAACCATCCTGTTACTGGACACTTTCACTCATTGATTAAAGTAATCATGGCTGACTGTGAATACTACATTTCTACAATGATATCTGAAACTAAAAAGTATTGATTTTAAATGATGCTACATCCAAGCCACTAGGTGTCAGTGTAACTCCAAGATGACACAAAGACAAAAATTATTGAGTGCACCTTTAAAAACTGCAGTTAAATGTTTTCCAAAAATCCTTAATCCTAAGTATGAGCAATAGATATAGTGTTACTTGCTTTAGCAAGCTCCACTAAATATAACCTGAACTGTGTAAACATATATATAAAATAATTTGTAAATCCGGATGTCGATGTGATATCTGAATGTACTTAATTACTAATGTATGATCTGTAAAAATGTTCAGATGTACTATAAGCATGTAATCCAGTGTGATTTTTACCAAACTTGCTGGCTGATGAAGGGCAGTCACACTGGATAGCCATTACAGACGCATCTGGCTTCAGTACCACACCAACAGGCTTGTGAAATCTGAGAATAATATCAGCAGTTTTTGCTATTATTTCCTTATTTTCCCTCGACTCTCAATGTTTAATGTGTGGGCTCATATGTGTTAAGTCACAACATGCCCTGAAATATATGTACAATAATAAAGATGACTTCAGGAGTAACTTTATGTCTGGGTGTAGGGCTGAAATATTTTGTGGAAAACATTTTGATCTTAAGGTGATTATAACCAAATGTTGCACTGGGAAATCTAAGCAACCACAGTGAGGGTTTATTTCAATTTCTATGTGCAGGAATAAATTATTCTTTTAAATTAGGTTTTCATGATTAAATCTGCTATTGGCAATATCAGTCATATTGCTTGCACTAGGGAAATATTTATTAGAGCAATAAGCCGAAAGCCATCTTGGAGTTAATTCACAGAGGGGCCCCGTTGAAACGTGCTTGAAGCCTAAGGGAGTTTTGATGTAGATCTAAGCAGACAATTTTCTTTGTTCTACACATGAGCCATTACACAGTGTGCAAATAAAAAACCTTTTCAGAGAACAGGATTTGAAGTGTGTCTATGTGTATAAGAGAGAGAGAGAGAGAGAGAGAGAGAGAGATTGATAGATAGATAGATAGATAGATAGATAGATAGATAGATAGATAGATAGAACTATATTAATAAACATGAGACACCCACCTGACATTGGCCCAGCTGGATCTATTTATCACATGCAGCACAGGTGCCTCATCTTTAGACACACAACTGAATAAAGTCTGAATGATTCTCTCAATGCGCAAAACACCCTGTCTGTACATGGGGGAGAAGTGATATTCAATTAGAACTTCTAAACAGATGAACAAAGATGTAAAATAGTCACAAAACTTGATATTTCTGTTCCTGTTGACACCTGCTGACATGCTCCTGATGTTTTGACAGCAGTTTCCAGACTCGTGCACAGCATCTCTCTTAACTTATCTACCTCAGCGAACTGTTCAGCCATTTAAATAAATGTCCAACTTATGTCAGTCTTAGTCAAAATTGTACAAATGTTTCTGAGCTCGCTGTAGTTGTTTGTTTGTTTTGTTTATTCATTGTTAGTCATCGTCGCTAAGAGTGGAAAACAGTTCAGCGCATTAACGGATTCGCCTCAGAATTGATTAATTCTGTCCAGTCATCGATAGGAAATCACCTTTTTATGGAAATGAAAGGCTAAATGACACAGTAATCGAATGTAAAATATTTAATATGCTTGTAAATGAGGTTCTTAAATTTAGTTTGTTGAAATAACAAGTAAACACACCGCTGTTGCAAGGAGAACACGAAAAATAACGGCTGTGTGCGTGCTTTTATCTGACGCGCGTGAACATTCTCATTCATCCAGCTTATGATCGCTTCTGACTTGCTTCAATCAATCAATCAATCAATCAATTTGAAATATTTTTTTTAAATAATTATATACAAATTATAGCCTAAAATTAAATAAGTATAATAATTAAAATAAAAAAGGAATGTTATAGCATAATTGGAAGAAATAAACTTTGCTAGTCAATACATTTGTAATAGGCTGATTATTACTAAATAGGCTAATATTAATTCTATTTTCATGAATGGCAATATATAAAAATTCAGGGTTTAAATAATGTAGGCTAAGCCTACTGTAAGGTATTGCATTAGATTTAAAACATTTTAAAAACAAACATAATTGAAAATAATATTCTTATAACCAGGGCCGGATTGGGATTCATATTCAGCCCGGGATGTCATGTCCAAGTCAGCCCACACCCAAAAGGAGGGTTGGAGGTGAAGATGATAACAATAAAACAAGATCACAGCAAAAATATGCAATATACGTAATTACTTGAAAATTATTTAAGGTCTCCATGTCATTATACCACATACGGAATTCACTAAGATTTTCACTTTGTCATAAGACATCATTGTATGTGTTGTAAAAATAAGTGAAGGTTAAAGGGATATTTGATCATTTCCTCACCCTCATGCCATCCCAGATGTGTATGACTTTATTTTGCAGAACATGAATGAAGATGTTTAGAAGAACTGTTGGTCCATTCAATGCAAGTAAATGAGAAGCGGTGAGAAACAGATCAATAATTAAGTCATTTTTTACTATAAAACTCCACTTTTATAAGCACTCTTCTCTCTTTAGAGTTCTTCTTCTGTTTTTGGTGATTTACATAAGAATATCGCCCCCTACTGGGCAGGGAGGAGAATTTATAGTAAAAAAAAAAAAAGCTTAAATATTGATCTGTTTCTCACCCACACCTATCATATCACTTCTGATGACATAGATTAAACCACTGGAGTTGTATGGGTTACTTTTATGCTGCATTTATGTGATTTTTGTACCTTCTGAATTCTGATCACCATTCACTTGCATTGAAAGGACCAACAGAACTGAAACATTCTTCTAAAAAGCTTAATTTGTGTTCAGCAGAAGACAGAAAGTCATACACATCTGGGATGGTATGAGGGTGAGTGAATGATGAGAGAAATTTCATTTTTGGGTAAACTAAGTTTATTTTAAAGACTATCAAGGCACATAATAACACTATAGAACTGTAAATGTTTGTAACTCTTTCAAGATGTACAGGCTCACACTTTAAATGGTCAGTGCTTTGAATTTTAGATCATTAAAATAGCAACAGATCCAGTGAAACAATTAAGGTTGAGTGATTGTTTTTAAATTTTTACATGCCATTCAAAAACGTGCCATTTTACAATGATAAGAGTGAAATAAAAGACTAAAAATAACACATTTGTACTTTTCTTTTACTTGGAATGTAAATGTTCAGGACAAAGGCAAAATGGTTACTGTCTCTTTAAGAGGGTTTTATCGCATTATACAACATTGAAGGCACTCTGTGCAGTTTGTTTCGTTGAGTTTAATCTTTTGAGAGCTGTAAAGTCCCATTATTTTCATACCGTGTCGTGCTGTTGCATCTGTATTCATTTACTTTAAGTATTCTGTTATTTTGTGACCAAAAAATAATTTTGCTATTATCATTCTGCACTGCTAGGGAAGAGGATTTCAGAGATTAATTGATTGAGATTGTGAGACTGCAGTCAGTATTAAACTTTGTGATGATCTTGTAGGCTACATGAAGCACGTTCATCCATTCAGCTATTAGTAGCCTATCTGTTCTCGATGGATCGTCCGTGATCCTTCCCGCGCTGTCAAGTGAAGCAGGGCCACATCAGTTTCGTCTCTCACAGGCTACTCTCTCATTTGATTGGGTGTACGTGAGATAATAAAATACAGACTGCGTCTGCTATATACGGAACGCAATTATGATCCTTTAAATACCGGATGTTACGGACTGTTGGCAATTGCTATGCGACATATGATGAAAGTTTGTCAATCAACATGCGGACCTAACCGGCCCAGCGGGAATTCTCCCGATCTTCCCGATTGCCACTCCGGCCCTGCTTATAACTGTAATTCGCAAAGACAGAAACAAATGAACAGAAATTAAATGTAATCTCTAGTTTAACTTACTCCTCCAGCTGCATTCCTCTTGAAGACCCCTCAGACATTTTTCCAGTTCCCGGATAACCCTACAGCTCACCATAGCCCCCAAAATTCCAGGATGCCTGACAACACCACGGGGCAGCAGCAGGCAAAGGCCTCAAACATCTGCCCACCAGTAAACCTCACACTTTTACAAAACTATCTCCAGATAAAGGCAGCTAGACCTTGAGGCTCATTTACTCACCCTCATTTTGTTCCAAATCCTTACAACTTTCTCTTTACTGTGGAATACAAAATATATTTCTTTAAAAAACATCTTGCACTCTTTTCCATATTTTAAAGCCACATCCACACTAATCTGTTTTCATTTGGAAACTCAGTTATCAGTTTCGTAACATCATTGTTTTCCATATTATGCGGTATGTGGGGTTGTTTACTCCAAAAACCTGGAAGAGAGTTAGCATTTTTGAGCCACGGGTACCCTCTGGATTTTCTTTCTGGGTTTAAATAATAGCAGTTTTGGATTTATTGGTAAAATTAGGTCTGAGACTTTGGTAAACTTTACTTAAAGATACTTGGACATTTTGTTCTACAACATAAATTACACATGGTAATACCACAAATGAGAATTTTGAAGCTGCTGTGATTTTTAAAAAAAAAATGTTATGTTGCTAACATGTTGCTAAATAAGAACTACATCTACCAGAAGCATGTGAGCATATGTGCCTTACTTTATTTTACTCATAGATAAAAAAAATAAAAAAACATAATAAAACACATAGGAATTTCCCAAGGAAACCCATGCCAAATTAACCTTCCAGGTTCGCCTACAAATTGATGTCACAGCTGAAGAGCTCTATGGAGAGCATTTTCAAAATGCTCAGTGCTTTTCGGTGGAGGGAAACACTGTTCTAGTGAAGATGAGAGCTGTAAGTGTAGCAAAATGAATGCCTTTGTAAAAACAAAAATGTATTAGTGTGGATGTGGCCTGAAAGTGAATTTGGACTGGGTCAGTCAAGCTTCAAAATATAAAAAAAGGCATCATATAAATATCATAAAAGCAGTACATACGACTTGTGCACTATTACACTGATTACTGATAATAACCCCTTCCACCAAAGCTCTGAAATGCATAATAACTTGTCTGTTCCTCACACTGAGCTATTGCATGGATTCTGAGAACTTGGAATATAGTCATGGAATATGGACTACTTTTATGGTATTTATATGGTGCTTTTTTTGTCACTTTTAGAGCTTGACAGATTGAGTCCCATTCACTTTCATTATGTGGAATAAAGTGGCTAGTGAATTTAGCAAAAATTCACCATAGAAATGTCAGAGTTCTTGAACGATAAGAGGGTGATTAAATTATGACAGAATTTTCCTTTGGGGTGAAGTATTCCTTTAATTAAGTTGTTGTTTCATGTTCTGCTGTTGTTAGGCAATGTAGGAATTCTCCAGCTTGCAGCAGAACTTGCGATTTTTGAAGCAAGAACTGGAATTTTATGTTAATTACATCATCAAGAGAGAAATCTGATCTTGTTGACAATGTGCGAAAACATTTTGAGACTAAGGGAGACAGAGGTCCTTGTCCCTGACCTGACCCAAAAACCTCACTAGGCATCTGGGCATCTTCTCCTCTTTTCTTGAGTGACATTGACAAGCAGTTTACGTAACACTCAAGCTTAATCTGCAGATAATTGCTATCTCTCCAAAACCAACACAGCAACACCTCACAGCCAACTCTAATAGATTGTGCAAGGTTACAAAGAGGGAGACTATCTTCCATTCTCTGGGCTGAAGTTGAAGTGGTATGTAGTGTGAAGCTTGTGTTCCAGGGTGAGTGTTTGCATTGTTGGGCCGAAGAGGAGGGTTACAAGGCCGCACTGAAGGGGGAGTTTGAGACTTTAGGAAGGGAGGGGGGCATCCTTCTGCAGGTGATGAGGATTAGCTGAAGCCAGAGGCCCCTCCGAAACCAAATACAGATCTGTCAGTCTAATCCCCACAAATAGAAAACAGAGCTCCCTCTGCTCTAACTCTCTCCCCTCTCTCCTTCTCATTTGGCACATACCCCACCAATGCTTCATCTCTTTCACATCTGCCCTTTGCCAAACATTGCTTGCTCTCAGCCTGTTAATGGGACACAGAGAAGCATCCCTAAAGGGGAAGTGACTGATTGGCCATGGCAGTAATAAACAGCTCTGCACAACCTCACAGAGTGATGAGATAAAGGATGTGGAAGGGCTTTTTCATTAGTGATGAGAATTGCACTTTGGTTATGTTCAGAATAGCATACTACCATACTTGTTAGACTGCTAAGAGGTACATTTTTGCACACAATTGGGTAAAAATGCAATGACGTCTCCCTCAATGAGCTAATTTTAAAAACACAGTGGTCCTAATAAAGTTCACGGCATGGTCTTCTGCTGTTGTGGCCCATCCGCCTCAAGGTTTGATGTGTTGTGCATTCTGAGATGCTATTCTGCTCATTACAATTGTACAGAGTGGTTATCTGAGTTACCATAGACTTTCTGTCAGCTCGAACCAGTCTGGCCATTCTCTCTTGACCTCTCTCATCAACAATGCATTTCCATCTGCAGAACTGCTGTTCACTGGTTGTTTTTTGTTTTTGGCACCATTCTGAGTAAACTCTAGAGACTGTTGTGTGTGAAAATGCCAGGAGATCAGCAGTTACAGAAATACTCAAACCATCCCGTCTGGCACCAGCAATCATGCCACGGTCGAAATCACTGGTATCATGGCCCGTATCTGCATGATTTTATGCATTGCACTGCTGCCACACAATTGGCTAATTAGATAATCACATGAATAAGTAGTTGAAACATATGTGGACATATTGACAGCACCTAAAACGTAAACTCCACCAGCTTGCCATCTTCCCAAAGTGCATCCTGGTGTGTGCATCGATAAGCCTTGGGCACTCAACACCCTGTCGCCGGTTTGTGGTTTGTCCCTTCTTGGACCACTGTAGGTAGGTACTCACCACTGCTGATTGGGAGCATCCCACAAGCCTTGCTGTTTCAGAGATGCTCTGACCCAGTCACCTGGCCATAACAATTTGGCCCTTGCCAAAGTCGCTCAGGTCTTTACTCCTGCCCATTTCTCCTGCATTCAACATGTTGACTGCTAGAACTGATTGTCCATTTACCATCTAATCTCTCTCTCTCTCTCTCTCTCTCTCTCTCTCTCTCTATATATATATATATATATACAGTACTGTACAAAAGTTTTAGGCACTTGTTGCATAGTGAAGATTTCTTAAACAATAATGCTGTAAATAGTTTTTATTTATCAATTAATATCATACTAAGTCCAGTATACATTAAAAAAAAACTAAATAAATATGTGGTGTGACCACCTTTACCTTCAGAACAGCACCAATTCTCCTAGGTACACCTGAACAATTGGTTGTTTGCAGACAGATGTTTCAAGCATCTTGGAGAATTTGCCACAGTTCTTCTACCTGTTTAGGCTGTCTAAATTGCTTCTGTCTCTTCATGTAATCCCAGACTGACTCAATGTTCAGTGTGGGGCTCTGTGGGGGCCATACCATCTGTTACAGGGCTCCATGTTCTTCTATTCTATTCTATTTTATTTGCAAAAGGAATGTTTGGGAATTTAAAATGCATATTTTCTATTGACACACTAGCTGAAGATATAAATAACCATCTGAAGACAAATGTTTTTGTGAAACATCTTATGTGCATAAACCTTTGCACAGTATATACCTATACCTATACCTATATATATATATATATATATATATATATATATATATATATATATATATATATATATATACATACACACACACACAGTTTTGCCACTAATCACACCCCTACCCCGTGTCAGAACATTGAAAATATAATTAATCTAATTGATTATAAATACAATAAAATCAAACAAATAATTCCATAAATTCAATAAGGATCCATAAACATTTGTACGTACATCTCTAAGGCTGTTTAGTTGTATATCATATGTTTCAGTGTCTGTGCAAATGTAAGCAAATGAATGTGTGCTAGAACCACACTGCACTTAAGAATAGCTATGAATACTCATGAGATCACGTTTGTATTCCGTTCTGAACACATCCTTAGTTGCCTGAGGTTTTGGTAGGCAATAATTCTTACATTTAAATGTATTCATTTGGCCAACGCTTTTATCCAACACACTTTAAAAATGAGGAATGGTACAACACAAACAATCAGTTATTTAAGGTAGCAACAATGTTTTAAGAGCTGCAAGGCAAAGTTTTAAAGTTGGCAAGAAAGTATAAGCTAGATAAACGTGTAAGGCTTAGTCAAAGGGCGAGTATACAAAGTACTAATTGTTTTGTATAAACTGTCAAAACATAACTGCATGGTAAGTTATGAGAGAAATTTCAGATCAGAGAGCTAATGCAATAACATACAAACATATGAGAGGAAACAAGAATCTCTCAAAGCTTTCATACAGCTGCTTGAGTGGCCATCTTGCATAAATATGTAACACACACAGCAGAAATGCAATGTTACACTCTTTGCCTATAAGAAACCATGGACAGAAATCTAAAGCAGATTTTTCTTTCTTTTTTTTTCACAGCTGTGTCTCATATGTTCGTGCAGCCTTTTGCAGTGTCAGCTTTGCTATCGCTCAGCCCCACCTGACTGGCAGTATTTTAACAGCCTGCCGTGATGCAGGGTGCACACACCCAGGGCGTCCCGAAAATCTAGACAGGATGAAACGTGTGGAGGAACGAGTGCCTCATCCTCCATGCCCTATTCGACCCTCCCCAAATCTTCACAGCTTCATTTTAGGGTCAGCTTACCCAGAAAGAGTTTTACTGTATCCTTCACAGAGCTGACCCCACTGTTTCCCATCCCGCTGCCTTCAAAAGGCCGCCCCCCGCCTTGAACCAGACAACATACGAAATAAATATTACTCTGACCCATGTCTCCAGCTCTTGGTGCCAGAGTCAAACAGAGAGAGTGAAAAGAGAAAAAAAATGGAGAGAAGCTTTTGAAAGCTTTTGAGTCTGTGGAGGTGTGGAAGAGTGTAAACTGAAGAGTACTTGTCTGTTATTTCAGGCTGGAATTAGCACATCTTTTGATTTCAGTGTCATGCTCCAACCTGCAAGAGCCTGGATGTTTGTGACTAAGCAGACAGGTTTAGGAGACAATGAAGGACAAGTAAAGAAGGATACTTATACAGTATATATATCACTTTATATATATATACAGTGATTGTATGTGTTTCCTACAGAATTCTGTTTTTGCAGCGGGTAAGCCAGTTAAGTTCATTTTAATAATTCAAACCAATAACCAAAGTCCTTTTGACAGGTTTGTTAAAATAACCGGCTAATAAGAGTCATTCGTTCGTTAATTAGACTACACTGGTCACACTCAGTTTACATTCACAGTTATAATCAAGTTACATCGAGTTTTTGCAGAATCGAGCTACAGTCTTCAATTAACTGTCCACAGGGTTGGGAATAATGGAATACATGTAATAGGATTACATATTTAATATACAAAATATTAGTAATGGTATTCCTCTACAGTTACAATTTAAATCGTCTATCCCAACTATTCAGTTGGAAAACATCCATATAAATGACTCAATCAGAGGAGCGTTTGAACAGCAGTTAAACATATTCTTATGATGTGTTACATTCATTCAAAAGTGGATATGATGTCATTGAGGAACTTTCCCTCAGGAGCTTAAGAGAGGAGCCACATGATGTTTCTACAGTTTATCAAAAAACAGTTTGAAACACTTTGACAGATGAAACAGAAATCCAATAAATAAATGATTACATGCATTGTCAGTGTTTTTATGTGGTTAGGGTATTATTACGAGAAATACTAAACAATGTAGCCTTTAACAACATATTGAAAGCTACAAATAATATATTTTCTGCCTCATTCTATGAACAGAATCCACATATTATCAGACAAGGATGTCTTTGTTTACACTCTGCGGGTTTTGAAGTTTGGAGCAGCAAAAATAGTTAACCTTGTGTAAATTGTCATGTGAACATTTAGCTTAATGCTAAGCTAAAATGCTATTTCTTGCCATTACATTTATCTATTGCCAGATGCGAATATATTTTATAATGAATTCAATGATGAAAATTCACGTTGGAGCATAACTTTTTACCTCTAGTAAGACATTTGATATTAGAGCAAAGATGTACTGCATAAATTGTATTCTTAATGAGAATTTAAACATGGTCTTTCTGCAAAAATATCTTAAAATCCTTAAAACTAGATAAATTTAGATATTTGGATATTTAGCCTTTTTTTCAGAGAATGTTTTTTTATTATTATTATTATTTTTTTTAATATACAGTAAGTGTATTTTCTTACTTTATTACTTTAAGTGGCCTTAACTACTATGTACTAACTTTAAATACATACAAGACTATGTATTTACTGTGTAACTACACAGTAGTTGCCCACATTTGCTGCTACTGAGGTTGATTTAGGAGTAAGGGTAGGGTTAGGATTAGGGGTTAGAGTTAGGTTAGGGGTAAAGTTAACAGTGTAACTACAAATGTAATTAAATGCAAGTACTTTAAATGTAATTATAATGCAACAACATGTATGTACATAATAAGTACATAATAAGTACATTGAATCAAATGGTTAAGTACATAGTAGTTAAGGCCACCTAATATATAGTGGGTCCTTCTTTATTTACGTGCACAATGGCAGGACCAATAGAGGGCAACAGTGTCCGCCCGCTTTTTCAGCTGTGTTTTTCCATTCATTCTTTTTTCCAGAGGGATTTCAAATAATCCTTCATAAAAGAGTTCTAAGCCATGAACAAACCCAATCAACTCCAAGGTGATTCACAACATTACATACGTTTTAATAAAAAAATAAAATAAAATAAAAAAACATTCCCCTAAAGCATTATGAAGTAACTGACTTAAAAACAATGGAAAAATATTAAACTATTAATTCAAAGTTGTAGATTACAACAGAATCAATATTTGTTAAGCAAAATATTCGTTCTCGTGCCCATCTGCGCTATTTTTAATTTTTGATGTATATAAACATGCACTAGATGGATGTCTTAGATAGATTTGATGCATTTCCGGCGATGCGTGCCACTGTGCACTAACCATCAGAGGTGATCCTAGGGACTCTGGGGGCCCTAGGCACACACACACACAAAAAAAGAAAAATAGCGGGCCCTTCTGAATGCAATTTTTTGTAACATACAGTATAGGTTCAAAAGCTGGCAATGCCATTTCACAACCACTCTTTTCATGAAAAATATATGATCTAATCCATAGTAGAAGTTGCTATTCTAAACATGACAGAAAAAATGAACTAGCTGTTATGTAATAACTCTGTTTTATTTGTGCCCCTCTCTTTCTGTACATAAACTGGTGGCCAAAAGTTTGGAATAATGTACAGATTTAGCTCTTATGGAAAGAAATTGGTACATTTATTCACCAAAGTGGCATTAAACACAATGTATACTCAGGACATTAATAACGTGAAAAATTACTAGTATCTTAAAATACTTCAAAGAGTTCTCATCAAAAAATCCTCCACGTGCAGCAATTACAGCTTTGCATATCCTTGGCATTCTAGCTGTCAGTTTGTCCCGATACTCAGGTGACATTTCACCCCACGCTTCCTGTAGCACTTGCCATAGATGTGGCTGTCTTGTCGGGCACTTCTCACGCACCTTACAGTCTAGCTGATCCCACAAAAGCTCAATGGGGTTAAGATCCATAACACTCTTTTCCAATTATCTGTTGTCCAATGTCTGTGTTTCTTTGCCCACTCTAACCTTTTCATTTTTTTTTTTCTGTTTCAGAAGTGGCTTTTTCTTTGCAATTCTTCCCATAAGGCCTGTACCCCTGAGTCTTCTATTTATTGTTGTACATGAAACTGGTGTTGAGCGGGTAGAATTCAATGAAGCTGTCAGCTGAGGACATGTGAGGCGTCTATTTCTCCAACTAGAGACTCTGATGTACTTATCCTCTTGTTTAGTTGTACATCTGGCCTTCCACATCTCTTTCTGTCCTTGTTAGAGCCAGTTGATCTTTGTCTTTGAAGACTGTAGTGTACACCTTTGTATGAAATCTTAATTTTTTTTGGCAATTTCAAGCATTGTATAGCCTTCATTCCTCAAAACAATGATTGACTGATGAGTTTCTAGAGAAAGCTGTTTCTTTTATTTTTTTCCAGTTTTAACCTAATATTGACCTTAAGACATGCCAGTCTATTGCATACTGTGACAACTCAAAAACAAACACAATGTTAAGCTTCATTTAAAGGACCAAATAGCTTTTGATAGCAACTGTGTTTGATATAATGGCAAGCGATTTTCTAGTACCAAATTAACAATTTAGCATGATTACTCAAGGATAAGATGTTGGAGTGATGGCTGCTGGAAATGGGGCTTGTCTAGATTTGATCAAAAATGACTTTTTTCAAATAGTAATGGTGCTGTTTTTTACATCAGTAATGTCCTGACTATACTTTGTGATCAGTTGAATGCCACTTTGGTGAATAAAAGTACCAATTTCCTTCCGAAACAGCAAAATCTGTACATTATTCCAAATTTTGGCCACCAGTGTATGTAACACACACTATGAGAGTCGCAAAATTTAGAGGAAAACTGAATGACAATCCAATCTTTTCTAAGAAATATGAAGTAAACATTTTAGAATCCATAAAATTGTCTCTAAATGCACACATAATTGGACTACAACTTCTAATGAACATTATTTACTGAAGCCTCGCAATGACAAAAAGACAAGAGCTTACTCGCTTTAATGGGCATGCATGTCTTTATTACATGTTTATGTACAGTAAGTAACTCTCGTTTTGATTTTGCATGTCAGATGTGTACTCCTTATATAACTTAAGGAATTACTTGTACTTTAAAATTTACATCATAAAACAGTGGTAATGATGTATAGTTTGTTGTGATTAAATGAGAATTCTATGTAGAATAACGTGAAGTGAATGTAAACAATACCGATCACAAATTGCGCGGCCTTTGGCAATCTTTTAATGAAAAGGAATAATTCAGTAAACATTACAGATTCTGTCCCAGTCAGCACTGTCATGCTTCTTCTCCTCCTCCTCTTTCTTTTTTCATCTTCTCACACCCAGATTGGTACATTGGATGTCCTCTTCATGATTCCTGCATCCCACTCTTACTAGAGGGCCCCTCTAGGGGGGTGTCACAGAATTTTGAACATTCAAAACATGCAGCCTGATCTCATGAACATTTTGTGACTGTCGCAACTTTTAAAATTCTGCTCTTACTTGAATTTGTAGCTAAATGGATGAGGGCCCCTCTAGGGAGGTTTTCGAAAATGTCATTCTAGTCTGCTAAGCATTGCCAATCATAGGTTTCAAGTGTCGTTGCAGTGAACTACTTTTATTGACGCCCATGGGGGTCTCCCAACTTGGGGCCCAAGGAAATTGCCTGGCTTGCCTGTCGCATAGGTCCACCTCTGTGCGTGATGATACTGTATGTGTGTGTCATGTTTCATCGTGCTTTGGACTATGTAGCCTATGTGCGTTTTTTTTGGCTCATATCAGCGTGGATTGAGAATCAGTCATAATATAATTCAAGCTTTGCAGTGGAACTGTTATTGAAGGATGGGGCAGTTAAAAACTATTGGACCCAATCGCAAATCCGGGAGTAAACAGTTTCATTCAATATTTCATATGTCATGACAGTTAGTTTGATGTTCGATAGTTAATAGCACTGCTGTGCTTACAGTAAGTGAACAGTTTAATATATTCGGATGCAATGTGTTGGATGTGCATTATGTGTCAACTCTGAAATTAAGTTTTATAATGTTGTGGAGCTTGTTCATTCTCTTCCAACTGAGTTTCAAATATGGCTGTATTCAACAAAACCGAGTGTTTTAGACAGAGGGTCAGAGACAAGATGGAAAATGATCATGTATTACTAAATTATGACTGTTTTGGTGCAAAAAAACTTTACTAACATTATCAGTGGACCTCAGGGAAGATAATAAAATTATTTAAAAAAAGAGTACAGTTGCAATCGAAATTATTCACCCCACAGTGACAGTAAGGATTTACAAAGGTAAGCTTTTCTGATGACCCAGAATTTTTTTTTACTTTACATCTATTTCAGTTGAGTGACACATTCAAAGTCACAGTGTGAATATATAACCTAATATTTGAACATTTAAAAAAAAAATTAAAAATACAGCCATGTCATAATTATTCAACCCCTATTGCATGTAGCTGTTCCTTAAATATGTAAGGCTACACAAGTAATTGTTTTAAAACAAAATTAAGTCATCAGTCTGCAATGGCATTTATTTAAGTTTTAAAATTTAAGTTTAGCGTTGTAAGCAAAGATGTATTTCTATGCAAAAAAATGCAATTAAAAATAAGCTGTCTCAAAAGCTAATAGAGGAGATTATTTCATTACACAAGAAAGGTCATGGCTAAAAGTACATTTCCAAGGCACTTCAATTTCCAATAGACAAAGTTGGCAGCACCATTCATACATTTTTTAAATATGGTACAACAGCAACCTCCTTGGGGTGTGGAAGAAAGCAAAACTTCACCAAGGGAAATGTTGACTTGAATATTCAAGATGTAATTAGGAAAGACCTGTGGAGTCCATGAAGAAGGTTTTATAGATGTATGACACTAATTTGAAAATGAGTTTTAGACCCATGGGTCAGCAGTACGTCTGGAGTAAGATGACAAGGTGATGACAAGAACGACACCATCCCCACAGTCAAGCATGGAGGTGGGTCAGTCCTGTTATGGGGGTGTTTTGTGGCTGCAGGAAACGGCTATCCTGACTATGTGACTGACACCATGGATTCTTTCAGGTATCAGGCCATTTTGGCATGAAAAATGTGATGCTTCGGTGTGTAAATTGAAGCTCGGTGATCACTGGACTTTCCAGCAAGACAATAACACCAAGGATACATAACACCAAGTTGTCCAAAATCGGGTTCAGGGATAGGTCGTGGAATGTCCTTAAATGGCCCATTCAGTCCATCATTAAAATCCCATTGCAAACCTTTGTTGGGATTTCAAGGAAGCAGTGGCAGCACAGAAACCAAAGAATGTCAATGAGCTGGAAGCTTTTGCTCATGAGAAATGTATAAAAATTCTAATAGAGAGGTGTCCGAAGCCTGAGAACACTAACCTGAAACATTTATTTGCTGTTATTAAGGATAAAGGATGCTCCACAAATGATTGACTTTGGGGGTTGAATATTTTTGACATGAAATTTGTGGAGTGAATTAGTTATTTTTTATTTTAAAATTTGGGTAAACTGAACTCTTTGTTCTCAAAATCACTCAAATGTGTATTAAAAACTTACTTTGACTGTTTACTGAGGTTTTAGTTGATGTGTTTTAATTCACATCACCAGAATGTATTGCTGGTCAAGGGGGTTGAATAATTTCGATTGCAACTGTATGTCATGACCCCTTTAACACGATTTTTAAAATGATGTTGAAATAACGCAGACTCACATACCATGTCTGTCTTTAAAGGTTTATAAGTTATTGTTAATAACCAATTCCACAATGGAAATAAATTAATGGGATTTTTACTTCTGGAACCAGACTGTTGCATGCAATTGTGGGCCTATTAATGCATACATGCTGGATGAAGCCGAGCTACAATCACATCTAGGTTGGTTAGTTCAACAAAAATCTGAATGGTAAGACATATCGGACTGATATGTTTATAAGACATTTTAAAGTGCATGAAAAAATACTGACTCTATGCTTGTTTTTGCATGCAGGCGGCAAAGATATAAAAATGCAAAGGAAAGACATGTTGTCTATTTATTGCCCAAACTGTAAACTCACAACCCTGGTAAAACATTTTACCAGAGTTGCAGTGGCACTGTAATTTTATTAGCCCAAGGCCACCATTGAATAGCGGTTCAGAAAGCACTGTGTAAAAGTGCCATTCATTCTACACTTGGTTCCTCAAATGTATATCACTCAACAGCTTTGGAGTGTGGTTTGAGCTCGTTTAGACTGAGAAGAACTGTGAAGTTTTAATTTTGCTTTTAAGGCATGATGCAGTGTGAGTCTTCAGTAGTGTTTAAACAATGATGAAGCTTCATTATTTTGTTTCTGGCTCTGATTATTGTACTGGATATTTTGCCCGGCATGGTAACATTACTGGTTTGTGCAAGAGACAGTGAACTGCTTTTGTTTAGATATGCCCTTTAGTCTAATTTAAGACATGTTGGTTTAAGAAAATGTAATTGTAGGTTATGTGCTGCTTTTTGTGTTCTCATATGGGCTTTTCACACTTGAAATGTTTAACCCTTGATTAATGCAATTATTAGCAATTTAACTAGTAATACATTTTGGGTTGTCAGATTTCACACTGCTTAGCCTACGGTACTGCATATTTACTAATTACACTCACTGAGCACTTTATTAGGAACACCTGTACATCTACTTATTCATACGATTATATAATCAGCCAATCGTGTGGCATCAGTGCAGTGCATAAAATCACACAGATACGGGCCAGGAGCTTCAGTTAATGTTCACATCTACCAAAAAATGTGATCTCAGTGATTTCGACAATGGCATGATTGTTGGTGCCAGAAGAGTATTTCTGTAACTGCTGATCTCCTGGGATTTTCACACACAACAGTCACTACAATTTAGAATTACTCAGAATTGTGCCAAAAATGAAAATAATTATAAAATAAAATCCAGTGTGCGTCAGTTCTATGGTCAGAAACACCTTGTTGATGAGAGAGGTCAACGGAGAATGGCCAGACTGGTTCGAACTGACAGAAAGGCTATGGTAACTCAGATAACCACTCTGTACAATTGTAGTGAGCAGAATAGCATCTCAGAATGCACAACACGTTGAACCTTGAGGCAGATGGGCTACAACAGCAGAAGACCACATCGGGCACTTTAACTACTTGTCCATCTATAAATGTCGCCATGTAAATACGCTCTGGACTGGTGTAACGATGTAGGCTGGAACTGCTGACAATGATGACAATGACGAAGATGAAGAACCCAAGTGCAGTTTATTTCCAAAGTGAGAACCAATAACCCTGACTACAAAACAAAACATGAACATGGACTAAACTAGACTAGACTTGACTTGACTATGGCTTGACTTGACTACAGCGTAACAAACACATACAATCACATTCAATACTTGACAAAAAGACAATGAAAACTTGAGGGCGAGAAAGGGCGAGGGGCATGGGACCAAGGCAAAGTCCGTGGGGGGTGGAGCCATGAGAGGCTCGAGGGGCGGAGCCATGGAAGGCGGAGTCGTGAGAGGCTCGAGGGGCGGAGCCATGGAACTTGGTGCCCGGAGAGTAGCCGAAGACTCGAAGAGCCAGGGTGGAGCCGATGGCAGGGAGGAGCAAGGCGGTGCTGGAGGCTCGGAGGAGCAAGGCGGAGCTGAGGGATCGGAAGACTGAGGTGGAGTCGGTGGGACTGAGGACCAAGGTGGAGGGAAGGTGGTCCCCGGTGAAGCTGACAGATCGGAGGGACGAGGCGCAGCCAGAGGATCGGAGAGCCAAAGCGGAGCCAGGTGACCGACAGACCAAGGAGGAGCCGGAGGGACGAGGGACCCCAGCACAGCCGACAGGCTGAAGGACCGTAGTGGAGCCGAGGGAATGCCGAGCTGAGGCAATGTCGAGGGACTGACAGGCCAAGGCGAAGTCCAGGGCTCAGAGGGTCCAGGCGGGATCGGAGGACCGAAAGTTCCCCTTGCCTGCTCAGGAGAACTAAGGGTGGGTATAAGGGTGGGAACCATCTCCAGGTCCCACTGCTCAGGTGTGGCTGTGACATGGCATGGAGCAGGCTGAGGCGTTGCAGTGACGTGGCATGGAGCGGGCTGAGGCGTTGCAGTGACGTGGCATGGAGCAGGCTGAGGCGTTGCTGTGACGTGGCATGGAGCAGGCTGAGGCGTTGCTGTGACGTGGCATGGAGCAGGCTGAGGCGTTGCTGTGACGTGGCATGGAGCAGGCTGAGGCGTTGCTGTGACGTGGCATGGAGCAGGCTGAGGCGTTGCTGTGACGTGGAACTCTGGCTCGGCGGCGGCCATGACGTGGAACTCTGGCTCGGCGGCGGCCATGACGTGGAACTCTGGCTCGGCGGCGGCCATGACGTGGAACTCTGGCTCGGCATCCGCCTCCCCCACAGTGAACGGGGAATCAATGAACCGTAGGGCGAGGTCGATATATTGAGCCAGGCTGAGGGAATCTCATTCAGTCCAAATCTAAAACAGTCTTTGAGAGCAACCTCATTAAAGTCCACCTGGCAGGCTAGACTGCAGAAGTCCTCAACATAGTCCTCCAGGGGACGATTCACCTGATGTAGGCGCAGAAGCCGAACTGCTGGGTTCATGGTTCGGTCAAGTATTCTGTAATGATGTAGGCTGGAACCGCTGACAATGATGACAATGACGAAGATGACGTGAAGATGAAGAACCCAAGTGCAGTTTATTTCCAAAGTGAGAAACAGTAACCCTGACTACAAAACAAAACATGAACATGGACTAAACTAGACTATGGCTTGACTATGGCTTGACTATGGCTTGACTATGGCTTGACTATGGCTTGACTATGGCTTGACTATGGCTTGACTATGGCTTGACTATGGCTACAGCATAACAAACACATACAATCACATTCAATACTTGACAAAGAGACAATGAAAACATGAGGGCTTAAATACAAGACATGGGAGAATGTAAACCAATGAACAAACAGAACTCATAACAAGCTAATTAAACACTAAACCAATGAAAACATGACACATGAACATGGAGGGAAAACAGAAATCACATAACAAGGGAAACAGGAACACATGACATGAAACAGGAACTAGAATTTCAAAATAAAAGACATGAATCAACAAAATACACCTGACAACTGGTTGTTTTAAGTCTTCTGAAACACTAAAAAAAATAATACTGTCTTCATCACCCCAGTTGTTTGCTGTTCAATCTTTTTTAACTGTTTTCACAGATATTGAAACTTTATACAGACTGTGAAAGTTTCAGTGATGGACGTTTGTGAATGGAAAGGTAATGCTAAATTCACAGTAACTTTCTACTACAACAAAAGCAGGGTTTTATAATCCAGGGTTTAGAGGACGCTAACACCCTTTTGAAATTAAAATGTTTAAAAAGATATTAACTCAGGGATGAATGCAGTGTGAAAAGTTTTACTGAGTGTCTGTGGAGGGAATGAAATTAAAAAGAAAATCAAACGCACAGTTATATAGACATTGAAGAGTAGTGCTATCATGACAACTCATTGAATCAATTTAAGGTGTTATAATTAGAGATGTCAGAATTAACAAGTTAACGCATGTGATTAATTAAAAAAGTTTAACGCATTCAGTTTTCTTAATCGCGATTAACGCATTTATTGTTACAGCATAAACACTGGTGTGAAGGGTGGAACCTTTGTAATGTGTCCGCCCGGATTCATTACACTGACACACACACCACAGCGCCAGAGCCCTTCTACCAAGGACAGCCTAAAAGCTGAGCATACGCAGCAGTCCCATAGACATTCTATGGGCAGTGCTGTCAAAACCATGGAGCTATAAAATTACCAGAGACTATTTAGCAGAGACGGGCCACTTCTATTAAAATGAATGGGAGAAATTGGAACACCCAACCAAGGACCTTGTGCCTAACGGTCAACGGATGTAGAAATGAAGTCCCAACTTACAGGCAAAAGAGCCAATCACCTTTTAGATACAGACATCGTTTGTCATTCAACTTGAGAATGCAGATAAGCATTAGCTATACAAGCCGGGAAAATTTATTTTTTTTGCGTAAAATGAGGCACACTGTATGATACCAGTTTTGTCAGATTTTACTGCTGATTTAAAATATGCCCTTTGATCGTAATCTTGACCAACTGTTTTTGAGATTTCTGTGTTTCCCCATTCAAATAGATAGGAGCTGCACTGTCATGACTGGAAATAGCCTCCCGGGAGCATTCCAAAGATGGCTGACAGCGAACTGACTTGCTAGAAAGACTTTGCTGTTACACTCTCCCCAATGATAGAGCCATGGAGGTTGTTATCTCAGTAAATAAAAGAATCTCTGACAGTGCTTCCATGTCAGTGATAAAATGATGGAAAAGGAGCTCTCAACACTACCTGATGTACAAAACAAGCCCAGATGGGACTTGTAATACAAATCAAGTATTTTTCAGTCTATGTAAGACACGTTTTAATTACCACAGAAGCATGTCAAGTCTTAACTATCACCAAAACGCAGAATGAGAAGTTTTGGTTTGCAAACACTTTTCATGTTGAGTTCAAAGCGGTGCTTGACACTGGCATTGCCACCCTGATGCGAATCATGAACCCAGCTTCACAATTGCTGTTACAAAGCGGAAAGCCACAGTCTATGGGCAGATTAATATTGTGGAGCATGAGAGTTTAAGGGATTTAATGCCCATTGCTATGAATATGTAATGAATAACAACAACATGGCACAACGGATGGCTGCCTCGGTGTGGAGCTCTCTAGCGTTTTTGTTACTTTTGTTTGTTTGTCATGGTTTTTGTCACTCTATCCTGATCAGTTTCATCAGGGATGAACTGCTGAATATTCGGCAGAGCATACCTGATAATTTTTTCCGGTGTTTGATTATTTGAACGTTTTATTAGACATCTTAGGTAGAGGTACAGCAGTGTTCTACAAGTGCTCCAAGAGACACAAGTGAGGGAAGTGAGCCGGCGTGCTGGTGAAGCTTCATCAACACGGCTTTAGGATTCCGCTGCCGAGTATTCATCTGGCAAATGTACACTCCTCGCCAACAAAATGGATGAACTGTTTCTGCTCACTCAAACAAATAAGGACTTTTCTAACTCCATTGCTCTGTGTTTCATGGAAACCTGGCTGAATGAAGCCATCCTGGGCAGCGTGCTACATCTGCTGGGCTTCCGGCTGTTCAGAACGGATTGCGTTGCGGAATCATCAGGGAAAACGAGAGGTGGTGGAACATGCTTTTACATCCGCGAAAGTTAGTGTACAGATGTAACAGCAATGAAGAAGATGTGCTGTCCTAATTTAGAAGAGCTCTTCATCAACTGTAAGCCTTTCTACTAACCGCAGGAATTTTCCTCATTTATTCTGGTGAGTGTGTACATCCCGCCACAAGCATGCGTGAACACAGTGTTGCAACAGTTGGCCGATCACATCACAGACACGGAGCAACAACACCCCGGACTCTCATATCATTATTCTGTGAGATTTTAATAAAGCGAACCTCACCCATGAAATACAAACAACACATCACATGCCCCACCAGAGAAAGAAATATACTGGACCACTGCTACACAACAATAAAGGATGCATATCCCTCTGTCCCTCGAGCAGCTTTAGGACTCTCTGATCACTGTATGGTTCATCTTCTCCCAACCTACAAGCATAAACTAAAATCAGCTAAGCCTGTAGTAAGGACTGTAAAGAGATGGACTAATGAAGCAAATCTGGAACTACAAGCCTGCTTTGACTGCACTGATTGGAGTGTTTTTGAAGCTGTAGCCACAGACCTGGACAAGCTCACAGATAAGGTAACATCATAAATCAGTTTCTGTGAGGATATGTGCATCCCTACTAGGTGAGATTTGTATCATTCAATGATGATAAACCATGGTTTACAGGAAAACTCAGACAGCTTTGTCTTGCCAAAGAGAATGCTTACAGAAGTGGGGATAAAATATTGTACAACTGGGCCAGAAACACATTGATTAAGGAAATCAGAGTGGCTAAAAGAAGCTACTCTGAAAAGTTGAAAAAACAGTTTTTAGCCAACGATCCTGCATCTGTGTGGAAAGGCCTGAAAAGCGTTACCAAGTATAAGACACCTCCCCCTCGCTCTGTAGAGAATCAACAAATAGCTGGTGAACTGAATGTGTTTTACTGCAGGTTTGAAAAGCCCAGTCTCACACCCCTCCTGCATTCTGATCTTCACACACACACCAACGCCTCCTGGAACCCCCTCCTCCCCCCTCCTGCTAATCAACCTGCAGTAATGGTCTGTGAGGAGGATGTGTGCCGGGTCTTCCGGAAACAAAAGCTTCAGGCCCAGATGGTGTCTCACCTGCCTGTCTGAATGTCTGCACTGACCAACTGGCCCCGACCAACTGGCCCCCATCTTAACACAGATCTTAAATAGATCACTGGAGCAGTGTGAAGTTCCCTGCTGCTTCAAACGCTACACCATCATTCCGGTCCCCAAAAAACCCCCAAAACACAGGACTTAATGACTACAGACCTGTTGCCCTCATGTCTGTGGTCATGAAGTAATCTGAGAGACTGGTTTTGGCCTACCTGAAGGACATCACTGGACCCCTGCTAGAACCCCTTCTGTTTGCATACAGAGCAAACTGGATGATGCTGTCAACATATGACTGCATTATAACCTGAAACACCTCGGCAGACCTGGGACTTATGCAAGGATCCTATTTGTGGACTTCAGTTCAGCCTTCAATACCATCATGCCTGATCTTCTCTCAACCAAACTGACCCAGCTCTCCATGCCAACCACAATCTGTTGGTGGATCAACAGCTTTCTGACAGATAGGCAGCAGCTAGTGAGACTAGGGAAAATCACATCCGGGACCCTCACTATTAGCACTGGTGCTGCTCAGGGATGCGTTCTCTCTCCACTGCTCTTCTCCCTGTTCACGAATGACTGCACTGCAAAGGACCCCTCTGTCAAGCTCCTGAAGTTTGCAGACAACACCACGATCATTGGCCTCATCTGCAGTGGTGAAACAGCTGGCTGTCTGGTACAGTCAAAACAACCTTTAGCTGAACATGCTCAAAACTCTGGAGATGATAGTGGACTTCAGGAGAAATCCCCCTGCACTACCCCCTTCACCATCCTGAACAGCACTGTGGCAGCAGTGGAGTCATTCAGGTTCCTGGGCTCTACCATCTCACAGGACCTGAAGTGGGACACCCACATAGACTCCATTGTGAAGAAGGCTCAGCAGAGGTTATACTTCCTTTGCCAGCTGAGGAAGTTCAACCTGCCACTGGAGCTGCTGACTCAGTTCTACTCAGCCATCATTGAGTCTGTCCTGTGTATATCTATAACTGTCTGGTTTGGTTCAGCCACCAAATCAGACAGAAGGAAACTACAACGGACAGTCAGGACTGCTGAGAGGATTATTGGTGCCCCCCTGCCCACCCTCCAAGACCTGTATGTCTCCAGAGTGAGGAAACACGCAGGTTGAATCAGTCTGGACCCCACACACCCTTTTTGAACTGTTGCCCTCTGGCCAGTGCTACAGAGCACTCAGCGCCAGGGCAACCAGGCACAAGAACAGTTTTTACCCTCAGGCCATTTACTACATGAACAATTAAACTAACTTCAAGACTCCCATAGTGCAATAATGTATAAATATGTCATGTACATATGTAAATTCTCATATCTCAAACACTCATATTTAATTCAATAACTGTACATACCCCTAGCTTGCACATATATTACCACTTGCACATGTACATATGCCATTCTATGTTATATGTCCTATTTTGTTTTTTATGTCTATTTATACTCTTACCTTCTTTTTATATTCTGTGTCTCACTGTAATGTTCTGTATGCACTTGCTTATTTCTCCTACCACCACCACCACCACCACCAAAAAAAATAAATAAAATTCCTTGTGTACGTGAGCACACTTGGCATTAAAGCTCATTCTGATTCTGATTCTGATATGCAACCTGTGGGGAGACTAGTTCTTTCAATTAGTCAGACTTTGGGAAATGTTTCATGTTACTTGAATTGGTGATATTTTAGTGCACGGTCTTTTTATTGTGGAAGGCTTTGTTTGGAAAATGTTAATAAACCATTATTGCTGCATATTGTTTTGTCTTCTTTCCTAAGACGGATATAAATGAATTTTGACAAGAAAAGAAGTATATACAGCTCTGGAAAGAAATGAAGAGACCACTGCAAAATTATCAGTTTCTCTGTATTTACTATTTATAGGTAAGTGTTTGAGTAAAATTAAAATTTTTGTTTTAGTCTATAAAGTACTGACAACATTTCTCCCAAATTCCAAATAAAAATATTGTAATTTAGAGCATTTATTTGCAGAAAATTGGTCAAAATAACAAAATAGATGCAGTGTTTTCAGACCTCAAATAATGCAAAGAAAACAAGTTCATATTCATTTTTAAACAACACAATAACTTAGTAAGAGTTCAGAAATCAATATTTGGTGGAATAACCTTGATTTTCAATCACAGCTTTCATGCGTCTTGGCATGCTCTCTACCAGTCTTTCACATTGCTGTTGGATGACTTTATGCCACTCCTAGCATAAAAATTCAAGCAGCTCGGCTTTGTTTGATGGCTTGTGGCCATCTATCCAGCCTTGCTGATTCCAGCCTTGCTGAAGCACCCCCAGATCATCACCGATCCTCCACCAAATTTCACAGTGGATACGAGACACTGTGGCTTTAAGGCCTCTCCAGGCCTCCGTCTAACCATTAGACAACCAGGTGGAGGATTGGTGATGATCTGCGGGTGCTTCAGCAAGGCTGGAATCTGGCAAATTCGTCTTTGTGAAGGACGCATGAATCAAGTCATGTATAAGGTTATCCTAGAAGAAAACTTGCTTTCTTCTGCTCTCAATGTCCCCCAACTCTGAGGATTGGTTTTTCCAGCAGGAACATGCTCCATGCCACATAGACAGGTCAATCAAGGTGTGGATGGAGGACCACTGGATCAAGACCCTGTCATGGCTAGCCCAATCTCCAGACCTGAACCTCATTGAAAACCTCTGGAATGTGATCAAGAGGAAGATGGATGGCGACAAGCCATCAAACAAAGCCGAGCTGCTTGCGCCAGGAGTGGCATGAAGTCACCGAACAGCAATGTGAAAGACAGGTAGAGAGCATGCCAAGACACATGAAAGCTGTGATTGAAAATCAGGGTTATTCCACCAAATATTGATTTCTGAACTCTTCCTAAGTTAAAACATTAGTATTGTGTTGTTTAAAAATGAATATGAACTTGTTTTCTTTGCATTATTCGAAGTCTGAAAACACTGCATCTTTTTTTGTTATTTTGACTAGTTGTTATTTCCTGCAAGTAAATGCTCTAAATTACAATATTTTTACTTGGAATTTGGGAGAAATGTTGTTGATACTTTATAGAATAAAACAAAAATTTTCATTTTACTCAAACAAATACCTATACTTAGTAAATCCAGAGAAACTGATAATTTTGCAGTGGTCTCTTAATTTTTTCCAGAGCTGTATATTGTCAAATGTCAGCACTTTTAAAATCTGCTATTAATCGCGATTGACTACAAAAAATTATGTAATTAATTGCGATTCAAAATTGTAATTGACTGACAGCACTAGTTATAATGGCTATGACAAATCGGTAGGTTTGGTCTTGGTGAAATATATCTACTACGTCTAATCCCCTTGAAGCAGATCTAGATTGTGCTGCTTGGGAGGAGGGGGGTTTCAGAGAAAAAACTCCCGTAGCGTGCTGCAGTAAAACTGGCTTATCTGCAAACAGCTGAGCAATTTAAATGTTAAACAAAGACAGTGCACGTAAGTTGACTGGCTCAATGATTACATGTCTAAAGGACCTATCAGCTTGCGCAATGTAGAGATTTGCGACTGAATTTAAAATCATTAAGCCAACTCAAGTATTGTAGCCTACTGCGCACTACATGAGAGGCTAAAGGGGTAAGCATTTGTTTCCACTACACTTCACATAGCTTTTTTAAAATCCATGCATAAACATTCACGCATTGTTTTGAGATTTTTCCGTCTACTTTGTGTAAATGCCTGGCTTTTGTGTAAATTGCCTACTAATAAAAGTTTGTTTACAACAGGGTGAGTTAGGGTAAGAGAGAGAGAGAGAGAGAAAGAGAGAGAGAGAGATTGTGTTCTAAAAAGAGTCACCGGGAGATCTCAGGGTGCTGTTCTGCTTAACTTCCCCTGGTCAAAAGCTTCTTAGTTATGGCTATCCAGATTGGCGGATCAGTCAGTGCCCGCTGTTTACTGTGCCGGTTACAAGGGTTACCAGAGCTGGAACAAAGGGGGGTCTGTTCCTATTGTCCTGCCCCAGAATGACAGCCCTCTGTTGGGCCGAGAGGGGGACTGAGGGGCCCTGGCTCCCACATACAGGGTCAGTTTTAACTGAAACCATGTCTCTCCCTTTTAAGTCCCCAATCAATGTAAACACCTGCAGCCATTCACTGATCCTATCGGAAGAGACCGGAAAACAGTGTTTACATGGTACAGACTACTACTAAAAGGCATTTCACACAGACTGAGTCATAAACGGATATTCAGCACATGCGAACACACTGTTGACCGGATGGACTAACCACAGTTTATTGTCCTTGCAAATCAAACAAGTGAGGACATTCCTTAATGAGAAATGATCACAATAAGGGGCACAAAGCAAAGAGTGGCTTCCTCTCTATTCATCATTCCAAATTCTAAATCAAAACAGCTGTAACTCAGGGGATGCTGTTTCACATCTGGGACTGGCCCGTTCCCCTGGTGCTCAATCTACATTAATGAGTATACCTGACATCTGTGCTCTAGGCAAAGCTGTTTACCTGACATAACATATCTGTACTATGGAAAAACAATGTCTTTTTACACATAGTTATTTACTGTACAGATTGTCTGGAGGTTATATGTGGCAAGGAGGACAAATCAAGAGCTCAGGTGAGCTTTAGAATAGTCACATTAAACTGGAGTGTTTAAGAGGTGCTGAGCCATAAATGGAAGGTGGGATTAGCCTCACACAACAGCTGTCCACCATCTGAATCTCTACATCTGGCTATTTTATTCATTTATTTGCATACCCAAAGGAAAGAAAAATCACAACAGATTTCTATCTGAATTGTCTCACTTACATAGCAATTAAATCGAAAGCAAATGAAGACTTTCCCTTCTCAGAGTTTTCTTCCTGACATAAAGACACTAGTAATCTCACATGTATCATCTAGAGTTTCAGAAGAAATCTCAGCAGTGTCACAAATTGTTAAAAAGTCAAAAGTCAACAGATTTGAAAATGAACTCAAAACATTTTTCATCAAATTCTTCCAAAAGCTATTTGAACTATCCTATCCTATCCTATCCTATCCTATCTTATCCTATCCTATCCTATACTATACTATCTCACTTGTTTCAGCTGTATTCCTCCTAACGAATTTTAGGACAAGACATCCAACATAAGGATGTTTCTTAAAGGTGAGAAACAATAAACAATTCACCCAACAATAAAAATTCTCCCATCACTCACCCTCATGCCATCCCAGATGTGTATGACTTTCTTCTGCAGAACACAATCAAAGGTTTTTAGAAGAATATTTAATTTCTCTAGGTTCTTACAATGCAAGTGAATGGTGACCAGAACTTTGAAGGCCCAAAAAGCACATTAAATCAGCATAAACATAATCCAAAAGACTCCAGTGGTTTAATCCATGTCTTCAGAAGCAATATGATTGGTGTGGATAAGAAACAGATCAATATTTAAGTCCTTTTTTTACTATCAATCTTCACTTTCACTTTGACAGTGTGAAAGAATGTGTAAGAGAAAGTGGAGAAATATGGTAAAAAAGGACTTAAATACTGATCTGTTTCTCACCCTCATCTATCATATCTCTATCATATAGTAGCTTCCATTCAAGCTGTAAGGTTGCCAAATTATGCTAAAAGTGTGAAATAATTTAATTGTGTGTATTTAGGATACATAAAATGTTAGCTATGAAATTAGCCATAGAAAGACAAAGGAGTCGGCCATGTTTTATTTTTTCATCAAAAAAGTTACAAATGTAATTTTCACCTCTGACATTCCCACTGCATAATTCTATTGAACACAATACAGAATTTGGGATGTGCTAGAAATGACACTGTGAAAAAATTACATAAATCTTCTCTGATGCATGTAGGCTATAAATAACCTTGGACATTGTTAGCAGACATAAAAAAAGTGTGGAAAATATTTTAACAACACTTTATTTTCTAGAAGTCTTCATAGCTAAAGAAGATGGCAACACTTTACCATAAGGTCCCATTTGTTAACATTAGTTAATGCATTCACTATCATGAACTAACAATGAATAATATATATATTTTTGCAGTATTCCTTAAGCTTTGTTAATGCTAGTTAATAAAATACAATTGTTCATTGTTAATTCATGTTAGTTCATAGAACTAATGTTACACATACTTTTAATAATAAAAAAAGTATAACTACTTTATATTTTAAAATGAACATTAACCAAGATTAATAAATGCTGTAAAAGTATTTTTCATTATTAGTTCATGTTAACTAATGTAGTTGACTAATGTTAACAAATGAAACCTTATTATAAAGTGTTACCAAGAAGTTGAAGTAACATGCATAAATAAACTTGATACATAAAACACAACTGAGAGCCTCATTAAGTAGGCTAAGAGCAACATCTGATAAAAACTTTTTCCTCTGGATGACACCAGTCAAGATGTTTTACAAGATCTGTTACCATCTGTAGAATAAGACCAAGCTGTCATAGACATGTGCCTGTGTAACTCATGTTCTCTCCTTGATTTTTGGAAATTCTGATTGTAATCTGTGCCCTCAGGTTGGTAACAACAGAATAATTCACTCTCTTTGACATGTTGTTATATCGTTTGTACACAGCGAGACGCGCGTTAGAGCAACATGTTGTTGCCGCAGGTGCATTACTGAAAACGTGCATCCATAAGATGCGTAAACAGCCTCCACCCATCATTACTGCTCAAAGACAAGCATCTGCAGACTCGGAGATAACCCGACGCCCTCGAAGTTATCACTCGCCTCCGTTCTCATACCTCCCACTCCGTTAAGAGCGTTGTTCGCGGAGTTTACGCGTCTCCGCTTTGCTCCTCCCTGCTCGGAGCGCCTCCTCAAGTTTGCCATCTGTACTCGGAACACGCGTCGGGCTCTCAGTGCGTCTCTGCAGGTTGCGCGCTCCAGGAAAACGCATTGGAAGACGCAACCGGTTATACGTGTGTAATTTAATGCGCTTGTCAATTTTAAAGGGAGATAGTTCTCGAGTTGCCGAAATGTGGGAACAAAATATCAAGTAGTACCAGCGATAACGTTTCAATCACCGTTTATCTGGATTGGCTCATTTATTTCTCTGAGACTCTGTGCGCAAAAGTGAATCATGGTTTCGTTGCTGGATTTAAGCGCTCTTGTTGTGCTGCTCGTATGGGGATACTGCGTCCTGGCGGACACGGTCTTTACGAACTTTACTTTGGACAACGAGGTCCACTCTAGTTTCATCCATCGGCGCTTAAAGAGTCAGGAGCGCCGGGAGATGCAGCGGGAGATCCTGTCAATCCTCGGGTTACCGCACCGGCCGCGGCCGCACCTCCACGGCAAGCACAACGCCGCGCCGATGTTCATGCTGGATCTGTACAATGCCATGTCCACTGAGGGAGACGAGGAGGGCTTCTCGTACCCATACAAACCAGTTTTCACCACTCAGGGACCGCCAATCGCGACGCTACAGGACAACAACTTCTTGAACGACGCGGACATGGTCATGAGTTTCGTTAATCTAGGTAAGATCCCCGCGCACCACCCGGCGAGCGCGCACTGACAGTCCTGTTAAAAAGTGGAATATCATGATGGAAATTGGTTTTCTTTTTGATAATGGAAAGCACTTTAAAATAATAATATAACAGAAAACGAAAACTTGTTGACCTTTAAACCATTTAATAAGATGGCTCCTCTTTGACTCTTCTTGTTTTGGCATTTACAGGAAAGACCTGCCACTGAAATTAGATAATAACAGAGCTGAGTGAATAATAACAGGCCAAAGAATGGTCCCCCCCCCCAGATATATTATTTGCTCCTGGGCCAAATATCTTGCATAGTTCTCTACTCATTGTTTGTTTGATTTTATTAGACCGCTTATCTGCGCAAAGCCGTAACCTTGGCGTGATTTCTAAGCCCATAATGCCGGTGAACACAAACCTATATTTTCATTGTGTGTTTTTGGGCAGTGATAATAAAGCGCTGTCGCATTCCCAAGCGTCTGCTGTCTCAGGGCCAGCTGTGTCCTCCGCTAATGTTCAGGTGTTTGGGGTTTGCTGTCAGGGAGCTCAACGGTCTCTTTATCTTTTGTTTTTTTACCCTCAGTGATATCAGCTGACAGAGGCACAAGTGTTTTGTTAAGTACAAAGTACGTCTCATGACTCGTTTGCTCAACTGTCTAGCAAAGAGAAGTGAAAGGACCGTTCACACACGACGCGGTGCTGGGTTCAAAAATACAAAATTTACCATAGTTTCTGCCAAAATTGTATTGTTAAATAATTATTGTTATTGATGCCACTGTAAAAACATAATGTATTAATATTTAAATAATTAATTTGAATTAATACATTAAAATGGGATCCTTTTCAAACAGTTTAAGAACCTTTCAGAGTCTTTTTTTGTAAATATATAATGTATTACATTGATGGCTAAGGTACTACGGTTTTATTGGCTTATCATAGTTTCTGACCAAATTAATTGTAAAATAACTTAATATGCATAATAATGAATATGTGATCCTTTTCAAACAGTGGAAGAGCCTTTCATAATCTGTCCTTTTTTATTGTAATAAGCAGTGTTGAGTAAGTTACTAAAAAGTAATCCATTACAAATGGCTAACTACTAACTACTACTAAAATTACAATGACATCACTTTACTGATTACTTCATTGAAAAAGTAATCACATTACTAATTACTCTACTTTTAAGTTACTTTCTAAAACACTTGTCACAAATATTTTTTGTTTTTTCCACTCAACAGATTCAAAATAATGTCTATTTTCTCTTCGTTCATTGTCGCACAACCTTCAGCTGTCGCAGAAACGCAGACGTACATATGAACATATGAATTCACATTTTAATTGTATTACACATAAATTATATTTTTTAGAAATATTTGTAACCCAAGTAATGTACTTAAAACAAATTACTTCAATTGAAAGTCAGTAACTGTAATCCGATCACAAGAATTTAGAATATAATGCATTACACTACTTTTTGTACCTAAAAGTAATTAGATTACAGTAATGTATTACTTTATAATCCAATTACACCCAACACTGGTAATAACAATAACTGTAGTAACTTTGTAATAGGGCAACAGAACAGCACTGAAAGCATGGGTCTCCTTAGGAGCCATTCATATCGAAAGCATTTTGCATCAGTCTGCAATATATTTATTTATTTTTTTCCTTTATTAACATGCGCTAGACTAGAGGTTCTCAACCTTTTTGACTTCAAGTTCCCCACTGTCCAAGAAAATATTTGAGGGCCTCCTCGCCCTGGAATCTAGGAGTGCGAATAGATAAAATAATTCATCACAATGCATTTAGTGATTCTATACGTTTTTAACAGTTTTTAGCATTCCAAAATTCATTTAGATTATTTTTATATAAATGACTCGAAGTTCAGTCATGAAACTCTGCATGGCACAAGCTGATAGGTTATTTGAACTTGTTATATGTTAGTCAATCGGCTCGCTCACATGTGATGTACAAGTTCCTACTCAACTGTTAGAGCCATGTGCTAGCAATGGCAAGATAATGGGTTCGATTCCCAGGGAACACACAAACTGATAAAATGTATACCTTGAATGCACTGTATGTCGCACTGGATTTGACAGTGTCTGTCAATTGCATAAATGTAAATGTAAGTAAATGTAAGATACGTTAAGCCAATTGGTTTGCATGGTGTAAGCTGATAGGCCCTTTGACATTTAATCAGTTCACCAATTAACTTGTGTACTCTCTCTTTGTCTGACATTTAAATTGCTCAGTTTTGCAGATAAACTGGTTTCACTGTAGCATGCTGCAAAAGTTTTTCTCTGAAACCCTCCTCCTCCCAAGCACCAAATGTCTAAATCTGCTACAGGGGGATTGTATGGAAGTGTAATTGTACAACAGCATGACCTACATGCTCAGTGCAGCATGTCTTGTGCTTGTCTAATTGTGCAGCAGCATGTCCACATGCCAACACATTATGTCTGTGTATGTTCTGGCTGTAGAAAGTCTCCGTACTTACTCTGCAGCAGCAGCATAGCAGATCTAGTCTGCCAAAACCAATATCCTATCAATATGTCATACCCACATTAACATGCTTAATCATCCCGAGTTGTCATGACTGAACTTATTTTTAATATTGCTGTCAGCCGATTACAATTTTTAATCGCGAATAATGGCTTAACCCCATAGACTCTGGTGCATTTTTGACTGCCACCCAAAATTTTTCACACTCAAATTTAAAAGCTCACAATTCACATAATGTGGACTAATTGCAACAAAAATTGGTCTCATTTTTCAGAGAACTGCCCAAATGAATTTTATTCATAATAATATTGTATGTGTTTATAATCTTAGGATAAACATTAAAAAAATAAATAAAATAAAAATAAATAAATAAATAACCTTTTTTTTTTTAATTTTTTAATTTTAATTTTAATTTTTTTTTCCTAACTTTGTAAACATGTAATTCTGGTTCTGTTCACTCTACCTCACTTTGAAAAGTCTCATTTTATTCCACTAGGTGGCAGAAAGCACTAGATGTTTTTCTATCACATTCCATCACAATATACATATCTCAAATGTAGGTGGCGCTTTAATGCATTTTAGCTCTCACAGATGTGCTCGTCCATAGACATTCAGACTAATTTTAAGTTCATGCACCACCCCTGTTGTTTCATTGAATTTTTCATAGTTATCGCGATTTTAATCAAGATTTTGAAAGAGCTGAAATTTTACTTTCTATATATTTCTTTTCCCTTCATAATGCACTTATTTCCTTGTTAGGAAAGAAAATAAAACAATATATGACAATTATGTTTTATAAAAAAAATTCAAACGAAGTCTTCAACAATATAAAGATAGAAATGCACTAAAATATCACCATTTCATGTAACATTAAACGTTTTGCTAAGTCTGAGTGGGAGTTTGACTAATAGAAAGAACTAGTCCACTCATTGGTTGCATATTCATTGCAATGGGCATTAAATCTCTTAAAATTACATCCTCAACAATGTTAATCAGCCGGCACTGTGTCTATCCACTTTGCTGCAGCAATAGTGAAGCTGTGTTCATGAATCGCTTCAGGGTGTCAACGCCAGCATCGAGCAGTCTCTTTCTCCATTTTTGTGATAGTTAAGACTTGATGTGCTCCTGTGTTAATTACATTGCACCTTACAGAGACCCTGCTCCGACAAGTGTATATGCTGGTTTATGCTTTATTATCGGTAAATGCTTTAATCGCGATTAAGAAAAATGAAAACTGTATTTGCTTTTATTAAAAATGATCTGCATGTGTTAATGCATTAACTTTGACAGCTCTAATTTTGTAATAATTCTGAGTCATCTTGCAGAGGTTGGAAGCTTGCTGAGGCCCCCTAGCTGGCCCCGGCCCTCTGCTTAAGAACCACCGCGTAGTGGCGTCTCACTGTTTTTTCAGCATCTGTTTTTCAGATGCCGTGTCAAGTTAAAAATAACGTAAACTTTTAAAAGCACGTCTCGAGACACCTGCGTTCTTAGTATGCATTGCACTGGGGCAAATTGTTTTTCAACCAAAAAGTATGACGCCAGTCTTATAAACTGTCCGTATGATGTATCTGTACTTAGAACAACAATTAAAAAAAAAACATGTGTGCCCCCTATGTTACCATTCTTGTTGCTATTTGTCATCCGCCTAAACCTGCACCTCAAACCCCTTCACCAACCCCACCTAAAGTGACATTTTTGACATTGCCTAACTTGTATTGGCTGAATGTTTCATAAGCACCTGGCTTGTCTTATCAATGAGTCTCTTAGTTTCCTCATTAAATCGTCATCATCTGCACGCAAGTACAACACTGCCATGCAAGGTGTGATTTATTGTTTGATAAGAGCAGTTATGTTGTTAAGGGTGTGATGTGTGTCATTGTTTATTGGTTAAATGGGTCCACGGTTGGATACAATGATTCAGCGATTATCTGAATTCTTTTAAAGGTATAAAAGTCATGTTAGATAAGAGCTAAAATGTGGTTACACTGTTTATAAACCCCAGTTATTAGTTTGGTGATTATGTTTAATACATTTTTGCAAGGATGTAACCAGATACTCCAGAGTGGGGCAGACCATATGTAAAAGTTTAAAAATCTGTCATTTAAAAATCCAAATTGATACCCACATTCCCCTCTGTTTTATCAATATCTATACAGTTTTCATGACAGAGATTTTATGAACTTCCAGAGTTTCAAACACTGATGTGTGTGTGTGTATGAGTGTATGACTATAGGGTGGGAGGTGACAGTGTTTCTTATTCTGCAATGTGTAATTATCCAGAGGACTGCTGTATTGTGCCTATTTTGGACATGCACTGACACAGATGGATTTGACCACAGAGGCTTGCAGAATCAAGGGCCTCTCTCTCTTTCTGCTTAGCTTTTTCTCTTTTCCTGAGGAAAGACACCAGCTTTAAAGCAAACAACCTGTCATAGCACACTCTATTCAACCAAACCCCCTCTGCTGAAACTGCCACAGCGCACCTTTTATATTAAATACAATGTCAACAGAGACTTTTCCCTTTGGCATACTACAGAAAGAATGTGCAGATATGTACATATTCAATTCATTTTCACAATGGTTACATAGTTGTTATATTGCATCAGGCTCAGAGAAAATGGTGTGGATGCCATACGATATGACTGTTTTGCTTTTCACTGAATCTGTGATCCATAAACCTGACAGTCAATCATAACAAAGATGTTTCACATAAGCTAAAAGGAAAACACTAGAAAACAAATGAGTTCACACAAACCATATGTGACACCAATAAAGTCTAAAAACGTATTGTTTACTGAAATATGATTTAAATTACCATGACTTTTCCTTTACCTTGACCATTCCAGTTGTTTGTGATTACTGGATAAGGATTTTTAAAAATAATTTAAATTCAGACTGGTAATTTGTTAAAGAATCATTCAGACCAATTTAACAATTTGTTCCACTGATTCTTTGAAAAGAACTGACATAAAAGAATAACTGACTTCCAAATCGGACATCATTATGGCTTGTGAGCAAGGTTCACACACACACACACACACACACACACACACACACACACACACACACACACACACACGTTGGTGCAGCTATCATTATGAGGAATCTCCATAGACATAATGATTTTTGTACTGTACAAACTATAGATTCCATCCCCTAACCCTAACCCTACCCCTAAACCTAACCCTCACAAAAAACTTCTGCATTTCTGCATTTTTACATTTTCAATAAAACATCATTTAGTATGTTTTTAAACACTTTTGGGGAATTATGGGGACACTAGAAATGTCCTCATAAACCACATTTATAGCATAATACCCTTGTAATTACCAGTTTGTAACCTAAAATAAAGTCCTCGTAAACCACTTAAACCTGGCACACACACACACACACACACACACACACACACACACACACACACACACACACACACACACACACGCAATATCTTAAATACATGTTTTAGAGCATGAAAAACTGGAAAACAAATTCTGTTAACTATAGAAATTTCCAATAATTTGTAAAGATTTTAGTGATATACTGTATCGTTCCAGGTTTTCCATGCCCGTGGGGACCTTGTAAATAGCAACGTTTTGGTCAAATACATTTTTTAGGCATCTTTCTGAAAGGAAAAGATAGATAACATGCATTGATTGGATGCATCCTGCTCATGTGCCCTTATATGAGATTATCCATTTCACGGCTTGGCTAAAACAAACCCTGTTCTCCGTGATGCGGACGTTGGCTAAGGTACGCTCAAGGTGGGAGAATAGAAGCTTTGTGAGTTCAGTGTCTGAAACTCTTGATTCTATCAGTCTTATTTAATCTTTCTGAAATATAAGGATTTACCCGGTGCCATTTACAGAAAGAGAGAGTGTGAGAAAGTCACAGTAATGATTCTTGAAAGACAAGAGATGTCAATGGGTGTGTATGAAACCTAAGGCAGCTGTTTTACTGCCTAGCTATCCAGTTTCAATCCTCGTATTTTTATGCTAATTTTGCAATATCATATAAAAAATGCTAGATGGAAATACCAAGATGCTAATAAAATGTCTAGAAATGTGCATAAAAACATAAAAACTGGATAAATGTTTTATAAGGTAATAAGATATGCATAAACAATGGTGAAAACACATTTACCAAATAAATTCCTTGATGCACATAAAAAAGAAATATTACTTTGCCTCAACAAGTCATATGACTGAATAATTCACTCATAACTGGACTAACCAGCGGTAATTTATAACATTTAATAAAAGAGCCACAGTGGCTTCACCAGTGGCTACAACTTCTGTTTCCATTTCACGGCAAGTTCCTTGTAACTGACAGTTTTGTCCTCTTTAACACATGGGATGGAAACAATACAATACTTGCAAATTGTTTTCGCAATAATCAAATTTTTCGCTTCGATACAAAGACTAAACTAAACTGAATAAACAGGCAGCATTTTATATAAAGGGACCTCCTAAGGAAACTTGCTTCAAACAGGCTTCCAAGGCTCTATAATGTAACTTCTACTGTACATCTAATGATCTGTAACAGAATGAAGTGAGCTTTAGAGCCCATTTCCACCTGGTATTAAGATGTGTCCGATCACATGTGTTCATCCCTAAATACAGGTCTAAACAGGGTCTAAAATGTTTTGTGATCGGGTAAAAAAAAAAACATATGAATGTGGTTGAAAATGCATGCGACCGCATTTCAGGTGTAAATGCTAATATGTCCTGTATGCGTCCCGGTAGTAGTGAAGCCCCATCCTTCACTTGTCAATCAACCACTGCACTAAAACAAGAGTTTAAACTTTGCAGGCTACGAGTGGCTTTAAAAGGAAATAACCGCCTGATCTGAACATTTTTAAAAAGTGGATACAACCACAATCACGATAGGGTTCTTATTTAGTGCGTCTGATATCAACACAGATGACAAGCACGGACATCTGAAGCTTCTTTAATACAGGTAATCCACTAAAATAACGGATAATCAAAACACATATTGTGTTTGTGTTTAGATTAAATTTAATCTAAGCACAAATCGGCTTGCATAGTCTATGGCACAAGCTGATAGGTCTGTTGACATGTTATCTGTTAGCCAGTCAACTTGCATATTTGTTGTTTGCATATAAGGTGGTTTCACTGCAGCATGCTACGAAAGTTTTTTCTCTGAAATCCTCCTCCACCCCAGCATCAAATGTCTAGTTCTGCTTCAGGATGGTTGTATGTATGTCTAATTGTGCAGCAGCTACATTTTTTTGCTGGTGAACATCATGGCTCTTCTCGTCCACCTGTTAGACCAGAAACAAACCAGCACTAACCAGCATGGGCCAACTTGTCTTTTAAGTCTGAGCTCGTCTTTTAAGCATTGTACCTTCATACGCCTTCAAACACAGCCAATGTTTTTAGATGAAGCAGCTGACGTTTTCCATGAATGTTGTTGAGAATGTATACCTTTTTCGCCTTCCATTTTGTTTATTTGTACTCTTTCCTTCTAAATGAAGCTGGGTGTCATTGGCCCCTTCTTAAATATTATGACAACAGTTGTGGGTCTGATTTCACAGATACTCCTCTAAAGCGTGGTGGGGAGGTCTGGTGAACGACAGGCTCTAAAGAAGTTTTGTTAGTCATGGCTGGACCCTTTTTTATTCCTACAAAAGTTTCATAAGCCGGAGGCCCAATTCACGACAGACATATGGGTGTCTCACTACTCCAAGAGTATTCATCTTTTTGTTTATTCAGTGAAGTGCGTTTTAGTTCCAGCGTGCAGGTGTCACTCACTAAAACTGTTTGTAGTAGCTCTGGTGGCAAAGACTTTGTACTTGGGTAGCTTTCAGAGTTTTATAGAGCCAGCTTTTTCTGAGGACTGTGACTTAAAAGTTTTTGAGTAATGTTCTGTCCATCGTTGTATCAGTCATTGTACAGGGGCAAAGGACATTTTGTCTCTGAGTCACCGCAGTAAAAAGCCCAGCTGTGTAAATGACTTAAGGCATGTATATAAAATGTAAATGCAACATGCCGCACGCAACACAAGACAATGCTGTGGAGGGCGTGTGAACACTCCAGGGAGCTAGAACATGCTTTTCAGTGTGTGAAATGTCGGGGTTGGATTCCTTCGGAAAAGAGTATGCTACACGGTCATCTAATACGATTATCTAAGTTAAAGGGTTAGTTCACCCAAAAATAACAATTCTGTCATAATTTACTCACCTTGATGTCTTTCCTAACCCTTATGACTTTCTATACTCTCTGAAATGCAAAAAGAAAAGTTTTGGGGAATGGGGACTAGGGTTTGTAAAGCTCCAAAAAAAGGGCAAACAAACACCATAAAAATAGTCCAAATGACTCATGAACTATATTCCAAGTCTTCTGAAGAAATAAGAGCTTTGTGTGAGGAACAGACTGAAATTTAAATGTCCAAGCTCCTCTTTTCCACAAAATTAAAGTGGATGGTTACCATGGCTATGCCAAATTGCCAAAAAGGACAAAAGAATTAAAAAAGAGGCCCAACTCTACATTTCAAGTCTTTTGAAGCCATCTTTTTGAATAGCTTTTGTGTGATCTACTGGTATATATACTAGTAAGGATTTTTGCAGTATGGCAATCAGTGTCACATGTTCATGGAAAGCAGAAAATATATCAATAAGGTCTTTAATTGAGTCCGTCACACTACTTTGCAGCTCATTCTTTTGAAGCCAAAATTTCCTTTTGAGTGAGATTTCCCAATCCAAGCATGTCAGGACACATACAGGCATGTCAAAAGGGAGAACTATAATTCTGACCAACACAATATTCTCTCTTACACTTGCAAGGATTCTGTCTCTATTTTCATTTTATGTCGAAGCTCAGCAGCAGAAGTCCAGGGGAATGACAGCATTGAAGGGCCGAGATTGTGCAGGAAATGGGTGGGAAAGGATATAAGGAGGAGAAGCGGTTCTGATTGGAAATATAGGACATAGTGAAAGAGGGGCCTGCTCTGTAGTCATTTCTATTCTATAATTTTTTATTGGTTTCCCTGCATATTTTAGGAGAAATGGCAGAAAGACAAAAGCCCATTTTCTAGCCTCCATTTCATGTGTGGCTGCATGTGCAGAGAACACTTTATTTTTTGTATGTCATGGTCAATGGAAGACCAGCACTTTATAGCAAAAATACAGTATATAGAATGTCACGTATTGAGCTCTGTACCAAAACCTAGTGAGCTGTCTTATTGGCAAGTGCATATATCTAAGGCAGCTTCCTAATTGATTTGGAAGCACCTCATGATGGCACAATACTATGATATAATGGCTCGATACAATAATAATAATAGAAATACATAGCACACATAATTATTGAGTAAAAGTTTTTTTTTTAGATTGAACTGTGTTTTCAGTAATGAGTGAAATATACAGTATATAGAGGAGACAGAGTCTAGTTGTCAAACTGGGAAGATGTCACAAGTGCTATTTCTCAGTTATGATAAGATTTGGAGTTAAAAGTCCAATTGCACAAATGTTGTGTTTAAAAAAACCTGTCAAAACCCTTTTAAATTAAAATGATTTTTGTGAGTTCTGCCCTCCAAAGTACAATTTCACTAACATCAGATTTTGTTATAGCTCTTGGGTAAACAAGCAAACATCAAATCAGACTGGTAAAGTTGAACTATATTATGAAGGAAGATTAACATAAATACAATACTATAATGTATTTATTGTGTAACTATATAATGTTTTGCAAAATTCTCACAAGATTCAAATTTGCTGCTGCTGAGGTTGAGGTAGGCATAGGGTTTAGATTAGGGTTAGGTTTAGGGTTTGGGGTAAGGTTAATAATGTATCTACATATGTAATTAAATTCAGTAAAAGTGGCAAGAAAAAGTATGTGAACCCTTTGGAATTACCTGCATGTATATATAAATTTGTCTTAAAAACTGGTTTGATCTTCATCTAAGTTACAGTAATGAACAAACACAGTCTGTTTTAAATAATAATACACAAATTACTGAATTGTTCTTGTACATACTGAATACATAATTAAAAAATTCACAGTGTAGGTTGGAAAAAGTATGTAAACCCCTAGGCTAATGATGTCAACAAAAGCTAATTAGAGCAAGGAGTTGGCAAACCTGGCATCCAATCAATGAAAGTGTGGGTTAGAGCTACTTTGACTTATAAAAAGCACTCAAAAATTTTGAGTTTGCTGTTCACATGTAGCATCTGCTGATGTGGACCATGCCTAGCAAAAAAGAGATCTCAGAAGACCTACGATTAATAATTGTTGCTTTGCATAAATTTGGAAAGGGTTACAAAGTTACCTCGAATAGATAAGATATTCATCTGTCCACAGTTAGACAAATTGTCTATAAATGGAGACGATTTAGTACTGTGGCTAGAAGTGGCCATCCAGCCAAGATTACTCAAAGAGCACACCGCAGAATGCTCAGTGAGGTAAGAACCCTTCAGTGACAGCTAAAGACTTAAAGGAATCATTGGAACTGGTTAACATTTCTGTTCATAAGTCTACTATATGGAAAGCATTAAACAGGCATGGTGTCCATGGCAGGACACCACGAAGGAAGCTGCTGCTTTCCAACAATAACATTGCTGCATGCCTGAAGTTTTCCAAAGACCACCTTGACACTCCACAATGCTTTTGTGGACTGATGAAACTAAGGTTGAATTGTTTGGGAAGAACACGCAGCACTACGTATGATGTAAAAAGGGCACTGCATACCAACATAAAAACATTATCCAAATGGTGAAGTACGGTGGACGGAGCATCGTGATTTGGGGCTGCTTTGCTGCTTCGGGGCCTGGACTGCTTGCCATCATCGAGGGAAAAATGAATTCTCAAATTTATCAAGATATCCTATAGGATAATGTCAGGGTGGCTGTGCACCAGCTGAAGCTCAGTAGAAGCTAGGCAATGTAGCAAGACAATGACACTAAACACTGAAGTAAATCCACTACAGAATTGATTCAAAAAAAGAAAATCCACCTTTTGGAGTGGCCCAGTCAGGGCCCAGACATTAACCCAATAGAGATGCCATGGAATGACCACAAGAGAGCTGTTCACACCAGACAGCCTAAGAATATGGCTGAGCTGAAGCAGTTCTGTAAGGAAGAATGGTCCAAAATTCCTTCTGAATGTTGTGCAAGTCTAATCCGCAGCTACCGGTTATTCTGTCACATGATTTGTTGAGGCAACGTAATATTTATTTTTTATGTGCATCAAGGAATTTATTTGGTAAATGTGTTTCCACCATTGCTTATGCACGTCTTCTTACCTAATAAAACATTTATCCAAACGCTTGTTTGAGGTTATTGCTGCAAAAGGAGGATCGACCAGTTATTAAATCCAAGGGTTCACTTACATTTTCCACAGCACTGTGAATGTTTAATGGGATGTGTTCAATAAAGACTTGAAAGATTATAATTGTTTGTGTGTTGGTAGCTTAAGTACATTGTGTTTGTCTATACTTGTGACTTTGATGAAGATGAGATCACATTTTATGACCAATTAATGCAGAAAACTAGCTAAAACCAGCTAATTCCAAAGGGTTCACATACTTTTTCTTGCCACTGTACTTTAAATGTAAGTACAATGCAATAACACATATGTACATAATAAGTAAATGTTATCAAATGCTTAAGTACATAGTAGTTGTACCTAATATAAAGTTGGTCCATTTTGGTGGTTGTGATGTGGGGGACATGTTCCCCCGTCACCCCCCAATGATCACATAAAACCGCCACCACTGGTTAAAGGCAGGTTCCATTGTGACTTACCCCAACTTACACCATATGCAACTTAATTAATTTCAAAAACGTTTTCAAACATATTTTTCAAGGTAGTAAATATATATATATGTATATATATATATATATATATTTTTAACAAATACCCAGTTACCAACCCATAATGTTACCCTATATAATGTAACAACAAGACCCTCTATTGGCCAAAGGCCAAAGTGTGTTCAGTGAACTGTATTTTTATTTATTTTTTCCTGGGCAGTTAAACTGTTCTATAGCTCTTTTTTTTTTTTTTTTTTTTTAAGCCAAGACTGGTAGAAAAGGCTATGTAGAAAATGACTTTAAAAAATAAACCTATCCTGAGAAGTATTCACTGCAGGAAAAAGTGTGACAACTAGCCCCTGTCTCCCCTATTTCTGTCAAAACATCTGCCATAATGGATTAATTTGTTTGCTAAGCTGAACTTGTCACAATGCATTCTGCCTTCTGCATGAAGGATACATACGATGCTGAATTAGATTTTGGCCAAAAGAAGGTATGCTATCTTTGGAGACAGCACAATTATGCTTCCTATCTTCCTTGCTAAAAAAGAAAAACTGCCTTAAACTGGCCTTGCGGGTCTCAAAGCCTGGCAAATCTAGTCTTCCAGCTTGGTCTACCTAGTGTTCAGCTGGTTCAGCTGGTCAGAAAAAACCCCCCAGCAAAACTAGACCAAGTTAGGAGACCAACTAAGACCAGCAAACTGGTTTAAGGCTGGTTTAAGCTGTTTTTCAACATAGTTTTGGAACACACTTTGCTTCGGGAGCACTTCTATGATGCCTTGTTTTCTTGGTTGGCAGCTCAATGTTGCTTTTGCCTATAGTGTTTCAAAATTATTTTAACAGTTTAGTCAGTCAAAAACAAAATTTCTGAGACAGGAAATAGTCTTGATGATCTAACGAGACTCATCCATAACTCATTACACTGCTTCTCTCTGTTAGCGCTCAGACTTCCAACAGTCTTAGAATAAGATGGAGTGGGTTGAAATGAGTTTGACCTGACCTGACCCCCGTTAGCTCACCCGCGGCCAAACACTTTCCACACATCGTCCGTCCCGAGTCCCGTCGAGTGAGGAAATGACCTGTCTGCTACCTGCCACGAGAAAGAGACGTCATTACCCTATCAACTTTTTATGGGTCTGTTTTCCGTCTCTCAACCTCGCTAACGCGTTATTGAGAGTGTTAGTCACAGCTCACTCTCATGCAATCCTCTGGCGAGTATGCGAGTGGAATCTCAGATAGATAAAGAGAGAAAGGGAGAGAGACATAAGTACCACACTTGTGTTGGGGGTTCATAGATTTTAAGCCTCTAATTGATTCCTGCTCTTGTAATAGGTCACAGTTACATCAGCTGCTTTTCTCCACAGTCTCTGGAGGAATGTCATCGTAAAATCAAACACAGCTCCTGGCATCATGAGCCACAGATCAGAACACTGTGAATAAAGGTGAATGCATTCACTTGTTTTGCCATTTATACTTAGCAGATGTGTACAGGAAACAGACAGAAGGAACAAACAAAAATCACTAAAGGAATTAAAGGGATAGTTCACCCAAAAATAAAACACTGTCATCTTACCCTCATGTCATGCGAAACATGCATGTTTTTTTGTTTGTTTTTTTTGTTTTTTTTTCCTGGAACACAAAAGGAGTTATCTAGCAAAATATAAAGTTATGTGCAGTAGTTCTCTAAAGCCATATACTAGAGTGAAGAACAGACAGAAATCTAAGGGTCATTGACAAATAATGTTTTCCAAAGTGATACAAATTAGAAATCTTTAAAAAATCTAGTTTAAAACGCACCTGTCAAGTTTATTGAAATGCAATCTTTGTGTTCATGTTGGTTTCACAAAGTTTAAAGGAATATTCCAAGTTCAGTACAAATTAAGCTCAAACGACAGAATTTGTGGCATAATGTTGATTACCACAAAAATTTATTTAGACTCGTCCCTCCTTTTCTTTGAAAAAAGTAATAATTGAAGATACAGTGAGACACTTACAATGGAAGTGAATGGGGCCAATTTTTGGAGGGTTTAAAACCAGAAATGTGAAGCTTATACTTATACAAACATTAATTCTAATATTAAAACTCATGTATTATTTGAGCTGTAAAGTTGTTTAAATCATCATTTTTACAGTTGCTTTAGGATTTTAGGTTTTGTTGACATTACATAGTCACAGAGATGTTCTCAAGTCTTTCATCTGAAGTCCGAGTCAAGTCTGAAGTCTTTAAGCTGGAGTCCGAGTCTAGTCTCGATTCTCAAGTCACTAAACGTTACCTCTTTCACGCTTAAATTTTCTTTTAATAAAATGCTCTACTTATTACTTTGCCTTATTTACAAAATCACATTATATAGTCAAAATGTATGATCTTTGGAAAATCTGGGATACTAATAGGAATCTACCTGAACTTGTAACATTTTATTTTATTTATTACATCTTGTTTTATGATTTCTTAATTAGAAGTAATCTTAGACTTAATTACCTTAACCTGTACTGTTTTTTTTGTAATAAAGGTGCCACAGTTTTTCTCATGGTTATTTCAACAAGGATCAGAATGAGCACACACGCAATGCAATATGACACATGCAAAGTAATACAAAATCATTAGGTATAATTTTGACAAAAAGTTGCCAGCTGTTTTAAGTCCACAAAAAACTTTGCGTGCTGATTGCAAGATGCTAAATTATGGGACAAACTTTGTGTGTTAACATCTCTCTCTCTCTCTCTCTCTTTCTATCTCTCATACACACACACACACACACACACACACACACACACAGAGAGAGAGAGAGAGAGAGAGAGAGAGAGTACTGCATTAAGTACTGCAGTGCATCTCCTCCTCATAGACTGCACCAGATTTGCCAGTTCTTGCTGTGAGATGTCACCCCACTCTTCCACAAAGGCACTTGCAAGTTCCAGGACATTTCTGAGGGGAATGGCCCTAGCCTTCACCCTCCGATCCAACAGGTCCCGGATGTGCTCAATGGGATTGAGATCCGGGCTCTTCACTGGCCATGGCAGAACACGGCAGTCTTCCCTGTAACGCACAATGTTGAGATTGCCTGCAATGACAACAAGCTCAGTCCATGTGGTTTATTGCCCTTACCACATCTGCAGGCCTCATGCCTCCATTCAGCATGCCTAAGGCACTTTCACACAGATGAGCAAGGACCCTGGGCATCTTTCTTTTGGTGTTTTTTAGAGTCAGTAGAAAGGTCTCTTTAGTGTCCTAAGTTTTTATAGCTGTGACCTTAATTGCTTACCGTCTGAAAGCTGTTAGTGTCTTATCGACCGTTCCACAGGTGCATGTTCATTAATTGTTTATGGTTCATTGAACAAGCATGGAAAACATTGCTTAAACCCTTTACAATAAAGATGTGTAAATTAATTCATTTGAATCATCTTCAAAATACAGTGTCCTGAAAAAGGGATGTTTCTTTTTTTGCTAAGTTTATATATATATGTACAAATACAAAGCTGTTAAATACAGATGCAAGGGAATGTATGACAGAAGAGGTAGGGTATGTTGGATTAATATAAATAGACTAAGCTGTGTATTGCACATAGTTAGTGTTACTGCAGTTAAAACATTTCAGTATTGATGATGAGGTGTATTTTAAAAACCTTGTAATTGATGTTGATGCATGGCACACTGTTGTTTCTTCACCTTATCAGTTTATGAGGTTCGACTTCCACAAATAGAAGATTCTCAGAAGAATTAAAATGGGTCACATTTGTTTTGTGACCTCCGCTGGCCACCGCAATAGGGCAGTTTTAACTGTTCATGAGATGGATAGCCTGAGGGAAAAAACTGTTCCTGTGCCTGACGGATCTGGTGCTCAGTGCTCTGTAGCGCCTGCCAGAAGGCAACAGTTCAAAAAGGTAGTGGGCTGGGTGAGTGGGGTCTAGAGTGATTTTTCCAGCCCTTTTCCTCACTCTTGAAGTGTACAGTTCTTGAAGGGAGGGCAGGGGGCAACCAATAATACACTCAGCAGTCCGAACTGTCCTTTGTAGTCTTTTGATGTCCGATTTCATAGCTGAACCAAACTAGACAGTTATTGAAGTGCAGAGGACAGACTCAATGACTGCTGAGTAGAACTGTATCAGCAGCTCCTGTGGCAGGTTGAACTTCCTCAGCTGGTGAAGGAAGAGCAACCTCTGCTTGGCCTTTTTCACAATGGCGTCAATGTGGTTCTCCCACATCAGGTCCTGTTAGATGGTAGTGCCCAGGAACCTGAATGACTCCACTGCTGCCACAGTGCTCTTTAGAATGGTGAGCAGGGTCAGTGTTGGGATGTTCCTCCTAATGTCCACTATTATTTCCACTGTTTTGAGTGTGTTCAGCTCCAGGTTGTTTTGACTGCACCAGTGAGCCAGCCATTCAACCTCCCATCTGTATACAGACTCATCGTCATCTTGCATGAGGCCGATGACAGTAGTGTCATCTGCAAACTTAAGGAGCTTGACAGAGGGGTCCTTGGTGGTGTAGTCATTGGCATACAGAGAGAGGAGTAGTGGGGAGAGCACACATCCCTGGAGGGCACCAGTGCTGATCGTACATGTGCTGGAAGTGAATTTCCCCTGTCTCACTAGCTGCTGCCTGTCCATCAGAAAGCTGGTAATCCACTGACAGATAGATGTGGGAACAGAGAGTTGGTGTAATTTAGTCCAGAGAATAGCCCAGAGAATAGTCCACAAAAAAGGATCCTTGCATATGTCCCTGGTCTGTCCAGATGTTGCAGGATATGATGCAATCCCATGTTGACTGCATTATCCACTGACCTGTTTGCTCGATAACCAAATTGAAGGGGATCTAGAAAGTGTCCAGTGATGTCCTTCAGGTGGGCCAACACCAGTCTCTCAAATGACTTCATGAACACAGACATCAGAGCGACGGGTCTGTAGTCATTAAGTCCTGTGATTTTGGGTTTCTTTGGGACAGGAATGATGGTGGAGCATTTGAAGCAGCAGGGAACTTCACACTGCTCCAGTGATTTATTGAAGAACTGTGTGAAGATGGGGGCCAGCTGGTCAGCACAGGATTTTAGACAAGTGGATGAAACACCATCTGGGCCCTGTGCTTTCCTTGTCTTTTGTTTCCGGAAGACACGGCACACCTCCTCTTCACAGATCTTAAGTACAGATTGAGTAGCAGTAGGGGGGAGGAGGGGGGTTGCAGGAGGTGTTGATTTTTGTGTGAAGTGAAGGTCAGAGCATGTGTGGGGTGTGAGACTGGGCCTTTCAAATCTACAGTAAAACACATTCAAGTCGTCAGTCAGTTGTTGGTTCACTACAGTGTTGGGGGATGATATCTTGAAGTTAGTAAAGTATTTCAGGCCTCTCCACACTGACGCAGGGTCGTTAGCTGTAAACTTGTTTTTCAGCTTATCAGAATAGCTTCTTTTAGCCACTCTGATTTCTTTATTCAGTGTGTTCCTGGCCTGACTGTATAAGATTTTATACCCACTTCTATAAGAATCCTCTTTGGCCTGACGAAGCTGCCTGAGTTTTGCTGTAAACCATGGTTTGTCATTGTTGTATGTTAAATAAGTCCTAGTAGGAATGCACATATCCTCACATAAACTTATATATGATGTCAGTATCTGTGAGCTCATCCAGATTGGTGTCTGCAGCCTCAAATACACTCCAATCAGTGCAGCCAAAGCAAACCTGTAGTTCCAGCTCTGCTTCGTTCGTCCATAACTTTACAGTCTTTACTACAGGTTTAGCTGATTTTAGTTTCTACCTGTAGGTTGGAAGAATATGAACCAGACAGTGATCAGAGAGTCCCAAAGCTGCTCTAGGGACAGAGTGATATGCATCCTTTATTGTTGTGTAGCAATGATCCAATGTACTTCTGTCTCTGGTGGGGCATGTAATGTGCTGTCTGTATTTTGGCAGTTCACAGGTGAGGTTGACTTTGTTAAAATCGCAGATAATAATAATAAGTGAGTCCGGGTATTGTTGCTCCGTGTCTGTGATCTGATCAGCCAGCTGTTGCAGTGCTGCATTCACTCTTGTGTGTGGAGGAATATAAACACTCACTAGAATAAATGAGGAAAACTCCTGCAGCAAGCAGAAAGGCTTACAGTTGATAAAGAGTGCTTCCAAATTAGGACAGCACATCTTCTTTAACATTGTTACATCAGTACACCAACTTTCATTGATGTAAAAGCATGTTCCTCTGCCTCTCATTTCCCCCTTTAACTCCACGATGCGATCTGCTCTGAACAGCTGAAAGCCTGGCAGATGTAATACGTTGTCTGTATTGGCTTCACTCAGCCAGGTTTCTGTGAAACACAAGGAAAAGTCCTTGTTTGTATGGGTGAGGAGATGTAGTTCATCCGTTTTGTTAGGGAGAGAGTGGAGATTTACTAGATGAATACTCAGCAGCGCTGTTGGAAAGCCATGCTGACGGAGCTTGACCAGCACGCCGGCTCACTTCCCTCCCCTGCATCTCATGGCGTGCTTAAACAACACAGCTGCGCCTCCGACTAAAATGTTCAGCAAAACGATTCATGAATCTTTTTAACAATCATGGAAGAATGTTCTGTAGGTTTCAATCAAGATAAAGGTGAGTGAATGATGACAGAATATTATTTTAATAAAAATTAAGTAAGTTATAGATTCGCCCTAATCTATTTATTATGCATCTATACCAGTTACCAATTAGTGTTACTGCAGTTAAAACATTTTAGTATGGATGATGAGGTGTATTTTAAAAACCTTGTAATTGATGTTGATGCATGGCACACTGTTGTTTCTTCACCTTATCAGTTTATGAGGTTCGACTTCCACAAATAGAAGATTCTCAGAAGAATTCAAATGGGTCACATTTGTTTCGTGGTCTCCACTGGCCGTCGCAATATCGATTGAAGTTCGACTGAAACACACAAGTTTTGCTCTGCGCTTTGACTGTTCCAGAGCTCTGGCAGCCTTATCTCTGGATCATGCTGATGTTCGCTGTGGCAGTTCACACAAAAGCACAGATTGCACATGCTTCATTCGCCCCGCGCAGATGCGCTTGCAATTTATAAGAGGCATATTTGGTGCTTATAAGGTGCTGAACCCGTGATGAATACAATTAAATTTGCTTAGGATGTGGCCACACGCCAAAGTGGCTAGTAAGGTTGACAGAGTTACTCGCCTCTGCCAGCTTCTACCCTGCAATCTACCCACATTTGGTGGGTGTTACTGTCAAGCCCAGCGCAGATGTAATAAAACCATAGAAATAAAACACAAATTCTTCCTTTAAGATATCAGTAGTTAAGGTTAAAAGACTCTAGTCATTTTTTAAACATTCACAAGTCTTTTTTGGTGAGTCAAGTCAAGTCTGAAGTCATTTCAGGTCGAGTCCAGAGTCGAGTCTGAAGTCTATTAAAATGCGACTTGAGTCCGAGTGTCTAATCTCTGCATCATCGTGGCAACAAAGTTGTAAACTTGGCAATAACTTTACACAGAAAAGGATAGTAAGCAATTTTATCACACTAAAATCATGTTAACATGCATATTGTTTACATCGTCTGGCTAAACTTTTGAAACAGTGAGTATTTTAACGTTTATGGATTGGCCTTATTGACTTCCATTGTACAGTGCATTCAGAAAGTATTCAGACCCCTTAATTTTTTCAGATTGTGTTATGCTGTAGCCTTATGCATAAATGCTTTAAAATATTTTTTTTCTCACATCAATCTACACTCCATACTCCATAATGACAAAGCAAACACCAGATTTTTGATAACTTTGCAAATTTATTAAAAAGAAAAAAAAAACCTGAAATATCACAATGAAATAAGTATTCATACCCTTAACTCAGTACTTAGTTGAAGCACCTTTGGCAGCAATTACAGCCTCAGGTCTTTTTGGGTATGATGTGACAAGCTTTGCACATCTGGATTTCAGGATTTTCTGCCATTCTTCTCTGCAGATCCTCTCAAGCTCTGTCAGGTTGGATGGGGATCATCAGTGGATAGCCATTTTCAGGTCTCTCCAGAGATGTTCAACTGGGTTCAAGTCCGGGCTCTGGCTGGGCCACTCAAGGACATTCGCAGAGTTGTCCCTAAGCCACTCTTGCATTGTCTTGGCTGTGTGCTTAGTGTCATTGTCCTGTTGAAAGGTGAACCTTTGGCCAAGTCTGAGGTCCTGAGCACTCTGAAACAGGTTTTCATTAAGGATATCTCTATATTTTGCTGCCTTCAGCTTTCCTTCAACCCTGACCAGTCCCCAAGTCCCTGCCGCTGAAAATCACCCCCACAGCATGATGCTACCACCACCATGCTTTACCGTTGGAATGGTATTGCTCAGGGGATGAGTGGTGCCTGGTTTCCTCCAGATTTGAGGCTTGGAATTGAGGCCAAACTGTTCAATATTTGTTTCATCAGACTAGAGAATCTTGTTTCTTACAGTCCGAGAGTCCTTTAGGTGCTTTTTTATGTGTCTTTTTTATTTTTATGTGGCCACTCTGCCATAAAGCCCAGATCGGTGGAGTATTGCAGTGATGGTTGTCCTTCTGGAGCTCAACCAGAGTGACCATCGGGTTCTTGGTCAGCTCTCTTACTCTTCTCCCCCGATTGCTCAGTTTGGCCAGGTGGCCAGCTCTAGGAAGAGTCCTGGTTGTTCCAAACTTCTTCTATTTAAGAATTATGGAGGCCACTGTGCTCTTGGGAACCTTCAATGCAGCTGAAATTGTTGCAGCCTTCCCCAGATCTGTGCCTCAACACAATCCTGTCTCTGAGCTCTGCAGGCAGTTCCTTTGACCTCATGGCTTGGTTTTCGCTCTGATATGCATTGTCAGCTGTGAGAACTTATATAGACAGGTGTATGCCTTTCCAAATCATGTCGAATCAATTGAATTTGCCACATGGTGGACTCCAAGCAAAGTGTAGAAACATATCAAAGATGATCTAGAGAAATGGGATGCACCTGAGCTAAATTTCAAGTGTCATAGCTAAGGGTCTATGTTCTTATGTCAGTTTTTTTTTATATATATATAAATTTGCAAATTTATCAAAAATCTGGTTTTTGCTTTGTCATTATGGGGTATGGAGTATAGATTGATGTGAAAAAAATTATAATAATTTAAAGCATTTTAGCATAAGGCTGCAACATAACAAATAGTGAAACAATGAAGGGGTCTGAATACTTTCTGAATGCACTGTAAGTGCCTCACTGTAACCCAGATTTTTGCTTTTTTTTAAAGAAAAGGTGGGACGAGTCAAAATTAATTTTTGTGGTAATAAATATTATGCTACAAATGCTGTAGATTGAACTTAACTTGTATTGAACCAGGAACATTCTTTAAATTACTTTAAAATGTCATGTGGTGTAACCATCAAGTAATTTTTTTTTTTTAAATACTTTCCTTGCACATGATATTGTATGAAACTTAATTAATTTCAAAAATGTTTTCAATTATATTTTTCAATGTAGAAAATATTTTTTACGAATGCCATGAATTTTTGAGTCAAGAATATCAAAGGGTTTTCTCATTGTTACAATACTCGATCTGAAACAAACCTTTTCATAAAAATGTCAAAATATTGACTTTTAGTGATTTTTTTTAACTTCTTGAGGGTCTAAAGGGCTCCTCTCGTGTTTTTGTCACATGACAGCAGAATGGCTACATGTTGGTTACACAACAAGACTTTGATGTGGTGGTCAAAGGTTTTTCAAAGGAGTAGAAGGGCTCCTGCTCCCAAGTCACTGCCAGTGTTCATGACCACGGAGGTCGTTCCCCTGTCTCTGCCTGTGCTCACGACCAGAGAGGTTGTCTCCATGTCACTGCCAGTGCCCACGGCCATGGAGGTTGTTCCCCTGTCACTGCCTGTGCTCACAACCACGGAGGTCATTCCCCTATCACTGCCAGTGCCCACGGCCACAAAGATCATTCCCCTGTCACTGCCTGTGCTCACGGCCACGGAGGCCATTCCCCAGTTGCTGCCAGTGCTCCCGACCACAGAGGCTGTCGACGAGTCTGTCCAGTTCTCTGAGCTTGTCCAGTTCCCTGAGGCTGTTGACGAGTCTGTCCAATTCCCTGAGGTTGTCGACGAGTCTGTCCAGTTCTCTGAGGCTGTCGACAAGTCTGTCCAGTTACCTGAGTCTGTCGACGAGCCTGTCCAGTTCCCTGAGACCGTTGACGATCCTGTCCAGCCTCCGGTGACATTTGAGTCTTTCATGGCTCTGCCTCTCGAGTCTTCCATGGCTCTGCCCCTTGTGTCTTCCATGGCTCTGCCCTCCAAGTCTGTCCAGTTACCTGAATCTGTCCAGTTCCTTGAATCTGTCCATTTACACAAATCTGTTCAGTTCCCCGAGTCTGTCCAGTTCCCTGAGTCTGTCCATCAGCCCTTTGCTCAGTCCAGTTTCCAAAACCTGTCAGACACAAGCTACCAGTCTGTTCAGTGTCCAGTGGCCCCACCCTGAAGAGTCCTTCACAGATCCGTCCTCTGAGTCTTCCACAGCTCCACCCTCTGAGTCTCCACATCCTGCAGCTCTGCCACCTGAGCCTTTGCCTCATGTGGCTCCATTCCGGAGTCTCTGCCTCCTGCAGTTCCACAACCTGAACTTTTGCATACTGTGGCTCCATCTCTCGAGCCTCCGCCTCCCATGGCTCCACCCTCCTGAACCCTTGCCTCCCCAGCTCCGTCTCCTGAGCCTCCTCCTCCTGTGGCTCCACCCTCTGCCTCCTGTGGCTCCACCCCCTTAGCCTTCGCCACTTATGGCGAAGGCTAAGGGGGTGGAACTAAATTTCCTGAGACTCCTTCGGCTCCGCCTCCTGTGGCTCTTCCTCCTGAGCCTCCGCATACTGCGGATCCACCCCCTGAGCCTCCACCTCCTTCGGCTCCGCCCCCTGAGCCTTTGCCTCCTGTGGCTCCGCTCCCTGAGCTTCCACCATCTGCTCCTCCCATGAACAATTTGTTTTTGTTTGTTATGTGTTAAGGAGCTTCAGGAGCCACTTCAGGAGGGGGGTGGGGGCTCTTTAACACTTGGGACATTTTCCCTAGCGCCCACTAGAGGTCACAAGGAAGTTAAAATGTTTAGTTTGAAGTTTGGTTTTTGTTGTGTCTTTGTTCTCTGTGTTCCCCTTTGAGTTATCCAGTTGTGTCTTGTTTGTTCCTGTGTATATATAGCCTTCATGGTTTCCCTGTCATTTGTCTTGCTTTATTTGATGTCTTGGTAGTTTGGTGAGTTCTTGTTTGTTTTTGCTTTGTTTTTGTTTACTTTGCTCAACTCTCGTTTCATTTTGATCTGTATCACCTTTTGTTTTCATTTACTTAATAAACACATTGCATTTGGGTTCTAAACTACTACTCGCCAGACACTCATCATTACAACTTGATATTTTTACTTTAAGTCCCATAAAAAAATATGGAATATGGCTTACAAGTCACATGGACTACTTTTATTACACTTTTGGGTGCTGTTTTAATGCTTTGAATTGAGTCACTATAGCTACATGCAAAAACGTGTGCTGTATGTACTGTATTTGATGGACACACTTCTCGGCCGGTTAAACAGTACGTTCTTTATGTGTGCAGGTAAGTGGTATGAATACATTCTGGACATACTTCATCTGGACATGTGGGCATTGTCCTGTGACCTAAATATATGACATAGTAACAACAATCGTGAAAAAAAATCTACTCTGGTTTTGTTAAAGAAGCGCACTTTAAGCACAATGAACAACTTTCTTGGTAGCTTATAAACAGCACTTAAGCCCAAAGTATACTTCGCCTGTCTGTGTTCTGAGACGGTCTACACACAGTCCGCGTGATGTAATTTTCATCATCAGGAGTGTCCGCACACAGTGTCCGCGTGCAGCCAGATTTTTCTGACCGCACGGACTGTGTGCGGTCAAATGTGCATGCGCAAGGTTGACTGTTGAGATAGAAGAGTCCACTAGGTGGCAATATGCACAGTTGGGCTGTACTGTCCAGCAGTAGTCGAAGAACATATCCTTCTCCATCGTTTTGTTGTTGTTGTTCTTGCTTCCTCTAATGGTGGATCCTCAGTTTTTCTTCTTCTTTATCCTTCAGAGCAGATGTCCTGTAAATGACATGACTCTGTGCTGCCCTCTAACGTCAGGTAGCGTATAACAAAGCAATTGTACTGCGCATGTGTCGAACGCGTCCATTCACGCTCATACACGTGAGGTATACTTTCAAAGCTGTGCGCACACAACTGTGCGTAAGACGGAACTGAATGTGCAAAGTGAAGTATACCTGGGCTTTTACAGTTGAAAAGAGCCGTCCGACTATGACTTCACCTCAAATCTCGAGGTATTATGGGATAGTAAAGCACTATAGAATCTCGCTGGAAATAGTAGTTAATTTGGGTATTTCTTACATACTGTTGAATACAGAGGATTCAAAAAATACCACTCCACTGACATACTGTTTTTGGTATACTATATAGTAGGGAAGCATGGATATTTGGACACAGGGACAATCAACGGGTACTCAATGAAAATTAATGATTAATACATTCTTTAAATATGCTATGTGTTCTGCAGAAGAAAGAAAGTCATATAGGTTTGGAACGGACATGAGGGCGAGTCAGTAATGACTGAAATTTAATCTTTGGGCACACGCATGCACCCAGACCTCTTGGGAGACTAAGGCTCACTGCTGGCAATCAGTTTGTAAGGTTTTATAGCATAAGTTAGGCCAGGTATTACAACGCTTTGTGGGGGAAGTATGACGTAATAGGTAATCTGGCCTGCCCACTCCCCCACCATTTCTGGAAAGAAAGTCAGCCACAACCATCTGCACCCCAGGTCTGTGGATCACCTCGAATTTAAAGGGCTGAAGAGCCAGATTAGTATCCTTCATGCGGTGGAGCCATTGCAGAGGAGCGTGATTGGAACAGAGGGTGAAGGCCTGCCCCAGCAGGTAGTAGCAGAGGGTAAGAACAGCCCACTTCATCACAAGACACTGTACTTTGTCTCACTGAAGGAGAGCTTGCGACTAATAAACAGTATCGGCCGTTCCTCCCCTCCCACCTCTTGCGAGAGCACTGCCCCCAGCCCCCTGTCAGATGCATCCGTCTGCAAAATAAAGGAGAGAGAGAAGTCAGGAGCATGTAAAAGCATCCCAACACAAAGTGCAGACTTTATCTTAAGGAAAGCCTATCGGCACGACTCTGTCCACAGGACCGGATCGGGAGCCCCCTATATAGTAAGGTCAGTCAGCGGGCTGGTGACATCAGAATAACTCAGCACAAACCTCCGTTAGTAGCTGGCCAGCCCCAAAAATGGCCTTACCTCCTTTTTGGTCTTGGGCATTGGGCAAGCTGCGATCGCTGTGGTTTTATTAACCTGTGGACGCACCTGCCCATGACCCAAGTGGAACCCCAGATACTTAACTTCCACCCGCCCAATTGTGCACTTCTTCGGGTTGGCCGTGAGTCCCGCCTGTCACAGCACTCTCAGGACAGCCCTCAGATGTTGCATATGCCGCTGCCAGTCATTAATATAAATTTTAATATCATCTAGATATGCAGCAGCATATGCTGTATGCAGTCTGAGGATCTTGTACATGAGGCTCTGAAACATGGCCGGGGCTCCGAACAAACCGAACGGAAGTGTCACGAATTGGTGTAATCTGAACGGTGTGGAAAAAGCAGTTTTTTCTCTGGATATTGGAGTTAAAGGTATCTGCCAAAAACCCTTTGTTAAGTCCAGCGTCGAGTAAAATTGCTGAGTCGAGTAACTCGTCATTGGATAAGCGTCAAATTTGGACACCACGTTCACTTTCCCGTAGTCAACACAGAACCGGACTGAGCCGTCGCTCTTCGGTACCAGAACTACCGAGCTACTCAATCGCTGTGCAACTCTTGTATTACGCCCATTTCAAGCATTGCCTCTAATTCTTCCTGAAAAATCTTTTTCTTGTGTTCAGGATGACAATAGTGGCGGCTACAAACCACCACCCCTCAATATGGGGTGGTCTCGATATGGTGCTCTACAAGGTTCGTGTGACCAGGAAGGGGTGAAAACACATCCGTGAATTCCGATTGCAACTGGGCAATGTCTGTTAGCTGCGACAGTGAAAGGTGGTCTCCACAAGGGACCGGGGTGAACAAATTTTGTTTGGGAATCACCTCCGGCCCGAGCTCCACCCTCTCCGGAACTCTTGTCGCCAAAGCTGCTGGCACCACCTCCCTCCATGGTTTGAGGAGGTTGAGGTGGTAGATTTGACGTGCCCCTCCCCTAACCTCGTAATCAAGATCTCCAACTCGTCGTGTGACCTCAAAGGGCCCTTTCCATTTGGTGCTCGAAATGGGCAGCAATACAAGCACTTTATCTCCCTGTGTGAATTTGCATAGTCGAGTGCCCCTGTTGTACAGTCGGTGTGGATGTTCTTGCGCTTGGAGCCTCCTGTGTTAACTGCCCCAAAGTGTGGAGTTTTGCGTATTGAATTTGGTTTTTGCTATTCGAAGGTCCTTCCTCCCAAGCTTCCTGTATGATGTCGAGCATGCTGTGCAGCCGATGCCCATACAGTAGCTCGAATGGGGAAAACCCTGTGGAGGCTTGCGGGACCTGCAAACAACAGGGGTTTAAGCCACTTATCCCAAATTTTAGTGTCTTAGTGTACAAACTTACGAATCATGTTTTTCAAGGTCTTATTAAATTGTTCGACCAACCCATCGGTTTGCGGGTGATAAACGCTGTAGTGAATCTATTGAATGCTTAATAATTCATATAGTTTGCGTAGTGTATGTGACATGAATGTTGTGCCTTGGTCAGTAAGGATTTCCTTTGGAATCCCCACTCGGGAGATAATTTTGAAGAGTGCCTCCACAACACTACGTGCTGAGATGTTGCGTAGAGGCACTGCTTCCGGATATCACTAATACAAAGTGATGGCCTCGTGCATTCTGCTCTAATGGCCCGAGGATGTCCATGCCAGTTCTCTCGAAGGGGACCTTGATCAACGGCAGAGGGTGCAATGGCGCTTTTAGGGTGGCCGGTGGATTCACCAACTGACATTCCGCACACCATTTGCGTACGGCCAAAAGAAACGGGTCATTATACAGTTCAAAGTCTTTTCATGATCTAAGTGGCCTGCCATTGGGTTATAGTGAGCCACCTGGAAGAGTGTTTCCTGATGGCTCTTTGGTACTAATAGCTGAGTTGCATTTTCTTTGGTCTGAGTGTCCTGCGTCACTCCATACAACAGCTCTTTAATAATAGAAAAGTATGGATATGTGAGTGCAACATTAGGCTGGAGCTGTTGACCATAAATTACTTTTACCTGGTGGAAGGCGTGCTTGAGGGACTCGTCACGCCACTGCTCCAGAGGGAAATCCCCCTCAGGGAAGCCCCTGAGTACGGGAATTCCCTCATCTGCGTCATCATGATGCAGGGCAGATATCAACGGCCCTGGCACCGCCTCTCCAGCCATAGCATCGCACATCATACAGTGTGACACCACTTTGCAGGACCCATCCACACACATTACCCTCAATACATTTTTAAAACCAGGCCAATTGGTTCCCAGACTTAGTGGATGGGTGATGTGGGAATTTAACCATGGCCTCGACTCTATGCCTTTTTCCCCTGAATCGTATCTCAATGGTAACCACCAGATACTTGTGAATGTCACCATGCACACACCTCACCCTCACCTGTTTATTTTTACCCAATGTCCCACCTTGCACCAAGCTTTGGTGGATAGAGGTTTGGGAACAAACTGAATCCACCAAAGCTTGATGTGTATCCCCTTTTACTCTTACCGGTATCCGATACGCCCCTGCCCGATCAGGGGCAGCCTGTGGAGCGTCGGGGATCTGGATCAGTGTACCCACCCCATCACCAGACATCGATCCTGGCAGTGCCCAGCTTCCTCACAGCTCCAACAGACTGGCCCAGGCTTTCCTTCCACACTCATGGGGGTCTCACCAACCTGGGGGTGAGAGTGGTGGGAGACAGGGGGAGTAAGAGGGACAAACAAGGGGAGGGGTCCCCTGGACCGGGGATGGGGTTTGGGAGCCGGAACTAGGCTGGACTGGGAGGGATGTGTGGGGGTGGAAGAAGAGAGAAAACAGGGAGAAGAAAAAACACTGCTTCACTGCCTCCTGAAAACACCGCCATATAGTCCTCTGCCAGCTGGATGGCTTCTTCCAGTGACGCCGGGCAGTGGCATTGGACCCACTCGGTCATTCCTCGAGGAAGCCGGAAGATGAACTGCTCCAGTACCACCAGATCGACGACGACGTCCACGGCATCACGGGTTCCCTCCACCAGCAACCATTTCCGGCAGGCATCCCAGAGCTGTTTGGCAAAAGTGAACAGGCGATCAGGCTCCGGAGCACCTGCCGGTCCTCCGCTTGTGCCTGGAGCAGGACTTAGAAACGCTGTTCCTGCTCCAGGTGTACCTCCAATAGGGCTTGATGCTGATTTTGTTGGATGCTGGTGAGGGTCTTGAAAACTTAGCCCAGCGATGAGGTCTCCATAACAGCGTTCTCCTCCAAAGCCGGGTTTTGGCACCACTGTGATAAATCTAAGTTCATGGGCGATGGAGGAGTCAGGAGACAGCAAACAGTTGATGCACGTCTTTATTGCACACACACACACACACACACACACACACACACACACACACACACACACACACACAAATAGGCTCTCAGTAGCCAACTCAAATATAAATGGAGTCTCTTAATATGGTGCTGCCAGACACGCACATACCACTTCCTTTGGCCACTCTTTCCCCACCTCTGATGCTCTGGCGTGCCTTATCAGGTCTCCCTCCGCCATCACTATAATGAGAGACAGGTGTTAGAGTCATTACAACCGAGGTGACGAGCCTTACCACTTTCCCTCTCCCGCAGACATACACATAACCATGCCCCCCCATGCAACAATAACTAACTACATTTACAAGTTTGTTTGTGTGATTAAAATGTGCAGTAGCTCAATTTATAGAATGTTGCACATGCGATGCAACTGCTTTAAAGACCAGTTTAATCAGCGTGCAATTCCCTTTTCACCAACAAAACCTAGCTGTTGAAGCTGGTTGACCAGCATGGTCTTTCATATGAAGTTGGTTAAGCTAGTTTACAGTAAAAGCCTGCCAGGTCACCAGCACGCCAACATCCCTTGCCGGGGGACCAGCACTTATCACACAACATAACCTGAAAAGACCAGCAATATTAGTCTTTTCAGCAGGGAAGTCAACACATGAGCTATAAGTACAATTTGCTTTTTATTACATTATCGGTTAGGTTTAGGTTTAAGGTTTAGGGTAGGGATTAGGGTTGAAACGTGTCCTCATAAAATATGGGATTGTCTCGTAAAATATGGGATCGTCCCGTATTTAAGCTTGTCTGATGGCATCACGTCAAAATTGTTCAAGATTGTTAATTTAACCTTGATATTTGTTTGAAATTTTGACTATGGTGGTTAAGAGACCATCTGAAATGTCCACACATTGTGCTAAAACGTGCTAAAACTATGAAGGTCATGGTAAGGCACCATCTGAAAATGTTTGCCAGCACCGCTCCGACCCCCCACCCCATCAACAACTAGAGAGATTGTTTCGTATTTTACAACTTTGAATTTGGCAACCCTAGTAGATAGGAAAGTTTTGTTGATTTAAACCTGGATAGAGCATAACCCTTAAAACCAATCTGTTTTGGTAGAAAATTTAACTTGCTTTGAGTGCCACACAGTGGACATTTCACCTTTATACTGCCAATCTACTGTATGTGTAAGGAGCCACGTAATATAATGTTGCCAAAATGCTGCCACAGTCACATTAGCCCCTTTCGTGCATTCAACCAGGTAAATTACAGGAAAATTGTTGGGTTGCCTTTACTGCTAAATGTACCACATGTGCTGTTCACACATGAAACTACTTTCCATCTTTTTCCGTTTTGCTACCATTCACACATCAGCACCAAATGCCGTTAAACTATGTGACGTTGTTTGCTGGTAATGACCTAAACATGGCTGCGCCGGAAATGTGGGCTTTTAGTTTGAAAAGATGCAGGGTATGATTTTTTAGCTGAACGTATGCGATCGGTAATGTTGGTGTTTTTTTCAGTTTTTTGGCATCTGTTTTCATTTATGCACTTACTCGAGACTCGACGACACCATATGTGACGACTTCAAATGAGACGGTTGAACTACAGAGAACAAAAGGCCGTCGCTAGCATCCGAAGGTGTAGATGCTATCTGCGGCTGAAAAGCACAGTAATATATACAATTTTTTTTACACAGAGGACTGCGCAAAGAACATGAGTTCATCAGAGAATACATGGGAAATTGTTAACTGTTCCTTTCAACTGTCTGGCAATTTCTTCATCCGCTTTGATGAATAGAAATGCTCTAGTTTCACTATCTAACATTCAGTTTGTTGAAATTTTTCTTACTTCCAAGTCACTGGTGTTAAACGGTGCAAAGTAATAGCATCATATCTGCCAGAATGTTCTTACGTCAGCACGCCCAGGGTCGTGTTCACACATGACCTCTAAACTGGAAATTGTAGGTAATTTTCTGAAAAAGGCTGTATGTGTGAATGCGACTATTATTTTCAAGCAATTAGGCTCCTTCAAACAGGATTGTGGAGTTTAAAGGGTTAGTTCACCCAAAAATTAAAATAATGTCAAGATTTACTCGCACTCATATCAGTTCCGTTTGATTTTTCTTCTTTTATGAAGGAGATATTTTGAAGAATGTCTAAGCTGCTCTGTTCCACACAATTTAAATGGAAGGGGATTCACACTACTGAACTCCAAAAAGGACTAAAAAGTAGTCAATACGACTCGTGCTATATGCAATATGATCAAACGGGAAGTCGGCATGTTGTACCCTCGGATCGGACACATTATGCCAACTCACTGACATGTGCCATCTCCCATCAGACATTTTGCATCGGCTCAAGCATGCTTACCTCCCCCTGTGGCGTGACCAGTAGAGTGTTGCGTCAGCAGCTTGGGAGACATGGGTTCGCATCCTGCATTGAAACCAGGAAGTAATTGTGTTTGCATAATCAGTGAAGAGCACGATTAGGAGGTTGCATTTTCCCCACAAACAATAAATGTTTACTCCACAGAGGTTAGGTTTAGGTTTAGAGTTTGGGTGCTTTAAAACTCACATTTGGCGCCCCTCAGTGGACATTTCACCCGGCAAATGGAGCTCACATGTGCACATACACCCAAAAACATTTACTGCTTTGGCCACTGGGGGCAATGTTTCAAATTTTGGAAAGCACAAACCGATTTTAGCTACAGAAAAGTCAACCTAACCTTTTCACCAGCTCCAGTCTTTTGAAAATAAGTTAATGTTCTATTCTTACAGTTTCATATTTAGTTCAATATTTGCATGTGTGTCAATCACTAAGGCTCAATAGGACAAACACTGACACTGACATTTATATGCAGGACAAAATAAAATCTACTTTCTCCACAGAATCATGTTGGACTTTTACTATTTTAATATGGGGTTTTTCATACTTTTTTTTAATTGTAAAAAAAAAAAAAAAGCTTAAGCTGTTGCAATGCTTGAACTAATGGCAAACCAATTGGACACAAGAGCTGCATTCAAATTCCCATACTGTGTGCACTGAATTTGATGTAAAACATCCTTTTCAACTGTTGATGAGGTATATTCTGTGGTATGCAGGTGTGTAGTATAAATACATTCCTAAACATACTTCATCCACTACGCTGGCATTGTCCTTTGACCCGTGTGTTCTTTGACCTATACGACACTAACAACAACCAAGAAAACAATTTACTGGTTGTAAAACAAGTACAATTTTAACCACAAGGAACAACTTTCTTGATACCTATAACACATTTGAAAAGTACTCCCCTGCTCAGAGTACTCTGCATTTTCCCCTGTCAACTGTCATTGTTAAGTGCTTCAAGATTAAACAGAGTTTCTGCACACTTTCTGTCCCTTTCCTTTGCTTTCAGCATGCTTTTTGTTCCTTTCTTATTTGTGCCTCTTGTGATTCTTTCCTTCATCCTCTGCTTTCTCTCTTTCGTCTCTTTCTCTGGCGCTGTGTAAAGGCCTTCCTCGCATTCCTACTCTCAGCAGGCTGCCCTTGGGACACTGCCAGAGGTTAATACAGATGTTTCTGAGCATCTGCAGGCCAAAGCAACTGTGCAGGGAACATTATCTGCTCAAAGTCCAAACACACACACACACACACACACACACACACACACATCTGAAGGACTCACACTGGCCAACTTTCCAGACACTTTTTTTTCTTAGAAACTGTAGGTCTTAGGTCTAGACTTGTCAGTTCCTTTTGTAGATAACTTATGTTTAGTGGTTGTTGATGTGATTGATGCATTTGAACAAGTCTTGGAAGTTATAACAAACAAGTGTGAGTGAGAGAAAGAGACAGATTACCTCTTATTAGGAGTAAAAAATGTCCCCATTGGCCTGCTTGGCACAGAATGAAAAGGAAGTTTTTGACAGAATTTGTTTCCTCTTGTTGAGTTTGGATTGTTCCCTTTGCCTTGAAATGTTGTCTTAAGTAACTAAAGTGTTACTTTTCTATCCCTTGGAGATCATGATTGGTACTTATTTGCTAAAATGAGCTCCCAGGAGGATGGTTGGTTGGTTGGTTGGTTGGTTTCTTTCTTTCTTTCTTTCTTTCGTAAAAATTCACATTAATGTTCCCTTTGTTAAGGGTTTATAAAGGGGTTCATTAATGACTGAAAAATCATTTACAAATGCATTATAAATCATTGATGTGCAGTTATAACAACAAGAATAAAATGGGCGACTTTTCATGCAATACTTGCCAAATAGTTTGCATTTTAACATACATGTTTATTGGTCCTGATGTTGTGCCTATTGCAAGTTGCCACAGGTTCCGACCCAAAAGCAAATCATCATGGCCCTGTTCAAGCTGGCAACCTGCACCAAGTAGTGGGGAAAACTTTAGGTCTTAGTATAAGGACCATCCATCGATGTCTATATGCTGTGTGCACTGCTATTAAAGAAAAATTCATGTGGTGTAATATCAGGGTTTACATATGATACATTCCTGATATGCAATAGGCTGTTTTGAACAATCATCTAATCTAAAGCATTTCCATCACAACTGCATTATGTCCCACTTATTGCTAGTTTTCTGAAAGTGAACTCAGCATTGGACAAATAGTTGTGATAGTTTATAGTCTTGAAAAAGTGTAGAACTTTCTGAGAATGTCATTCAGCTCACTTTTTTCGTCTACAGAACAGGGAAAGGCTAATTTAAGTTTGTGTAAAAAAAAAGGCAAATTATATTGGCCTAACAATATAATTTTTTGACGCAGATGTGTTTGCAGCATCGGATCTGTGCTGGTATGCCGTTAAGACCAATCCATAACAGTGCGAGTAATGCTTCATGTACAATAAACTGGCTTTTAAGGATGTATACCTTGTCATCATGATTAACACAGGCTAACAACTGGGGTAAATTCTGTCATGTGACACTACATTTTTGCGTTATTTTCTCGACAAAAAGTGTTTCCATACCAGTTTTTCGTAACATTTGAAGTATCAACTGCACTATGTAAGATTTTTTTTGGTTAAAAATGAACAAATTGCCATTATTGACTGAGTACATGAACAATCAGTGTTCAAAACATTGTCCTTACCTTACCTCGATTCACTATGTTAAGCCTATACAAATGATTTGTTTTTTGAGCTGTTGGGTTTGATTTGGTGTGAAATCGCTGGCTTATGACGTTCATCCTTATGTCATTATGTCATGTCTGCACATACAGGAAAGAAGTACTGGCTGTCTCATGCAGGGACTGAAAACGGTTCAAGAAATGAAAATGAAAACCAGAACGTACATTTTTAACATTTTTAGCAGAACGTAACCGAAAACCGGAACAAAGTTATTCTCAATTGTTCCAGAGTGAAAATGTTATTTTTAAATGCTGGTAACCGGTTATAACCGGTTACATTTGTTCTGATAATTTTTTCATGAAACTATAGGCCAAAGGGTTTATCACAATACATTTTTGGAACTACACCACTTCATATTGCCCGAAAAATTTAAACATGTGCTTTGATCCTGAAGGAAACTGCTGCATCACACATTTCTTTGCCTAACTGCCCATTGTGGATGTCACATTCTCTGAATGAAGACCTTTTTAACAACTATGTATAATTACTACATACACATGTACAGCTAATCCAGGTACAAGGAAAACATTATTAGAGGTAAAACTTTCATTTCTTAGTTGTTTCCAAGTCTTCACTGAATTATTGTTAGATATGATGCATTAATACAGATTTGATGCTGCCGGGTTTTGACTCAGTAGATCTGTAAATAAAATTATACTTAACTGTTAATTAACTGCTTGTTATGATTTCTATGCCGATAAATCCACCACACAGGAAAAAAGTAATTGCTTATTTCCGCTTATTTTGGTGAGGCAAGTGGCTGATTTTGGGCTTGTTTTTCTAGACTATGTTGCTTGTTTCTCTTGCGAGATCTGGCAATACTGCAGTTGGTATTTTGCCCACCCCTTAGCGTAGAGTACTGTCATTGTTCTTTTATTTTGTTCTAACCGGTTACCATTTGGAAAGGAGGCTGCAGAACTTCTGAACCGGAACGGAAAATTACCAATTTTGTTCAGAACAAACCGAAATGAAAAACATTTCGTTTTTAGTCCCTGTTGTCTAGTATTTTCGACATAAATGGGAAATTTGACATCTGTCTATAATTAGCCAACTCTCCAGGATCAAGCTGTGGTTTCTTGATAAGCGGTTTGATAACTGCCATCTTTAAGTTTCTTGGGACATAACCTAAGGATAATGAGGAGTTAATAATATTAAGAAGAGGTTCTGAGATTACAGGAATCACCTCTTTTAAGAGCTTGGTCGTTATTGGATCTAACATACATGTTGTTGCTTTTAAAGTTTTAAGTTATTTGAAGCTTATAATTTTATAAAACCATTTACTTTTATGTGTCTGTTAAAATGTATGTATTATTTGAGCTGTAAAGTTGTTTAAATCATCATTTTTATTGTCATTTTAGGGTTAGTAAGTGATTTTATCATACTAAAATCATGTTAACATGCATATTGTTAAGCCTTACCTATACTTTTGAAACAGTGAGTAATGTTCATATTACAATCTCTTACTTTTGATTGCTGACTTTGATGTCTTGTGAAAACACTGCACAGATTGAGACATTGTTGAGATCTATTCTGAGACTCTTGAGACAAGTGAGCTTACTGAGATTCTGCATTTCTTCTGAAAATGTATCCTTTAAGGAAGACTTAACCTGCCTTTATTACTCTGTCTGTTATCCTCAGTTATTTTTTTAAAGCTGTAGTAATGCATTTATTTAATTTGACATCAAAATATTTCATTCTTTAACCAACTCTCTCTCTCTCTCTCTCTCTCTCTCTCTCTCTCTCTCTCTCTCTCGTGCGCATGCGTGAGGGTTTGCTGAGTGAGTGTGGAGAACGTGTGGTGAGTTTTGAGCGTTTGATTGAGTGTGAGTGTAATTTCGTGGCTGCTGTGCCTAGAAATAGTATTTTCACCCTCAACGTTTTTTCTATCTTTTCTTTTTTTCTTTTTCTTGTTTGTCTTGTTTTAGTTACTAGGAATAGTTTATTTTTCATTTTGTGTGTTGATCCGGGCCGTGTGCTACCTATATTTGGGGAGGCATGCCGGTCCTGGATTCAAAGGTTTTGAGTACACTCACGCGACGTCATGCAGTGAAAGTGGCGTCTGCGGTGAGTGTAGAGGATTGTTGTTTGGCTATAGGAGAAGCTGTGGGCCATGGGTGCATTTTGTCAGCTTCCAAAATGAATAATGCTAATGTCATATTTCTAAGTAATATAGACAAAGCAAATGAGCTAGCTGAGCGAGGGATCATCATTGATGGTTTGTTTATGCCTGTTCTTCCTTTATCAATGCCATCCAAAAAAGTGACATTATCTAATGTTCCACCGTTTATCAGTGACCAGTTATTAACACAATCTCTTTCCCATTACGGCAAGTTGGTGTCTCCGATTAAAAAACATTCCGATTGGTAGCGAATATCCTTTGTTAAAACACATAGTTTCTTGTAGGAGATTTGCCTACATGATTGTGAAAGACGACGCTGAGCTAGACCTTACGTTCAAATTTCGTATCGATGACTTCGACTATGTTGTTTTTGCGACAACAGGGAAAATGTAATGTTTTGGTTGCAATAAAATGGGACATCTAGTGCATGATTGCCCTGATAAAAGAGAAAAACCAGCAACGGAGCATATTATAAATGATGCAACTGTTCCACCCACGACAAATCAACATATGTTAAACAGTACAGAGCCAGATGCCATCGGGGCAGAGTGAACTGAGCCTGAGCTGATTACATCACAGCTGCAAGGGGTAAATCAGGTTTATTCTGAGATAACTGAAAAGAAGGGATCGTTTAACAAAAAGGCAGATGATGTGGAGTCCACTGGGTCTTTTGATAACGGACTTACCTTGTCAGATCGAAAAATCAATTGTTCGAACAGTAACGCCTTAAACAAGGTGTCAGAGATCTCCCAAAGTGAGGGAGAAAACAGTCTTTGGTAGTGCAAATATGTGAGATTGATAGCATTGACATAGAAGCAGAACATACACTGTTTAAAGTACCCTTAAAACGAAAGAAAAGTGACAATAATTGTGAGTTGAGACCTATAAAGAAAACAGATGTAGTTGAATGTGAGGACCAGGGTGACACAGAGAGTGACAGTGAATCAGATTCTAGCCGCTCTCTTTCACAGAGTGAATGCGTGAGTCGCAATTATGAAGTGGAAGATATAAAACTGTTTCTAAAAGCAACAAAAAACAGAAGAGGGGTACGAGTGAGCGAATATTTTCCTGACCTTACACAATTCATTTAAAAGTCAAGATGTCTGATGGCCGAAGGTTTTTTTTTTACTAATAAAGAAATTTACAGGTTAAAGAAACTAGTGAGAAAACTCAATACTGAAATGAGCAATGATGGTGGTGAAAAATGTTAAATTAATGATAATCAGTGGTTTGTTTTTACTGTTATGTTTTTTTTATTCCTTATGAGTGAAGTTAGTGTTGCTTCAGTGAATGTAAATGGGGCAAGATACATGAGAAAAAGAGTAATGTTATATGAAATAGTTAAACAGAAAAAAATAGAAATTGTTTTCCTTCAAGAAACTCACAGTGATTTAAAGAACGCTACAGACTGGGCAAGAGAATGGGACGGCATCTCTATTTTAAGTCACTACACTGCTGTCAGTGGAGGTGTTGCTGTTTTATTTTCTAAAAACTTCAAACTAGTTTCGTATGATGTTGAAGAGATTATAAAGGGCAGACTTTTGAAGGTTAGAGCTTTATTTGAAAATCATGTTTTTGTTTTTATTTGTGTATATATCCCTACCTCAGGAGTTGAAAGAATGCTGTTTTTAAGTACTCTCAATTTAACCCTGCAGAACTGTAATAATGAAGAATTTTTGTTTCTGGGAGGGGATTTTAATTGTACAGAACAAAATTTTGATAGGAATCACATGGAGCCCCATGAACCATCCCGTAAGAGACTTCTTCCAAGTCATTAAAACACATGAGCTGTGTGATGTATGGAGACATGTTAATGGTAATCTAAGACAATACACTTGGTCTCATACCTGTGACAGTGTTCTTTCTTTAGCTAGGTTGGATAGATTTGATTGTTTTAAACATCAATGTGGTATTTTTAGCAAATGTTTTATTGTCCCAGTTAGTTTTTCTGATCATAGTATGGTGTGCTGTTCTTTTATTTTGTAATCTATTAAACCAAATAGTGCTTATTGGCATTTTAACTGTTCTTTGTTAAATGATAAAAATGTTAAAGACACTTTTATGTATTTTTGGGAAACTTTTAGAGCTACAAATAACTCTTTCCAATCTTTGAGACAGTGGTGGGATTTTGGTAAAGTACAAGTTAAACAGTTTTGTCAACAGCATACTCGAAATATCACTGTACAGTTATTGGAATCTATGAAAAACTTGGAGACATCAATAGTTAAACTTCAAGAGTTAGCTGAATTAACTGGGGAGAATAATGTTTGGAAGCTCTTTCAATGAAAAAACTCAACTTGGTGATCTTTTAGGGGTTAAGGTGTAAGGAGCTCTAGTTCGGTCCCGTTTTCAGAATATTGACCAAATGGATGTTCCAACAAAAATGTTCTTTAATATGGAAAAAAAGAATGGACAGAAAAGATTAATTCACACGCTACACTCCGAATCTGGCATGTTACTATCTGACCCCATTGACATTAGAAAGAGAGCAGTTTGTTTCTATGAAAAGCTGTACAGCTGTGAATGTGTTGCAGAGCCTGACGTTGACAATGTTTTTTTTTTAAAACTTGACACAGGTGTCTGAGAAGGCCAACACGAAACTCGGTAAGGCCTTGAGCCTAGAAGAGTTGTATAAGGCCCTTCAGGGCATGGAATCTGGGAAGGCTCCTGGCATCGATGGTCTCCCAGTAGACTTTTATAAGTCTTTCTGGACAGTGTTGGGGAGGATTTGCTCACGGTGCTTGATGAAAGCTTGGCTGAAGGGCCAAAAAAAGGAGACCTGACAGATATCAAGAACTGGTGCCCTGTGTCGCTTCTTTGTATGGATTACAAACTGCTCTCTAAATCTTTGGCAAATAGACTGATAGAAGTAATGGAGCAAGTCATTCATCTGGACCAGAGCTATTGCATACCTGGTAGGTCCATTTTTGACAATATTTCTTTAGTGCAGGATATTCTAGAGGTCTCCAAGTTGTTTAATTTAAATTGTGCCTTGTTTTCTCTGGAGAAAAAGACCAAGAGAAAGCGTTTGATCGAGTTGAACATAATTACCTCTGGAAAACTTTAACAGCTTTTGGATTCTGCCAAGATTTTGTGGAAATAATTAGAATACTGTACACTGATGTTGAGACTGTGCTGAAAGTGAACGGTGGCTTATGCACTCCTTTCAAGGTTGGCAGAGGTGTCAGACAAGGATGTTCGTTGTCAGGAATGCTTTATTCAATAGCCATAGAACCATTTTTGAAGCAGATAAGGGTAAAGCTGAATAGGTTACATATACCTGGTTTTAATTGTAACATTCATTTATCAGCGTATGCTGATGATGTTATGGTAATGGTCACTAGTCAAAAAGATATAGAGATTTTGACGAAATTACTTCTGCTATTTTTATCTTCTGCTAAAATAAACTGGAACAAAAGTGAAGCTTTAATGTGTGGAAAGTGGACGGTGGAGGAGCTAAGACTTCCTGATGGTTTACTTTGGAGTAAAGGGGGATTTAAATATTTTGGGGTTTTTTTTAGGAACTGAGACCATTGTTCAGAAAAATTGGGATGGGATTGTTGAAAAAGTTAAAGGACGATTAGCTAAATGGAAATGGCTGGCCCCAAACATGTCTTATAAAGGGCGTACTTTAGTTATTAATAATTTAATTGCATCCTCTCTCTGGCATAATCTGGCCTGTATAGATCCACCTTTAAATCTGATGACTGAAATTCAAGCCTTACTGGTGGACTTTTTTTGGGATAAATTACACTGGATAACTAAGAGCATTTTATTTTTGTCTAAAGTAGAAGGTGGACAGGGACTGTTAAACTTGCAAAGCAGAACAGCAGCTTTCCGTCTGTAATTTATACAAAGACTTCTTTCAGGGTCAAGTGACTTTAGTTGGAGAGCGGCTGCATGTGCCATTTTACGGAGCCTGGGAGGCCTACAGATGGATAAATCTCTCTTCTTTTTAGACCCCCTAAAACTGGACACTTCCAAAATGCCAATTTTTTATCGCAATCTTTTTAAAGTATGGAGTCTTTTTAATCAACAAAGGACACCGTGCATGAAATCATTCTTCTGGTTGTTAAGCGAACCCATAATACATGGAACCCGTTTGGATATTTCTGCAGTTGAACACACTTTTCCTGGACTAAACAATATACTTTGCAAATCCAAGATCACCAGCTTGAATCTTCTGTTAAATGTGGCTGGACCTAATTTTATGAACAGTGAACAAGTAGCTTCTCATTTGGGAATTTTTTCAACCCGTATAGTTACTCAACTGTTAGCAAAGTGGCAGTCTGCTCTTACAGATGAAGAGAGACAATTATTAGCAGACTATTGTGCAGGGGTAAAAGCTCCTAACGCTGAGGACCCTTGTCCGGCTATATACTTGTCTCCCAAACTAGATGATTGTATGGGTATGTTTTTAAAAACTGGGAAGTATTTGTGTTTAGATTTCTTTTCAGTTATGGGGAAAATCTTGTACAAAGTTTGTGTTTTGGTTTTTAATAAGAAGATTTTAGATAACAAAGTGGATACACCATAGTGGTCTTTCTTAAAACTGGATGATAATGTTAAGCCTGAATGGAGAATTTTGTATAAGCCACTGTTAACGAAGAGAGTAGGAGACATAAAATGGAGGGTTCTCCATGGAGCAATAGCTGTTAATGCTTTTATTTCGGTTTTAAATCCTGAGGTGAGCTTTGAATATCCTTTTTTGTTTTAAAAGAGAAACTGTTTTTCATGCTTTTATGGAGTGTTCTAGACTAAAGCCCTTATTTATTGTATTAAGAAATGTATTTGATGTTTTTAATGAAATATTTTCCATAGAAATTTTTGTTTTGGGTGCTAAATATGTGCAGAAAAGACGAATGGATTGTGAATTATTAAATTTTCTCTTGGGTCAAGCTAAATTAGCTATCTACTCAAGTAGGAAAAATAGGATTGAACAAAAGACTGGACAGAATGTTACTGTCTTGTTTTCAACTCTTGTCAAGTCTAGAGTGTTGATTGATTTTCATTTTTTATAAATCTATGGATGATCTTATTTCTTTTGAACTAAAATGGTGTAGCAAAGGTGCATTGTGTTCTGTGTTTGAAGATGAATTGTTTTTCACACATTTTTTGTAATCTTATCTTTACTTTTCTCTATGAGATGATTTATACTTTGTAAACTGTGTTTTTTGTTTAGATTTTTGTAATAAAGATAATTTAAAATTCAATTATCTCTCTCTCTCTCTCTCTCTCTCACTCACTCTCGTTCGCTCACTCAAAAACACATTATTCTTCCTTCATTCACAAGCTGCGGGAAAATGCTAAATACCTAAAAACAAATATTTAATACTTTAATATAGGCCTATGTATTATAATTTATAATGATTTGAATATATTTATCATAATATTTATAAATATATTTATTGCCTGCATTTCCAAAATCAGTTTCATTTGGACCACGTCTACCAGTTCTCAACCTCCCCAAAGGGGAAAAAAGGAGACTCCCCAAAAGTCAAAGTGTAATTCACACCTTGGTTTAAACAGGGACTCTTTTGTACACAGAACCACTTAATGAATAACAGCACTTGTACATGGGTCATTGGCAAATAAGTTTGTCTGAGTAAAAATTAGAAATCTTTTAAAAATCTAGTTTAAAACGTGTTAAGTTTACAGAAATGTAATCTTGTGTTCAATTTGGTTTCATACATTTAAATATATATATATATGTGAAGCATTTTCTACATTTTTTTTTTTTTTTTATAAATGACTAAGTACTTTCCTTGCACTTTTGAATACATGACAGATTACACTTAATCATTCATTTCAAAAATGTTTTCAAACACATTTTTCAAGATAAAAAAACTTTATTTTTTTATTTTTTTATTTTTTTTTTTTTTAACAATTATCATGAATTTTGGATTCAAGAATATCAAGACGTTTTCTCAGGGTTACACCATATGATCTGAACAAAACGTGCCTTTTCATAAAAATGCCAAAATATCAGATATTTCTATTTAAACTCAACACTCAGTCTTGAGAGTCTAAACTGTAAAGAGCCCACTCTGTTTTATAGTTTTTTTTTTTTCATCAAAATGGCTATCTACATGTTGGTCACACCACATGAAACACAATTGTTTCACTTTAAAGAACTAAAAAAACAATAGATTATTCAGATTAGGTTATTCTGCACTACTCATACCAACATTTCTTTCTTTTTTTTTTTTTCAAAAATATTAAGCTTTTAATGAGACTTTGCGTTTTTTTATTCTCTCTGGACAGTTACACCACATTACATTTTTGACTTTCAGAAAAATATATCAAAATGACTTTGAACTCAGAACTTGAAAATATGTTGATCATAGAAGAGGTGTTCATCATAGATTCAAGTTGTTTTGTTTGAATTTATTTCTTTTTTATGCATTTTTGAAACATTTATAGATCTGAAAAAAATAAATAAAAATCATGTCATTGACCCATATGAGCCAAAGAAAAGCCTATTGAAGCTGAGCAACAACTGCAAGCAACTGTTGTTTACGAGGACCTGACACGTGTGTCAAATTAGTCTAAAAAATGAATGTGGCAAATGTTACATTGCTTTATTTAGGAAATGCTTAAACCACAGGCAGGCTTCGAGCTAAAAGGGATTCTTTCATTAATTCACTTAGAGTTTCTGGATCTAATTAAACTAAATAAACAACACTGCAACAGTACAATTAAAACAGGCTGTAATGTGCGTGTGTGAATGTGATGAGGTTTCTGTGAATACTGCATGTTGCCACACAAATCGTTGTTTATTTTCTGTGTATGTGGATAACTTACAAATTATATGTTGTGCATGTGTAAATTCGTAAACTCAGGTCTGCCACTTGTGTGTGAGTGTTGGTGTGGTCATGGCAACATTAAAGATATTTCTGCAGACATATTGAAATTCTCCTGAATTCTATAAAAATGGGTAGCTCGGTCAGGATGCAGATGGTGCGTCAGAGGCTACAAACAATCTTGTCCTTGTGTTTAAAACACTATCTGTCCATTTTGTTGCTCTGCCCACAGATGTGTGCTTCTCAGAGGTTGCACCCACTCTAGTAAAACCAGGAAATCAAAGCAAACCCCAATAAACACTGTAACATGGTGTAAAAGGCTCTCCATCATATCCATAATTTCTCTTGAGTAATGAAAGCACAACCTCTGAGCAAGTTTTCTTCTTGGCACACTTCCACATTTCCAGTGTGTGTTTGGCATTTTGAAGCTCTGATTGGTAAGAAGAGGTATATGAACAATAAAGTTTCCAATGAATAGAAGAACACAAAGCCGAAGAGGGAAAACCGGGCATGGGATGTAACCCACAAGCACGAGTGAGAGGTGGATAGTGTCAAACATTGTGATGGACAGGGGTGTGAAGATAAGAGGATGGAGGGAAGCTGAGAAAGAAAGAGTTTTTCGGGTGTCCTGCTGAGCAGAGGAAGAACACAGGTTGAGCAGGTGGGGTGTGAAGGCAGCTGAAAGACATGTGTACTAATGTGTTGTGTCACCGTGGCCTCTCCTCTCATCCTGCCTCAGAGGTGTCAAACCACTGAGATGTGTCACATTGACAAGCCCTAGCTCTAGCTGCTTCATATCCCACAATGCCTTGTTATGAGTAAACTGGGGCATTATGTGAAATAGCTCACCCATATTTTAGTATATGGGCAATGAATGAAAAAGTCAACATGATTTTGATGTTGATGTAAATACTATGCATCAAAGAGGGCTTAATAGCTGTCGCATTAACATCTTCTTTGTCACATATAAGTACTATACGTTACATATACCTTACATTGTAAATATACATCTGCATTTTGTCAGCTTTTTTGGTTCATGAATGTTTGATCATACAGTACATTTCTGTTCATGATTTTTTGTTTGTCACATTTTGTTTATAATAAGTCAAAGAAGACATCAGTTTATTTATTTATTTTTTAATACACTTACTCTTATTCAAGCTTGGCAACATTCCTACACTCAAAGAACAGATGCCCATGGGCACATCTAGCTACTCCATCCCTTAAGCAGTAATACAACTGGCAGTAACAATATTATTAGAAATGATGAATATATTACCATCAAGGAATAATGGAATCCTTGAACCATATACCAAATGATCATGTTGTTACAGTAATGCACTTACAATGGAAGTGAATGAGGCCAGACCATAAACATTCAAATCAAACTGTTTCAAAAGTATAGCCCACAAGATGTAAATATTCTACGTTATTTATGTGATTTTAGTGTGATAAAATCAGGGCTTTACCAGCATTATGGCATTTACCAGATTACAGTGTCACGTCATCATTACAACAAAGTTGCAATATTTGAATATATCTTTATAAGTTTAGCAAGCGATTTAATCACACTAAAATAATATTAACACATATAATGTTTACATCTTGTGGCTATGCTTTTAAAACAGTGTGTATTTTAAATTGTAAGCACTAGTGATTTATGTAACCACAATTTTTTATTCTTTTTTTTTTTTGTTTTTTGTTTTTTATATATGAGGGTTGCCTAAATTATTTATTGTGGTAATCAATATGCCAAAAAATGCTATTCATTGAGCTTAACTTGTATTGAACTTAACCCATTAAGCTCTGAGGATGTTTTTTAAAGATTTCCTGTTTCAGTGGCATACCCAAAATTTTAGGCTTACAAAAAATAAATAAATAATACAATTAAAATAAAAACAAGGAGGGTCAAGTGCTTGGTACCACTGTAAAGAAAACTTAAAAAAAAAAAAAAAAAAATTAAATGTAGATTATGATAAATTCTCTCAGCCTAAGGAACTGCTGAGAAATCCAAAAAATAAAAATAAAAATAAAAATAAAATAAAATTTTATTTTTTCTCTTATTTTTCTGATTTTACATTACAAATGTCTGGGTGTAAATACGGTGGCTCCGAAAAACTGCTTTTGTTTTGTTACCAATCATGTCCCCTGTAACTGAGTAAAATTCTGTGTTGATACGACGAAGCAATCAAAAGTTGTAACATTACAAAAATATTTATACAAGTGTACAAAACCTCTCAAAACCTCTGCTTAGCATGTAGACATGATTTTAGTAGTGAGATTTCAAAGAATGAGTTTAGTTCTGTGCCATTTGAGTCATCACTGAGTCTGTGTCATGTACTTGGCACCATCTCATGTCTCTCTGCCCAAATATGGATGATTTTTGCACTGATCTGAACCCAGTCTATTTGGTTTAGTGTTTCATGATACTACATCATTTCCAATGACGCCATCTGATCCAGAAAAGCTTACATGTTTTCAGTCAGATTGCAAGTTGCCAGATAGCCAGATGCTGTGTGCACACTGTGCTTAGTGTGGATTCTCTGATTATCTATGCATCCGATTACCCTGTGTTTGGGCTCGTTTGAAAGATAATCGCCTCTAAATAATGGTATGTGATATTTTATGTTCTGTGTATTTTTCATGAAGTTATAAGTGAGTGAAAAACATATACTTAGCTATAATTCACAATATTTGTGTCTGTGAGTAAAACAAATAGGCTAGTTGTATTCTATTCTTTAAGAGCTTTCCGACAACATATGGCTATTTGATGAGTTTGATGTTTTTACTGATTACAATGTGCTCATAATGCCTACAATGCATGTAGGCATTATGAGCAAAATGGACCAGTTCTGATTTGTCTGAAAATTTCTAAGCACTTTTTCAACTTTGGTCATAATGCCTAAATGCACTGTAAAGTAGAGCTTCTAAGCTTTTAAATGAGTTAGTCAAGACTGTAGTTATTAATATTTTGACAATTATTGTTTTGGAAAGCATTACTGTACATAATGGCTGACACCTCATATAGTACACTAAGAAGGGAATAGTGAGTGATTACGGACATAATAAAAAATCAGAACTTTGGCCCACCTGCATTATTTCCCAAAATACCTTGCTATGAGTGAACTGGATTAGAAACTCCAGGCTTTTTTGCAGGATGATGTAAATCAGTGAGCTGTTTCATGTGTAGGTTGTAAGTGATGAAAAGTGACCTCATCTCTGTGCTTATTCTGTGTGTGTAACAAGAGCAGCTACGCTGAGTTTAACTGTGACATATCCGCTTGTAATCCCACAAGTACCGACTCAGTACTGTATGTCATATTAATAATCTTGGAGAAAATACAACGCTACCCCAGATATATATATTATTTATTTATTTTTTCATTTTGATGGTCTCTCATTATAAAGCAGACCAATCACAGCAGTTGTGGTCTGCATCGACGTGGCGCATTGTTACATTTTTTGAGAGGTGCACGTCAGGCTACAGTAGGTTGTAAGTTTGACACAGAAGTATAAATCGGCCTTTAAAAAGAACGCATGTGTGTGTGTTTGTGTGGATGAAGTGCACAATGAGATGCTCAAGAGCTTCAGTGCTTCTTTCCTGTGGCCAACACATGTGAGAGACTGTGATCTGCTGCCAAATTGAGTGGTTTGGGCATGTGCCCTTTAGGACAGCTTATTACAGAAGAAAAAACATAGACAGGAAATGTGCCTTATAGTTTGTAGAGCAAAAACAATGTAGCGACAGTAATTTAATAATAACAATGAGGTGAATGGACGTGTGTGCATAAGCAAAAGACAAAGAGATTTAGAAAGACATGAGACATGCAGGATAAATAATGTGTGTTTTCATTTGCCTATGAGTCGGTGGTGTGTTTCCAATTAGAGGTCACATTCATCTCATAATGGGTTTGTACACACACACGCACACACATGGTGTATGATGAATTGGTGGGTTTTGGTCTTGTTGTATTGATGTGGTTCAGTGGAGGAAAGAGAGTGTAATTTATATAGTAATTAAGAACAGCACATTGTAGGAAAATTATATTTGCAACACAAGAAAATCTAAAAAGGAACCATTTTGAGTGATCTTCTTTCTGTTACAGTGGCTCCAAAAGTATTTGGATACTTAAGCCACATTGTGTATGAATGCCATTGCAAAAGATATGAAAATATCAAACCAAGTGGGATTTATTTTAAAGAAAGATAGCACAAGGACACCTTTAAAGCACACAATTTCACAGCTAGCTAGCCAGCTAGCCAGACAGACAGACAGACAGACAGACAGACAGACAGATAGATTTACAATGCCAGAATTGTAACACCATATAGACAAGTATTGCTTTTTCAGAACATGACAGGACTTTTACAGTGTGTGAAACACATAAATGTTATAAGTATGGAGCATAGGCTTTTAATCTACAGAGCTCCAGGTGGGCAGCAGGTTCAGCAGCCTGGGGTTATGATCATTACCTCTCACACAAACACAGTGCTGGGGCTCCCTGTGTGTGTGTGTGTGTATTGGGTTGCAGAGGAAAAGTAGTGAACAGTGCATACAGGGTGGAGAGATGGAAACGGGCAGCTGTTAAGATCCGTTGTGGGTTGAATTTCCCTAGCTGCGTATATAAACACTTTCTCTCTCTTTCTCTCAGTAATGTTTATTTTTCACAGGTAGGGCGACCACGCCGTTGGCCACTCGTTTCCTCCCAGAGGAAGTCATAAATGTGCCCGCTTGGGTTTAACAGCACCCAGCCCCACTGCTAATTACTGCCATATATATGTAGAGGAAGAGAGATAGAGAAAGAGAAGAAGATTTAAACCAAGGGATGGTAAAAGGCACAGTGACTAGGTGATTTTTGAGAGGCTGCAGACAGCACATAAGGTGATGAGACTGTTCAAATGGGTTTTGTTCTGGTTACTATCCAGAAACAGCATTAACAAACCAGTTTCTTATCCTTAGAAGATAATTCTTACCCACTATTATTAACCTATAAACATTATAAACCAAGTTAACCCAACCCACAAAAAAGCACATGAAGGCCCCAGCACACTCACAGAGAAAGACTGTTCCATATTGTTGAGTGCAACTAAATGCATTCAGCAGGAGATGCGGATATAAACACGGAGACAGTGCGCAACAGCAAAAGCCGCTGGGGTAACGCACGTTGATGGAATAACTGTCCGTGCACCACCCCCCCACCTGGAGGGGGGTCCGCTGTATAACTTTTTGTAACGGGCCAAACAATTTCTAACTGCAGCCCTGCTTAAGGGTATTTGAATAAATTTGATTCTCCTTACAAAAACTGAGAGTTAATTTTCACACAAGACTTAGTATTTTCACATGAATATTTGCTTGTTAATCACCGCAAATGTTTTCCAGAAGTTTCCAGCTCTTCACCGGTAGTGATGAATCTGCAGCAAACCTTTGGCAACAAGTTGCTGCAAGTTTGCCGCAAAGCTCATTTGCAAGTGAAAATAATCAGTGGTGATTTTGCAGCAAATTTGCCATGAACTCTCAATTTTTGTAATGGTCCTTTTGTAGACTAATAAAAAATTTAATAAAAAATGCACGTCTTGTTTTTGGAAAATTTCTCTATGCGAACATCTGCACCAACTCACTAATAACTGTACGCCTATGTGTTCATGTTGACTGATCTTAACTGACTGAACGCCATGAATGGGAATTAGCTGCTGGCCTCAGAGTAGGTGGAGCTCCAGGTCACACCTACCGATGACATAGACAAACAGCAGTAAGGTGTTTAGTTGCTGATAAGACATTTTCCTGAAAGTTTGCCCAGACGAGCTGTTACGAACCACTGAAACGAACTCTAAAACACCTTCTTTTTGGCAAAATTTTGCTATATAGAAGTTTTTCAGTCTATTAGCTTCGAGGCCATTAGTCTCAGTCCACTGATTACTGATTGTCTGATGCTTATTGCACACATAACTGATCAGCACTTGTAAAATCTCAATCTCTAATGAGTTGAGTCTAATCTTTTAAAGATTTTCAGAGTTTTGTTTGAGGCAACAATCAAACAAGATATTCATGACAAAAAAAAAAAAAAAAAGCACCATAAAAGTATTTCAAACACATGCTTCAAAGTCCATGTGAGGAACAGACAAACTAAATATTTTAATCGTTGAAAATCTTCCTCTACGTTAAGACATTCACATCTCATTCCAAAATATGCATCAAAGCATTAAGAATTTTGCAATCAATAACAAGATGTCGAGAGCAAAGGGCATTTGACATCACTGATATCAAAGCTGTCGTAACGCTTCTTGAGGCAGCAATTTTTGGATGTTTAATGAGTGGACGCTGATTGCTTTGATTCCGATTTGTTTTCTGTCTGTGAAATAATCAGTAGTTATTATTATTTTTGGACAGACAGAAATTCTGATTTCAAAGTCTACACACATTTTCCACTATTCTTTTGGTGCGTTCTGTACAGCCGTTTGCTGCTGAGACTACTGTGCCATCATTTTTTTGTTCTATCAGTGATGTCAGAAATACCTGTCACTAAACTGTGCTTAATTGCTTTACATGTCAGACAGACGGTCTCTACCTGTTTAAGAGGGCAGTCAGGCTGCAATAATGTGGATCACACTTACGCTGGTTAAATTCAACTTGGAAAGTCAGAATTTTCAACTTGGAAATAAACAACTCCAATTTCTTTGAGATGCAGGAGCTTGACGTCATGCAAAGAAAGATATACATTCACTTTTGAACAATAAAAATCATCCATCAGTCAAAGCTTCATTCTATGATAATAAAACTTGCTTAGCAAACGTATACAATGACTGGTGTGCAAAAAAAAAAGAAAAAAAAAAAGGTAAATTAAACTCTCTTTCAATTATTGTACACCCTCAGACAAATGTTTTTATTGTATATCATTGATTATCCTCCACAGTTTGGTTGCTAGAAGATGTCTGTTACCTTGTAATTCAAGTTTCTTTTGAAAACTCACCCCTGATATAAGTTGACAAAATAAACTTCTTGCATATATACACATATACACACACCTTTAAAACCTTTTATCAATGCATATATTACAGTCCTTCACTTCTGGTAAAATGGACCAAAAATACTAAAGACATCATCTCCTGCACAAGGGTGTATGCAAATTTTCATCCAATAAAATGCTTCAAGAATTATAATATCCCATCCGCATAAAACCACCGGGCTGTGATGTAAACAGACTGATCTCACGGTGTAATCAGAAACAGTAGGTTGACTTTTCTTTAGCTAAAATCGGTCTGGGCTTATCAAAATGTGAAACACTGCCCGCAGTGGCCAAAGCGGTACGTGTTGTTGGGCGCATGTGGATATGTGAGCTCCATTTTCCAGGTAAAATGTCCAAAGAGGGGTGCCAAAAGCGAGTTTTGAAGCAAATCTATACAGGCTGTAAGACAGTTTAGAGGAATGCATATTTTATCAACTTTACCCCCCAAACCAAACCCTCAACCTAACCATCAATGGAGTAAAAATGTAATGTTACGTAATCGTCACTGATTATGCGAACGCGATTACTTCCTAGTTTCAGCACAGGATCCAAACCAGGGTCCTGACACAATGCTTCCGGTCATGCCACAGGGGACAATAAACACATGGAGCCGATGCAAAAATGTGTGATATGAGATGGTGCTTGTCATTGAGTCAGCATAAAGTGGCTGATGCTAGGGTACTTGAACTTTTGGAAACAACATTCCGACTTCCTATGTGATCATGTTGAATGTAAACTAGGCTATTGGCTATTTTTTTAAAAGGGACACACCCTTCGATATGTACTGCCCAACTTCCTGTTTCAAATGGAAATACGTCAACACAGGAAATACAATTATGTTCATCTAACCATCGCATGGGGTCTTTAAAAAGTGATGCAATACTATAAGTAGAGACAAAGGACATTTGTGAAAGAACAGAAGGATGGATATATACTGCTTCACAGCTGCACTGCACAGTTGATAATGTCCTCTTTAATGTGGAAGGTTGGACAGAGAGAAGAGTCTGCCATGGCCTGAGCTTGGGGAGGAAGGGGGCGGCCAGCCTTGTGTCAGTCCCCAGTGGGAGCACACCTGCGCTGGGCCACAGGCTTGGAATAAAGTGTAGATTTTGACTTTCTAGTGGTTTATGGATGGCTGACACACGCTTACTTGTGTCATCATTTAAGGCTGCTATAAGCCTGGAGATGTTATTTATTGGTTACAAGGTGGAACAGAACAACTGCTGCGATTATTCACTCAGTGTGTGTGTGTCCACGTTTGCAGATGTTTCTTAAAGTAGATTTGCCATAATGATCTGTAGCCACGTGCATTGCATTTGTAGCCATGTATAGTGTTGTGTAGATGTGTGTGTTTGTGTGTGACCTCATTTATTGTGAGGCCTCACATGTGCTTAGACAATGAGGCCAAAAGAACCGAGGAAAATTTTTTGAGAGAGTCTTGTTAAATGGTTCAACTATGACACACACAAAGATACACACACTCTGGTCTCGCTCTACTGGTGCTATTGATGAACAGGTGGCCATTTGAATCATTTGTTTAAAGTATTCAGAACACTGTGTAATTTTAAAGATGCAGCCAAATTGCCTGTCACCTAGATCCCAGTTCTTATGGGTTCTTTCCTGTCAGGTTCTTCTATATAAATGTATGAATACAGTGACCTCAAAAAGTATTTGTTCACTTGCAGGTCACACTTTAAAGAGTCTGAATGTCATTGCATTAAATAACAAAATATCAAACCAAGTGGTATTTGCAAAAAAATGATGCCAGACCTTTTCTGATGACAGAATTCTTGTTGCTTTAATGTCCAAATAATTTTACGGGGCACTGTATTTTCTGTACACATGCATGCATGTCTCTACGGATGTCTCTGCTCTGGTGTACTTTAGTGACCACGAGTGTGTGTGATTGCCTTGTGGAGTCTTTTAAGTACATTCCTAGTGGTATGTTTTAATGGTGTAAGGGTGAGGCAATGACATCTTGGTGCACGTCATCCTCTAAAATGTGTACAGAAATGGAAAAGCACTTAGATTGGGCTGTTTGATCTTTCCTGACAGAGAAACAGAGAGATAGAAACAAGAAGAGGGATACAGAACATGTGAGAGAGAGATAGACTGTGAAAGAGTAGTAGTCTCACTTTGATGCAGATTTAAAAGAAAGTTCCAAGATGAAGTGAGGACTTCAGAAAGGGAAAGAAAAAAAAAGAGTGGAAGAGGGGAAAAAACTTTTACCATGTAATTAAAGTTTCTTTTAAACACTTAAATTGCTTCCCTGTGGGAGCTCTTTTATTGTTTTGAAAATATGCTTAAATCTACATGCACCTGTCGGAGCCATGGTCCAGCATGTTGACACATTGTTGGTGGCGAAACGGTGTTACTCAATGACAATGCACTACACGTACGGCTTTCAAAGTTGTGCACATCTCCATGTTTATAACACCGGGTGCATCTCAATCAGGGAGTCGGCCATTTTAAGGGCTCAATCGTTCCTGGGCACTGAAATATTCACTCCCTAAAAAATCCCACAATGCACTATAAAAACCAGGAAGCATCGTTTCTCTCTATGTTCCCTTACCAGAAACGTTGTCATGTCTTCTGAAGTTTAGAAGTCCAGCACAAGTGTAAATATGTGATTTCAAAGCCTTATTTTCTCTTTAAAAGAGATGTTGTTTGCAATGCCTTTCATCCTTGATGACTACGAAAGGGACGCAATCTTTTAAATATTACAGTTGTTAAAAGTAGGTTTAAAATCCTTTATATTTTTATTTCTTTATTTAATGTAAATTATCTTTCATTATTACACTGTACGTTTGAATATCCGTGTGCAACGGGCAAGCAGTATCTCCAATGGATCATCAACTGCTTTGAGTTGTTGGCAGTATTGCTGGCCCTGCAGAGGCTTCGGCCATTGACTCAGGGCAAGCATGTGTTGGTCTGGACCGACAACACAGCGACCGTGGTGTACATAAACTGCCATAGTGGCGTACGCTCACGTCGTATGTCGCAACTTGCCAGCCGCCTCCTCCTTTGGAGTCAGCAGATGATGAAGTCTCTGCGAGCCACTCAGCTTCTGGGCGTCCTCAACCGTGCAGCGGACACACTCTCACGGCAGGTAATGCTCCGCGAGGAGTGGAGACTCCATCCCCACGTAGTCCAGCTGATTTGGGAGAGATTCGGGGAGGCTCAGGTAGACCTGTTCGCCTCCCGAGAGTCCTCTCACTGCCCCCTTTGGTACTCCCTGTCCGAGGCTCCCCTCGGCACGAATGCCTTGGTGCACAGCTGGCCTTGGGGCTACGCAAGTATGCGTTTCCTCCAGTGACTTACCAATCACAAGACCTGCCGTGCCCCTTGGGAGTCTGGGCGCACTCCACTAGAGGTGTTGCGTCCTCCTGGGCACAGGCAAGGGGGGCCTCTCTAGCAGACATATGCAGAGCTGTGGGTTAAGATAATTTTTAAGGACATTTTTATAAAAACTGATAATTGCAAGGTTCATTGTGACCGGGGACTTTAATAAAGCCAGTTTCAAATCAGTCGCACCAAAATACCACCAACACATTAGTTTCAACACACGAGGGGACAGGGATTTGGACCATTGCTACTCTCCCTTCCAGGATGGCTACAAATCCCTCCTCCGCCCACCATTTGGCAAATCGGACCACTCTTCCATTCTGCTTCTGCCCGCTTACAGGCAGAAACTGAAACAGGAAGCACCCGCCCTCAGAACGATCCAGTGCTGGTCGGACCAATCAGACTCTACGCTATTTGACTGTTTTGATCACACGGACTGGGAGATGTTCCGGTCCGCCTCTGATGACGACATCGAGCTTTACGTTGATAGCATAATATGTTTCATCAGAAAGTGCATAGAGGACGTCGTTCCGACCAGAACAATACGGATCTATCTGAACCAGAAGCCATGGATTTATAGCGATGTTCGCGTGGCACTTAATGTGCGGACCTCCGCTTTTAATTCCAGGAACGCGGAGGAGCATAAACAAGCCAGTTATGCCCTCCAAAAATCAGAACAGCAAAACGCCATTACAGGAACAAGATTGAAGGACAGTTTAACACCACCAACTCTAGAAGCATATGGCAGGGAATTAACATCATCACGGACTTTAAAGGGAATAAAAACTCCGCCATGAACACCGCTGCCTCTCTCCCGGATGAGCTAAATACTTTTTATGCTCGTTTCGAGGGAAATAACACCGCCCTCGCAGAGAGAGCTCTCGCGGCCGAAGCTACAGAGGTTAGTTCACTCTCCGTCTCTGTAGCGGATGTAACCCGATCCTTCCGACGGTTAAATATCCACAAAGCCGCGGGTCCAGACGGCATTCCGGGCCGTGTCATCAGAGCATGCGCAAACCAGCTGGCTGGTGTTTTTACGGACATTTTCAACCTTTCCCTCTCTTTGTCTGTAGTCCCCACATGTTTTAAAACGTCCACCATTGTGCCTGTTCCAAAACAATCAAAAATCACTTGCTTAAATGACTGGCGTCCTGTTGCTCTGACCCCCATCATCAGCAAATGCTTTGAGAGACTAATCAGAGATTACATCTGCTCTGTGCTGCCTCTCTCTCTAGACCCATTGCAGTTTGCTTACCGCAACAACCGCTCCACTGATGATGCCATTGCATCTACAATACACACTGCTCTCTCCCACCTGGAAAAAAGAACACTTATGCGAGAATGTTGTTTGTAGACAACAGCTCAGCATTCAACACCATAGTGCCCTCCAAGCTTGATGAGAAACTCTGGGCTCTGGGCTTAAACAGCTCGCTGTGCAGCTGGATCCTGGACTTCCTGTCAAGCAGACGCCAGGTGGTTAGAATAGGCAGCAACATCTCCTCATCACTGACCCTCAACACTGGAGCCCCACAGGGCTGTGTTCTCAGCCCACTCTTGTATTCCTTGTACACACATGACTGTGTGGCAACACATAGCTCCAATGCCATCATTAAGTTTGCTGATGACACGATGGTGGTAGGTCTGATCACTGACAATGATGAAACAGCCTACAGAGAGGAGGTGCACACTCTGACACACTGGTGTCAGGAGCACAACCTCTCCCTCAACGTCAGTAAGACAAAGGAGCTTGTGGTGGACTTCAGAAGAAAAGACAGAGAACACAGTCCCATCACCATCAATGGAGCACCAGTGGAGAGAGTCAGCAGCTTCAAGTTCCTGGGTGTCCACATCACTGAGGAACTCACATGGTCCATCCACACTGAAGTCGTTGTGAAGAAGGCTCATCAGTGCCTCTTCTTCCTGAGATGGCCGAGGAAGTTTGGAATGAACCGCCACATCCTCACACGGTTCTACACCTGCACTGTAGAGAGCATCCTGACTGGCTGCATCTCTGCCTGGTACGGCAATAGCACAGCCCACAACCGCAAAGCACTGCAAAGTGTGGTGCGAACTGCCAGACACATCATCGGAGGTGAGCTTCCCTCCCTCCAGGACATATATACCAGGCGGTGTGTGAAAAAAGCAAGGAGGATCATCAGAGACTCCAGCCACCCGAGCCATGGGCTGTTCTCACTGCTACCATCAGGCAGGCGGTATCGCAGCATCAGGACCGCACCAGCTGACTTCATGATAGCTTCTTCCCCCAAGCAATCAGACTTTTGAACTCTTGATCTCCCACAATCAAAATACATCAGCACTGCACTTTATTATTAGACTTTAAATTGTGTTGTGTTAATTTGATGTTATTGTAAATTGGTATATGTCTCATCACTGTCACGACTGCTATGTTGATCGGAACTGCACCCAAGAATTTCACACACTATTGCACTTGTGTATATGGCTGTGTGACAATAAAAGTGATTTGATTTGATTTGATTTGATTTGATTCATATCTGTGGATGGAAATCTGCCCAGACCTATAAAATATTTTTTCAAATCCTCATCTAGTTATAATAAACATATATGTTTCAGTTCTCTTTGGACTGTAATGCAAGACTTACACAGAAACTGCAGGGCTGGGGAGAGCAACTATAGTTAAAAGAGACACTGTATAAATGAGCGAAGAGACATAGGCCTACCTCTGTGTGATTTACACCAGGAGAAGACATCTCTCACACACACTATAAATCATGTCAGTTCGGTTCTGTACACACTACATGGAATTTACGAAAAAGTTTGCTTTCATCAGGCTTTGAAATCAGGTATTATATAATAAAAAAGAACCATCCTTCTTACAGAGGCTGTACTGTGAAGGTAGTTGATGGTAGTACTGTATGTCTGGGTGTCTCTGTTAGAGCTGTCGCTCTGTGCCAAGCAGGCGCAGGTGGCCCTAGTGTTACGTCTGCCCTGTGAGGGGGCACCCAGGGGGTTCAATGGAAGGGCAGCTCTGAAAGAGAGCGGTGTGTAAACAATTCCAGTCCTCTGAGAAGAACAAGACAATGAGACACGGAATGCCCCTGCTAATCGTCACTGCAGGGTAACTAGATCCATGCACTCTCTCCTTCTCCCTCTCTCTCTCTCTCTCTCTTTCTCTTGCTCTAACTCTCTCTTTCACCTTACTGTACAGTAGGGTCTTTGTGCTGTTCGCTGCCATTCTAAAAGACGTACAGTATGAAAAGAGGATGAGGAAAGGTAGTGCTGGACAGAGAGAGAGGGCAAAGGGTGGGTAGAGAAGGAAGACAAGATGATGAAAGGATCTTGAGGGAGGTAGAGGAGAAAAGAGAAAGTGAAGGAAGGAAGGGATGGAGAGACAGAAGGTAACAGAGGACAATTAAAGGTGAGCAGGAAACACACCTACTAGTGGTTCTCAAAAATAGGTTGCAGGTCTTTTTATGATACTGTAGGGTCGTAGACAACAAGGATCAAAACTATGCTAAATGCAAATAAAATAAAAAATAAACTAACAAATAATTGTGCAATATAATTAGGATATAAATGAACAGGCATATTACATGGCTTTCTTGAATACTTGTTTCTGATTGGTCAATTGTAGCATTCTGCTGTCAAATATTTTTGTAGAATGACTGTTAGCTTGGATGGCTCCTTTAGCACTCTGCTGTCTCTTACTTGTCACATAATTACATTTCAATTAATATTTCATGTCCATTTATTTACTAATTTGCTAAGTAGCCATGTATAAGTAAATGACCAGCTGGCTGTAGGGTATACCTAACTTATCCACTTTTAAAAGGGAGGACAAAAACACATCTTTTGTAGTTGAGGTTCCAAACTCATAGAATGAACGTTATTATAAAAAAATGTTTTACATGCAGTGTTCAATGTTTCGTCACAGTGATGAATACTAGTGGCACTACAACAACTAAAACTGTACATTTTATTTACTTTCACACAAATCATGAGTACAACACCTGATTATGATTTTATAAACACTTATTTTTCACTCTATTACTCACACACTGCTATGTTTTGATATCAAAACACTTTTACTCTACCACATCACACATTTTAACGCTTGTTTTACAGACCTACATTTACATTTGGAGGTCGAGGCTCGAGCCCAACCAAGCACGCAAGTTGACACGTGAAACAAAAGTGTCATAGAAGTGACACGAAATGACATGGTTGCTTCAGAAAATGAGCTTTTCATGTCGAATTTGTTTTTAGGACACTATCAGTTAGGTTTAGGTGTATGTTTAGGGTGAGAATGTCTGTTTTGTTTACCTCTAATTTGCTTTTAGAACACTATTGGTTAGGTTTAGGTTAAAGTTTTAGGTTAGGGAGGTACGTTTTACACATTAAAACCCCCATCTATTATTCATCTTAAAAACCTTTCCTGGTTTCACTCGGTTTTGTCGCCCCCCGCTGGATTTCACCGAAAAACTGCAGCAAAACTTGTAATGAAGCATGTAATTTTGTTTTGCAAAAATGTTGCCAGGTTCACATCATTTTAATGAGATCCAGCTGGTTCTTTCGGATGATTCGTGTGGATGAACCGTAGTAAAGAATGATTCATTTGAGTTTCACACAGAATACTCTCTGCATCATTTCACGTCCTTTTATTTGTTGCTAAATATTTTGTGAAATCCTGCTGTTCATCACTATGTTTTTTATTAATTTATTGACATAATGGTGTATCTGTTCAAATGCTTGCTCAGGGACAGAATAAGTAAATATGTTAAATTTATACATAATGAAATTATTTATGTTATTGTTTGAATGAATGATATGCTGTTTTGTGTTAATTTCCAAATCAAACAAGGAGTAAACAGTCATAAAAATGATTAATTGCTTGTTTGATTGCCAGCAGTAGGCTACTTTTTTGAATTTCACAGGGCCAAGGCGGCAACCCTAGGGACATGCCCTCATCCTTGAAAACCAAGAACAAACTACACAAGGTAGAAAAGTAAATATGACCTAGACAACATAAAATACAGGTTCACTATGTTGGGTCTATGCCATTCATGGTAATAATACATTTGATTTTAAATGGTTTGATTTTAATTTCTTTCCTTTTGTACAGTAAACAATTTTGTTACTGTGTTGAGTCGTTACTTGATGTCCAATGCAAAACCTGCATTCTGAAATTGAAACATTCAAAACCAGTTGAGAACCACTGGAACAAAAAGTGCTCTAAGAGAAAGAGATAGAACTATTTACACAGTTCGTTCTCTTCAAACGATTCACTAGTACAAGGATTACAGCTGCTCTCTCTGGCTCTGATGTACTGACTGAAGAGTCAACAAGGCCTCTATTGTCTGGGTGTCTGTGTAGCACTCTCAGACTCTCACTGTGATAAAAGACAGAACAAGAGCCAAAACAAAGTGAGGGGGACGAGAGAGTGAGTGAGTGAGAGAGAGAGAGAGAGAGAGAGAGCTCAGTCCTCGACAGGGCTTATCAATCTTTGAAAATTGTATAGTTTGTATAGACCAGTTTTATGAAACTTTCATGGTGCTTTTGCATACTTTTTGAAGCTTGAAAGCTTGATCCAGGGTCCGTGTAATTTCGAAAAATTTGTTTTCTCATTTTTGTCTTCAAAACGAAATAACCAACAAACTGCTCATTTATCACATTTCCTGTTATCTCTCTTTATCACACCACAACAATTTACTTTGTATGCGCTTGTTTTCAAATTTAAAAAGAAATAGCCAAAAACAAGAAAACACATTTCAATCATGCATATAAACCTGAGTTTATAACTTGAAAATTTGTTTTGCACATGTGGGCGGGCCTGACACCCCTATTTCCATTGATTGGTCAATATGCACCGTCATCTGTTTTTCCTCAATCCCATCCATAGACAAAGAGTTCACCAGAGTTCAAGTTTGCCGATTGTTTTTGTAAATAGATTCTAATCATTTTAATGAAGAACAGTAATAATTCTTAGAAAAACTTCTGACTGCTGCATGTTTATTGCAATCTCATCAAGCAATGGACACCTGGATATGACAACCATTGAAGCACAAACTTGCTTTTGTTACCGTGGACAGTGGGCGGGCAGTGATTTTTTTTATCTCAAAAGGAAAATTAGCACGATTATGAATTGGGATGCTGTGCACAGACCTTACTGTAACTAAATAGACTTTGTTATCTGGTCATTATTGTTGTTGTTATTATTATCAATGATAATTCAAACAAGCCAATAATTGCAGGGGAAACATAAGGGAAAACATATATGTTTATTGGATGTGAATAAGCCTTGCAGGACATCGTCATGGTTTTGAGCAGTGAAGATACAAAAATCTTAGGACCTTTAGGATTGTTTGAGGGTAAGGGCTCTGCCCTCAATGTTCATGTATTATTATATATTTTATTCTCTTTCGTTTTTTGTTTTTTTTCATACGTAGTTACAGCTTTTGCTTTCTAGTCTTTATTTGGCAAGTGTTCAATTTATTGTCAGGGCACGAGCCGTGCACAGTTCTTCACTTTCCAACTATCCGAGGCCCGCACACCATTCCATTGAATTCATGAAATAAAATGCAAACAAATACACCCTGTTCCTGACTTACTTTAGCTGACATGCAGTTGCATTGTGCTTGGTTTATTTAAAAAATAAAAAAAAGATTTGAATCTGAAAACGGCCCCTCGCACTCGAAGCATGAATCCCTGTAATTAATATATTGATCATATGAGTAATTGTTCATCTGTTTTACATTTTTTGTACACCAAAAGTGTATTAAAAGTGTAGCCTAGTTCATCCAAACTGAATCACATTGCTGGTACATCAAGCCAAAAATCTAAGGCACTCACATGGGGTATAGGCCTTAATAAGGCCAGCTATTAAAATTAGGCAATAATATTAAAAACCATAATCACATTGTGGCTAGAAGAGCCTTAATTATGTACAACAATTATTTTACTTAATTCCCTAAGTAAGTGTTAGGGGCCAATGTTTAAACAAAAAGATTTCGTTTTAACTGTAAGATTAATGACTGAAGTCTTAGAAATAACAAGAGAATTAAGAGCTATGGCAGAGGGGAAGATTTTCAGTGAATAATGACTTAAATGTCAGATAGTTCATTACACAAAGCTATTGTATGAACTTCAGAAGGCATGGAATATAATGCACAAGTCATATGGACTGCTTTTATGGAGCTTTCTTAAACTCTTTGAAACTTGACAGTTCCTGGTCAATATATGATTTCACTGTTGAAAAATAGCAGCATGAACATTTCTCAGAATGTCCCCTTTTGAGTTCCACGGAAGAAGAAGAAAATCATACAGGTTTGGAGCAACATGTGTGAGCAAATGATGACAGCATTTTCATTTTTGATGACTTTAATTAAACTTTCTTGGCTAAATACTTCATGTCCAATGTCAGAATCTGTCCTCTTTGCAAAAAACATATATGATGATAAAATGTAAACAGGATTTTATCAGCCAGTTTGAAACAAGTCCCAAGCTCACAGACTGTAAGAGATGTCTTCTGTCTCACAGTGTCCAGATGACGGAGGCGGAGAGTGAAATAGTGCGAAAGAAAAAGAGAGCGAGGCAATAGCCTGAAAAAGAGACACATAAAACTGTCTGCAGGACTATGTCTCAATCAGTGGCTCTTGAGAGTTCAAACATCTGTCTAGAAATGTGTTCTGTGTTCATGCATGAAAAACCAGAAGTTACAGCTTGACCTGCCTGCAGGCAGCAATAGTGCAAATGGTTACATTTGGATTTACAGTTTAAATGTCAAGCTAACCTTTCACGCCATAGAAACATTTTGTTACAGTTTTGAAACTCTGATATAAAACTGATGCCTGCATATGTCATTGTTTTTCGTCCACAGTCGAACATGATAAGGAGTTTTTGCCTGTGCGGCGCCATCACAGAGAATTCCGATTTGACCTGTCCAGGATTCCAGAGGGTGAGGCAGTGACGGCTGCAGAGTTCCGGATCTACAAGGACTTTGTTCCGGAACGCTTTGAAAACGAGACCTTCCATGTCAGTGTCTACCAGGTGTTGGAAGAACATTCAGACAGGTACACCAGCACTCATTTGAGTTTATTAGTGAAACGTTATAGATATAACATTCATATTAATATGTTTTATGTATTTATGATGCACAAGCCAACACGAAACCAGCAACTGCAGAAAGATTTGCAGAAGAATATGCAGATCTGCATATTCCCTGTCCTGTATGTGTTCACTTATTATTTATTTTTATTTATTTATCACACATATACAGTGAAATTCTTTTTTTTTTTCCACATATCCCAGCTAAGCTGGGGTCAGAGTGCAGGGTCAGCCATGATGCAGCACCCCTGGAGCAAATAGGGTCAAGGGCCTTGCTCAAGGGCCTAACAGTGGCATCTTGGCAGTGCAGGGGCTTGAACCCCCAATCTTCTGATCAGTAACCCAGAGCCTTAACTTAATTTTTTTTTTCTCCACTAACGGTTAGGTTTGGGGTTTGGGTTAGGGGATACAGTTAATAAAATATGCATTTCTCTTCACTGTATTACATTCTGTACAAATGAAAACATCTCGCTTTACAACTTGCTTTTGGCGGCCCTCTGTGGACATTTCACTCTAAAAATGGAGATCACACATGCCCATACGCCCAACAACAATTACCGCTTTGGCCACTGCGGGCAGTATTTAGAATTTCGGTCAGTACAGGCCGATCTTTGGTAGAGAAAATTCAACCTACTCTTTCTGATTTCAATGTGAGATCAGTCTGGATTTTACCATGTTTAAATCTATGTAACAAAATTCCACAGATTTTGCCTCAAAATCAGCACAGAAAATGTGGGAAAAGTCTGCATATTCCCTATTCCATAGATAACCATGTGTTTTGTGGTGGGCGTTGGAGGAAACAGGATTTTCTTGCCTGTACCTTGCTTTTTAAGGAAAATCCTTTCCTCTTAGGGGCTGTAATACTCTTAAACCCTCTGGTCCAGAAACACTGGACACTTTTGATTTGTGTTTCCTTTCCCTCTGGTTCTCTCTGCTGCACACACAGTGCTCGCTCTATCTAACCATCCCAATGCAAACTTCACTGTTGCACCACCGTGTTTCCTATTCCGACTCTGCGGTTCCCCACTCAAAGAATCAGTTGTGCACTCACAGGGCTTCCCTTCACCACATGTTCAGAACCTTCTAGAATATCTGCGTGACCTGCGCTGTGAATTGGGTTCAAGCGCGTCTAGCTCCTCCTATGTGCTGTGTGACCCCTCTTGAGGCCTCTGTTGACTCAACAGGTCTATGGGGAACAACACACCCCATTGTGCTCCCATTAGACAGAGAAAAGAGAAATAAAGGTATAAATGAGAGCGGATTAGACTTGAGCTGAACAGGTGTTTGGATGAGACACTCAACACCTGAGCTACCTTTTTTTTTTTTTTCTGTGCTGGAATTAATTGCACTCTAAGATAGTGAAAGACTGTGTTGTTTTAGCACCTGATTTACTAAGGAATTATACAAATAAGGTAACGGTGCAAACACAAAATGTGAAAAGGCTCCATGACATAATTACCAGCGCAAATAGATCCTGGTTAAACTGGATTGCAGGTGGCTAGTGTAAAAGAAGTGCAACAGTTTAGCAAATGCACCTATGAAAGTTGTGCTCATATAGTTCCAGTCACACTGCTCTCTTTTTCTCCATACATCTTTTCTTCCCAGTCTTTTGTTGTATACTGTCTTTCATTCCCTTTCATTTCTTTCTTACACATTATCTCTCTCTCTGCCTTGCTCTAAATTCCCCTGTTTGATTTAATGCAGGGCAGAAGCTCTGTGAGATCAACAGCCGTTTATAAAGCCATTATTGTCAATTAAGGAAATGAACTGCTCCCCAGGGACTTACCATCTGGAGCAAGCCCTTTGTTTCTCTCTCCCATTTCTCAGCTTATTTCACTCTCTCTTTCCCTCTGTCTAACTTTATCTGTCACCTTCTGCATCTTTCTATCTAAGTGTGTTTTCTCTCCAACTTCTTTTCAGTGTATATACTGTATATTCCAACCAAACTGACACTCCCGTTCCTGAGTATTTGCTGAATCTTTTTCACATAGAACCTGCTGTCCAATTTAACCAGGCGCTTCAGCTGGGAACTATGATTTGCTACTTGCTATTGCTAGTAAGAGGCAGTTGGTATTATGGTGAGGGATTTTTAATACTACAGAGCATTTTATTGGACATAAATTTGCACCTGAGTGCAAGATGAGTCACCAACATTTTTGGTCCATTTTACTGGAAAAGAAAGACTGTACATTATAAATACGTGTATCTGCTAAAAGTTAATTTTCCCAAAATTTTAGGATTAGGCTACACTAGCATACAGATGCCTCAAAGCTAACAGACATGGACAGAAATCCAATTTAGATTTTGTTGTGTTTTAACAATGCTGGTTGTTTACATTTTCTAGTGATCTCGGCAGTAGTAATTCATCAAATGGTGATCAAATGATGGTGAAAAGTGTTATAGAGCGCAAAAGTCAGGTTCTGGAAGTAAAAGTCCCATTCATTTTTCCCATTAGCTAATATATTTTTAAAGATAACTTATAAACCTTTTAAGACAGACCTACTATGAGCTCTGGGGTTGTTAATCAATGCTACTGTATATGCTTCTGTTGAATCCATCAGTCTGAATTATTTTTTAGAAATCGTGTTTAATATTGGAATTTCACGTGAAGAAAAACACAACCCATGGTCCTGAAGAGAAAGATCCAGCAATCACAAATGTACTGACGGACACCCCAGCATGAGTTCTTTAATGTGTGCTATAATAAAAAAAAAATCTTAACCTTACACTTAACAGCAGATGTACTGAAGGACAGTTTATATCACAGCAGGTGCACTGAAGGTCAGAATATATATTATCAAACATATTAATGTGGTTTTTAGATGTTTATAATGCCTGATTGTGATAGATAAGATGTGATTGCAAATGCGCTTGCCGGCTATGTGCGCCGCTGAATTGTTTATATGCAATGGAGCATGGGATTCTGAGTTCTCCATGAAAGCATAGAAGGTTCTAAAAACCTAGCCCTTCCACTTTCCCAACACAGGAAGTAGTTAGAATGAGTGATGGATGGAATGGGACTATTTTGTATATTGTTTGTTTGATGTCAGAATATATGGCCGCATCGCTGCATCAAAACTCTAGTGCTCCGACTGTAATGGCTTTAAACTCTTATTTAGTGATTGTTTGAATGTTTCTAACATAAAAAATAAAATAAAAATAAAATATTGTGATGTTGGAAAGACTATTCATGCATTCGTTCATTGTGACAACCGCTTCAGTCCCTCTTTTGCTGGTTAACAGCAACACGAATGCAGATCGCACTGGTTTGAGCATACACCTCTCAGCCCAGCCTAGTGTAATCACACCGGTTTGATCGCACATGCGAAGGGATTAAATCAATAGTTTCATAATTTTTCATAAATTTGATTGTGTCATTCGCAATGCGTCATGGGATTGTAGTTCATTCTCTCATTAAAGATGTTGCGTATACACTTGTTTTATTATCTGATTTTTAAATACTTTTTTGCTTCAAATCAAAGTTTGTAAATTTGTGTTTTAAATTAATCTCAGAGCTGGTTGGTTGGGCTCATGGCTTAGCGCTCTTTTATAAAGGATTTTATCAAATCCTTATGGAAGAAATGTAAGGAAAAAAATACTTCCGTAACTAAGACAGCTGAGAAAGTTGGTGGCCAGTGTTGTGCTCTATTACTGGGCACATGAAGTACAAGCATACTTTCAGTTGGACCTTGCAAGTTGACTCAGGTGTCTGGATCGGAGTGGTGGAGCAATACAGTATAGTCCTTGCAGAATATCCCAAAACATAATAATCTGCTGCATCCTCCATAACTAAGCACTCAGAACAACCTGCAAACTGGGGTATTGCCCTGTGTAAATTGTGATCTGCAAAAATTTTGTAGCAGTGTTTTGCACCATTGTCTGATTTGCTGGCAATAATTCCTTTAGTGAATGGGGTGCTAAAACAACAGAGACACTGTGTGCAAATAAACAATGCTGTCAGTGTGAACAATTCATTCTAAATTAACTCCTCTTTCAGTATCTCTTGGCCTGCCATTCTTCGAAAGGCAGAGAGTTGCCTCCATTGATTGCACTTTTGTTTTGGTTGACTCCATTTGTTCTTGCTTTTGCTCTCTGGTCTTTGTAACTCTTGGGTTGTATGAACTTCAACTCCTTGATTGGATATGCATGTCAGTTTAGATATCTGTCAGAGTCTCTTGAAGTTCTTCTTAATACTTCGTTCGGGGTAAAATTAAGTTCTAAACGGCCGAGCAACGGTATACTGTTTGTGAACATTCAGACACCCGCCACACCGCTGTAGGAGGTGTTTAGAGGAGCATTTAAATATGAAGACGCACAAGACTACATATAAAACCATAACTAATGACATTAAAATGTGTTAAAATTCACATGAGGTGTTTTAACCACTCGATGATGATTTAAAGTAATATGAATGCTGTAAAAAATATTTAATTTGTCTTGTTTACATTCTGAATTAATGACACTAATGTGCTAACAAGCTATACGCTATATCAGCCACAATATACACTGATTACACTTTGTTATTGACATTTATAATGACACTGATACTATTGCAAAGATGAGTGTTTATGATGAGTTTGTTGTTGGTGATATCTGTACCATTCTTTGCTTTCAGATAATTAAATCCTTACATATCTGGCCTCTATAGATTGCACTTTTGTTTTGGTTGAATCCAGTTGTTCTGGTCTTTGTAACTCTTGGGTTGTATGAACTCAACTCCGTGGTTGGATATTCATGTTGATTTAGGTACCTGTCAGAGTCTCTTGAAGTATTCACAAGACACATGCAGCATGTAGTTGTGTTGGCTAACATACATACAGTAGTGGACCAGTTAGCTACCTTTCAAAGGCTTAACCTCAGAGACTCCAAAAGTGTACCATAGACCTTTGTTAAAGTGTTTGGTTGGCAAATACAAAGTTTATCGATCAGATCCTTGAGATACACTATATATGACATAAGCAAGATAACATCCTATGATTATCATCAGCCCTTGAACTCTCTGTGGGGGAAAAGGTGAATAAAGGGAAGCAAGTTTTATTAACAAGCAGAGGTCTTGCCCTGAGGGACTTGATGGCAGGGGCAGCAGTGGTTTGGCAAATTGTTCAGGACAGGTCTGCACAGGGAATGACACACTCACACATCTGAAGTCTTGGCTCATTTACAGATTCTAATCAAACCCATGTTCTTCCATGCTGAAAAGACTAGATGACTAGAAGACTAGACCATCGTTACAATTCTGATGGGTCCAAGATGGTTTATGGATTGATTTTGCAGTTTAGAGCTGGGTTGGTGTCATGACCATGCCACTCACCAACTAAACTGAAGAAGCCGGTTTAGCAATATGGTCTTTTTGGAAAGGGTAGTTGACCAAAGTAGTCTTGTTGGTTATGCTAGTGAGGAAGCCTGGTGGGAACAAGACACAGCACAAGAGCATCTCAATCACCACAACATATACTGGTGTTCTACCATTCTGATCTTTCCAGCAGGGTCATATACTCTCTCTCCATTCTTCACTCTCCATCAGGGATTCAGACCTGTTCCTGTTAGACTCACGTGTGATCTGGGCAGCAGAAGAGGGTTGGCTGGTGTTTGACATCACAGCCACTAGTAACCACTGGGTTTTGAACCCAGGAAGGAATCTGGGCCTCCAGCTGGCTCTGGAAAGTTTGGATGGTAAGTGGACACACACACACACACACACACACACACACACACACGTTGGTGCAGCTATCATTATGAGGGCTCTCCATAGACATAATGATTTTTATACTGTATGAACTATATATTCTAATCCCTAACCCTACCCCTAAACCTAACCCTCACAAAAAACTTTCTGCATTTTTACATTTTCAATAAAACATCGTTTAGTATGTTTTTTAAGTGATTTGAATTATGGGGACACTAGAAATGTCCTCATAAATCACATTTATAGCATAATACCCTTGTAATTACAAGATTGTAACCTAAAAAAAAAAACACATAACACCCCCCCCCCCCCCCCCCCACACACACACACATACACACACACACACAGCAGATGACAAGTCTCAGAAAATATAGAAATACACGCAGAGCGAATTTTTTGTGCCATTGAATAGCACTGTGGGAAGGGAATTTATAGGGCTGTTCCATATGAAAGTGAACAACTGAATCCCTTCACTAAGGGCCCTAACAAAAGGAACATATACATAATGGTCACTTCAGCAAAGTAATTTTTCATCTTATAATCCTGTGATCCTGGGAGTGCATCCTGATCTTACTTGAAATTTATAAATGCTAATTTGCTCTCTTGCACTCTAGGACTGACAGCAAAAATATTAACTACATATTTCCATATTTCCATGTATGTTTGATTGTTTTACCAAATGCTACAATTCAGGTTACATTCTGATTAAAATAAGGTTGCAGTGATGTACAGTTTTTAATCATGTAGGATGTTCGAAACAAGCACAAAAGAGACAGAAATGCCCTGCTTCCTTCAGAGTATTCATTTAAAAAGCTCAGCCCTTCAGAGTGAATAGGGCATAGTGAGGCTCACTTTCCAATGGAATTTGCCCACAGAGTGTTGCATCACAGAAGGACTACACAAATGTTTCCATTTCCTTTGTTTTGGGTCCTTCATTTCAGTGCAGTTCAAATTCAGTAAATGTTTACTGTCTCTTTGAAGGGCAGTTTATTTCCTAGCATTTAAAGGCCATTAAAAGAAAAACATGTATATAATTGGGAAGGGGAAGAACCAGTCATATGTATACACATGAACCTAGCCAACCACTAATGGAGGTAATGACTTATGTAATGAGAATCAAAGACTATAATACAAGATAATGCCAGGAACTGATTTGTCTTAAACTGGGTATGTGGAATTAATGTCTACGGCACAAGAATTTATGCTTAGTCTAGAGATTCAACATAATTCACCATTAACTATGTAGTTTAGTCTAAGATTACTCTTGGTCTGGATTTTCATAGCCTAAAGAATAGGGATCTGCAGAACAAAAATCGACAAGTCGGTGAACTGGCCTTCTTGAACGAATACTTAATTTGTTAGGAAAGTCTTGTGTAATAGACCAATCCCATTGTTTTCAAACAATACAGCACATGCACAGTAAATGGTGGCAGAAAGCTAGCAAACTATTGTGTTTGATTTCACAGATTAGCCAGCTAGCACTAGCTAGCTTCTCCAAATATCGCTAAAAGATAATATAGAATAAAATTAGCCTTCAGGTTCAAATCTAGCTTCTGAAGGTTTGGGTACACTATTGCTAGTAGCACAGCTACCCTTACAAAAATTGAGAGTTCTGGCAAATTTGCCGGCAAACTCTTCATTGTTGCCACAGGTTTGCCACAAAGTGTTTGCCAGTAGTGGCGTCAGTTTTTGCCATTGCAAATTTGACAGCCAACAGCGCAGCATGACATTTAATTTAGCCTAACCAGACAATTTAAAGGTAACAGATCACTTTTTGACCACTGTTAGGTCAGATAACAACAGATTTGGTTTACTGTTCACACCAGCCTTTTTGCCACCACTTCCGTGTGTGACGTAGGCAGTGACATTGCCAAATTATTGGTCTACAAGGCTGGTTTTGGGTTCACCTGACCCCAGTCGGAAGGATTTCTTAGGGGGGTGTATACATAATGGCCTTGATATACTTCTAGAGAAGTTCTTCTTTGTTCAGGGGTATATCTTTTGCGAACATTCAGACACTGGCCACACTGCTTTGGGAGGTGTTTAGAAGTACATTTAACCCTCTATGGAACATCGTTATTTATAAATGATGCTAAGAAATTTGCTTTTAAAAACAAAAATAATTTTAAACCAATACTTCTTTGTTTAGTTCCTTCACATGACATCCCCTTTAAATCAAATCAAATCAAATCAAATCACTTTATTGTCACACAGCCATATACACAAGTGCAATGGTGTGTGAAATTCTTGGGTGCAGTTCCAATCAACATAGCAGTCGTGACAGTGATAGGACATATACCAATTTACAATAACATCAAATTAACACAACACAATTTAAACATCTAATATACACATAATTACACACAACAATATACAAATAATAACATACACTGTACAGTATACAATACGCTGTTTTTGTTTTTTGTTTTTTTGTTTTTTACTATATAGATACACATTATTCAATAAAAATTAGAAATTAAAATATATAAAAAAAGTATATATATATATATATATATATATATATATATATATATATATATATATATATATATATAGAATGTACAGTATTGTACTGTATTGACATTCAGGCTGTCGGTTGATAGTCAGTTGTTAAGAGAGACATAATATAATAATAATATAATTTATGACAGTCCGGTGTGAGATATAAGAGTAAGAGTAATAAAGTGCAGTGCTGATGTATATTGATCATGAGAGATCAAGAGCTCAGAAGTCTGATTGCTTGGGGGAAGACGCTATCATGGAGTCGGCTGGTGCGGGTCCTGATGCTGCGATACCGCCTACCTGATGGTAGCAGTGAGAACAGCCCATGGCTCGGGTGGCTGGAGTCTCTGATGATCCTCCGAGCTTTTTTCACACACCGCCTTGTATATATTTCCTGGAGGGAGGGAAGCTCACCTCCGATGATGTGTTTGGCAGTTCGCACCACCCTTTGAAGTGCTTTGCGGTTGTGGGCGGTGCTATTGCCGTACCAGGCGGAGATACAGCCAGTCAGGATGCTCTCTACAGTGCAGGTGTAGAACCGTGTGAGGATGTGGCGGTTCATTCCAAACTTCCTCAGCCGTCTCAGGAAGAAGAGGCGCTGATGAGCCTTCTTCACAGCGACTTCAGTGTGGATGGACCATGTGAGTTCCTCAGTGATGTGGACACCCAGGAACTTGAAGCTGCTTACTCTCTCCACTGGTGCTCCATTGATGGTGATGGGACTGTGTTCTCTGTCTTTTCTTCTGAAGTCCACCACAAGCTCCTTTGTCTTACTGACGTTGAGGGAGAGGTTGTGCTCCTGACACCAGTGTGTCAGAGTGTGCACCTCCTCTCTGTAGGCTGTTTCATCATTGTCAGTGATCAGACCTACCACCATCGTGTCATCAGCAAACTTAATGATGGCATTGGAGCTATGTGTTGTCACACAGTCATGTGTGTACAAGGAATACAGTAGTGGGCTGAGAACACAGCCCTGTGGGGCTCCAGTGTTGAGGATCAGTGATGAGGAGATGTTGCTGCCTATTCTAACCACCTGGCGTCTGCTTGACAGGAAGTCCAGGATCCAGCTGCACAGCGAGCTGTTTAAGCCCAGAGCCCGGAGTTTCTCATCTAGCTTGGAGGGAACTATGGTGTTGAATGCTGAGCTGTAGTCTACAAACAGCATTCTCACATAAGTGTTCTTTTTTTCCAGGTGGGAGAGAGCAGTGTGTATTGTAGATGCAATGGCATCATCAGTGGAACGGTTGTTGCGGTAAGCAAACTGCAGCGGGTCAAGATTGAGTGGCAAGACAGAGCAGATGTAATCTCTGATTAGTCTCTCAAAACATTTGCTGATGATGGGGGTCAGAGCAACAGGACGCCAGTCATTTAAACAAGTTATTTTTGATTGTTTTGGAACAGGCACAATGGTGGATGTTTTAAAGCATGTGGGGACCACAGACAAAGAGAGGGAAAGGTTGAAAATGTCCGTAAAAACACCAGCCAGCTGGTTCGCGCACGCTCTGATGACGCGGCCCGGAATGCCGTCTGGACCTGCGGCTTTGCGGATATTCACCCATCGGAAGGATCGGGTTACATCCGCTACAGAGACGGAGAGTGAACTAACCTCTGTAGCTTCAGCCGCGAGAGCTCTCTCCGCGAGGGCGGTGTTATTTCCCTCGAAACGAGCATAAAAAGTATTTAGCTCATCCGGGAGAGAGGCAGCGGTGTTCATGGTGGAGTTTTTATTCCCTTTAAAGTCCGTGATGATGTTAATTCCCTGCCACATGCTTCTAGAGTTGGTGGTGTTAAACTGTCCTTCAATCTTGCTCCTGTACTGGCGTTTTGCTGTTTTGATAGTTTTTCGGAGGGCATAACTGGCTTGTTTATGCTCCTCCGCGTTCCCGGAATTAAAAGCAGAGGTCCGCACATTAAGTGCCGCGCGAACATCGCTATTGATCCACGGCTTCTGATTCGGATAGATTCACACAGTTCTGGTCGGAATCACTTCCTCTACGCACGTTCTGATGAAACACATTATGCTATCAGTAAAGCTCGATGTCGTCATCAGAGGCGGACCGGAACATCTCCCAGTCCGTGTGATCAAAACAGTCCTGTAGCGTAGAGTCTGATTGGTCCGACCAGCACTGGATCGTTCTGAGGGTGGGTGCTTCCTGTTTCAATTTCTGCCTGTAAGCGGGCAGAAGCAGAATGGAAGAGTGGTCCGATTTGCCAAATGGTGGGCGGGGGAGGGATTTGTAGCCATCCCGGAACGGAGAGTAGCAATGATCCAAAACCCGGTCCCCTCGTGTGTTGAAACTAATGTGCTGGTGATATTTTGGTGCGACTGATTTTAAACTGGCTTTGTTAAAGTCCCCGGTCACAATGAACGCGGCCTCAGGGTGCGCGGTTTCCTGCTCACTTATAATCCCGTACAGTTCCTTGAGTGCCCGGTCTGTGTCGGCTTGTGGCGGGATGTACACAGCAGTGATAATGATCGCTGTGAATTCCCTCGGTAGCCAGAATGGTCGACACAGAAGCATAAGAAATTCCAGATCAGGAGAGCAGAAAGACTTGATAGAATGTATGTTCCTCTGATCACACCAGGATTTGTTGATCATAAAACATACACCACCTCCTCTAGTTTTACCTGAGAGGTCTTTCGCTCTGTCCGCTCAGTGCATGGAGAACCCCGCGGGTTCAATGGCTGAGTCTGGAATCTCCGGAGACATCCAAGTTTCTGTTAGGCAGATAATGCAGCAGTCCCTCGTCTCTCGTTGGAAAGAGATACGCGCTTTCAGCTTGCAGAGCTTGTTATCCAGAGACTGAACATTTGCCAGTAGAATAGTGGGTAGCGGGGGTCGATTTGCGCGGCGTCTTACTCTGATGAGAACGCCGGCTCTGTTTCCCCTTTTCCTCTTGCGTTTCCGCGGCCGTGCTGCCCAGACAAAGGGCACCGCAGGCTTGTTTGTAAACAGCGGGTCGACATTGAGGAATGTGAAGTCCGGTTTTCGGTGTGAGATCGCTGAACCAATGTCCAAAAGTGTTTGTCTGTCGTAGACAATGAGGCAGACAACATCCAAGACAAAAAACATAAGAATTGTAAACAAAACAAACAAAACATTGCTATGTTGTGTCGGAGCTCGCAACGCAGCAGCCATACTCGGCGCCATCTTGAGTCCATATTAGACAATACAATTAAAAGTTCTTTGCCAAATACTCAAAATTTGGCAACAAAGAAGTGAATGAGACAGTAGCATATGTTAGGTCACATGCTGTCAAGGTGCCATGGTAATCTCAAATTAATTGGAAAATTGTATATATATATATATATATATATATATATATATATATATATATATATATATATATATTATTTTTTTATTTTTTTTTTTTTTAAAGTACATTTTACAAAAATAAATAAATAAATAAATAAATAAATAAATAAAATTAATAAGAATATAAAATGTCTGTGTGTGCTGTCCTGGGACTGCATGCAAACTAGTTTTGAACACCTTAGGTGACCACCTAGTTCACCTTTGCCAAGAAACGGCCCTGAACTCAACTCCAAACTGTACAGAGAAAGAAATGGAACAGTTCATTGGGACTGTTTTCCAAATGTCTATCTATGGGGTTTCTACAACACAGTTGTGCTGGCAGACCAACACACGTATTGACAAGATAGCTGACACAATGCCAATGAAAAGATGGGAACAAATCAAGAGCAACAGTGAAGTTCTTAAAGATTTAAATTGAATGGCAATAAAGGCTTTGAAATGCCAAGACATGTTTTCCATTTAAATTCAGACACAGAAAAAGCATTCGAATGTGTCAAGTTTCAGACAATTTGTCAAAAAACATTTACTCTAATGGGACAAAGTCAGTTATAAATGACAGCTCCCCCCCAAAAAAGGGTCAAAGGTCATATGCAGAAAACAAATATTGGAAAATGATTTTAGGCTTCATTATACTTAAAACATAAGGTTTTTTTTTTTTTTGTCCAGCTGTGATTTCATAATTAGTCCCATAGAGGGTTAAATATGAGGATGCTCCATGTAAAACCTAAACTAATGTGACATTGAAATGTGTTATCAGTGACTTATGCCTCATTCTATTAGTAGAATTCACACGAGGTCAGTAAAAGAATCTGTTTTAACTACTCAATGATGATTTATAGTAATATATATGCAGTAGAAAATGTTTAATTTGAGTTGTTTAAATTCTGAATTCATGACGCTAATGCACTTACATGCTATACATGGCCATAATATGCGCTTAGTTATTGTAATTTATAATGACACTGATACTATTGCAAAGCTGAGCATATAAAAAAAAGTGTTAATGTGCAGATTAAAGACAAAAGCATGATGATATAGGCATATCTTACTTTGGGCAGGTGTGTGAATGTCTTACGCTCCATGAGTAAATGGGCACTTGAGAGTGAATTTGCACCAGTTTGCTAATAACTCTGCATGCCAGTGTGTTCATGTTGACTGGAACAGAATTAGCTGTCGGCATCAAGGTAGGTGGAACTTCGGGTCACACCTACTGATAACATGGACCAATGGCAGTAAGAATGTGTTTAACAGCCGGTAAGAAGTTTTCCTAAAAGTCCACCCAGGTGAGCTGTTACAAACCACCGAAATGAATAAAAAACTATAGATTTGGTTCTAAATTGTCACATGCATTCATTCTTCATTTTCGTATTAAGTACGACGTGTTCTTGCATTCAAAATCAGACAGAATGCAATGAAATGGAACAGAACAAGGGACTTTGGAGACACAATTTTAAAAGTGGGACTATTTTAATAATGCAACGCTCATGGCACGAGACACTCATAAAAGAAGCAACTTCTCCAAGATGGTTTTACTGTGCAAACAATTTTAATAGCTTAAGTTATACAATATGCTGTCAGCACACTTATTAAAACACTAATTCTAAAAATATCAACAACAAAAATGTACATTTTCTTTTTTTTTAAAGGAGAAAAATATACAAATATTTTATCTAGTTGGTTGTTGTACAACAACTAGTCGACCATCATGACCCATACTAAAACATGCAGAATTTAATGTGCAATGTCTTTCACTCACATACTTTTTTATTGCCAGCAGCTGCAGCAGTGTGTTTTGTACTGGAGCTGTGTAAGTAGGTGTGTGTGTGTACAGGATGTTACAGTCTTTAAATGTTAGGATGAAAACAGATGCAGTGTATTATGGGACTCGTGGAGATCTGCAAGCTTGTCGAGACACACTTGCGGGACGCTTGCCCTGTCGCCGTAGGCAACCAGCAACCCAGCTTCACCTCACTGCGGAGACAGAGATAGCATTCCTTCCTCTTTTAAGAACACACACATTAAAGCTGTTCTAGTGTGTAGGTGAAAGGAGCACAGAATTGCGCAGAGAAAGAAAAATATGCAAGAGAAGGAATTTTCTGAGTAAGCAGGGAACTAAAAAGTGCTCTTGAAAGCGAGAGAGATTTGAAAAAATTAACATCAGATATTGCATATTCTGGGAGGACACACACATTCTCTTCATTTTTAAGATTTTCACCCTTATAGTTAGGAATTCACTAAGAATGAATTGCACCCGCTGATTTGCAAGATCTCTGCAATGCAATATGCAAGCTACAATTCCTTCAGATTTTTGCACTGAAATGCCATGAACAAAAGTGGATCAAATGTTTTGTGAATTCACCCCTGGATACTCTACACTGAATATTACAAAATGTATTAGGCCATAAGGCTCTGAGAAAATAAAAATTAAATTTTTAAACTGTCCTGTTGAATGATATTTTAGAGTTTTTGTGTGTGTGTGTGCGTGCGTGCGTGTGTGTTTGTGAGTGTGTGTACATGTTTATGCTACATTGTGGGGACCAAATGTCCCCACAAGGATAGTAAAACCTTAGATCACCTACCTTGTGGGGCCCAGCCCACGAGGGAAATGGCTTATTAAACATTCTAAATGATGTTTTTTTGAAAATGTAAAAATGTAAAAAGGTTTCTGTGAGGGTTAGGTTTAGGGGATAGAAATTATCGTAAGATCTGTATAAAATCCATAAAATGCATGGAAGTCTATGAAGAATCCCCACGATGATATAAAAACGTGTGTGTGTGTGTGTGTGTGTGTGTGTGTGAAAATCCCCCCAAATAACTAATTCTGTGAAACACACACAAAGAAAGTCTGGTCCTCAGAATAAAAATGTTTTTCAAGGGACCCATATAGCTTTCAAGCATTGTGGCTTCTCTCCCGAGATTTGTACTTTCCACTAACAATTCCAAAATGCATTAACTTTCTCTCAATTTTAAGAGAGAAAAGAAATTAATTAATCTAACGATATCAATTCTGGACACTTATTGTAAATAAATGTATTTTACATAAATACATTTATGTAAAATAAATGCACCATGTCTGTTGTGTTTGTCACATGCAGTTTATGCTCATTGTCTTATTGCTGAAATCTCCGTCTCTCTGTCTCCCCCTGCAGGCCAGAGTGCGAATCCATGGGTGGCTGGGCTGGTGGGTCGAAGCGGCCCCCAGAGCAAACAACCCTTCATGGTGGCCTTCTTCAAAGCTACAGAGGTCCACATCCGCAGCATCCGCTCTGCACAAGGCGGCAGCAAGCAGCGCAATCCCAACCGCTCGAAAACCGCCAAGGGCCAGGAGGCCCTGCACGTAGACAACATTGCAGGTGTGTGTGCACGTGTTTTAAATTAATTGAACACAGAAAAAGGCAGAATTAGAAAGATAAATTCAAAGGAATGAATAACAAAAAGGAAATGGATAAAAAAGCAAACAAAAAACAAAAAGAAACAAAAAAAAAAAAAAAGAAAGAAAGATCTGTTCCTTCACTGTGCAATTAAATAGAGTTGTGGTACTATGGTACAGTGATGGCATCAAATGGTAACAGACACTTTAATTTAAACCATGGTGTTGAATAATTACCATCTTTACATTTTTGGTTAGTGATGCTTTCGATGTGTCTTAAAAGGGTTACTCTAACGTTAAGGCAAAGGAGCATTTATAAAATGCTCTTGTGTTTTACTATTTCCATCTAATTCTCTGCAGGTTTATTTGCACATTAATGTCATTACAGTATTAAATGGATATTTAATAAAGCTGATTCAATGCATTGCATTGGTATGAAGGTCATAGGAACACTTGGCAGCTTTAGTGACCTGTTTCTTATATTCGTCCATGTCTCTCTCAGAACATATCTCAGATCAAACTACAACATTTTGATTGCTCTAAAATAAGTACCAATTATTGTAGGGTCTGTTAATTATTTAAAACTTTTTGGCTTACATGGTAACACTTTCTATGAAGCCCATATTTATAATGAATTGTAAAGGCATTATAATGTATTAGTAATGTCTCATAATACACCTTATAATATGTTATAACTTCCCATAAATAATTGTTAACCACAATTATAATACATTATAATACTTACCTATTCATAGTTATACCTTAAAGTATAATGCATCATAACACAAGCAACATTCAATTTCATCTGCAGAAATTATAATGTATTATATATATATTTGTAATATACAAAAGCAATGTCTTCTTGTAAACATCCATAAGATATTTTTAAGTGGTTAGAAGACATTACAAGTCATGCTGGAAGTTATATATATTACACATGCACAAAATACTAAATAACACACATTCATTGTACATTTTGAGATATTGCGAAAATACTTGAAAAGCTACAAAGTTAAAATACATCAGAATTAAAAAAAGTATGTATGTTGATCACACATACAGCCAATCCTTTCAAACTGATTCTATAATGGACACAATTTAATAAACTTATAAGATATTGCTTTTGTAACTTTGAAAGAGGCAAAGACCACTTATAATATGATCATGTCATTTGACTGTTTACACTATACAGCACTTATACGGTTGAAGTCAGAAGATCACATACACTTAGGCTGAAGTCATTAAAACACATTTTTTAAACACTCCACAGATTTCATATTAGCAAACTACAATTTTGGCAAGTCGTTTAAGACATCTACTTTGGACACGAGTAATTTTTCCAACAATTGTTTACAGACAGATTATTTCACTTTTTTATGTTAACAATTTTTTTATTGATTCCAATCATAAAACATACAAACACAGCATAAAATACAGAATCAATCTAGAGGGGGTCCAATAGAATCGATGCAAAATCTTAAATTGCATCAGACGGACCCTTGCATCTCTAGATGTAGACTTAATGCTTTGTAGAATCCTAGCCCACACTCCCTCCTCAATACCAAATTTAAATCTTTCTCCCATAATCTCTTGAGAGAAGATGAAGCTCCATCCCCCAGACTCTGAATTAACAGGGAGTAATACACTGATGCCTCATGACCTTTTCCAAAGATTGTTTCACTTTTAATTGACAAAATCACAATTCCAGTGGGTCAGAAGTTTACATACACTAAGTTAACTGTGCCTTTCAGCAGCTTGGAAAATTCCAGAAAATTATGTCAAGCCTTTAGGCAATTAGCCAATTTGCTTCTGATAGGCTAATTGGAGTCAACTGGATGTGTACCTGTGGATGTATTTTAAGGCCAACTTTCAAACACAGTGCCTCTTTGCTTGACATCATGGGAAAATCAAAAGAAATCAGCCAAGACCTCAGAAAAAATAATTGTGGATCACCACAAGTCTGGTTCATCCTTGGGAGCAATTTCCAAATGCCTGAAGGTACCACGTTCATCTATACAAACAGTAGTATGCAAGTATAAACACCATGGGACCACGCAGCCATCATACCGCTCAGGAAGGAGACACATTCTGTCTCCAAGAGATGAACATAGTTTGGGCGAAAAGTGCAAATCAATCCCAGAACAATAGCAAAGTACCTTGTGAAGATGCTGGAGGAAACAGGTAGGTAAGTATCTATATCCACAGTAAAACGAGTCCTAAATCAACATAAACTGAAAGGCTGCTCAGCAAGGAAGAAGCCACTGCTCCAAAACCACCATAAAAAAGCCAGACTACAATTTGCAAGTGCACATGGGGACAAAGATCTTACTTTTTGGTGCAATGTCCTCTGGTCTGATGAAACAAATATTGAACTGTTCGGCCATAATGACCATCGTTATGTTTGGAGGAAAAAGGGTGAGGCTTGCAAGCCGAAGAACACCATCCCAATCGCGAAGCATGGGGGTAGCAGCATCATGTTGTGGGGGAGCTTTGCTGCAGAGGGGACAGGTGCACCTCACAAAATAAATGGCATCATAAGGAAGGAAAACTATGTGGATATACTGAAGCAACATCTCAAGACTTCAGCCAGGAAGTTAAAGCTTGGTCACAAATGGGTCTTCCAAATGGACAATGACCCCAAGCATACCTCCAAAATTGTGGCAAAATGACTTACGGACAACAAGGTCAAGGTATTGGAGTGGCCATCACAAAGCCCTGACCTCAATCCGCTAGAAAATGTGTGGGCAGAACTGAAAAAGGTTGTGCGAGCAAGGAGTCCTACAAACCTGACTCAGTTACACCAGTTCTGTCTGGAGGAATGGGCCAAAATTCCAGCAACTTATTGTGAGAAGCTTGTGGAAGGCTACCCAAAGCATTTGGCCAAAGTTAAACAATTTAAAGGCAATGCTACCAAATACTAACAAAGTGTATGTAAACTTCTGACCCACTGGGAATGTGAAATAAGGTGAAATAAATAATTCTCTCTACTATTATTCTGACATTTCACATTCTTAAAATAAAGTAGTGATCCTAACTGACCTAAGACAGGGAAAGTTTTCTACGATTAAATGTCAGAAATTGTGAAAAAATGAGCTTAAATGTATTTGGCTAAAGTGTATGTGAACTTCTGACTTCAACTGTACGATTAACTACCTTATCTTCTGCTGCGTTAAAATTGGATGTTGCTTCTGTTATAATGCATTATACTCTAAAGTATAACTATGGGGAAGTCTTATAAAGTGTTGTAACTGTAGTTATAATTATTTGAGAAGTTATAACTTATTATAAGGTGCATTATGAGACATTATGAATGCAGTATAATGCATTACAATGCATTACAAATATGGGCTTCACAGAAGTATTGTTTCATTTTGGTAAGTGTTACCAAAGTTTCTTTAGCTAATTAACAATTTTCTTTCTTTCTCTCTGTGCAGAGAACAACAGTGCTGATCAGAAGCAGGCCTGTAAGAAACACGAGTTGTATGTTAGTTTTCGGGACCTTGGATGGCAGGTGTGACACTTTTCTCCCCTTGACCTTTATCTCCATCTTTAGACCTATTCTTTCTCATCCTTGTCTGCTTCTACTGTCATTTCCCCATTTTCCTTCAAGTACTATCACCTTCAGGCCAGAAACGTAATCTACGCTAGACGTGAATGCTTGGCTAAGGCATTGTAAGTGTGCAATCTCACTGTACATACTAAACGATCTTGCATCTGCAGAGATAAAGTGGCCTGAAGTCATTAGTTTTCAATGAGTTGTTAATTTTCATTGGCATGAGCAACAGTGACCGTTGGTGATATGATAAATTTGAGCAGAGCACTTTATAGCATTGCGATGGCACCACTACCACTGGGAGTGCAGACAGCGATCCGCCACCTGAGGCAGTTGGATAATGTGCTTAAATAGGAACGCCTATTAGCAACCAACAGCGCAGTCACTTTGAACACTCTTTTACTATGTAACAAACCTCAGTATTCAAGGGGTTGATAGAGTTACCATCAAACGTCTGTCCAATTAGACCATGTGTTATTCAGACAGCTTACTATAAACTGTTTAACAATCTGTAACTTGCTCAGCAAGATTCTCTTCAAACTGTTGCCCCACCATGGCAGTAGTTGAATTGAAACAGAAAATTGACTATAGAATAAGATCCACCATAGCACCCTCTGTGGCCATTAGCTGCTCTAGATGGTTGATCAGATGGACTACCAGCTGCCCTGCTTACAGAACCAGCTAAAACCAGCTAATACCAGCTAATTTGGTTGGCTGGTTATGCTGGTCACCCAGCATGGTCAGTTGACTGGTTTTAGAGAGGTTTGACCTTTAAGCTGGTCAGGCTGGAGGACCAGTTAGCCTTTCCGCTAAAACCAGTTGAGCACCAGCTTGGCCAGGCTTGTGAACCATCTTAAACCAGCTATAACTAGCCACCCATCTTTGTTTTTTGTTTTTGTTTGTTTGTTTGTTTGTTTTTTCCCAGAAGGGTGGTGAAAATAGTTTCAAACTGCCAGACCATCCTGGTCAAACTGGTTAGAGCATCTTGGACCAGAAACAAACCTGATACCATGCTTTAAAAGCCAGCTTCACCACTCTAAGCTGATATTACATGGTTTGTCTTGCTGGGTTATTTTCTTCTCCTTTTCTTCTTCATACCTTATTCCCTCTCATTCTTTCCTTCCTCTCTTTATCCTTCTCTCAGAGCATTCTGCTCTCTCTCTCACCATGTTTATGGCTAAAACTAACTTATGACTCTTTCTAGCTCAAGCTTCATCCAAATGAGTTGTTCAGTCCATTAGGTTGCATTACCTCAGAGTGCAAGCCACAGCAGTCAGTCAGAGATAGCAGAGCCTAGTTTCTGTTTACACATGGATAGTCTTGCCACCTGCAGCATATCTGCCTCTCCTACTGGATCACAGCACATAAACACTCACTCAGAAAAGCTTTATATTCCCCCCAAATTCCCTTCTGAACCATAACATTTTACACATACTTTAACACGAGTGCGGAATAGGATTGAGGTTTATTGTGACCTTTTTGTTTACAGTCTGAGTGATATGTGAGATGGGTCAGACATGTAGAATGCATCATGAAAATGAAGACCATCTGGTTGGGAAAGATCTAGCTCAGGGTTTATGACTGAAAATTAATGTTGATTTCCAGCTGGGCTGTTTTGACAAGCTAACAGATTTTTGCTTCGTCCATCTTTCAGGATTGGATTATAGCTCCTGAAGGTTATGCTGCATATTACTGTATGGGAGAATGTGCCTTTCCTCTTAATTCCTATATGAATGCAACAAACCATGCCATTGTACAGACACTGGTAAGCCGGTCACCACTTTTGGAATGTATACTTGATGTTTATACTATACGTCTAACCAGGGTAAAAAAATAAAAATGTTTTGCCACACCTGTCAGTGGTGGGTGAATTGAGAAAATTTAACAGCCTTTATATTTCTTATATTACAAAATGCACTGTATGTAAATAAATAAATAAAGACATTTTCAATATCAAAATACATAAATACATTTTAGATATGGGCTTGCAACTATTTTATTTATTTATGTTTTTTGCTGTATTTTTTATTTATTTACTTTTTAAAATTTTATAAATATTTTCAAAATATCAGGAAATCAGGAACTAATATATTCAAAATAAATGTAAAATATAATATAATATAATATAATATAATATATATATATATATATATATATATATATATATATATATATATATATATATTGCAAAATTTTACTTCTATATTATGCATTTATTTTATGTATTCATATATTTTCGGCATTTTTCTCCCCAATTTTGACTGCCCAGTTCCCAATGCGCTCTAGGTCCTCGTGGTGGCGTAGTGACTCGCCTCAATCCGGGTGGTGGAGGATTAATCTCAGTTGCCTCCGCGTCTGAGACCGTCAATCCGTGCATTTTATCACGTGGCTTGTTGAGCGCGTTACCGCGGAGACATAGCGCATGTGGAGGATTTACGCTATTCTCCACGGCATCCACGCACAACTCACCACATGCCCCACCGAGAGTGAACCACATTATAGCGACCACGAGGAGGTTACCCCATGTGACTTTACCCTCCCTAGCAACCGGGGCAATTTGGTTACTTAGGAGACCTGGCTGGAGTCACTCAGCAGGCCCTGGATTCGAACTCGCGACTCCAGGGGTGGTAGTCAGCATCAATACTCGCTGAGCTACCCAGGCCCCGGCATTTTATTATTTTAAAATAACAACATATATGGGATTATGACAAAATAGCAAAGCACTTTTATGATGACTATTTTTTTCTTGGCCTCCTTACTGTATGCTTGTATGTGTTGTTTTGTATGCGTATAAAGGTAAAAAAACAAAAAAAAAACAATTACATTTGAATTTTCCTCAGGTTCACTTCATCAACCCAGAGACGGTTCCAAAACCATGCTGCGCTCCTACACAACTCCACGCCATCTCTGTCCTGTATTTCGACGACAGTTCCAATGTTATCCTGAAAAAATATCGCAACATGGTAGTCAGAGCATGCGGCTGCCACTAGAGACCCGTCATACACTCTCACTCTCACTCTCACACACATACACACATTCATACTCTGCCTCTCACACCGTGTCCAAACCAGACATGATGCGTTAAAGTGACAACCGAGTAAAGGTTTTTCCTTCCATGTTAATCTGAGTTTTGGCCCTAACCAGCCATGAGCGTGAAAAGCGACAAATGACAGGAAATTAGTTTATGGCTTGGTTTCTATTGCTATGGTATTGGGCTGGGTAGCCCCGCCAATTGTGAACTCTCATTAGTCCAAAATCCTGCTTCTCATAACAGTATATTAAACATCAATTATGTTCTGATTGGCTGCAATTGTGCCACGTTGTGCAGCAGTTGAGTTATGTGTTCAGACAAATTGCTTTTCAATTGCATTGCATCACATCTGGTTTGGACATCATGTCAAACACACACATATGGAAAAACATTAACACACATAATACACACAGTGACACATTTGACCGCTCCTCATTAACTTACAAAAAGGAGCACTCAAAAGTCCCCTTATACCCTCTACATAAGTATATCTCAGGCAATTGGCCGATTCCAGGATTCGTTTTACCATGGATAATTAGTATTGGCTCTTTGGAATGGGCAAAATGGTCTTATATGGACAATTAATATTTTGAATATGGCAAAACATGTGAAATTATATGTCCAAAAAGTTTCTGTCCAACTTGTCTCTTACACAAACATATGTATGCACACATATACATGCTCACATGTACACACTTCTATATGATACTTGTGCTTTCTACTGTGTAAATAGTTTTTCAATGAAAGAAACAAAAAGGTGTATTTATTTTCCTTGTCTTCCAACATGGAGTAAAATAATAATAATAATAATAAAATAAATAATACTTGTCTTTTGGTCTGTTTTTTTTTTATTTATTTTTTTATGTGTGTATTTGATGCTTTCTGGTCCACACTTATTCAAATGTTATTGAATGTTGAGAATGGTTCCTTTTTCCATGTCATAACATTCCTAAATATCGTTTTATTTGTTTGAAAGGTTGGCTCACCTGCCATTGTGGCTAGTAGTGTTCTAAGGTCAATAGCCACTCAACATTTTCACTAGACAAATTTCCCCACCTCACAGACACAGAGAGTGTAACTGCATGCATTTGTTTGGACATTTTATTTGAATGAGAATGATATGAGTTAAGCAGGACACAAGCCTAATGATTTAAGTCATCTCTTAGAATATCTAGAGGCAAACATGACCTGTTAAAGGTGCAATATGTAACATTTTTCAAGTAATATTCGCCTGTGTGAATGGCTTGTAACGCAACTTAAAAAATGAGCCCTTCCCGGACTTCCTAGGTTGCCTATTAAAGCCTGTAGATTGATTTTCATGCGAAGGGAGCGGGTCACTTTTGCCAGGAAAATTCAAAGTATGTGACGTTTATGCACGCTCCCGAGAGACTTGCCTCAGTAATAGCTTCTCTTCCACTATTCAACAGCGTCAACAGACAGTCTGCAACACTAGGTAACGTTATCTTAGAGATGGAATCCAGCAAACATCCGGCTCCCAGCACAACACAGACTCCTCCACAAACTCAGCGTAAGCCAAAAAAAAACAAAAAAAAAACATGTATCTACTGAATCCCGTCTGGCTAAGCAGGAACGTGATCGTGGTCGAGCGAAAACTAGAGTGAACATCGGCAGGGCATTTGATTCCTGGAGGGACCTTCGTTTGGTTTTGGGGATCAAAACTGACCCTGAATTGGCATTCTTCTTATTGGACAGGTAAGCTTACATTACTGCAAAGCATGTGAAATAAAGTGCCATAAGGACTGATCTGTGTAATTTTGGCTAACTTCATCTTGCCTGCTAACGCTGACGAATTGCAAGCTATCTTGCTTCGTAACTTTCAAATAATTTCAACGATCTTCTCTTTATACTAAATGTCAGGTTAATGTAAATGTTAATCTGTAATTATTCAGCAAGGTAAACTACAATAACACATGAAATGAATGCTACACAATGTTCAAGATTATGCAAAAAGCTCCATTCATTAGTATAACGCAACTTGGTTATATAGAAAATATATACATTCTACTATTATAAAACAATAGCACATCGATATATCAAAATGGGAGTTGTGATGGAAGCACATCAATACTGAATTGTGTCAACATATTTATAATGTACAGTCTATTTTATAAACAGCTACTGTCATCATCCACCAAATTTAGCTAACAGCTATTGATAAAGCTGGCTAGCTAGCTAACGCTGACATAGGCTATCGTATAAATGCAGTCTATGTATCATGCAAAGAAAAGTGATTAATTCAATCTAGAGTCTCACATAGTAAGACCTATATCCACACTTTGTTTTAGCCCTGTTCCAGCACTGGGGAGTCAAATATAATATGCAGTCTCGAAGTTTCTAGTAAAAACAATCATAACTGTGTAATTTTAATTCATCTGTCAGCATGATGCTGGTGAATCACGTTCAGTCTCTTTGTTTTGGTCGATGCTCGCGTCCCTATGGAGTGTGTGCGTGCGATCAAGAGCAACAGGTAGCTGGCTGTAGTTCACTTAACGGCCACAGGTGTCATTAATAACAAGGGTTTCTGAATCTTACATACTGCACCTTTAACTGCAGGTGGACAGGACAAGAGGAAAACATTGTCAATAATATGTCCATTGGTCTATGAAAGTCCAGATTTTAACCCCTTTAACCATTCTAAAATGTACTTGCCTTTATGGAAGCTAACTGTTGTTCTTCCATTTTTTTAACAGTGGCATTTGTAATGATAAAGCCATTGCCACAGGTAAGACCATGGATACAGAAAGTCTTCCTAAAAAATCAACAATAATATTTTATTACTAAAAGAGCCTAAACGTGTTTAGAAACCTTTAACTACAACTTTCACAGTAAATAATTCCATGGAGTACAAAATGGATAATAAAATGGAGATGTTAAGTAGATTAAACTCAGTAACTATGTACTTTCATTGCATCTTTTCGCATTCAGGGAAGAAAGTCCTAAGGGGTTGGATCGAGATAAAGGTGACTGAATGATAACAGAAGTCGTATAGATTCACCCTAATCGATTTAATATGCACCTATACCAGTTAACAGTTAGTGTTACTTCTGTAAAACATTTTAGTTTGGATGATGAGGTGTATTTAAAAAAAAAAAACTTGTAATCGATGTTGATGCAGGGTGCACTGTTATCTCTTTCAGGGCTGTCTAGCAGTTTGAGAGGTTCGACTTCCTCCATATTGAGCTTTTTACTAGAAGTTAGAACGTTCTTTGTAGAATTTGGGTCACATAAGTTTTGTGGTCTCCGCCAGCCGCCGTGATATCAAAGCCCGACTGAATAACGCAAGTTTCGCTCTGTGCTGTCCCAGACTTTATCTCTGGAGCACGCTGATGTGTGCTGCAGCAGGTCGATCGAAACCAAGCTCATTCTCCCCGCTGAGATGCGCGTCAGATATGAGAAGTGTATTTACTGCACAGACATCATGATGGCGCCACGGATGGCCGCCTCGGTGTGGAGCGCTTCTATTGTTTTGTTATTTTTGTTTGTTTGTCTTGTGTTTAGTAATCTTTTTTCATTCAGTTTTACCAGAGATGAACTGCTGAACATTCGACAGCATACACCAGTCAATCTTTTCACAGATTTTGAATATTTGTACGTTTTGTTTGACATTCTAGTCGGAGGCGCGGCTGTGTTGTTTAAACACGCTATGAGACGCAGGCGAGGGAGACCAGCAGGCATACTGGTCAGGCTCCGTCGGCGCGGCTTTTGGACAATGCTGCCGAGCATTCATCTAGCAAATCTCCGCTCTCTCCCTAACAAAACGGATGAACTACATCTCCTCACCTGCACAAACAAGGACTTTTCAAACTCTGCTGCCTTGTGCTTCACAGAAACCTGGCTGAGTGAAGCCATTCCGGACAGCACGTTACATCTGCCGGGCTTTCAGCTGTTTAGAGCAGATCGCATCGCGGAGTTAACGGGGAAAACAAGAGGCGGTGGAACATGCTTTTACATCAATGAAAGTTGGTGTACAGATGTAACAACATTAAAGAGGATGTGCTGTCCTACTTTGGAAGTGTTCTTTATTAACTGTAAGCCTTTCTACTCGCCGCGGGAGTTTTCCTTGTTTATTCTGGTGAGTGTTTACATCGTGCCAAACGCGTGTTTGAACACAGCGCTGCAACAGCTGACTGATCAAATCACAGACACAGAACAACAAAACCCGGACTCAGTTATTATTATTTTTGGGGATTTTAACAAAGCAAACCTCACATGTGAACTGCCCAAATACAAACAGCACATCACATGCCCAACCAGAGACAGAAATATACTGGATCACTGCTACATAACAATAACGGATGCATATCGCTCGGTTCCTAGAGCAACTTTGGGGCTATCTGATCACTGTCTGGTTCATCTTCTTCCAACCTATAGACAGAAATTAAAATCTGCTAAGCCTGTATTAAGGACTGTAAAGAGATGGACCAACGAAGCAGAGCTGGCAATACAAGCCTGATTTGACTGCACTGATTGGGGTGTTTTTGAGGCAGCAGACACCAATCTGGACGAGCTCACAGATACTGTTACATCATATATCAGTTTTTGTGAGGATATGTGCATTCCTACTAGGACTTATTTAACATTTAACAATGTGTAACCATGTGTAAAGGAGGAGGCGAGAAGCAGCTTTCCTTGTTTAGGTAAGGATTTATTTTCTGCGTCTGTAGCACAATTACAGTCTCACAGTCTTTGCGTTATCCACTAAGTTAATCTCCAATCACACACCGCTACACAAAATAAACTCTCATCATTTATAATAATAACACTCTTTGTTTCATTCCCGTCTGTGGTGCCCAGGCTCTCTGTCTTCTATTTGCGGTGTGTCTCTATTTATGTCGCTCTCCCTGTGCTCACTGAAATTAGAGACAGGTGTTAGACATAATTTAACTCAGGTGTAAGCGCCCTTACCGCTTTCTCTCTCTCCGGAGAGATGCTTGACCACCCCCCGCTGCCGCATATCCCCACCGCCCGACTCAGGCCGGGGCGGCATCCGGCCTGCCTACCACTCCCCCCCATTCCTGGAAAGGAAGTCGGCGACAGCCATCTGCACCCCTGGTCTGTGGACCACCTTGAACTTAAATGGCTGAAGAGCCAGATACCAACGGGTAATCCGGGCATTAGTATCTTTCATGCGGTGGAGCCACTGGAGTGGGGCGTGATCCGAGCAGAGGGTGAAGGCCCACCCCAGCAGGTAGTATCGGAGAGTGAGGACCGCCCACTTGATGGCAAGACACTCCTTTTCCACGGTGCTGTACTTAGTTTCCCTTAACGAGAGCTTACGGCTAATGTACAGCACCGGGCGCTCCTCCCCCTCCACCAACTGCAAGAGTACGGCCCCCAGCCCCCTGTCTGAAGCATCTGTCTGTAAAACAAAAGGGAGAGAGAAGTCAGGTGAATGTAAAAGCGGCCCCCCGCAAAGTGCGGCTTTAACTTGCGTGAACGTCCGCTGACACTGCTCCGTCCATTGGACCGGGTCTGGAGCTGGTGACGTCCGAATAATTGGGTATGAACCTTCTATAATAGCCAGCCAGCCCCAAGAACTGTCTCACCCCCTTTTTGGTCTTGGGTCTCGGGCAGGTCGCAATCGCCGCTGTCTTGTCAATTTGGGGATGCACCTGCCCGTGGCCCAAGTGGAACCCCAGATACCGTACCTCCACCCGCCCAATCACACACTTCTTCGGGTTCGCTGTGAGTCCCGCTCGGCGCAGCGATCTCAGAACCGCCCTCAGATGTTGCATGTGCCGCTGCCAATCATTGCTGTAAATGATGATATCATCTAAATAGGCAGCGGCGTAGGCTGAATGCGGTCTGAGGATTCGGTCCATGAGACGCTGAAACGTAGCCGGGGCCCCAAACAAACCGAACGGAAGTGTCACAAATTGGTGTAATCCAAACGGTGTGGAGAAGGCGGGTTTCTCATGGGAAATTGGTGTCAAGGGGATCTGCCAATAACCCTTTGTCAAATCCAATGTCGAGTAAAATCGAGCAGTGCCCAACCGATCGAGCAACTCATCAACGCGAGGCATTGGATGTGCATCAAATTTAGACACCGCGTTGACTTTCCTATAATCCACACAGAATCGTACAGACCCGTCACTCTTAGGCACTAGAACAACTGGGCTGGACCAATCGCTGTGGGATTCTTCTATTACCCACATATCGAGCATCGCATCCAATTCTTCCCGAACGATTTTCTTCTTGTGTTCGGGTAATCGATAGGGGTGGCTACATACTACGACCCCCGGCTCGGTCTCGATGTGGTGATAGATGAGGTTTGTACGCCCCGGTAGAGGGGAGAACACATCCGCAAACTCCTGTTTGTTGAGTTGACTCGGTGAGAGGTAGTCTCCGCAAATGACCGGGTTGAACTGTTTATGTTTTGAACTCACCTCCGGTCAGAGCTCCGCCTTCTCGGGAACTACCGTAGCCAGCGTCACGGGAACCGCCTCCCTCCACAATTTCAGGAGATTGAGGTGGTATATTTGATGTGCGCCCCCTCTATCGGTTCATTTAACCTCATAATTGAGATCTCCCACTTGTCGTGTGACCTCAAAGGGTCCTTGCCACTTGGCGAGTAATTTAGAGCTCGATGTGGGAAGCAATACAAGCACTTTATCTACCGGTGCAAATTCCCTTAGCTGAGTTCCCCTGTCATAGAGTCGGCACTGTCGTTCTTGAGCTTGGAGCAAATTCTCCTGTGATAGCTGCCCCAAAGTGTGGGGTTTTGCTCGAAGATCAAGAACGTACTGAATTTCATTTTTACTGTTTGAAGGTCCCTCCTCCCAGGCCTCTCGCAATACATCAAGCACACCGCATGGGCGTCGCCCATACAGCAGCTCGAATGGGGAGAAGCCAGTGGAGGCTTGCGGGACCTCTCGTACTGCAAATAACGGGGTCGAGCCATTTATCCCAATTTCTAGCATCATCGTGCACGAACTTACGAATCATGTTTTTGAGGGTTTTATTAAATCGTTCCACCAGGCCATCTGTTTGATGGATGGTACACACTGGTGCGAATCGATTTAATATTTAACAACTCGTACAGTTCGCGTAGTGTCCGTGACATAAACGTTGTGCCCTGATCGGTGGACTTCTTTCGGAATCCCCACCCGGGAGATTATTTTGAAGAGCGCCTCCGCAACACTGCGTGCTGAGATGTTGCGAAGAGGCACTGCTTCCGGATATCACGTTGCATAGTCCAGTAGGACCAATACAAAGCGATGTCCGCGTGCTGACCGTTCTAATGGCCCGACGAGGTCCATTCCAATTCTCTCAAAGGGGACCTCGATCAGAGGGAGAGGGCGCAATGGCGCTTTTGGGGTGGCCGGTGGGTTAACCAGCTGGCACATCGCCGCCAATGCCTGGCCAATAGAAAAGGGCTATTAGACGGTTCAGTGTCTTCCTTTCTCCTAAGTGACCCGCCATGGGATTATAATGAGCCGCCTGGAATACCATTTCCCAACGGCTCCTTGGAATAAAAAGTTGGGTTGTATCCTATTTGGTCCCAGTGTCCTGTGTCACTCTATACAACCACTCATTTATAATTGCAAAATAGGGGTATGAAAGGGCAATGTCAGGCTGCAGTCGTTGACCATCGATGACTCTCACTTGGTCAAAGGCGTGTTTGAGGGTTTCGTCTCGTGACTGCTCCAAAGGGAAATCCCCCTCAGGGAATTCCCTGAGAAGGGGAGGGGCTGCAGTCTCTCCCCCTCTCTCGTCATTATGACGTGGAGCTGTCGAGGACGGCCCCGGCTCCGCCTCCCCTGCCAGAGCATCGCACATCACACATCTCCCTATTTTCGTACAGGACCCATCCGCGCAAATTCTCTTTAATAAAACTCTAAAATCAGGCCAATCGGTCCCCAAAATCAGCGGATGGGTGAGGCGGGAACTAACCGTGGCCTCCACTCTATGCTTTTTCCCCTGGAATTTAATCGTCAGGGTCACCACCGGATACTTGTGAATATCCCCGTGTACACATTTCACCTTCACCGTTTTAGTTGTGACCAATGTCTCGGGTTGAACCAGGCGTTGGTGGATAGTGGTTTGATTACAACCGGTGTCCACCAACGCTTGGTGAGTACCCCCCTTGACACTTACCGGTATCCGGTACGCTCTGGCCTGGTTGGGGGCAGCCTGTGGGAGGTCAGAGACCCGCACCACCATCCCCAGCTCCATCAGAGGGCACTGATCTCGGAAGTGGCTCGGGTCTCCGCACCTCCAGCAGGCCGGCCCAGGCGCTACACCATGGTTTACAGCAGAGCTCAGGCAGCTTCGTCAGGCCAAAGAGCATGCTTACAGAGTTGGGGATAAAGTCTTGTACAATCAGGCCAGGAACACACTGAATAAGGGAATCAGAGTGGCTAAAAAAAGATACTCTGAGAAGCTGAAAAACAAGTTTTCAGCTAATGACCCTGCATCAGTGTGGAGTGGCATGAAACAACTTACGAATTACAGGACTCCTACCCCCAACCCTGTGGTGGACCAACAACTGGCTGACGACCTGAATGTGTTCTACTGTAGATTTGAAAGGCCCAATCTCACGCCCCACACCCACTCTGACCTTCAATTTACACAAACACCAACACCTCCTGCAACCCCCCTCCTCCCCCCTCCTGCTACTCAACCTGAACTTAAGATCTGTGAAGATGATGTGAGCCGCGTCTTTTGACTACAAAGGATAAGGAAAGCACAGGGCCCAGATGGCATTTCACCTGCATGTCTAAGATCCTGTGCTAACCAGCTGGCCCCCATCTTCACACAGATCTTCAATAGATCACTGGAGCAGTGTGAAGTTCCATGCTGCTTCAAATGTTCCACTATCATCCCCATCCCAAAGAAACCAAAAATCACAGGACTTAATGACTACAGACTTGTCGCCCTGACATCTGTGGTCATGAAATAATTTGAGAGACTGGTGTTGGCCCACCTGAAGAACATCACCGGACCCTTTCTAGATCCCCTTCAATTTGCTTATCGAGCAAACAGGTCTGTGGATGATGCAGTCAACATGGGATTGCATCATATTCTGCAACATCTGGACAGACCAGGGACATATGCAAGAATCCTTTTTGTGGACTTCAGTTCAGCTTTCAACACCATCATCCCAGCTATACTCCAGAATAAATTACACCAACTCTCTGTTCCCCTGTCTATCTGTCAGTGGATTATCAGCTTTCTGATGGACAGGCGGCAGCTTGTGAGACAGGGGAATCTCACTTCCAGCACCTGTACAATCAGCACTGGTGCCCCCCAGGGATGTGTGCTCTCCCCACTACTCTTCTCCCTCTACACCAATGACTGCATCGCCAAGGATCCCTCTGTCAAGCTCCTGAAGTTTGCAGACGACACCACTGTCATCGGCCTCATCCGAGATGATGATGAGTCTGCATACAGAAGGGAGGTTGAACAGCTGGCTGTCTGGTGCAGTCAAAACAACCTTGAGCTGAACACGCTCAAGACGGTGGAGATGATTGTGCACTTTAGGAGGAACACCCCAACACTGACCCCCCTCACCATTCTAAACAGCACTGTGGCAGCAGTGGAGTCATTCAGGTTCCTGGGCACTACCATCTCACAGGACCTGAAGTGGGAGACACAGCAGAGGTTGTACTTCCTTCGCTAGTTGAGGAAATTCAACCTGCCACAGGCACTGCTGTTACAGTTCTACTCAGCGGTCATTGAGTCTGTCCTCTGCACTTCAATAACTGTCTGGTTTGGTTCAGCTACGAAATCAGATATCAGAAGACTACAAAGGACAGTTCGGACTGCTGAGAGGATTATCAGTTGCCCCCTGCCCCCCCTTCAAGAACTATACACTTCCAGAGTGAGGAAAAAGGCTGTAAAAATCACTCTGGACCCCATTCACCCTGCCCACTACCTTTTTGAACTGTTGCCTTCTGGCCGACGCTTCAGAGCTCTGAGCACCAGAAGCGTCAGGCACAGGAACAGTTTTTTCCCTCAGGCTATCCATCTCATGAACAGTTAAATTGCCCCATTGAGCAATAACTATGTGCAATACACAATTTAGTCTTTCTTATATTTATCCAACACATCCAACCTCCTCTGCCATTTCATTCCTCTGAAAAAAAAAAAAAAAAAAACATTTGCACTGTACATAACAGATTGTATTAGATTTGCACTACTCATGTGTATGTGTGTATGTATGTATGTGTGTCTGTACGTATGTGTATAATTATTTTTATTTTATTTTTTTATTATTATCTATGTCTTGCTGCTGTTTTTGTATTGTTTTTGTATGGTTGTACACTGGAAGCTCCTGTCACCAAGACAAATTCCTTGTATGTGTAAGCATACTTGGCAATAAAGCTCATTCTGATTCTGATTCTGATATAAAACGCTGGACGTGAGATGAATATAATTAACTTTGCTTCAGCTGCCACTGCCGATTTCTACCCGAATTTGGTGGGTAGGCGGGTGTTAATGTCAAGCCCTGAACAAATCTGTCAATTTGAAGAAAAGTTTGGAAACCTGTCTAGTAATTATTACGGTGAAAAAACGTGAACAATGTTCCACAGGTCCAGTTAGGGGCATCCTGGTCATGGGAGGACAGAGACTTTTCCACGTGGGCCAGCCGCGAAACGGGGCCAAACGACCGAATGGCTTGTGCCCATTTAGCTTTTTTCATAAGGAAACATTTAAGAAAAACAGAATAAAATAATAAAGACAGAGGGTATAGGGAGGTGTGGGTGAAGTTTAATTTGATTATATTCTAATTATGTTTTTGTCTTCTGCTTCCTGATACCTTGCCCTGCTTTTGCGCTCTCTCTGTATTTATTTGGCTGTGGCTCATTGTCATCTCTCGCTCATCGGGACAGAGCACACACATGACGACAAGACGTCTAGATATCGGGCAGTTTTGAAAACAGTCGTAGCGTCTGGGACTCATCTCAGCCTGTCGCAGGAGTGCTTACACATCAAGACCTTTCGTCATGAGATCGCGACTCAAAACATCAAAGGAGACGAGCTTGAGTCGTGTAGTGTCCACTAGGCATTATTAAGACACGCCGTGTCTGTCAAACGTAGAAATGCTGTGCATGCTCAGAAAAGCTTTTTGCACGTGATGGCCAGAGAAAAAGGCATTTACACTTAACGCGGATGTTTACAAGGATACAGACACAAGTGTACTGCAGTACTGATATAAAAATGTATACTCATAAGCTGAGGTCCTAAGAGCACATAGATACAGAATCAGCCTGAAAATTACCATCACCGTGACAAACAAGCTCACGTTATCACAAAATCGGCAAAACTTACCGCAACGTGCTTTCTTCAGTTGGAGCTGTAATTTTAATCTTGAAATATCTGCTTGTCGTGGTGTAAAATGAAGGCATTGCATAGCGAAAAAAAGTGTTTGATTTGAGTGCTTGCTGCTGCAATGAAGAGCTAGACTCGAGTGACAGAGCACCACTGTAAGTTCTGTTGTCATAAAAGTCCCATTAAAAAAAAAAAAAAAAATCGCTCAATAAATTACGCATTTAATAACACTCACTGAATTAAAACCAGTAATGTAACGACAGGAACATCACCCATTGTAACAAAGTAAAAGTTTTTTTCATTAGAAATTTACTTGAGTAAGAGTAAAACAAACAATTACACATTTAAACACAAATAAACGCACTCATAAAAGTTTTTTTTTTTCCAACAAGTTACTCAGGTAAATGTGATGTGTTCCTACCCACCTCAAGTGACATATAATTTAAAAGTTATTCTTTGTCATATTTACAAAGTTAAGACAACACGAATCATTCAGCGATAGCAGTAGTTTAAAAGTTCTTTCAGCCAATAGAATGGCTTGTGATCCAAGGGGTGTTACTTGGAGTGGGCATGTAGTGTAGTGGGTATTCCTTGTCATCTTGCGGGACACATACTGGCTACTCAGATACATGTACTTATTCCACAGATACACTTGCTTATCTCTGCAGCACTGATGTGCATTGCAGCGGTTCGTGCAAAAGCATGCTGCATTCGCCCCGCACAGATGGGCATGTAAGTTATGAGAGGCATATTTAATGCTTACAAAGCGCTGAACACGATATAAAAACAATTAAATTTGCTTTGGCTGCAGATCCGAGTCGCCTGACATTCACAGGATTTTCAATACAGGAAAAACCCTGAAAACATCACCCACCAAAGTGGCTAGTAAGAGTGACGGACTTACCTGCCACTGCCGATTTTTACCCACATTTGGCGGGTGTTAATTTCAAACCTCTGTTGTCATGTCACAGTTATACCACTGATGAAAGAATGTTTAAAATAATGCCTGCAGCTGTACAGCCGTACGCACTGTGATTTACTCTCAGAATAAAATCAATCATGAAATGTGTCTCGTATTTCTGAAGGCTGTTTAAAAGAACTAGCGATGCCCAATTTGTGAATGAATAATTATTTTGAGTTGGTCTTTTTCAGTGAATTGGCCAAACGGGCTTGCAAAATGGTCTGAATCGATTCGTGATTCAGTACAATTTGTTCAGAACACACTCTCACTGAATCATTTGGAGTGGTTTCTCACACAGTAAAACAGTACCGGGATATTTATGAATACAGAGAACAAACTGTGCTAGATACAGTGGAAATGTACCTACAATCAACTGAAACAAAATCTGTCTTTTAGAGAGGTAACTTTGAGAAACTTTAGCAAGTGCTGTCTCATGAACAAGGGGCTGTTTTTCAATCATTTTCCATGTAAACATTCGCTAGATGGATGACTTTTGACAACTGCGTCACATTTCACTGTGTTTTTAGCATCTCTCACGGGAGCACGGCATTTTTAAATGCTGTGTTAAATTAAAAAGAACTTCAACTGATAAAACGTGTCTCGAGACACCCGCGTTCTGCTCTATTCGTTATGGTGTGAGAACACGTTTGTTCTGAACGGTTACTGAAAGAAATGCTTTTAACCAATAGTTACATGAACACTACTCATACTCGAGAAAAAAATGCTTCTCTCAAAGTCACCAGAATTGAATCCTTTGTTTTTGCAAAAAAACAACAGACTTATATCCCCGGACCCCCCCTAGATATAAGGTTGTATTGGCCAGATTTCTGTGCGTACCCTCACATTAAATCCTGCAGGCGCCCATGTGGCTGATCGCTTTATGGTTAGACAGTGTCTTCCTGTCTTAGTGGGCAGGTTTTGACAAGAATAAGCTGCAAAGTGGATCAGACTTTATGCCGATAATCAAAAGTCTTGATACGTGAGACTAGGTTCACACAACAAAATTTAAAATAAGAGAAAGAAGTTGATTGGTTCACTCCTCCACTTCTTTTTACGTTTTGTTTTTTCTTTTTCTGGTTCCTCCCCTTTTTTCTTGTCTTTGTTTGGAGGCACAGCACATTCTTTTCTTTTTTTTTCATTCCACAGAGGGGCACTTATTAAGAGCATATGAGGTGAGGATATCATTCCAGACCCTGATAGTGTTTCACTGCAGGCTTAGCCCAATAAATAAGCCTGAATAAACACAGGCTGCTCTCCCAGTACAGCAAACATCTCATATCCCAGCCGTAACATTGCAACCTGCAGTCTGCACATGCACTGACTGTGAGGAGATGAGAACAGCAAGTATGCAAGGACACATTTTTAGAGTCAGTCTTTTTCTCTTTTCTCTTTTTCTCAAGAAATCTTAAATGAATGCCAATAGAATGTATTTTCATAGTGAGGCTACTTTTCACCCAGGGAAGTTATCAAAGTAACTATTAGGTTCTCAGTAACTAGGTTTTGAGTCAAAAGTCCAATTACACAAATTTGTTTTTTCTATTTCTATTTTTCATTATTTAAATTTTTTTTATTTTTTATTTTTTTTATTAAAATTCCAGTACAATTTTTTTTGCTATAGCTTGTTGGCTAAACAAAAGAACACAATAAAACCACACTGGCATATATTAATGAATGGGGTTGATGTTAAGCAAACTGATTTTAACTGAAAGGTTGAAAAATTTTATTGGGGCAAGTGTTTAATTGTGTTGTTAAATGTTATAATTTTTTTTACCCGTTTCAGGGACGTAACTTTTTCCCCAGAGTCGCCATATTTGTGACTAACAATGGCGGTGAATGGAAAAACACCAGTAAAACTATAGTACATCAAGAAAAACCTAAAAAAAAATAAAATAAATAAAAAACGCTTTTGATCCATGCCAGCTCCCAGGAAAGATGTGTTCAGTTCTGAGGTCTGCACAAACTTTCACGGACATTTAAATATATTTTATCCATGATTTACATCTGTACGCCAGCAAGTCTGTTGTGTGACCGGCGAGTGCAAATGCCTACCGGTACAATACCGTAAACATCTCTCATTCTGAAGTTACAAATGTTTGTGTTGTGTTCTGCTCTGATTTGGTCACAATATTACAAAACCCATCTGTATGAATGTAAGACCTGCTTTTAACATGAAGAATACACAAAGCAACTGAGACATAGTAGTGAATAAGAGTAATATGTTTACATTGTAGTCTGGCAGTGTGAATAAAGTCTGTGCTTCATGATCTTATGATGTGTTGTTTATTGACTAACATTAGTCTATACACATTAAATATATACTATATCACATTATAGTGCTTTTTATTTATTACAACATGTTACAATTATCACATACCTTTATTCAGTCTGGGTGTTATGAATAACATTGTCCTATGTGCATTTCCAGTTTAACTGTATCCGAATAGATGATGTTATAAATATAACTGACACGTGTACAGATAACTGACATGTCTGATTAAATTAGCAAAGACCCACCAGTGTTTTTATCCCCACTCACCTCCTTCTTCACTGATTAACTTTGGCGAAATTAAGCCGTGTCACTTAAAATATAAAACTTTATTGAAAGAAAAATTACATTTTGGCTCTGGTAATTAAACTGCTGTATCACCTTTTCAAGATTTATAAATAGAAACAAAAATTTCACCGAAGTTTGCCACATCCCACAGTGCAGCACAATGAAGATATACGGAATTTTGTTCACAAACATGGTGGCGCGGTCATACAGTGGTGTCACATGAAACAGGTCAATACAATTTATTAATTATAACATTTGTCAAATCGTTTTGGATTAACTAAACAATTATTATTATAATTATATTACTATTATAGCTATAATTTTTCCAAAATTACAGTTTATTCTGTATGATCTTATTTGATTCTTAGAATATTCTTACTGCAGTCCTTTAGGATTGGTTCCAAATTATGATTAATGTATTTCCTTTCGCAATCTATTGGCATTCGCTTTTTTGTTTTTTTTGTTTTTTACATTTTATCACAGTTATTCTCTTCGTCTGTTTCCTTCTCTTTCTTTCAAGTTGGGCAACATGTGCTGTACAAATGCTAAAGAAAAAAGTGAAAAACTACTAATCAAAACGATAATAGATAGTCTCTAAACACTCAACATTTTATTAGTAAACAGGGGGAAGAGAGGCATTTGTGTGCAGGATGTTTTCTGTGCAAATCACAAATGTCTGTTTCTGTTTATGGCATTATGGGAACTAGTCTAATTCTGCCTCAGTTTCTCCCTCTCACTTGTCATCATAGGCTTTACCAACATGTGTACATACTGTACAAGTGAGTAAGCTCACTACTCCTATAAACGTCATAAAAATAAATAAATAAATAAATAAAAAATTTTTGTACATTTTGTGGGAAAAGATTGTAACAATGCTACAGTAAAAACTTGCTAATTGGTTGATAAATGTTGAAAATCTATGTTATATTTAAAAAGACAATATATATAAAATATACTGTATATTAGAATATAATGTGATATAATATACTGTATATTGTAAATAAAAAATCCCCCTATAATTTATAGCGAAATATTGTTAAAATAATGTTATATATTATTATATTAAATAATATAATATAATATAATATAATATAATATAATATAATATAATATAATATAATATAATGCAAATAAAAAGTAGAAGTCACCTTATAATTTACGGTGAAATATTGTCAAGATGATGTCATATATTAATATATAATATATTATAATATACTAAAATATAACATAATATAATATAATGTATATTGTAAAGAAAACACGTCATCTTATAATTTACGGTATAATATTAAAAAACATCTTGGTTACTGTTGTAACCTCCGTTCCCTGATGGAGGGAACGAGACATTGTGTCGATGTAGTGACACTAGGGGTCACCCTTGGGAGCCCCAAACACCTCTGATCTTTGAGAAAAGGCCAATGGGAATTGGTGAGTGGAATTTGCATGCCACTCTCCACCCCGGACATACGGGTATAAAAGGAGCTGGCTCGCAACCACTCATTCAGGTTTTGCGCTGAGGAGCCGAGACAGGTTCCCGGCCATTTCAGCGGGTAGAACAGCGTTGTGGCAAGAGGGACACAACGTCTCATTCCCTCCATCAGGGAACGGAGGTTACAGCAGTAACCAAGATGTTCCCTATCTGTCACTCACTCGACGTTGTGTCGATGTAATGACACTAGGGGTCCCTATACGAAATGCCACAGGTCGTGCTTCCCCTGGGACTTACCGTCCACTGTGTCATGGTAAGCCGCTATAGCGGCCGCATACACCTTCAAGGTGGAGGGGGACAGCTGCCCCTCCAGCCTCTCCTGCAGGAAGGAAAGCTCCAACCCGACTGCGCATCTCTGGGGGTCTTCACCTCGGGAAAGCAAACGCCACTTCAAGGCATACAGCTGCCTCGTAGAGGGAGCCCTGGCCTGAGTGATCGCGTCTACCACCGCCGGTGGTAGGCCACTTAGATCTTCCGCGTCCAATCCAGGGGCCAGACGTGGAGATTCCAGAGGTCTGGGAGTGGGTGCCAGATGGTGCCCCGTCCCTGAGAGAGGAGGTCCTCCCTCAGGGGAACTCACCAGGGAGGGGCTGTCACGAGGAGCATGAGTTCTGAGAACCAAGTCTGGGTGGGCCAGTACAGCGCCACGAGGATGACCTGTTCCTCATCCTCCCTGACCTTGCACAAGGTCTGTGCAAGCAGGCTAACTTGGGGGAACGCATACTTGCTTAGCCCCCGGGGCCAGCTGTGTGCCAGCGCATCTGTGCCGAGGGGAGCCTCGATCAGAGAATACCAGAGCGGGTAGTGGGAGGATTCCCGGGAAGCAAACAGGTCTGCCTGCGCTTCGCCGAGTCAACACTCGAGATCAGCTGGACCACCTGGGGGTGGAGTCTTCACTCTCCCCTGTGCATCACCTGTCATGACAGTGTGTTCGCTGTACGGTTGAGGTTACCTGGGATTTAAGTGTCCGCAGCGACTCCAGAGGAGAAGACGACAGGTGAGTTGCGACATGCGACGCAAGCGTAAGCCTCCTTGGCAGTTTATATATGCTACAATCGCTGTGTTGTCTGTCCGGACCAACACGTGCTTGCCCTGGATCAATGGCCAAAGCCTCCGCAGGGCCAGAAATACCACCAGCAACTCAAGGCAGTTGATATGCCAACACAGTCGCGGTCCTGTCCAGGAGCCAGCGGCTGCGTGCCCATTGCACACGGTGCCCCAGCCAAACTTGGAGGCATCTGTTGTAACCATGACATGCCTGGACACTTGCTTTAAGGGGACCCCTGCCTGCAAAAATGCAAGGTCTGTCCAAGGGCTGAACGTGCGGTGGCAGATCGGCATGATGGCCACGCGATGCGTGCCGCAGCGCCATGCCCATCTCGGGACTCGAGTCTGAAGCCAGTGCTGGAGCGGTCTCATATGCATCAACCTGAGCGGTGTGACCGCCACCGAGGACACCATATGCCCCAGGAGCCTCTGAAAATATTTCAGTGGGACCGCTGTCCTCCGCCTGAACAACTTCAGGCTGCTCAGCACCGACTGCGCACACTCGTCCGAGAGGTGCGCCATCATGGAGACCGAGTCTAACTCCATCCCGGGAAAAGAGATGCTCTGAAGTGGGGAGAGCTTGCACTTTTCTCAGTTGACCCGACGCCCCAACCGGCTGAGGTGCCTGCGCACCAGGTCCCTGTGCACTCACAACAGGTCTCGAGAGTGGGCTAGAATCAGCCAGTCGTCGAGATAATTGAGGATGTGGATGCTCACTTCCCTGGACGGGAGTCTTGGGCGATTCCGCCAGGTGGCGGCGTTTTGTGGGAACAAGTGCACCACAACCGCCTTATCCACCTGTGGAATCCCCGTGTACCTCCTGGCCGCCCCACCGTCGAGGGTAGTGAGGGCGGACGAACCCAGAAATCGGGTCCAGGCAGTAAAAGGTGCCCGCCACGACTTCGTGAGTTCTTCGTGCACCTCCGGGAAGAATGGGACCGGGCAGGGCACAGCCATGAGCGGCACTCCGATCCCAGGAACCAATCGTCAAGCTGCGAGGGCTCAGGGTAGGATGGAGGGTTCCACTCCAGCCCGACGCTCGCGGCAGCCCGGGCAAGCATGCCGGTCAGCTCCAAGTTAGCCTCAGACTGGGGGGCCACACCCAAAGGTGGAAGCCCAGTCGAGTCCTCAGCGTCCGACTGCACCAACCCATTCTCCGATGCTGCGATCGAGAGCTCATCCTGCTCACGAGCTCTGAAAGAGACATTAAACTCACCCTGAGGCGAGCTGCCTGTCTCATCCCAGAACTCGACTGGGGCAAACGAGCGTACTGGGGAATGGGAGGTCTGTGGGGGATTACCTGGTGGAACCACTCCCACTGAGGTCCCTAAATCACCCCCAGCGCTAATCGACCCGGCCTTGTACCCGTAGGTAGAAGGCCTGGGGCGGGGAGCGGCTGGAGTGGCTTCCCCCGGAAGAAGGAAAGCCACGACCGCAACGTTGCCATGGTCATGTTCTCGCAGTGAGGACATGAACCATCCACCGCCTAAACGTGACTACGGCCCAGACACGTGAGACAGTGCTCATGGCCATCAGAGGCGGAGAGATAGCAACCGCATCCAGGAACTACACACAGACGGAAAGGCATCTTTAAAAAGATACTCTCCGTCAGTGCACACTCCTTTAGAGGAAATATACTCTTTTTCTGCAAGAATATATACTCTTTCAGCTGTCGAAGCGCCCAGGGGTGTACTCTGCATCAATCGCGCACAGGGGGAGAAAGCCGCTGAAATGTGCCGTATATCCAACAGCATACTCTTCTTGATATGAGGTGAATGGAACGACAGTGGAACCCGCTGCTCAACACATCTCGGCTCCGAAGAAAAAATCTGAATGAGTGGTTGCGAGCCAGCTCCTTTTATACCCGTATGTATTGGCATGCAAATTCCACTCGCCAATTCCCATTCGCCTTTTGTCAAAGAACAGAGGTGTTTGGGGCTCCCAAGAGTGACCTCTAGTGTCACTACATCGACACAACATCGAGTGAGTGACAGATAGGGAAATTATATAATATAATATAATATAATATAATGTAAATAAAAAGTATGAGTCACCTTGTAATTTACAGTGAAAAACCATAAAGTACAAAAGTGAAAATGTTTGATAAAAACTTTGACAAAAGTTTGACACATTTTTTAAATATTTTTATAGTTTTATTTTATATATTTTTCTTACCAGTTATGAACTCTGGGTGTTACATGTAAAATTGAATGTCATTTAGTTCATGTTTATTGCATTAATCTGGGGTTGTGCGTTACCCTGAATGTCTTTGAGTGGGTAACATGTTTATTTGTAATGGTTCATGCAAAGGCCAATTATGATAAACTTTAAGTCATAATGTGATCTTCTATTTTACCACCTGTATGATTATGGTGATACTCAATATATTGTAACCATACCATGCTGTTGTGGGTCATTTTGACCCATGTTTGACTTAAACACAGACTTTCTAACACATACTGCAAATTAACATGAACTTTTTAGCCTGAAATTCATGACATCCTACAAAGGTGTGATTTGAACATAGCAATGTAAAATGCTTTAATTGCCATGTTGCTCACACATGCTCAGTTACAAACAGTAAATTACTTGCACTGGTTTGTCAAGTAGGGTCAACTTGACCCAGTAAGACCTGGATCTTGAATAGTAACAGCACAGAAGAGATTTCAAATACAAAGCAAGGGTAAATAGCTGAAGTACAATGGAATATTAAAGGAATAGTTCACCCCCCCAAAAATTGAAAATTCTCTCATTATTCACTTACCCTGACACCATCCCAGATGTGTTTGACTGTCTTTCTTCAGCAGAACACAAATGAAGATTTTTAGAAGAAGATAGAGCTCTGTCAGGTCCTCATAATGGAAGTATGTGGGTGCCAGCACTTTGATGTTCCAAAAGTTACATTTAGGCTGCAAAAACATAATCCATGCGACTCCAGTCGACCAATTAATATCTTCTGAAGCGAATCGCTAGGTTTATGTAAGAAACAAGTCAATAATCAAATTGTTTTTAACTTTAAATCGGCACTTCCATCGGGGCTCTGACGCTGTTTGAAATGACCGAACTCTCGCGTGACGTTTGTTCTTCTATTGTAAATAAGCGCTTCTTCCGAATTCTCACGTGAACTCGCCGACATGCATCAGCTGCTGGCAGAAGAGCTTTTTAAAAGTTCATAAAGTTTTAATTATGGATTTATTTTTTACACAAACATATCGATTTGATTCAGAAGACATTCACTGATCGACTGGAGTAGCATGGATTACTTTTGTGCTGCCTAAATGTAATTTTTGGACCATCAAAGTGCTGGCACCTGTGTACTTCCATTATAATGACCTGACAGAGCTCTATCTTCTTCTAAAAATCTTCATTTGTGTTCTACTGAAGAAAGACAGTCATGCACATCTGGGATGGCATCAGTGTAAGTGAATAATGAGAGAATTTTCATTTTTGAGTGAACTATTCCTTTAATATACACTCACAGAGCACTCTATTAGAAACACTACAGTCCTAATAAAGTTCAAGACGAGTTATTCTGCTGTTGTAGCCCATCCGCTTCAAGGTTTGACATGTTGTGCATTCTGAGATGCTATTCTGCTCACTACAATTGTACAGAGTGGTTATCTGAGTACCGTAGCCTTTCTATCAGTTCGAACCTGTCTGGCCATTCTCTGTTGACCTTTCTCATCAACAAGGTATTTCCATCCACAGAACTGCCACTCACTGGATGTTTTTTGTGTTTGGCACTATTCTGAGTAAACTCTAGAGACTGTTGTGTGTGAAAATCCCAGGTAGTTCAGGTGTTCCTAATAAAGTGCTCACTGAGTGTAAATATATATATATATATATATATATATATATATATATATATATATATATATATATATATATACATACACACACACACACACACACACACACACACACACACACACACACACACACACACACATATGGCTATGAACTGTAAAGTATACAGGTATCCCTGACCATGCCACCTCATAATTTAACATAAAGTGTATTTCTGGTAACCACAGCTACCAGTTTTTACTGGAAATGTAACCTATTTTAACAAGTGCACCTGCTGATAGCAATGTTTATTTACCAGTTTATACAAATTGCGACCCAATGTGCATGTCACAATTCAGTTCTGAGCATTAGGTTGTGTAGCTGACCACAACGATCTGGCATACTCACTGGGACTGTGAAGCATCACTCACTGTGATCCAGATGCCAGAATTAACTCTATAAATTGCCAAAAGTGCGCTCAACTACACTGTGCATCTGAATGTACAAAAAAAAAAAAAAAAAAAAAAATCTCTTAAATACTGAAATACTGTGTAATGCCTGGTTGCTATGGGTGAAATGTGCAGAGTTGTGCCAGGCAAATAGTGCTGACTTTTGTGAATAAGGTGCAATGTATAATAAGCCTAACTTGCATAGCAAGGAGGCGTATTTGCACTGAAAAGAATAACAGCGACTTAATTTAAATACCCATGCAGCGGCACACTTTCGGTGGATTTAGAGCCTGGTTAAAATTGGCTAATGCACACAATTTTGTTTAGTGAATTCATCCATCTCTCCTTAAACTGAACACACACTTTTGTTATGACAGCCTCTTCCCTCCCTCTTAACTTCTTTCTTTTTTCTCTCTCCCTTTATATCTCCTTTTTCTTGTACCCATCCTGTTTATTTTAGAGGCTGTTTTAGATTAGCACTAACTCTGTGCCACACACAGACATCCAAATGCAGACCATGCATGTGTGCACAAGGTCACAGGGCACACTTTCCACTTTCTCTCTCATCTCTTTTTTCAGAGGCCAGGGGCACAAGCTCGAACCCCCTGCCCGGGAGGCCTCTTCATTCCTCCTCATTTCTCTCTCTCTCGCCACATACTTCTGCACTCCACCGCACTTCTCCATCACAACCCCCTGGTTTCTCCTCTGCTCTCGGCAACATGGGGTCAGAGGTTAATGGGGTGGTAATGTGGGACTAAGGAGGTAAACCTCTACACTGTCACCCCAACCCCAGCAACTCCCAAAAACCATTAACACTGCAGTCCCCCAAACACTGTCATCTTTCACCACAGTTAACATGGACTTCCTCTTGGTGTCATGTTGTTTTATGACCTCCTCTTTTGCAAACCCATGGGTCTCCCATTCACTCACAATGCTGATGAGGAGAATGAGAAATGGTGAGTATATATTTCCATCCCAAGTGCTGATCCTTGAACTTGACAGTCCAGAGGAAAGATATTTGTTTCCACATGTGGCCATTACTGGCTTAAGAAAAGACCCCATGGATGACTCTAGTTTTCAATTTACAAAATTGCTGAGAACTTTAAGCCAGATGGATTGTCACCTGCCAGCAAAATTTTAAAGGTTAATTACTTGAAGTAAATAAAACATTAGTAGGTACGATCCTCAATCACCATCTTCATATGCAACTCCTGGTTTATAATGTTTTATAGAATCAAGCCGCTCTCACAATAATTATTTCTACTCAAATATGTATTTCTTTGACAAATTATTTGTCTGATTATTTGTTTTAAGTAGACAGAAGGTAAATGAGACAATATCAGTTCATCTTACTAACCAATTAAAAATGTGCTTAGTCATTTTTTCACTGTAATAAAGTTTTACTCCTTAAAATCTTTAAATATATATATACATATATATATATATATATATATATATATATATATATATATATATATATATATATTGAAGACATTCAAAGAACATAGAAAAAGCTGTTTAATTATACATGTGGCAGGTTGCTATGTTGACAAGACCAGCTGACCGACTATTCACTTTATCCTTGTAACCCCCCTATTGTAGAACACTTCCAGTTGCGGAATAAATAAATAATGGGTGACAATTTCGAATGTGCAAAGGGGATTTTTCAAATTGCATTAGTAATTGAAAACATTTGCTTTTGCGTGACGCTGCATCCACACCATCCAAGACCACTGTCATTCCATTTCAGCTAGCAAGATATATAAAAACATCAAGAAAAAAACACATAAAACATAATAATATCTAAAGTAAGGACTAAAATAATCAGCAAATCTTTTCACTTTGCAAGACCATGTTTCACACTCAGATGTTGCGTTTGTGGACAGGATAATGTTGCTCTCTGTAGGTCAACATGGTTTACTGCATGTACATCCCAGAAAGGCCCCTCCTATTATGCATCACTCAATGAGATCATACTTTCTACAGACTACAATGGATTAGCATTACTGTAGATTGTCTTCTTGTTTATTTTTTATTTATAGTTGTTTTAAGAATGAATTATCCCTGTGTTACTAGACAAGATATGCTTCAAAACTTTCTTGGATCATTAGCCTATATTGATCCCCCCTTATTACAAGATACATATAGAAATGCTTCATCAATAGGGAATAACGATTTCTAAGAAGAGAAGAGGAGTTCTAAAATTTGTGTTTGGCTCTCTAGTGAGGCATTCTTTTAAATGTTCTTATAATGTTACCCTCCTGAAATCCAACATTTCCTTCACAGAATTTCAAAGCTAAAAAACTTAAACTGCATCCACGTCAAGCACACTGGTTGTTATTCATTATATTATATTTAACTTCACTTTTGTACTTATAGACTAGGTAGGTAGATACCCAAGACAGTATGACTTCACTAGATCCAAAATCATGGAAGAAAGCATTATACCTTCCTTCTATTTTATTGCTCCAGTAAGATAAATAATGGAGGTTATCCTGCAGGTACTTTCTATAGACCTAAAAACAGTTGACTATGTACAAAACAAGATCGAGATACCCCAGTAGGTCAGTGATTTTTGGCTTCCTGACATTAAACCTTCACTATTGGTAAAAAAATGTACAGTGTCATGTTACAATGTCACAGCATTTGTGAACAGTTGTTCTTGCCCAGTCCAAGTAATTTTAGACAGACCACTAGGTCTTCTTGACTTCTTGCCAATACTTCATCAGTCTTGAACATGTGATAATTAATTGTTCCCATTAATGATATACTGAAAATATTCAGTGATCATAGCTGACAAACTTGCAACTACAACATCAGAAATTTATGGCATGTGATATTGTGACTATGCATTATGTGCAAGAGATTAAGCTATTGGAGAAAAGAAAACATAATATAGTAACTTTTAATTGAATATTAAAATGGCCATTGTTGTGTTCTTAATTCTGAATCTCAGATTAAACTAGTTGCGAACATACTTAGTTGTGAATAGTAGCCAAAGGTTACACTGAAAAATGCCTGTAGTTACACTCAAAACACCTGTTTTGGATACAGCCACTTGAGTAAGTAATGGTAATAATATAATATATTTAGAAACAAAGCCCTTTCAGTGGCAGTCCAGGAGGGAATTTTCAGGGAGGCTGACAAAAATGTAGATGAATATTGATCAAACAAATACAGTACAATACTGCAGCACGTTTTAGGATCATATATTTTTTCCCTGGTAATTATGCTCCCAAACACAGATGACCTCTCGTTGATATCTTAACCCTCCTATTGCGTTTGGGTCATTTTTGACCCAGTAGAGGTAAATCATAATTTTTAAATACCAAATATTTTTTCGTACAGGAACCAAACTTTGTGACTTTGTCAAGACTACCAAAATGAACATAATTTTATTTGTTCAGATTTTTAGAAGAAATTAATTAAGAGATATAACCATTTTTATTAAATTCCCAAGTCAGTTTTGACCCGGGCATCAATTGTGGCTTTACACGTGATATTATGCAGATAATTTCACACATTTATGAATTTGATTTTTCTTAAAAATAATTTTCTTACATTTAGCCTCTTTCCCATACTCTTGCACACAAGTCTCAAAATGGGACTGCATCTTGTTTACAAACATGCACGCACACACACACACACACACACACACACACACACACACACACACACACACAGAGAGAGAGAGAGAACTGACAAAACAGATATATCAAACATAACAAATAAATTATATCAAAGGAAAAAACTGCCTAAAGGGAGGTGTGGCAAGAGCAAAAGTTCAAGCATACATAGTCTGAATAAGGGCTGAAGGAAGAAAATTCCACATTTAACTCTTATATATATATATATATATATATATATATATATATATATATATATATATATATATATATATATATAAATAAATAATAAAATAAAATACATTATATATATCTGAGTTATGCATATTAGTAGGTAAGTTGATTAAAAAAAAAAGAACTTTTTATCACCTGTTATGTTTTTATTTTAAATTAATGTTTAAGAAGGCTCAGCCTCCTCTGGTGGACAGTGAGCCTTTCAGAATTAAGTAAACATGACATATTTTGAAGTCTGAATGGATACTTAAAGGAATGTTCTGGGTTCAATACAAGTTGAGCTCAATCAACAGCAGTTGTAGCATAATACTGATTACCACAAAAATTT